>NC_133095.1:2756279-3373779 GCF_019914945.1 Typha latifolia | reverse complement strand
ACAGGCATGGCAAAAAGAACTTCCTTGGAATAGATTCAATGCACCAATCAATGGCACTCACCTGTGCTGCAATGGAAACGAACTTTGACCGCTACATGGATTACAAAACTTATCGGTCAATGCCCAGACGACTGGTTCATCGCCCAGAAGCTGATGCTAGCTGGCTGCGATCCGTTACCAAGAAGGCGGTGCTTTGCAAAATCACCCCAACATTATACCCGGCCACTCCCTGTGACCTCTTCACTGTGGAAATTGCCCAGCGATAAAAATGTCCTCTGGAGCCAATACGAGCGCAAGAGCTTTTCTTGCCTTGTATCTCCCAATGCAACAGCTAGTGATAAAGGCTTCTTCAAATGCTCGGATTGTTTCATCCTCTCAAAAAGAGGCTGGGAGGTTCCTTCAGATGAAAGCACATCAGCAGAATTCACCATAGAACAGATCTTTGCATTGAAGCCTGGTGAGATTAGAATAGGACTAGATTACAGTCCATCTACTGGTACATTTGCAGCATTGATGAAGGAGAGGAATGTGACCATTGCATCAGCCACCCTGAACCTCGGAGCCCCCTTTAGTGAGGTGATTACTTCCAGAGGGTTGCTCCCTCTGTATATTTCAGTTGGCTCAAGATTGCCTTTCTTCGACAACACGCTGGATATCATCCATACGACAATGTTCTTTGATGGATGGATAGCAACAGAGCTCCTTGAGTATGTTCTGTTTGACTGGGACCGCATCCTCCGACTGAAAGGGACCCTCTGGATTGACAGGTTCTTCTGCTAAAAGGATGACATGAACATGTATCAAAATGAGTTTGAAAAGCTAAGGTACAAGAAGCTGATATGGAGAGTAGTACCAAAGACTGATAAACTGGCGAATGAGCTCTTCCTCTCTGCTGTTGTAGAGAAGCCCCTGAGGTCTTAGTCTCAAATTAGTTCCATAGCTGCTATGTGCTGAACTTTGCTGTCAAATATAGGCCATCACATTAGGCCTTCTGTTCTCTGCAAATTTACCCAAGAACATTCATCAGTATGTTTGCAGGAATCACTAATTTTATTTTAGGAAGCCACTGACACCATTCAATAGTTATTTATAATCATCCATGCAGCTGGTTCCTCTGGGAGACCTTCACACCTCAGTTATATAAAAAAAGTTAGCAGGGTAATATATAACAAATGACAAGATCAGGAGTGCGCAATATACAAAATATCTTAAAATGGTACAACTTGGAATGATGGACACTCAATATAGTTCTGTAATAACAGATACAAATGTTCTCACAGAAGCCACCATATTAAGAGATATTAGTTTACATCAAAGACAGAATTTTAATCAAAGCTAAAAGTTTTATCCAGAAATAGGGAAAGATGCAGAATTGCAAGTGCTCATTGGTTTCCCTAATCTGACTGTGAAGTAAAAAATTTCCTCTTTGTGGTATCTTACATATGGATGAATAAAAAACAATGTGCCTCCAGAAGGCACCGGGAGGAGGGCTCCAAACAATAGAGGCACTACATGCTTTTAAATACTAATTTACAGATTGACATAACAAGCAATTCTGTCACTGTTACAGATGATTCCTAGGAAAACAGCCTTTGCCTATTTCAGAAACCTTCACGTCCTTCAAATACCCAAACAGTAGGCTTCCTGATTATGCCATCACTTTTTTGACAAAATGGTTATGCCATCATTGAATCAAAATGTTGCTGGTAGAAGAATATTTAGGGCAGAAATCATGGTGAAATACACTGTCAGCACTCAGACCTAGGATATAGATTTCACACCTCTTCAGCTTGGGCACATAGTCGCTCTGGAAAAGTAAATAATAAAATCAATTAAGAAAGATTAAACATAGAAAGAATATGTCAAGAAAGAGAAAGAGAATGTCCATACTCAAATATTCATAGGCTACTATCATTGTTGTACCCCATGCTGACATGCTGAAAAACCTTGGACCTAATCCCCTGTAGAAACCTTTCCATCCATCTTCAAGAATCAATGTTTCAACAATTTGTCTTGCAGTTTGTGTCTTTTGGTAATCCATAACCTATACAACAACCAAGTTCTAGTTCCAGTGGAGAAAAGGAAAACTGGATGTTTCCAAGGGAGAAATAGATAGTCAATGTCATGTAATTGAACCCATGATGTGTGTGTTGTCTTGATACAAACCCATATAATTGACAAAAGATACGAATCTCATCCACAGCTTCAACTAGATTGATGTTTCTTATTATTTTTCTGTCATCTCTAAGTGTTTTCTATTCCGTAGGCCTCTACAATGCATGCTGGCCAACTTGCAGCAAACTTTCTCTCAATGCAACAGCCACGTCTACATTTTCATCTTATAGATTTTACATGTAGTACACAAGTCTTTGTGAAGAAGGAACTTTTATGCAAGGAATTTCTTATATTCCATACTCTTCTTTGATTGGATTAGATGACTTGTGCACATATATAATACACATGCTTGAAAAGAAGTTCACATAGCATGTAAGAAACAGCAAGCTGGAAAAGTAGTTTATGCAGCTGCCATTGTAAAGGAAAATCAGTAATTAAAGAGATTAAATGAGGAAGAAAAGGATGACCTGCAATCGAGTCTTGATAGTGTCTATAGGGGTTGTGATACAAGATGCCAATGCACCAGCAACAACTCCGCCTGTAGCTTGAACAGAGACTATTTTCCACTCACTAGGAACATATTCAGTATCATGGCCCTGGCCTAAAAGTCTGACAAGGACATTATAAAGAATTATGGTGAGAATATTTTTCAATTTTAGTACCCAGAACATTATTTTTTCTAGAAAATATTTTTTAACAGATTCCCTTTGTGCCAAGGGAAAAGGTTCCAGCAACTGCTCACCAAAAAGTTCCAAAAGGAAAAGAGAGTAGCTGGTAACTCATAAATGAATTCTGTAATCATCAAAATAAGCTCATTTTAGAAGATAGATTGTTTTCTTTGCTTTTCTTGGCAAGATGTTCACTATATTATGACAACATGCGAAAGGCACAGGTACCTAAGAAGTGATAGAATCTTAAGCACAATCTCAGATTCTCGTACTAAATTACTAGTTATGAGCAGTTGAGGACTAAGCAAAAAGTAAGAAATTGAATTGCACAAATATGATGTGACACCTTGCATGTACAGTTACAGAACATCATGTCCAGCATTCAAGCACAAGAAATAAGGTAGACTGGCACATTTCTCTACAAAGAATAATAAAAGATCTTACATATATCAACTTATACTAACTACTGAAAACCCAATTTTTTTTTGCTTTCACATCCTTCTTGCCATGGTTTTTAGCTGGTATAAAATATCATGTAAAATATGTTAAGATGATGACTCTTTATAAAACAATTCAAGAAGTGGATAGCAAATTAATGCATCAGTATAAAAAATTAAGATGCACGACAGAACTGAACAAGGATTTGATTTCAGTCATCTGCCAATATCTGGAGATTACCAAGACAACATGACACATCCAAAAAATTCAGTGCCATTTTTAATATGCAGGAAAATAACATATCTAGAAGGATGACTATCTGATTACTTTTATGCACAAACATTTCGTTCGACATTATTGGGAAAAAGCAAGGTTATCTACTTCAGATGTCCAGTTGTGACAAAAACAAGATTAGCCATTCTGCACAGAGAATCTGTGGTGTTCCAAAATTGAAGAGAAGCCAATTTCTGACCTCCAGATAATGCGTTGACTAGATCCATAGCTTGCCCACCATACAGCACTAGACGGGGTATGCGTCACAGCAGACAAGACAAACCCTCTGTACAGACCTCGCAGTCCTTCAGACTTCAAAATCTTACGAGCAACATCCAGTCCCCCATTGTAATTTTCATGCCCAGAATATCCTTGCACCATCAACTTTTGGCTAACCTGATAGAAAGCCATCTAGATAATAAGCAAGCAGGAAATTACGTCACACTTTAATGCCCATAAATAAACTCTTTTGATGCATTCAACATAACACCATACGAAATACAAACTAAAGGACAGAGGAAGATTAAAAGATCATGAGCTATATTCATGATATGAGCTCACATGATCTAGATTAAACGAGAGGTTTATCTACCACTTACTTCAATGCAAGTAAAAGCCCCAAATTGAATGTGATAGCATGCAAAATATAGAAAACCCCACTTCTAAGGTATGCCGTACAGAACTTGCATTTAGCACCAAGAGTACAATTCATAAAGACAGTGTTTGAGGATTGCAGTCATGTTGACCAGCTTCAAAGAATAAAGAATTCATTTACTAATTAGGCATAGGTAAATTTTCATTCAAGGCACTCTGTCTAGCAAGAAAAAATAATATATAAGAAAGAAAAGGCTTGCCTTAGATGGTCTGAATCAGTCACATAAATTTCTGTAGTAGTAAGAATTGGCATAAGGCGATAATCATCTTTATAAAAATCCAATTGGATAAAGAGTTTGATAACTAGATAGTAACTCACCACAAGATGGCGCAGTGACTTTGCAAATTATATATAAAAAAACTTTCATTTGAATGATAAGAGCTATATCTATCTCAATGGCAATTGTTCACTATTCTTCAGGAGAAGCTTATGGATCAAATGGCAATACCAATAATAGTTCAACTTCCTCCCCTCTAAACCTGATAACAAACTATGGAGATTAAAAAAATTGTAGTTGAAATTCAATCTTGACTGCAGCCACAAATTCTTGTCTTCCTCGACATGCAACGCGCATGATCTAGAAATATAAAGAAGAAACTTGAAGACAGATTAATCAACTGATTCGAAATTTTCCATTAAACTAGAAGAAAATAATTATATCTGTATGTGAATGAATGTGATAAGCCTCGAACATCACTGTTATGGTCAATGTAGAAATAAATCATTTTACTTTCTGTGGTTAGGTTTCTAATGAAAACTACGTTTAGACAATAAGAGGGAGAAAAGAGAGGGAGAGACATAGCGAAATGATAGGGCTACGTGTTATTCTAAATTTACACTCTTTTTTGACCTCTCATGCAATTTTGGGGAAGAAACAATTTTTGTAACATCAATAATTTCATAATATCAAATAGCTGATGGACAGAAATAACACACTAATCATACCACATCTATTGGAACAAATAAGGCTTGCGAGCAAAGGGATGCTGACATGCCTGCAATACCATTTGCTATGGCAGCCTGCATTGGCTCAGAAAAGTCAAATGGCTTAACCAGATTAGATGAAGCTGCTTTTGTTGTTTCCAAAGAAGTAAGGAAAAAAATCCTCGTAGGAATAGCACCAACAATTACTGTGCCAAAGCCCCTATATAGACCAGGAATTCCATCAACTTTAAGTATATTTCTGAAAGCAGCAAAGGCATTCTTCTGCACAGCATCTTTTGTAGCAACTTGCATCCTGGTCTTAATAACAGAGACAGGATATAGTGCCACAGTGATGCTACTGAAGAGGCCCGCCCCTACAACATACATCTTAGTTTTGTCAAGCCTGCAATAGAAACATATGCTTTATAGAGATGCAACAAAATTTGAAAGTTCACAGACCAAGCAAACAAGACAGTTAACATAGGATTCCCTATAGTTAACATAGGATTCAATCAAGTACAGTATGCAGTTGAACAAGAACAAAGGTAATATAATGAATGCCAGGAACCAAAGAAAACATCAAACTGGAAGGACATGAATTGGCATCTCCAATGATCTTCACCAATTCATAGAATTTCACCTACTCTATTTCGTCAAAAACATCAAATTATGACTCTGAAATGTGTAAGTGCGCTACAATGACTTATATGCTTAAAGAATCAAGCAGCATGAAGCAAATGACAGCAAGAAAGAATGACCTGACCAACTTATCAAGTAAAGTTTCATCAAAATATATTTTTCGTCGACATAATAATTTCAAGAAATTGTATGCCTGTCATTCCCTTGAAATGATAAAAGAAAGAACAAGAAAAAGCTTATCATATTTCTCTTTTCTTTTGTCAAAGGCATATTTTAGATAACTATAAATATTATAATTTCTAATGCAAAACCAGCGCAATGTTTGTCATAAAATTTATCTAAGAAAGAATACTGTCTCATCTTGATATGCCCGAGTATACAACACAGAACTCTATATACTCTAGAATGTATTCCTACATCTCAAATGCATAATATAAGCTCATCAAAAAGGGAAAAGACTCTTGACAAAAGAGGTACAACACATAAGCCACCCCGCAAAAGTTGGAAATGCAAAGAAAATCACACACTGGAGTAACTACTTATGTCCAAAATTATGGACCAAGAAAACAAGATAAAGGCCAACATAAGTATAACAAGAAACTAAGGGCACGCAACAAGAAGAGGGACTACAATTGATGAGACATGCGAACCCACTACTTAAATAAAATACCAACAGAAACATTACAAGAATTGCATTGGCATTCACAATTACAACATGAACATCAAGCGCAGACAATCGAAACCCTTGGAGGAATGGAAATTTCTATCTTTCAAAGAAAAATGAAGATCTTTCGATTGATGTCTATGGATTATCCTAGTGTAACTTGTCAAGAACAGAAAAAAAAAAAAACGAAAGTGGCTAATTACTTGTCCCAATTGATCTCGGTGTGGCCGAAAGAAGGGACCTTTGGTCCGGGAACCTCCCTCGAATCCATGGATTCCGACCAAAAGAAGATCACGAAATCCACGAGGGAAAAGGGGATCAGAGGAGGAGCATATCTTCTTGGAAATGGCAACAACCAACGAACTCCCGTTTCACCTCCCACCCAAAGTAAAGGAGATTTGACCTATCGGGTGAAGCCCATATCGTGCTTTTTGATAGAACCCGAATAATTTTCCAATAAATCCAGAATGGTCCTTTTTCATTTAGAAATAAATTATATTCACGTCCAATAAATTTAAGAAGTTTATCAAAACCACCCTATCATGTGCTTTTATTAGTATTTAATAAAAAATATTAGGTTACTTTAAAAAAAATTTAATTTTTTTTATAAATCATACTCTATATTTTATCTATTTATGATTCATATCCTATCTTTAAGTATTTTATGAATGGTATAAGTAAATAAATATTCCATTGTAATATATTGAATAATTTATAAATATATATATTACTCTTATATTTTTCATCTTCTCCTCTCATATTTTCCGATCATCTCATCATACCCAAGTCTGAAGGTTTTAATCCCCAAATTGGAGTTGGTTGAGATGTAGAGATTGCTTCATCTTTTTTGACAAATCTTGGTCAAAGTAAGAATAGATAGAAAAGGAGGGAAAAGAAAATAACGAAGAGGAGTAACGGGACGAGGGAAGATGGTGGGAGGAGGTGAGATGATTGAAAGAGGATAACGGAGAGTCAGAGAGAGGAGAAGGAAGATGATGAAGGTATTTTATTAGTTTTGATCAATGTAAGTTAGTTAAAAAAATTATTAAAAAAGAAGAGAGAAGTTGAGTTACAAAGTCCTCAAAATGATCCAGTGTCAATAATAAAATAAGTAAAATATAACGTGTAATTTATAAAATTTCTAAAATTAAAATACTAAAATACCGGTAATTTAATTTTAAGATATAGTTTTTATTTATTTATTACTTAATTTTTTTTATTTAAAGTTATTCAAAGTATTAAGGCCCTTTTACATATGTAATTACTTTAATTCATCTATTTATTAAACAAAATAATAGACTGTTTCTTAGACCAGCGGTAAATATCATATAATAAGGTGTGAATGCTAGTAGTGAAAATATTGGCCGTTAAAAATTTATGGTTCTCACCCTGTATTTTGATTATTTACATTTTAAGCTCTATATTTGCAATAAAAACCCTCCAAATTGCCACGAAATCTCAATTTCTTGACACATAATTACGCTGCTACCCACGTATGCCTCTCAAAGATAGAGGGTATTACTGTAATAACGTAAATGCCTTCTTCATCGTTTTCCTAAACCGCAGATTTATCCGGACGAAACCGATCCATTCCTTCGAGATCTCTCTCTGGCACTGGTAGGTGTAAGGTGTGCGATTCTTGGTATATAGGTAGCATTAGCTTTCATCAGCAGTCATCATCGGGATCTTCTTAAATTTATAATTTGTTTCCCATTTTTTTTAATCTTTTATCCACTTGAATTTGGGTCGAAAGTTCGCAGCTTTAGGAGAAAATTTCACAGTATCGAGTTGATTTGCCAGAGTTTTGAGAGTAAACTTTATCAGATTTTCTTCGGAATCATTATTTGTGATATTTCAAAAGAATATGGAGAAAGACTTCGATCTAATTCGTCAAGTTGAAGCACTTAAATTTCGGCGTGAGAGACTCCGTCTGAGATTTGATTTTGTTGCCATCAGCGCCCGCCCTAATGGTCGATAAGATGGAGTTGTTATCTAATTGAAAGAAGTCCACTTTGGAGGACTTCTTACGGTCATTTGTAGATAAATTTGTTGTTTTATTACAATCCATAATGTTCCGGATCAAGGGAAGATTCAAGCAGATGTTCTCTATTGCCCAGCATCAAGTTAAAGGATTTAGAATGTCAGATACTTGTGGAGGTAATCTTCCTCCTCATTTTTATCTTCTTTTGTTGCATAGTAATGCCGAAATTGTTCTTATACATGTCATTGTTTTTTGCTTCAGGATTGTTTTCAAGGCCTTCTCTTTACTCGATGAATGCAAGCATGCGTCTTTCGCATGATCATTCAGATGTGGGGTGTTCGGTTTCTGTTCATTCACCAGAACACGAGATTGTTATCGCTTTGGGCAGCAATATGGGTGAAAGAATCCAAAATTTTAATAGAGCCCTTCTTTTGATGAAGACATCAGGCATAAACATCACGCGGCATGGCTGCTTGTATGAGAGCGCACCTGCGTATGTGACTGATCAACCTCAATTCCTCAACTCTGCGATTAGAGGCACCACAAAGCTTGGGCCCCATGAATTACTCAAAGTGCTGAAACAAATCGAGAAGGATATCGGGCGTACTGATGGAATAAGGTATGGTCCGAGAATGATGGACCTAGATATTCTTTTCTATGGCAGGTTCCAGATTGAATCTGAGATTCTTAAAGTGCCACATGAGCGCATTTGGGAGAGGCCATTTGTACTGGCTCCTCTTGTGGATCTTCTAGGAGAATCTATTGATGACGATGCCGTGGCAAGTTGGCATTCATTCTCAAAGTGCAGTGGCGGGCTCTTTGAATTATGGCAAAAACTTGGGGGTGAATCCTCAATCGGAAGAGATGGATTAAGAAGAGTTTTACCTGTAGGTAATCGTTTATGGGACTGGTCAAAGAAAACCCATGTCATGGGCATTCTTAATCTCACACCTGATAGTTTTAGTGATGGAGGGAAGTTTCAAGAAGTGGATGCCGCAATATCGCAGGTCAGGTTGTTAATATCAAAAGGGGCAGATATTATCGATATTGGTGCTCAATCGACACGCCCCTTTGCAAGTAGACTTACTGCTGATGAAGAACTCCAGAGGCTGATTCCTGTTTTGGATGCAGCTGTGCAAATTGCTCAGTTAGAAGGGAAGCTATTATCGGTGGATACCTTTTATTCAGAAGTTGCATCTGAAGCAGTGAATAGAGGGGTTCATATTGTTAATGATGTCTCTTCTGGACAACTGGACCCTAAAATGCTTTCTGTGGTTAGAGACCTTGGAGTCCCCTATATTGCAATGCACATGAGAGGAGATCCATCTACAATGCAAAGTAATCAAAATTTGCAGTATGAAGATGTCTGCAAGCAAGTAGCTTCTGAGCTATACATGCAGGTGAGTGAAGCAGAGTTGTCAGGGATTCCGTTATGGAGAATAATAATTGATCCTGGTATTGGGTTCTCAAAGAATTCTCAACAGGACCTAGAAATTCTTATGGGCTTGTCATCCATCCAGAGAGAGATTGGCAAAAGGAGCATAGCTGCTTCGCATGCACCAATCCTGATTGGACCCTCCAGGAAAAAATTCTTAGGTCAAATCTGTAGTCGTACCAATCCAGTTGAGAGAGATCCTGGCACAGTTGCAGCTCTTACATCAGGGATACTTGGTGGTGCTAATATCATAAGGGTACATAATGTGGACTATGGTTTGGATGCTGCCAAGGTCTGTGATGCATTGCTCAAAACAAAGAAAGCAAAAACAAAATTTGATCAGGAGACAACTCTATGCTTCAATTCCGAATCTAGTGAGGATTTCAATTCAAATGGCAACTTGAGCACATCAGATTCAAGATACAAATGATGACTGCCTGCAAGGAATATAGAAGTATGGAACACAGGCATCATACATCTAAGAGCTTATGCTATTCAAAGGATATCATAAAGTGATTGAGAATTACAGAAGGTTCTTTCACTATGTTATTGTATTTAGAGGGATGCTTTATTTCTGGGCAATTTTCTAGGTCTTCCAGCATTTTAGGCAGCTCTTTTCTTGAAATTATGTATATTTTTCTTAGAACCAATTTCACCACATATTTTTTTCCTTGATAAGCACTACTGTTTTGGTCTCACAACTTGAGCATGATAGCGTTATTAATGGATACGGAACACCATCATTTTGTTCTCTCTTCCAGCTAACTACTTGTTAAACATTGAGCTTGTGTTACTACTACGGCAATGTTGTACTCTAACACTCTCAATTTCTCATCCTTTCATATGGAATTACAGTAAAGAACCAACTATTTGAAAACTTGCACTTAACTGACTTGTTTTTATTGGATCTACTTGTTTTCTGTTCTTCTGTCTGTAAATTTTGTTCCTACTGGAATAAACTGAGTTGTGAATCAGATCTCATTGTGTACTGTAGATGATTCTGATCTCATTTTGCATTCTTTTTTTTTCTGACATCTGATTTATACTAGAATTCAGTGCTTCAACCATATTTTCTTATCCCTTTTTCCTTTTAGTTTCTGTGGAAAATTGCAGATATTTTCCCTTCTGTCCTTCCCATGATAACCTTCCGTTACTCTTGAAAAAAAAAAATCTAAAAATGTACTATCTCAGGGTAAGTCAAGTTCTATGTTCTTGGAAATATGTCAGAGTTGCTTCATTTACCAAAAGATGAATTTATTATCAGCAACAGGGTATGCCAACCAATCAGGAATGAGTTTTAAAATAATATACACTAATATATATATATAATCTGATCTTCTATGTGATTTTTTAGGATATTAATAATCACCCAAGTTAAAAAATAAGAGAATTTGGGTGATCAAAGTGCCTATTTATTGATTTTGCTGAACAAAAAATAATCTAACTTTTCCAATCAATAGTAAACTATAAAAGATATTTTGGTCTTTTCTAGATTACAAGTAAGGTTTAATTATTTTGCTATCCTAAACTTTGATTCAATATCGGTGTGCCCTCTCAGCAATAAAAAACTTAGAAACCGTTATACGTTTATATGTAATACAATATGAAACTCATATGAGATTGAGTTATAAAAAGGGGTCAACGCCTCAACGATGGCGGAAACTAGAAGTAATGCAGTGAAACAGAAGGCGGAGCTGCTGGTTTTGACCAATCGTTAAAATAGAATTCAAACACTGATAACGAAACGCCCACAGAAATCTAGAGCTTTTCTTCCATGGAATTTTCCCAATCTCTCTCTCTCTCTCTCTCTCTCTCTCTCTCTCTCTCTCTCTCTCTCTCTCTCTCTCTTTCTCGTAGTATAAAAGATGAACAAATGTAAGCCTTTTACGTGTCCTACAAAAAGAGAAAGGTAGCATTCCCTAGATAGATCCAATTAGGTATCCATTCCAAAGCATTAGAAGAGTTTTAGCTCATCATTCAAATGGGTCGTTGGGTGAAACCTGAGGTTGGTTATACTTCTCTTGCATTTCTCGTACTGTGTTTTTATAAGTTTATTATTCACGTCCTAATTTGTCAATATTTATATTTTTCAACTTTATTTCTCAGAAAATGTCATAAGTTAACCATAACATATGAAAGAAGAGTATTTGTTTAGATTTTTAATAAAACATTTTAAAAAGTTAATCGTAACAGTTTATTTTTACGTAGATTTATTTTATGATACTTTAACTTTCTTGCTGTTTAATATATTTCTCTCCACTTGTTAACATAAACCACTAAATGATTATCTTAAGTAATTCTTAGAAGACCTAGAGAGAAGTTCTTCGAAGATTTTACACAGCGTTTTTAGAGCATAAGAAGGTCAGTTTTGTTGGAAAAATTAAATGAGAGGATTTATATGAAAATAAATAATAGTTGAGAGAGTCAAACTATAATTATCTCAAAGTCAAAAACATAAATATTAATCTGTTTATAAAAAAATGAATGAAATATAATCTGTTTGATAATCTAAAGTTAATCATCTTTTTCTTTTTTTGGTGATCATTAATTAGGTTTATCCATTGTTGGCGGCTATGACCTTTGTTACCAGCATGTGTGTGTTCCAACTCACAAGAAATGTTTTCATGAACCCTGATGTTCGGTAAGCTTCATCTTCTTTCTCTTTATCACAAGGATTCTTTTAGATTTTATATTTACACAAATTATCACCGTAAGCTAAGAATTTATAGGAATTTATTGTTTAAAAAGTATTAAAATTTATTAAAAAAATCTTATATCTTTGTTTATTCTTATATATGATTTATGACTCAAAAAATTCTTTGAGTTAATTAACCTAACATTCAATTTCTTTTAAAAACAAAAAAAAATCTAAAATACTTTTCCTTTGACTTTAAGGATTGGTCCCCTTTCTAATTCTCCTTTTAACCTTACAAAAAAATTATTCTAGGGTGTTAAAGATTATTTTGTACCTATAATTGATTTAACTTAAAATTAAAACGAATTGTAAAGATTGAATAAGAAATACCCATACAAATAACTGCTTATTTGTACTAATGGCAACAGTATTCCTTATCATGAATGAGAAGTAAATATTTGCATAAGACTTCCACTCACTGTTCCATTGCTTGTATCATTTATTAGGCTCCTCTATGAAGTAGTATATGACAAGGTTGATCAAAGAATACAGCAACTCAATATCTGATATGATATATTTCAGCAATGACCTGAATACTACTTGTGATGCAAAGTTTTTTTTTTCTTTTTTTTTTTATGTGAACTTTACAAGTATTAAAACACCTTGTAATTAACAAGAATTAATGTTGTTGTCATTGCAGTGTTAACAAGACTAATCGCACCACTGCGATCCTAGACAACGCAGAAGAAGGCGAAAAATATAGCCAACACAGCCTGAGAAAATTCCTCAGCCAGCGCCGCCCGGAGGTCATGCCGGCCATCAACAGCTTCTTCTCAAAAAGTGATAACTAAGATGAATTCAGAAGTAATCCTCAATAGTATTTATATCTGGTACATTATCATTGTTGTTAAAGATAATGATGCAAAAGTACTCCATTTAGCTGACGATCTTGTATTGCCATTTGATGCAGTTTCAGACACAAAAACATTGTAATGAATAATAGAAAAGAAAAAGGTTCTTGTTTGCTTTTCATGAGAAGGTTAATTGCAAAGCAGGTTTAGTACTATAAAGATTGTAACTTTAACAACCTCGGCAGAGAGAAATACTATCAAAAATTAAGAAGAATTATGAAAAACATACACTAAACCCAAAGCTTGCAAAATGCTACAGTCTTCATGAACACAAAAGGGCATGCGTGTTCTTGAAAATTAAGAGAAGTCCAAGGAGGAAACAAAAGAGGAACTGATGATATATATATATATACTCTCCTTTTTTCCCCCTTTTTTTCTAAAACTATGAGATGCAACTAATTGGGTCGATTTATTGAATCTAATAAGATGTGGAGATCGTGAGAACGAATGGGAATTATGGAACTGTTCATGATAAGATATCTTTTCCCCGAGTCTAAAGAGTAAAAAAGTAATGCACGACTAATCCTTGTTGAATAGTATAAAAGCATATTCCTTCGCTACGATTTTAGCCCCAAGGGCGGAGGTATGAGTAACCGAAGAGATTTGGATATTTTGTTTATTTAGAATAATTTTTTTAGTATATTTTATATTCTTTTTTGTTTTTAAATAAATAATAGTTTTTATAAGTATTTTTAGATGACAAAAGATATTGGCTCTTTTCGGACTCTGTCGGCTCGGTTCTAAGTTATACACTATAGTAACTATATCACAAATTAAGCTTTGTAAGGTTATCACTAAGAACAAAATGAAGGGATAACTAGTTTTTATTGGCACATGAGACTCTACTTCTTAAATATTGATTAGTTAAGACTATAGCAAATTATAGTACCTCATAGTAGACTATGGGACTCTCTCCTTTTTAAATTGGGTGTGGCCTCTTCCTCTTCTTCTTCTTCTTCTACCCGCCAAGAATTAGCAGTCGTGTGGTTATTTTTCTATCTTTTCTTACATCCAAAGGAACGATAGAGCACCTATTTGGCATTTTACGGTGACTTCTTTAGAGACGCAATAGTAGAGTCTTTAAGAAAGAAGCCCTTTGGATCTCTCCCTGGTCAGTCTCTTCAAGATAAGCTTTGATAAGTTCTCTGCTCCATAAAGCTTTAACGACTTCCCTTCCTCCTCAGTATCTTCTCTCTCATCCTCTTTGTCATTTTATTATGAATAAATATAATTAACACCAAGCTCGGTTTTCTCAAAAGAAAAAAAATTGCTAACTAACGAAACTATTCTTCACCTTCTCAGATGGGACGATATATTTGCAGGGATAACAATCTTTTTATATCTCTATTTATAGTTGACTAATAGTTATAATTTAGTGTGAATCATAAAAATAAAGCTGAAATTAGCCCAATTACATGGTGTAAATATATAATTTACCCTAATAAATATAGACTAATAGACAGAGTGCCACATGAGAGAGAAGGGTCCCACATGCATCTATGCACCTTTTATTTCTCTAATAGTTCCACCACGAAGCATAACCTGAGTTGGAAAAAAAATTTAGATTGGAGAGGAGAAAGTTGACTTAAGAATTCCAATTCAATCCCAAAAAGATTTATAAGTAAGTCATCAGATATTCAGATTAGAGCCTAACTCCCTAAGAACTTAGTCATATATAATACTCATGATTATATCTAAGGTTCATTATTGAATCTTCTACCCCACTCCGCAGCAAAAGATAACAACAAAAACAGCTGCACATAAGTTGTTTGTGGGAAAGCCCAAAAGAAGCACCAATTAATTATTGTACAACGAACTGCAGCAGAATCGTTGCATCCCCAATTGTTGACAGCCAAACAGAACAGCGACGTGAAGCAGAAGCAGAAGCACCTCGACTACTCGCAAATGTTGGCCTTTTATTTATGACTGCAAAACAAGTTTGAACTTGGAAACAATTTTTCGTCCCTTATTTGTGTATGTATAAATTCTTTTTTTTTTTTCAAGAGATAAAAATAAAGAGAAATTTGCATGTAACACATTAACTTTTAATAAAATTATGATTTATATTTTATTCTACTATCAAGCTATAGATATTTTAGTAAATATCTATAGAAAATACACTTTGTTAGATTTGAACTAACACCGTAAAAATATTTCGTTAAGTAAAAATATTTTATTTTTAAAATAATTTAATCATGCTATACTTAGTTTAGTTTACAGTGGATCTAATATCATAGTATTTTTTTGCATATATTTAATAAATTATAAAATTTAATTTATAAATAATAAAAATATAAAATGAAAAGCATAATCTCGTTAAAGAATAGGGTGCTATATATGTAATTTTCCTTAGATAAAACTTGGGAATTGGGATGAATAATTATCATTCATATGGTAATAAAGTTATTATGCTAGATTTTTGAGAACCGGATCCAATCGCAGTGAATCCGGATCCGCAATTTCAGCACGTACTACCACGTGCCCTCCAATTCAATAAAGTCACCTCTTCTTCCCCCCAGATCGAAGCGCTCCTCTCCTCTCCTCTCCTCTGCTATCTTCTCTCGTTGGATCGAAGCTTAACAATGGCGGGGGGATCGGTTCCGAGTACTCCATTGCTGAAAGATGAGCTGGATATCGTGATCCCGACGATCCGAAACTTGGATTTCTTGGAGATGTGGAGGCCGTTCTTCCAGAACTACCACTTGATCATAGTGCAGGATGGCGATCCGAGCAAGACCATCAAGGTCCCCGAGGGCTTCGACTATGAGCTCTACAACCGCAACGATATCAACCGTATTTTGGGGCCCAAGGCGTCGTGCATCTCCTTCAAGGACTCCGCTTGCCGGTGCTTTGGATACATGGTGTCGAAGAAGAAGTACGTCTACACGATCGACGACGACTGCTTCGTGAGTGGTTCTTTTACCTTTCGTGTTGGTGGAATTTTGGATCTGGGTTTTGGTTATAGAGGGGAATGGGGTTTGGATTTGGGGGAAAGGAGCGATCTTGGTTGTTGGTCGATAAAATTCTTAGTAGTAGTTTTAATTTGGTTTGGAAATCACGGTGCTTTTGAGTATGTGTCCCGAGTCTTTCTTCTTTTTTAAATTCTTATTCCTCATTTTTGTGATAAGGGTAAGCGTCATGTAGTTGTAATTATTGTCTTTTTCCCTTTTCTTTTGTTCTGGAAGTTGAGGGAATTTCGGATCTGGTTTCAGATTTGAGCAGGGATGGGTCTTGGAAGTGGGAGAAAGGAGGGATCTTGTGAGTGACGTGTTATTTGTTTTAGAAACAAGTGTCGATTTTGACGAGGATTTCTCAATGGGTGTATTCTTTTCCTCTTTTATTTCTATTTTCTTATTTATTTTGTGAGAGCTGGATGGTCTCCTTGTGTTTCTCAGAAGCTTCTGTTATTGGGTTTCACTGGAATTTTTATGAACTTATATAATGTTTGCTCATCCATCTTAGATCTATTATTGTTCCTTTTTAATTTCTGCTTACACGTTGACAATGATGAGAATTTTTTTAACTTGTTTTGTGAATCAACCATTTAAAATTGTTGCATGTGCCTTAACACATCTGGAAGAAAATTGAGAATTTTGCCTTTTCTTAGTTACTGGTTATTTCTTGCCTACTATAAGAGTGATGCAGGAGTGATGTGCTCTTTTTGTAAACATTTGATTTTTGTGTTATTTTTGCACTACAAATACTTGATATTGTGTCTCTGCTTTTTATTTTGTGTGTGATAATTGATATACAAAGAGCTTTTGGAAGCTGTTGTCAAGTGCACATCTTTGTTCTTTATCCTTTTCCCTTTTCCTTTTTGCGTCCTAGTTACTGTGCTTTTCCATAGTGCTCTGACCTTTAACTTTGTAAACCTTTAGGAGACGGTCGAGCTATGCAGTTTCATTTCTTCCTTCTATTTACTAGTATTTGATCTAACTGTGGTTAATTTTATTTCTTGGCCCTATTATTTGTAACTCACTCAAATTGCCTGTAGTTGATCTTATTAAACTGTCTTCAATTTATCTTAATCTGGATCTATCTCATCATATCTCAATTTCATTATGTCACTTTCAGATATTTGGAAATTGGAGATAAAACCACAACATAGGTTGTTAACAATTATCATAATTTATTTTCTCAGCTTTTGGGCTCAATTCTTGACGAGATGATTATAGTTATCTATTATGAATTTCAGTCAGCGTCAGCTTGTTAATTTTGTCTTCAAAAGTGTCTAGGATCAGAGATCTGTCATTTATGCTTACAAACTTTGTAACTAAAATGCTCCAAACTGCTCTTATGAAGATAGTGGCTAGATCATAGAGATTTTAAGCATATGCATTAAGGCTGTCTTGGTCTTATATGCTTACGAGAGTAGTGTTGTGATCAGATCTGGATTATCCAGTTGATTATGAGATATGAATGCGATTTAGATTGTTATGAATCTCAAAAATTGTACCATTGGTTAGATCCTGAGATGAATTTTTAGCATCCTCCAAATCCAAATCTGATTTTGAGTGAATAGTATATGTTGCAATGGTATATCTAATATATAGCGTCTATGTACATATACATATACATATTTATTTCAGGGTAGACGTGCATACATGTGGAAACTTACATACTCCTAAAATCGTGACCCCCCTTTTTTTAAAATCTTTAGATATTTTCTTTTTACCTTTGACTATGGGAACTTCTATTAATGTCACTCTGTTCATCTCTTACTTTATTATGTGTACAAAAGATGGAGTCGTCACCTTTCTCAAAATTTAAATCAGATGATTTCATTGTTATAATCATGTGCGCCAGCTGAACAAACCACATGTCCGGGGTTGCATGACCACATGGGCTTGAGCAGTAAATCTTTCTAAATTCTAGATCTAGCAAACTAAAAATTCTAATGCCATTGACTAATGCTTCTGCTAGCACTGCGATTATGCATCTGTGACCACTCCATCCTTGCATCTGCCAGTTCATGGTCACCCACATGGTCCAGAGATTGTTCCTTTCCTTGGAGTGATTGCATTTGGAATGCATGCCTTTTTTTATGTAATGATTGGTTATGCTCTTTTCTGATGCAATAAATAAGTTCTATCCCCCTGAACGTAAGAAGCTGCTAATCTTGGCTTGCTGATTTCAATCTTATTGACTTATTTCTGCTTTTCTGAGGTAGACAACTGTATTTTGTTCTGTTTTTCAAATAGGTTGCAAAGGATCCATCTGGCAAAGATATCAATGCTCTTGAGCAGCATATAAAGAACCTCCTCAGCCCTTCTACGCCCCACTTCTTTAACACTCTGTATGACCCATACAGAGAAGGTGCCGACTTTGTACGTGGATATCCTTTCAGCCTCCGAGAAGGTGCTCCAACAGCTGTTTCCCATGGCCTTTGGCTCAACATTCCTGATTATGATGCTCCCACCCAGCTTGTCAAGCCTCGTGAAAGAAACACCAGGTTCATAATCATGTGAAGTTGATGTCTCCACAGTGGCTAATCTGCTTTTCAAAATTGATAAACATGATAAGCTGATCACTTGCATATCCTATCAGGTATGTTGATGCTGTTCTTACTGTGCCAAAGGGAACCTTATTTCCAATGTGCGGTATGAATCTCGCTTTCGACCGTGAGCTGATCGGCCCTGCAATGTACTTCGGACTTATGGGAGATGGCCAGCCTATCGGGCGTTATGATGACATGTGGGCCGGATGGTGCATGAAGGTCACTCTTTTTTTTAATCTCTTGTTCTGATATGTCTATCTACCTTATATGCATATTGGAAAGATCCTTGATTTATTTTATAGGAGTTGCTGGTTGATGGTATTTTTCCAAGTTCTAATTGGTGAAATGATGCAGGTCATCTGTGACCATCTGGGATTGGGAGTCAAGACTGGCTTACCCTATATCTGGCACAGCAAGGCAAGCAACCCTTTTGTGAACCTGAAAAAGGAATATAAGGGCATCTTCTGGCAAGAGGAAATAATCCCCTTCTTCCAATCCGCTGTCCTCTCAAAGGAGTGCACCACTGTTCAGAAGTGCTACATTTCGCTGTCAGAGCAGGTCCGAGAAAAGCTCGGGAAGGTCGACCCCTACTTTACAAAGCTTGCAGATGCCATGGTGACATGGATTGAGGCTTGGGATGAGCTCAACCCAGCTGGAGCTGCATCTGAAGTGCCTAATGGCTCAGCCAAGGGAAAATAGAATAGGCGTGTGGTCATTTAGGAGAGTCTCCCTACTATTTTGCTTTTGTTGGATCTGAGCACCTTAGATATAAACTTAGATAAAACTGCATCTCTTTTTTCCAGAAGAAATTCCTTGTTATGCTCTATGCTTCTTTATGAAGCTTGGGATGCTTTATGTTGTGTCATTTTGTAATATTTATTTCATACTTCATGTTGGCAATAATTATCCTATAGGTGTTTTGGAAATCTAGCAAATAACTGGGTGTCCAATTCCGTAGATTTTTAGTCAGCTTTTTAAATGGATATTAGCTAATTCTTGAATTTCCTATATATCATGAACAAAACTCTTGAGTTTGTCCTTCTACTGGGTGCAGTAAGTGCTGTAAGGCAACTAAACATTATAAATGACAAGTGCTCAAATAGAAAAAGGCAACAAATTTTTGCTCAAAACCATGGTTGTTCATTTGTCCCCTTCTTTCTGGGGCATCCTAGAATTCTCATTGCTCTTCAAGTAATCTTTAGTGATAAATTGATTTCATCATATGCAAACACATGAAATATACCAAGAGTGCAACCAGTATGAATCATCAAGTTTGCAACTTACATTTAAAACAACACACAATTCAATACGAAAAGGTCAATTACTTAACAAGATCAAAGGATGAGAAAAAAGAAAAATTAAGAGACAAAACTAGTTGACAAGATCACAGTTCTTCAGCTCAAATAAATCTGAGCTGCAGTCACTCTCCCATGCCTCATCACCATCTCCTCCTCTTCTCCTTATCCTCTCCAAGATCCAATCTTTCTTCACATACCCATCACTAAATCTATTAAGTACCCACTTGTTCTCCACACTCGATTCCTCACTCTTCTGCTTTTGTGCAACAAATCCACTACTATTACTTCCAAAAGAATAGACGGACTTGGTGGATTCCTCAATGATCCTAAAACTCCTCTTTAGCTTCCTCCTCGAACCTGCTTGATGAAAGAAAGAGTTAAGGATATTAACAAACTTCACACCAGGCGAGTTGGGCTTCTTCCATTTCTTCTTCTCTCTTTCTCTACCCTTTGTTTTGGGCACCTCCGAGCTCCTGTCTATCTCTATAACGTTGCCCTCTTCTTCTTCTTCTTCTTCTCCTCTTTGCTCTCTCATGGATTCGAGAGGGTTGCCAAGGAGAGTGATGGCATCCATTCCACCGGAGAAGTAGCGCTTGGCGTCGAAGACGTCGAGCTCGAACGAGTCGCCACGGAGGTGAGAAGGCTTCTTGTGGAAGTTGGACATGGCTGGAATTGAACACCAATTGGATGAGAAGAAGACTCAAGGAGAAAATAGATTACTTTGCGAACTTCTCTTTGCTCAATTCCCCATGAAATACAGAGTGGAGTAGGCATGGGGAGAGAGAGAAGAGATATATATATATATATATATGTGTGTGTGTGTAAAGATTTAATCAGGACCATACATTACGCACGTGCAAGAATATGAAAATAAAATATTGGAATAGATTCAACTATGAGAGAAGATTATAAATCTATTGTCATGTTTGGTTGTGAAAATTTGGAGTAGCTATTCTGATTTCTTACAAATTATATCTCCTAATCTATAGTAGAGTAATATATATAGTATTTGATTGTAAGTTAGAATAGTAGTATAATAATTATATTTAATGTGATATAAAATTGAGATAAATACAAATAAAAAGTGTGAATTGATTTTTAATTTAATATATAAACTTAAATTAAAGTGTTTTTATTTTTTTTATAGATATGCAATGCATACTTGAGTAAAAAGATGTGAGTAGTAAAAGAGAGGAGTTAGGTAAGAAAATAGAGCGAAAACTTTTGGTTTGAGTGAGAAAGTATGCTAGTTTTTGAAATGAGATAGATAGACGCTGATGGAGAAATTTTGAATCGTAATTATTTTTAATAATTTTAGTCAAATCATAGATAAATTAGAATTATGTTTATGTGTGGAATAAAATTCATTATAGTCATAATAGTGTTTCTAAATCTTTTTTATGCTTAGTTATAAATCTAGAGCGGTATTCCCTAATCTAGAATAAGAAAATTCCTAACAAAAAACCTAACGGATGCATAGGTATTAGTTATAGTTACTAATTAAGGGTGCCCCGCAAAACGAGGTGCTACCCATGTTAGTTGTAGGAGAAAAAAAAAGAAATTATATTTGTTTGCAGGCAGTGGCTTAGCTCGATTGACTCGACAATACCATTACTCAGAAGACTAGTTCAATGCGTGATGGCTTGGAGTATTAGCTCAACAATATATGGTTTAGAAGTTTGGTTGAACAGCAATCGCTTTGTAAATAAGTTGAATATGCCAATCCTTGTTATATGTTTCAATGCCTAAGTTGTTGTAGATCGATTTTTTTTTCCAATCTATGTACTCTTAAATAATTAAAAATAAATAAAATAAGTGACTTATTGCGGCAGAAGGTGGCGTGAGTGTACTCACCTATGGTAGGAGGTCACCGACTCGAGCGCTTATGACAGCAATTTTTTTTGGACTAAATTAAAATGTATTTGTGACATGTTTATTAGGAAGGTTAGCTCATATATCTAAATATCTTTTTCAAGTAGATAAATTTTCTTTTTTGCAAAATTAAAGGCAATTATATAACATCTTAAAAAAACTGCATAAAATTATCTCAGGTAAATAAATAAATTAGGAGATGCAAAATTAACGTGGAAGAAAAATTTAGGTCGTCAGATGTTGACTAACTTAGAAAATTGATTAACCTCACTGAAATAATGGAAAACAAAAGATATATTCAAACTTTGAGCTACTTGAAGATTAGCTGGTTCTTGCCTAATAATGTTTTTTTGGAGTTGTATACCAAATCGAGTTTGAGCTAAATTACGTTTTTTAAACTCAAGTCTAACTGATTATATTGAAAGTTATAGTTTATCTATAATAATGCGAAGGTTTTGATACCGAAATGGATTACCTTCGAACTTATTTACCAAATAGGGTCTAATTCACTGTAGCCCTAATAAAAAAATATTTTTTTTTATAAATTGCTGACATACTAAGTTAAAAAGATTTACATACATAAAACACTGAACTGATCATCGTTTTTGCCCAGAAATAAACGTTGATCAGTTCAGCGTTTTGTTATGGCTATAGTAAATTAGACTCTATACGGTAATTCGATAAAGAATTAAAAAAACGTGTCTATTTTTGGTCAAAAAGAAGTAAGATTAGTAAGATGTCCACAGTTAGTTACAGCATATCATCTGACATCTATCAAAGGCAAGCGAGATAATTTATTCAAATGCGTCAATGACAATGTTCCCTAAAATTAGACAATCTCCTTACCACACTCTCCTCCACTTCTGCACACTAACTACTCCACAAACACTATGAACTGGAGCTCCTCAAGGTTTCTACAATTCCAGGTCTATAATTTTGCCACTTGCATTCCATTTCTTCTCCTGAGAATTAAAATAAAAATGCTACTTCCATTGGACTAGTACGATTTTAATAAAGTCAAACGCATGCATGCAAAATAATAATAATAATAATAATAATAATAATAATGTTATATTATTATTAGTTCGAGCTCGTTGGCTAAGAGTGTGATCTAGATGTAGGATATTATTTTTTAACATCATCTTTTGTCGAACATTGTGTTACATCTCATATATATATGCATTATGACAAAACTTTATTTAGTCATCAATTACAAAACCTAATTAAAAATTTTGAATTTTATTTTCAAATATATTATGGATAAACGAGATTCATATTGATTAAGAAGAGATGTCTGAAGTAGTCTTTTTTTTTTTCATTTTGAATCAAATAAGACATATTTGAATCTAGTTTTGGATATAAAGGTTATCTTCTATATGTGCTTCAGAAAAGATAACAAAACTATCCTCTAAAATGTTTAAATATTATATAAAATCAAATTAAAAGCAATAATTAAGGTAAAATAGAGAGAAATTTTCATCTATTTGTGATTTAAATCCTATATTTTCAATGAAAGTCTCACTTAGATAAAAAAATCTAAAAACTTGGAAAGTAATATCAAATAGTTATGAACCCCGGGATATGCTTCTTATTATATATCTCGTCAGAATATAAAATATAAAAATAATATTTTTCTAATAACTTAAATTTTTAGATTAGAGTAGTTATCAACTTAACATTATATTAGAGCAGATGTCCCAAATCTTATTATTTAAATATAAAATATCCATCCATCCATCTAGCTATAATTATGTAATGGCAATTATAATATTATTTAGATAGGAGTTCCACCTTATAAAACTAGGGGTCCCACATACCTATCCTCCAATCCCAAGAAATTAACCCAGCTTAGCTGTCCACATGATGAAAGTAGTATACCCACGCGATGAAATCTATAATAAATTCTCGAACTTATTTAACTAGAAAAAAGAAGGACAAAGTGACACATTAAGTTCAAACATTTTTCATGCTTAATTTCAAAGATATGGAAGTGAGCTCAACCGAAAATTTTAGTGAACAATAATAAATATGTGTAAATTTGAACTAACATCGTGAGAATATTTTGCTAGTTAGATATATTTTACTTTTTAAATAACTAAAATGTCTTTAGTATTGGTCGGGTATATTTAGATTGAGTTGAGTTAGTATAAGTTGGATAAGTATAACTTAGCTGAGGATGTTTTTAAAATCTTATTAGTGTAGTTAACTTAACCCAGAGATTTTATTAAGTTTAACTATCAGATTTTCATTAAAAATAAAATGCTTCCTTAAATTTAATGAATCTACCGAGGCAAGGCAAAGAGGAAGTAGGTGGCATAGCTACCTATAAAACGATATACTATTGCATTTTAATTTGCAATGCATATCCCCAATGCTTCCTGTACTTGTGCTACTATTCTTTTTTCTTTCTGTTTCGTCGTCGGTGATCATCACCCATCTTCCAGGCTTCCATGGACGCCTACCATTCTACTTAGAAACTGGGTGAGCGATATCTAGACCTCCCTCCTTCCATACAAATATAGCTGTTGATCAAAAGAAATTTTGTACTAATTACTTCGACACACCTAATTTATGGCATAGTTAGTATTCAGCTAATATAGACTAATGGGAATATAAATCAGTTCTCACCTGCTATTATACTCAATATATTTTTCACGATTGGAGATGTAGTGAAGTATTTGCCTGATTTGAATCCTGAGAGAGATGAATATAAATATAAAAGATAATTTCATTTAAATTTTTTGAACTATTTCGCTTATTTTTATATATACCTTGTAAATTTTTTCTAAGTAGATTTGTGATATTTATGTCCTTAAGAAAGAGAAAAATTAATGTAGATGAGTTTTTTTTTTCTCCCATCAACAGTGTCAAGAAGGGGTTACTAAAATATATTCAGATGTATGTAAAAGTTGGCAAAAGTTTAGAGAGAGTCTAAGTATCATTGTATTTAAATTAAACTCTTTATTGATTCAAAAATTAATATATGAATAATTTTATTTAAACTTTTCAAATTATTACTATTTTCACATATATTTTCTGAATTCTTTTTATTACCTATATACATCCCTTAAACTAAAAAAATTATACATATATATCATCTTAAATTAAGAAAAAAAATTCAGAGACGACTGTATACATATAAGTGTGAGTGAAATCCCATCACAATATTAGATCTAAATATTGTAGGTACGTGAGTGTAGATGAAGAAAACGGCGTGGAGTTGTTCTACTACTTCATAAAGTCGGAGAGGAAGCCAAGCGACGACCCCGTCCTCCTCTGGCTCTCCGGTGGCCCCGGATGCTCCTCATTTAGCGGTCTTGTTTTCGAAATAGGTGGCTAATCACTTTTTCAACGTACTTAATGTGAATTGGATTCAATTCTTCTCAATTCTTTTTTCATACTTATTAGGCCCTTTGAGATTTGTGAAAGCCGAATACAATGGGAGCTTACCAGAATTGGTATATTTCCCACATTCTTGGACCAAGGTGTGTTGTGCTCCTCAATCGCCTTCTACTTCCGCTTGATTTTTAAATCGATGATCGATCTGACGACGACCCTTGATGGCTTTCAGGTGGCAAACATTATTTTCTTGGATTCGCCTGTTGGTGCTGGCTTCTCATTCTCGGCGTCACCTGAAGGTTATATTGTTGGGGATGTATCTTCTTCTACGCAAGTCCATCATTTTATCATAAAGGTAGGGATGCTCTCCAATTTGTCTAAATCTTAAACGGGTGGGGGAATTTTATTTTTATTGTATTATTTTATTATAGTGGTTCATTGATCACCCTCAATTCCTCTCCAATCCGTTCTACATTGGCGGTGATTCATACGCCGGGAAGGTCGTTCCGTTGATTACACACGATATTTCACAAGGTTGCTTTAGCACTCATCACGTCTGTTTATGTCAACTAATAAAAGCTTATAGATTTGATAGTATGATGGTAATTGTTTTCTCTTTGGACATCCATCCAGGTATTGAATATGGGAAACAACCAATTCTTAATCTCAAGGTAAGAAGTAATTCACTGAACATCTATGTATATTTACCATAATGTTATATATGGAATTACCAATAGATTCGCTTATCGTATAGATAATTTTCTTGATGTCTCAGCAGAGGAGATATATTTTCTCTTTCAATCAATGTTCTGTGCTTTCTTCCAGGGTTATCTGGTTGGCAACCCTGTAACAGATGAAAAGATTGATAAGAATTATCGAATCCCATATGCTCATGGTGTTGGAATCATATCGGATCAAATATATGAGGTGATGCACCACCTTATGTCAAACAATATTGCAAATTGTTGTAACACATCCTTTCTTATTTTGTAGTTGGCGAAGAAGCATTGTGAAGGAGAAGATTATGAAGATCCTCGTAGTGCACCTTGTGTTGAGGTGCTTAATGTTGTTAAAAAGGTTAGGAAATCTTTCTTCTTCTTTTTTTTTTTCTTTTTCACCAACTCCGTGTTATGTCAAAAAAATATCTTATCAAACTATTTCACTCTCTTGTAGCATATTTCAAAAGTTCAGATGGATTCTATATTGGACCCTGTATGTCCTAGGTTATCTCCTAAACCAAATGGTGTGGCCAAAAGAAGGACCTTAAAGGTGGAGTACAAGAAATTGCTTCAACCACCAGAACCTCCTTCCTTTAAATGTGGAGTGAGTCAATCTCTTCAAGCCCTCCTTTACATGTACAGTTGTCTTAGCAGGATTCCTTTCAGACTAACAAGTATTTTAGTTGGAAATTAACAATGCCAACCTGAATACGAGTTCCACATCAGTTTATCATGATATGTTATATAAGCAGATAATCATTTTTCTTGAGGGCTAGTTCCTTTAGTAGTTGGTATAAAGTATATATATTTGATACCACTAATGCTGGCGACATAGAAGAAATCTTGTGCAAATCAATGATTCAATAGGTGATTGTTATTTACATTTCCAAAACAATTCGTGAAGGGAATCAAGTTTACGAGCACCTTGAAATTATGTCATGTCATCTTGGCAAGATATTTTTATGACTAAACTATAGATTTCTTTTAATCGAACTATAGCAGAGGGAGTCAAACACATTGGCCTTTTAAGTATCTACTGGTCTTAAAAACATAAAAGATGCTCAAATGTGTAATATTGGATGTCCATTTATTGATCTTCAACTGACCTAACAAATATATGTAAATATATAGTTTTCCTTATTCTCTATTTTGCTATTAATATTTGTTACTTTGCTTGCAGAGTTATGTTCATTTGCTATCTTATTACTGGGCAAACAGTCAGTCCACAAAAGAGGCTCTCGGCGTTAAGAAGGTAAAATCTACCCGTTTGATATATAACAAGAATGGTATAGATTGGGAAGGAAAAGGAGAACAAGGAAAGCACGAATTAGAAGTAACAATTAATCTGTTGGACAGAAATAGTACCAAGTTCACGTACAAGCTCCTTCAAATCATCACATCTAGCTAGAAGGTCTGTGCCATCTCGAAAGAGTGCTTTTATAGCAAATAGTCAGAAAACTTTTGAGTGATATGCTCCAGATTTGATTCCTTGGAGTGTTAGGATGAACATAGAGAGAAAAAATTGAGGAGGAAACTGGGAGGAAGAAGGGTGCTTGATTCCAAAGAATTGGCCCTCTGATTTAATTGGATCTATGAGATATACAGGTTAAACTCAAGCCTCCCACTTAATTGAACTTAATTGGCTACTGACAGAAAAATGTTTAGTTCCTCCATGAGGCAATGTCCTGCATTGAGAACCAGCTTTGGCTATGAATAATAAATGAATGGAATGAATATATCTCTTAAAGGGTGGAAGTCACCGGATACGAGACTTATTGTATTGATTGTTGAAAAGCAGGGAGCTGCTGTGAGAGAGTGGCAAAGGTGCAACCATGACTTACCATATACACAAGACCTTCCCAGTAGTATTAGATATCACTATCACCTTACCAGCAGAGGAGGCTACCGTGCTCTCGTATATAGGTAAATCCATAACCAGGCTTAATTTATTATGGAATATTTTTATCTCTTTTCCTTAAAATCTTTACTGTTTTTCTTCAACCCAGCGGAGATCATGACCTAGTGGTACCGTTTCTGGGAACACAGGCATGGGTAAGATCCCTCAACTTCTCCATTGTAGATGACTGGAGATCTTGGGGTTCTGGAGGCCAAAGTGCTGGGTATGATGCAATATTATATGTGCAGCTTTGCTCTTCTCTTTTCATGAAAACTGCAGTAGTCATCTAATTTGTTCGTCTCCTTGTTTTCCCAGGTTTACTATAACATATTCTAACAATATGACATTCGCCACTGTAAAGGTGAAGAAGATATTTTGCTTCATTTGCCCTCTTTGTTTTATTATATAACATATGCATGAAGAACGTCTTAATCGAAGAAATTTTTCTTTTCTTTTTTTTTGGGCTACTATGCAGGGAGGGGGTCACGTTGCTCCGGCGCTCCGTCCTAAGGAATGTTTGGCTATGGTTCGTAGATGGCTATCTCTTATGCCTTTGTGATCTTCAAGAAATCGGCTCTATTTGGATTGAGTTCAGCTCTAAAACTAAAATAAATTACTCTCATGTACTACAATTTTGAGCATCTCCAACGTGACTTTAAATCTCGCTCTCTGGTGCTCCAAATTATTATTCATTTTTTTTTAAAATATCAACTTTGACCTCTAAAATTTTAAGCTAATATTTTATGTATTTTTTATTTTATAATCTAATTATTTAAACTGAGTGCACAGTACAGTTAAAAATATATCGTCCAGATTTTCAAAAATAAGCTAACATTAAATTATTTTAGAGTTAATTTTAAATTATATAATATTTTTTTTGTTTGTTATTTAAAAAAATGGTAAGTGTTATGAAATTCTTCCATGGTATAAAATTATTTTTCAAATTTAACACTAAATATTAAAATATATCAAACATTAAATACATCAAACAAAAAAATTGCATAATAAAATTAAATTCTTTTATGCCTTTTGTTAGAGATATTTAATTAGTGAATTTAAATTAAGCCTATTTATCTTAAATTTTCTTACGTGGAGTGAGAAATCATTGGCTTCTTAAATATTTTTTTAAAAATTAGTAATTTAAAATTATTTTTGAAACTATTAAATATTAATCTTATTTTTAAAATTTTCTATGAAAAATTTTTAACCAATAAATATCAATAAATATATTAAATAAATAAAATATAGTATATAAATATATATAATTAATAATTAAATATTAAACAAAGAGTGCTCAATGAAATCTATAAATTGTGTGATTCCTCAAACTTGATAAAAGAAAAATAACAAGCGGCCAATTTGCCCACAAAGAAATTGATTTTTTTTAATGCTTAGTTTCAAAGATATGAAAGTGAGCTAAACCGAAAATTTAGTTAATAATAAAGGGATAATCATAATTAAACCCGGTAAACTATCATCATTTTTTAATACTTTCTAAGAATTTTTTTTTTCTGATACATAGAATTCTTGAATTATTAAAAAAGTTAAAAATGTCAAAATACCCTATGAGAAGATAAGAACATTTTAATAAACTAAAATTTTTATTTTTTTATACTTAAAATATAACTCCTTGAGTAATTTACAAGTGATGGGGTTGTAAGTAAATTTAAATGGCTATCTGTAAAAAGATATATTATATTGCATTTTAATTTGCAATGCACATGTACAATGCTTCCTCTACTTATATTATTCTTTTAGGTCTTGTTTGATTTCAGATTAAGCCTGGACTTATTTCTTAGTCATATTTTTTATTTTTAATTTTTTTTAAAATAAACTTAATTAGATATAAAATAAAATAAAATGATATTTGATCACTAAACTAGTTTTAAAGTCCTTGAATCAGTTAAGAAGGATCTCCAAACTCAAAACAACAATCTTTCGCAAAATGTAAACAGACCACTCCTTCCATAATATAGTTGTTGATCAAAAGAAATTTTGTACTAATTAGTTCTACACACCTAATTGTTTCTTCTCAACAGCAAAATCGACTTCCGGAATAGAAATCAGTTCTCACCTGCTATTGGATGGGTACTGCAATGTTTGTCTGATTTGAATCTTGATAGAAATGAATGTTTGTCTTATCTCTTATTTGATAGAAATGTTTTTGATACATATCGACCTTCTAAAATATTGAAAACTTCTCAAATTACTAGAGTAATGTCAATATAGATGAGTATTTTTATATTTTTCATCTTTTTCTTTCAACTAGTCAACACTCAACAGAATCTATATATAATAAAAAATTGACAAAAGTTGAAAGCCTAAGATTATCATTATATTTAGGGTTAATTATGCTAACACTCCTTATACTATATTCAATTTTGACTATAATCTCCTAAAATTTTTTAGATTATAATATTCTTTGAACTTTAGAAAAATTTTAATGTCACTCTTTTATTAGTGTGCCGTGAAAAAAATTAAGCGAGTCAACTTATGTACCAATCATATTTTTCCGAAAGGATCGAGATGTATTTGTTATATATTTCAATCAAATCAATAGAAATTTAAATATAATTTTATTTTCTTTAATTAAATTAGGATAACTAAATTAAATTTAAATAAAACCTCTCCTCCCTTTTTGCTCGCCTCATCGTCATCAGCATTGGTGAGGGGCTTGAGGTGTCGCGTAGCCGGCCAGGATATAGAGGGGCATCGTTGGAGCATTATCCACCAATGACAGCTGAGGATGTATTTTTTAAGCTAATATTTTTAATTTTGTATGTATTTTTTATTTTATAATCTAATTATTTAAACTTAGTGTACAGTACAGTTAAAAATATATCGTCCAGATTTTCAAAAATAAGCTAACATTAAATTATTTTAGAGTTAATTTTAAATTATATAATAAATATTTTTTTTGCTTGTTATTTAAAAAAATGGTAAGTGTTATGAAATTCTTCCAATAATGGCATAAAAGTATTTTTCAAATTTAACACTAAATATTAAAATATATCAAACATTAAATACATCAAACAAAAAAATTGCATAATAAAATTAAAATCTTTTATGCCTTTTGTTATAGATATTTAATTAGCAAATTTAAATTAAGCTTATTTATCTTAAATTTTCTTACCTGGAGTGAGAAATCATTGGCTTCTTAAATAATTTTAAAAAAATTAGTAATTTAAAATTATTTTTAAAACTATTAAATATTAGTCTTATTTTTAAAATTTTCTATGAGAATATTTTAACTATATATATTTATTAATAAATATATTAAATAAATAAAAAATATAGTATATAAATATATATAATTAATAATTAAATATTAAATAAAGAGGGCTCTAGGTTTTATATTTAGAGCCTTGTAGATGCTTTTAAATGGATTTAAAAAATTAAGTGTATCTTTAACTAAAGAAAGCACTTAAAGTAACTCTACAACCGCACAATGAAATCTATGATTCCTCAAACATATTTGATAAAAGAAAAAGAACAAGTGGCCAATTTGCCCACAAAGAAATTGAATATTTTTTTAATACTTAGTTTCAAAGAAATGAAAGTCAGCTCAAATGAAAATTTAGTTAATAATAAAGGGATAATCATAATTAAACCCCGTAAACTATCGTCATTTTTTACATACTTTCTAAGAATTTTTTTTTTCTGATACATAGAATTCTTGAATTATTAAAAAAGTTAAAAATGTCAAAATACCCTATGAGAAGATAAGAACATTTTCATAAACTAAAATTTTTATTTTTTTATCCTTAAAATATAACTCCTTGAGTAATTTAGCAATATAAGAGAGATGGGGTTGTAAATAAATAGTACCAAATTCATGTACAAGCTCCTTGAAATCATCACATCTAGCTAGAAGGTCTGTGCCATCTCAAAAGAGTGCTTTTATAGCAAATAGTCAGACATCTTTTGAGTGATATGCTCAAGATTTGATTCCTTGGAGTGTCATAGTGAACATAGAGAGAAAGATTGAGGAAGAAACTGGGAGGAAGAAGGGTGCTAGATTCCAAAGAATTGGCCCTCTGATTGAATATGAGATGTGAGATATTCAGGATAAAGTCAAGCCTCCTACTCAGTTGAACTTGATTGGCCACAGACAGAAAATGGTTTAGTTCCTCCAGGAGATAATGTCCTGCTTTGAGAACCAGCTTTGTCTATGAATAAGTAAATGAATGGAATGGATATATCTGTGAACGAGTGGAGGTTAATTAACCTGTTTTACATCATTATTGACTGTGAAAAGCAGGGGAGCTGCTATAAGAGAGTGGCAAAGGTGCAACCATGACTTACATTGTTATACGCGTCACCTTCCCAGTAGCATTAAATATCACTATCACCTTCCAGCAAAGCCTCCCGTGCTCTCGTATACAGGTAAATCCGCAACCAGGCTCCTTTTATTATTTTAATTAACCTGTTAATCACATTGTTAATATAGAATTTTTTTCTTTATTATTATTATTATTATTATTATTATTATTCTTCCTCAACTTCTCCATAGTAGATGACTTGAGATCTTAAAATTTTGGAGACCAACGTGCTGGGTACGTAGTCTTCTTCTTCTGATGCAATATTATACGTGCAGCATTGTTCCTCTTTTCGTGAAAACAAAGTCATCTAATATGTATTTCTGCTTGTTTCCTAGGTTCACCATTACATACGCCACTGTAAAGGTGAAGAAGATGTTTTGCTTCATTTCCCCAGTTCGTAGATGGCTGCTGGCTATCTCTTAACCCTCTGTGCTCTTCTCATCTTCATGAATTCGGCCCCATTTGGATTGAGTTTAGTTTTAAAATACTCTCATTTTCTTAACTTCGAATAAGGTATTTTAAATGGGTTTAAGAAGGTTGAGAGTTTAGTTATTAACTGTAATGGCATTATTACCTTCAATTTGACTTAAGAAGGCACTGCATTTAAGAGATATTTTATATCAAATGATCTGAATAATTTTTATTTTCTTCGAAACAAACTGGTTTAAAATCCATTTGGATTGAGTTTAGCTCTAAAATTAAAACAGTTATTCTTAAGTACTTTACAAAATAAACTGTTTAGTTGTTTTATTATTTAAACTAAGATATATTATACATGAGGGAGAAGAATTGAAACAATAATTAATTAAGGTGATATATTTTTTTAAATGAGGTGGGATTAGTGTTCGTTTGTAAATCAAAGCGAGAACAGGGTTTAAGCTCTATCACATCAGGTCATGTCAATGGCTAATCGATTCTTTTTAATCCATTTGAAATGATGAGAGAGAGTGATATCAAACTACTAATTTGCCATTGACAAGACTAAACATATCTTTGGGCAGTGTAACTTCCGTTTCAAAATATAGTATAGTAATGCTCATTTCATTTCACTTCGTACCAACAAATAGACATTGCCTATCTAGTAAGCTGACATGTAGGATTAGGAAATGGACACATTTTTCAAAGGGGAGAAAAAAAAAAAGGTTACAAGAGAGAAGGGTATGTTTGATAATATTATTTTGATGTATTCTACCAATTCATTAGAAAGCGTATTTTGTTATAAATAATTTTTTTTTGCTTTATGTACACGGTTTATTATATTATTTTTTTTGTGTCATAAAAGGACTAAGTTAAATGGGTTAAGATAATAAACATAAACATGATTCATTTAATAATCAACTTTTAAGTCAGGTTATCTTATGCCACCTTTAGATAACACTACTACTCTCCATTTACAATCAAACATCTGATTCCAATTTTGCCATAAACTATATATAGATATATATATATATAAAGTGAAAGTGGTTATGAAACTGGATGAAATTGCATGCTTTACGAAGTAATAAAAGAAAAGGTGGGTACTAGTGCATATCAAATCGCTCTCATGCAGTGGCCAGAGCTGCAGGCAAAGGATGTAACCTTCCATCTAACTAGCACTATGAAGGGTATCATGCACCCACACCCACTTCATTTATTTGAGGTACTCTTCTTTACTATGCTCCTCTTTTTCTCCCTAATTTGTAAGTACTTTACAAAATAAACTGTTTAGTTGTTTTATTATTTAAACTAAGATATATTATACATGAAATAACCGAATTAAAGGGAGAAGAATTGAAACAATAATATTTTGTTAATTAAATATATTTTATTTTTTAAATAACTAAAATGTCTTTAGTATTGGTTGGGTATATTTGGATTGGGTTGAGTTAGTATAAATTGGATAAATATAACTTGGCTGAGGATGTTTTTAAAATCTTATTAGTGTAGTTAATTTAATCCAGATGTTTTATTAAGTTTAGTTATCAGATTTTTATTTAAAAAAACGCTTCCTTATATTTAATGAATCGACCAAAGGCAAGGAGGAAGTAGGTGGCATGGCTACCTATAAAACGATATACTATTGCATTTTAATTTGCAATGCGTATGCACAATGCTTCCTCTACTTGTGCTACTATTCTTTAGTCTCTCTTCTCTTTCGTCGTCGGTGATCATCACCCATCTTCCAGGCTTCCATGGACGCCTACCATTCTACTTAGAAACTGGGTGAGCGATTTCTAGACCTCCCTCCTTCCATACAAATCATGCTGTTGATCAAAAGAAATTTTGTACTAATTACTTCGACACACCTAATTTATGCCATAGTTAGTATTCAGCTCAAATAGACTAATGGGAATATAAATCAGTTCTCATATGCTATTATACTCAATATATTTTTCACGATTGGAGATGTAGTGAAGTATTTGACTGATTTGAATCCCGAGAGAGCTGTATATAAATATAAAAGATAATTTCATTTAATTTTTTTGAGTATACTTATTGTGGCAAAAGGTGGCATGAGTATACTTATATGTGAGTGCTTGTGATAGAAATTATCTTTTTGTACTAAATTAAAATGGAATGAACCTTCTTTGATCTGTTATGGCTGTTGGACTCATTTGTGACCCGTTTACTAAGAGGGTAAGCTCATATATCTAATTTTTGTTTCAGGTAGGTAAATTTTCTTTTTTGTAAAATTAAATGCAATTATATCATCTTTTTTAAGACTGCATAAATTATCTCAGGTAAATAAATAAATTAGGAGATGCAAAATTAACCTGGAAGTAAATTTTAGGTCTGACTAACTAATTAGAAAATTGATTAACCTCACTAAAATAATGGAAAACAAAAGATATATTCAAGCTTTGAGCTACTTGAAGATTTGTTGGTTCTTGCCTACTAATGTGTTTTTGGAGTTATACACCAAATCGAGTTTGAGCTAAACTATATTTTACTCAAAGACGTAAAGAATCTAGCCACTTTTGTCCATCTTATTAGATGTATCATTGTTCTCTCGATATATATTATATATATATATATATATATATATATATATATATATATCTTTATATCAATATTCTATTGATAATGAATATTTTTTTCCCACTAACTTTGGTGTAAGATAACGACGATGTTCACAGTCAGATTTACAGCACATCTCGCATCTATTAAATGCAAGTGAGATAATTTATTCAAAGGCCTCAACGTTCCCTACAATTAGACAATCTCCATACAATATAAAGTATGGAGCTCCTCAAAGTTTGAACAATTCCAGGCCTATAATTTTGCTACTTGCATTCCGTTTCTTCTCCCGAAAACTAAAATAAAAATGCTACTTGCATTGAAATACTACGATTTTAATTTCCAAATCATCGAGTGGCTGCATCGTATAAAGCCAAATGCATGCATGCAAACTTTTATTATTGGTTCGAGCTGGTAGGCTAAGAAGTCCATCTAGATTTTTTTTTTTTTATTTAAGGTCGTCTTTCATCGAACATTGTGTTACATCTCACATATATAATTAAGAAAATTTTATAAAATTATACCTTACATTCTATCTATTTTATAATTCACACATCGTCTTTAATATTTTTATAATCCAACCCCTACTTTTTTCTTATAATTCTTATTTAACACCCTCCGTTTAATTTAAACTGTACAAGTAAAGAAATATTATGTTATAGTATATGAAATAATTTATAAGTACCTAAATTATTCATGCATTCTTTAAAATAATAAGATAAAGCTAAGTAACTAACTTAACTCGACTTGACTTGATTCGACAAGCCATGTGGTCGGATCGTAACAATTCACCATACTTCCTACACCTTGTCCTCAAAGTGACTTGTCTCTCACGTCCTTATACTCATACAACTTGTCGTGCTAATTAGTACATTCAAGTTTGTCTTCCTCGAGTCCGCTTAGGAGCATGACTTCGGCTGGCTCGTGCTTGCATTTATGATTGGGGGTAAATCAATCATCACAAAAAAATACAAGCCTTTTCTTCGATGCTCTTCCAAGTCATTGGGTACAAAGTGGTATATTATCATCTGTCGGTTAGATTGAGCCATTAGTGCAAGCTGAATTAGGGCAGATGCCGTCTCTAGTGAATCGTGGGCTTATGCCATCTTTCTTCTCTCCTCCTTGCGGATTTGGTTTAGTTGATCCAACTTGGCCTCCATCATAACAGCTAAGGAGAAGGCCTCGTGAGAAGTAGTGGGCATCAAAGCCTTGACCTCAGCCTGAATGTTAGGCCTAAGCCCACTAATGAAGGTACTCTTCAGGGCCGAGTCAGACCAGCTGGTGGCGGCGGGAAGCCACAACGTAGCCACCCCGATGTAGGGATAGCTTCCCGAAGTGGTGGCAATCAGCCAGATGAAGCCAGCCATGGCCGCTGGTGCTCATGGGAGCATTGGACCCGTGGCCACTAGCCATGGGTTTGTTGTAGCATAAACCACCATCGTTGGCGGTCTTCCAGTTGGTGCTGGCGTGAACGGTGGCCTGGGCTCAGGTGCGGGGGTCCTGTGGAAGGGACCAGACATGGCGGCGGCGGCCGGGAGCATTTGGATGGCCGCTGGTGGGAAGCTAGGGTTTTTGGCCCTAGCTCCCACCGTGGGTGGGGAAGATGACCTCGCGGCCACTATTGCGAGTGGTTTCGGCGTGGCAGCGACGTTTGGGAAGGTCTGCAAGGCCGGAGGAGTCCCCACCACTGTTGGACGAGGGGTTGAGGCCGCGATTTGGGCCGGCTTATCCCCTCCCTCATGGGTTGGTAATGGTGGCCGCGGCTGGCCTAGTCCTGCCATGGCCGGCGGTGCTAGCGGCGCAAAGTGGCCATGCTGGGTCAGGAGGGCTGTCGCCAAGGCTTGAATAGCCTTGTCCATCCTCTCAGCGCTCTCCGCAATGGGTCTAGTGACATTGTTAGAATAATCTTTAAAAATGACCTTCGCCCACGTCGGTGGTGGTGGCGGGGCGCCGGATAAATTCCCATAAGAACAAAGATGAGGTCCTGGTCATCCATGGTCAATCCCTCATCGTTGGTATTGGATGATCGCATGTTAACCATTTTCTGAGGAACATTGGCTCTGATACTAATGTTATGAACCAAATTTGGACTAATTCAGATGTAAGAAAATTATAAAAACTTAGATGGAGGTAGGCTCGCGAGTTAAGGTTCTAATGGATCTAGTTTCACCTAAATCAAAGGTTGGGATAAAAAATTAAAAATAAAATAGTAGAGATACATCATGTAGAATGGTAAATATTCAATATTGCGGCGATCATCGGAGGGTGGCGGATGGCCATAGGGTAGGGTGGCTGCTGGAGGAGGAAAGTGACTAGGGTTTAAAAAGTTGGGATGTTTCTACGGCTATGATCTACTTCTAGAAAGATAAAGTGATTTAACTGTTACGATAAAAGATAATGATGAAAATAATAACTTAGTTAAATTCAAATTTATTCAATTCAATGATAGTTATCGACATATGTCCAACCCTATTTATAAAAGTAAAATTCGTAGCATATCGGATATATATATACGAATTATTTGACTTATTTAAAATTCAAAATAATAAAATAAAATTACATAACTAATTTACCTCGACTTAACCCATGTGGTCAGATCTTCACATTGTCCAGGTGATGAAAGTATTTTAAGCTACCTCTACACCCACACGATGAAATCTATAATAAATTATCAAACTTGTTTAACTAAAAACAAGAAAGTGGCCAATTTTCCCACAATAAGTTTGCAAAATCACAAAACAACCAACAAAATTATTGCCAAAAAATTAGTGAACAATAAAAGGATAATTACACTTAAGACCCCACGAACTATCGTTCTTTTTTATATACTTTTCAAAAAGTTTTTTTTATTCAATACAGAGACCTCCTGAGCTATTAAAAATGTCTCACCCTCTGTGACTATATAGACAAAAAACCTGTAAATGCCAAAATACTCTCTGAGAAGATTACAATATTTTGGTAAACAAAAATTTCTTTTATTTTTTCCCTCTAAAATATATAGATAAATACGCTATATAACTCATCAAATAATATACTAAGATGAATTTATTGTATGTAGCACCTTGTCTTTTAAAGACATTGTGGTATATACGTTATAATTTTACTCTTTGTAAATCAAATCTTATGATTTAATAAATATGTGCACAAAATACCTTCGGTTAGATTTGAACAAACAACGTGAGAATACTTTGCTAATTAAAAGTATTTTACTCTTAGTATTGGTTGGGTATATTTGGATTAGGTTGAGTTAGAATAGGTTGGATAAGTATTATTTGGCTAGGATATTTTTGTACTCTTATTAGTATAATTAATTTAACCCAAGTATTAAATTAAATTTAGCTATTATACCTAAATTATAAGGCTTAATTTATAAATAGTGAAAATATTATGCGTAAACTGTTGTTTTAATTAAATGAAAGAAGGTAAGTAGGTGGCATGGCTATCTATAAAAAGATCTACTGTATTGTATTTTAATTTGCAATGCATATCCCCAATGCTTCCTCTACTTGTGCTACTATTATTTAGTCTCTCTTCTCTTTCGTCGTCAGTGATCATCACCCATCTTCCAGGCTTCCATGGATGCCTACCATTCTACTAAGAAAGTGGGTGAGCGATATCTAGACCTCCCTACTTCCATACAAATATAGCTGTTGATCAAAAGAAATTTTGTACTAATTACTTCGACACACCTAATTTATGGCATAGTTAGTATTCAGCTAATATAGACTAATGGGAATATAAATCAGTTCTCACCTGCTATTATACTCAATATATTTTTGACGATTGGAGTATTTTCCTGATTTGAATCCTGAGAGAGATGAATATAAATATAAAAGATAATTTCATTTAAATTTTTTGAACTATTTCGCGTATTTTTATATATACCTTGTAAATTTTTTCTGAGTAGATTTGTGATATTTATGTCCTTAAGAAAGAGAAAAATTAATGTAGATAACTTTTTTAAAACAATTTTCCTTCATTGTATTAGATCTGAATCTTATTTCTAACATTGAAAGCTAGAATGGGTGTATAATAAATTATACGGGAAATACGTATTGTAGGTATGTGAGTGTAGACGAAGAAAAGGGCGTGGAGTTGTTCTACTACTTCATAAAGTCGGAGAGGAAGCCCAACGAAGACCCCGTCCTCCTCTGGCTCTCCGGTGGCCCCGGATGCTCCTCATTTAATGGTCTTGTTTTCGAAATAGGTAGCTAATTACTTTTTCAACGTATTTAATGCGAATTGGATTCAATTCTTCTCAATATTACCACCAAAAGGTTGTCCTTTTTTCGTACTTATTAGGCCCTTTGAGGTTTGTGAAAGCCGAATACAATGGGAGCTTACCAGAATTGGTATATTTCCCACATTCTTGGACCAAGGTGTGTTGTGCTCCTCAATCGCCTGCTACTTCCGCTTGATTTTTAAATCGATGATCGATCTGACGACGACGCTTGATGGCTTTCAGGTGGCAAACATTATTTTTTTGGATTCGCCTGTTGGTGCTGGCTTCTCATTCTCGGCGTCACCTGAAGGTTATATTGTTGGGGATATATCTTCTTCTACGCAAGTCCATCAATTTATTATAAAGGTAGGGATGCTCTCCAATTTGTCTAAATCTTAAACGGGTGGGGGAATTTTATTTTTATTGTATTTTATTGTAGTGGTTCATTGATCACCCTCAATTCCTCTCCAATCCGTTCTACGTTGGCGGTGATTCATACGCCGGGAAGGTCGTTCCGTTGATTACACACGATATTTCACAAGGTTGCTTTAGCACTCATCACGTCTGTTTATGTCAACTACTAAAAGCTTATAGATTTGATAGTATGATGGTAATTGTTTTCTCTTTGGACATCCATCCAGGTATTGAATATGGGAAACAACCAATTCTTAATCTCAAGGTAAGAAGTAATTCACTGAACATCTATGTATATTCACCATAATGTTATATATGGAATTACCGATAGATTCGCTTATCGTATAGGTAATTTTCTTGATGTCTCAATAGAGAAGATATATTTTCTCTTTCAACCAATGTTCTGTGCTTTCTTCCGGGGTTATCTGGTTGGCAACCCCGTAAAGATGAAAAGATTGATAAGAATTATCGACTCCCATATGCTCATGGTGTTGGAATCATATCGGATCAAATATATGAGGTGATGCACCACCTTATGTCAAACAATATTGCAAATTGTTGTAACACATCCTTTCTTATTTTGTAGTTGGCGAAGAAGCATTGTGAAGGAGAAGATTATGAAGATCCTCGTAGTGCACCTTGTGTTGAGGTGCTTAATGTTGTTAAAAAGGTTAGGAAATCTTTCTTCTTCTTTTTTTTTTCCTTTTTCACCAACTCCGTGTTATGTCAAAAAAATATCTTATCAAACTATTTCACTCTCTTGTAGCATATTTCAAAAGTTCAGATAGATTCTATATTGGACCCTGTATGTCCTAGGTTATCTCCTAAACCAAATGGTGTGGCTGAAAGAATCTTAAAGGCGGAGTACAAGAAATTATTGCATCAACCACCGGAACCTCCTCCCTTTAAATGTGAAGTGAGTCAATCTCTTCAAACCCTCCTTTACATGTACGGTTGTCTTAGCAGGATTCTTTTTCGGGTGGCAAGTATTTCAGTTGGAAATTAACAATGCCAACCTGAATACGAGTTCCACATCATTTTATCATGATATGTTATATAAGCAGATAATCATTTTTCTTGAGGGCTAGTTTCTTTAGTAGTTGGTAGACATGATCATCGGGCGAGCCGGGCCGGGTTCGGGCCGAACTTTTCGGGCCAACCGGGCTTAAGTATTTGTTCACGGCCCGACCCACCAATCACTCGCGCCAGGCCGGATTCGAGCCGAGCTAGAATAGTCTAGCCCGTTACCGCCCATTGGCCCGTGAGAAATCGGGCTAGCCGGTCGGGCGGGCCAGCCCGACCAACCAATCACTATAGCGAGACGGGCGAGCCTAGTTGCGGGCCAAACGGGCAGACTTTCGGGCCGAGTTGGGCGGGCAAAGAGCTGGCCCGTGCCGCCCATGGATAGTTCGGGCTCGGGCTAGGTCGGGCCTAAACCGGATCTGGGCCGAGCTTAGCCCGGTCCAAACCGGGCCGGCACAAGTGAGCTGGGCCCTTTGATCATATCTAGTAGTTGGTATGATGTATATATATTTGATACCACTAACGCTGGCGACATAGAAAAAATCTTGTGCAAATCAGTGATTCAATGGGCGATTCATATTTACATTTCCAAAACAATTTGTGAAGGGAATCAAGTTTACGAGCACCTTGAAATTATGTCATGTCATCTCGGCAAGATATTTTTATGACTAAACTATAGTTTTCTTTTAATCGAACTATAGCAGAGGGAATCAAACACATTGGCCTTTTAAGTATCTAGTTGTCTTAAAAACATAGAAGATGCTCAAATGTGTAAGATTGGATGTCCATTTATTGATCTTCAACTGACCTAACAAGTATATGTAAATATATAGTTTTCCTTATTCTCTATTTTGCTATTAATATTTGTCACTTTGCTTGCAGACTTATGTTCGTTTGCTATCTTATTACTGGGCAAACAATCAGTCCACAAAAGAGGCTCTCGGCGTTAAGAAGGTAAACTCTACCAGTTTCATATATAACAATTAATCTGTTGGACAGAAATAATACCAAGTTCATGTACAAGCTCCATCAAATCATCACATCTAGCTAGAAGGTCTGTGCCATCTCGAAAGAGTGATGTTATAGCAAATAGTCAGAAAATTTTTGAGTGATATGCTCGAGATTTGATTCCTTGGAGTGTTAGGGTGAACATAGAGAGAGAATGGAGGAGCAAACTGGGAGGACTATGAGATATACAGGTTAAACTCAAGCCTCCCACTTAGTTGAACTTGATTGGCTACTGACAGAAAAATGTTTAGTTCCTCCATGAGGCAATGTCCTGCTTTGAGAACCACCTTTGGGTATGAATAAGTAGTTGAATGGAATGAATATATCTCTTAAAGGGTGGAGGCTAATTAACCTGTTTTACATCATTACCGGATACGAGACTTATTGCATTGATTGTTGAAAAGCAGGGAGCTGCTGTGAGAGAGTGGCAAAGGTGCAACCATGACTTACCATATACACAAGACCTTCCCAGTAGTATTAGATATCACTATCACCTTACCAGCAGAGGAGGCTACCGTGCTCTCGTATATAGGTAAATCCATAACCAGGCTTATTTTATTATGGAATATTTTTATCTCTTTTCCTTAAAATCTTTACTGTTTTTCTTCAACCCAGCGGAGATCATGACCTAGTGGTACCGTTTCTGGGAACACAGGCATGGGTAAGATCCCTCAACTTCTCCATTGTAGATGACTGGAGATCTTGGGGTTCTGGAGGCCAAAGTGCTGGGTATGATGCAATATTATATGTGCAGCATTGCTCTTCTCTTTTCATGAAAACTGCAGTAGTCATCTAATTTGTTCGTCTCCTTGTTTTCCCAGGTTTACTATAACATATTCTAACAATATGACATTCGCCACTGTAAAGGTGAAGAAGATATTTTGCTTCATTTGACCTCTTTGTTTTATTATATAACATATGCATGAAGAACGTCTTAATTGAAGAAATTTTTCTTCTTCCTTTCTTGGGCTACTATGCAGGGAGCGGGTCACGATGCTCCGGCGTTCCGTCCTAAGCAATGTTTGGCTATGGCTCGGAGATGGCTATCTCTTAAGCCTTTGTAATCTTCAAGAAATCGGCTCTATTTGGATTGAGTTCAGCTCTAAAACTAAAAATAAATTACTCTTATGTACTACAATAAGAGCATCTCCGACGTGACTTTAAATCATTATTCATTTGTTTTAAATATCAACTTTGAAGCTAATATTTTGAATATCGTATGTATTTTTTATTTTATAATCTAATTATTTAAACTGAGTGTACAGTACAGTTAAAAATATATCGTCCAGATTTTCAAAAATAAGCTAACATTAAATTATTTTAGAGTTAATTTTAAATTGTATAATAAATATTTTTTTTGTTTGTTATTTAAAAAAATGGTAAGTATTATGAAATTCTTCGCATAAAATTATTTTTCAAATTTAACACTAAATATTAAAATATATCAAACATTAAATACATCAAACAAAAAAATTGCATAATAAAATTAAATTCTTTTATGCCTTTTGTTAGAGATATTTAATTAGCGAATTTAAATTAAGCCTCTTTATCTTAAATTTTCTTACGTGGAGTGAGAAACCATTGGCTTCTTAAATATTTTTTAAAAAATTAGTAATTTAAAATTATTTTTGAAACTATTAAATATTAATCTTATTTTTAAAATTTTCTATGAGAATTTTTTAACCATATATATTTATTGATAAATATATTAAATAAATAAAATATAGTATATAAATATATAATTAATAATTAAATATTAAACAAAGAGGGCTCTAGGTTTTATATTTAGAGCCTTGTAGATGGTTTTAAATGGATTTAAAAAATTAAGTATTTCTTTAATTAAAGAAAGCACTTAAATTACCTCTACATCTGCACAATGAAATCTATAAATTGTGTGAATTCCTCAAACTTATTTAATAAAAAAAAAGAACAAGCGGCCAATTTGCCCACAAAGAAATTGATTTTTTTTAATGATTAGTTTCAAAGATATGAAAGTGAGGTCAACCGAAAATTTAGTTAATAATTAATTAAACCCCGTAAATTATCATCAATTTTTAATACTTTCTAAGAAATTTTTTTTTCTGATACATAGAATTCTTGAATTATTAAAAAAGTTAAAAATGTCAAGAGAAGATAAAGAACATTTTAATAAACTAAAATTTTTAGGTCATAATATATTCTCTGAATTTTAGAAAGATTTAATGTCACTCTTCTGTTAGTGTGCCATGAAAAAAAAAAATTGAGCTAGTCAACTTATGTGACAATTATATTTTTCTGAAATAACGTAGATACTTTGTTATATATTTCAATCAAATTAATAGATATTTAAATATAATATTATTTTCTTTAATTAAATTAGGATAACTAAATTAAATTTAAATACAACTTCTCCTCCTCCTCTTTCGCTCGCCTAATCCTCGGCAAAATCCTGAATTTCACTTATATCCAAGGATATAGGTCAGAGAGTGTCAGCGTAATTAATCTAATTGACCCTTATATTTAAGTTAAACTCCTTATATATTATATTTGAATCTTATTTTCTTAGATTAAAAACTAGAACGGGGGGTATCAAAAAGTATACGGCAAATATTTATGAAAGGATATGTGAGCGTGGATGAAGAGAAAGGCGTGGAGTTGTTCTACTACTTCATAAAGTCCGAGCGGAGGCCCAGCGACGACCCCGTCCTCCTCTGGCTCTCCGGCGACCCTAGATACTCTGCGTTTAACGGTCTTGTTTTCGAAATAGGTAGCTAATCACTTTTTCAACGTACTTAATGCGAATTGGATTCGATTCTTCTCAATATTACCACCAAAATTATACAAACATTAAGCTTAAAAAGTTGTTCTTGTTTCATACTTATTAGGCCCTTTGAGGTTTGTGAAAGCCAAATACAAGGGCAGCTTACAGAATTGGTATATTTCCCACATTCTTGGGCCAAGGTGTCTTTGTGCTCCTCAATCACCTTCCACTTCCACTTGATTTTTAAACCAATGATCGATCTGACGACGACGCTTGATGCCCTTCAGGTTAGCAAACATTGTTTTCTTGGATTCGCTGTTGGTGTTAGCTTCTCATTCTCGGCGTCACCTGAAGGTTATATTATTGGGGATATATCTTCTTCTACGCAAGTCCATCTTTTATCAAAAAGGTACAAATGCACTGCAATTTGTCTAAATCCTAAATGGGTGGGAGAATATTTTATAGTATTTTTATAGTATTTTATTGCAGTGGTACAGTGATCACCCTTAGTTCCTCTCCAATCCGTTCTACGTTGGCGGTGAATCATACGCCGGAAAGGTCATTCCGTTTGATTACACACGATATTTCACAAGGTTGCTTCAGTACCTCTGTTTATGTCAACTACCAAAAACTTATAGATTTGATAGTATGGCAGTAATGGTTTTCTCTTTGAACATCCATCCAGGTATTGAATATGGAAAACAACTAATTCTTAATCTCAAGGTAAAATTTTAGCTTGCTAAGTAGGTTAACACCGGAATGTAATAATCTGTGCTTGGTTCTAGGGTTATCTGGTTGGCAACCCTGCAACAGGTGAAAAAATTGATGCGAGTTCTATAATCCCATATGCTCATGGTGTTGGAGTCATGTCGGATCAAATAGATGAGGTGATACCATTCTCACCAGCCACCACTGTATGTCAGACAATATTGCAAATTTTTGTGACACATCCTTTCTTATTTTATAGTTGGTGCAGAAGCATTGTGAAGGAGAAGATTATGAAGATCCTCATAGTGCATCTTGTGCTGAGGTGCTTGAAATTGTTAAGAAGGTTAGGAAATCTCTATTCTTTTTCTTTGTTTCACATCAAAAAATTATCTTATCAAACTGTTTCATCTCTTGTAGCACACTTCAAAAGTTCAGATGAGTTCTATTTTAGAACTTGCATGTCCTAGGTTATCTCCTAAACCAAATGATGTGGCTGAAAGAAGGGCCTTAAAGGCGGAGAACAAGAAATTGTTTCAACCACCAGAGCCTCCTTCCTTGGAATGTAGAGTAAGTCAATCTCTTCACAGCCTCCTTGGAAGCATTCCATTTCAGACTAACAAGTATTTCAGTTGGATACTAACAATACCACCTGAATACGAGGTCCACATCAGTTAATCATGATATGATTATATAAGCAGATAAGCATTTTTCTTGAGGGGCTAGTTCCTTTTAGTGGTTGGTACAAACTATATATATTTGATACCACTAATGCTGGCGACACAGAAGAAATCTTGTGCAAATCAATGATTCAATAAGTGATTGTTACTTTGTGAAGGGAATCAAGTTCATATGTATTTATTTAGTCAAACACATTTGCCTTTAAGTATCTAATTGTTTTGAAAACATAGAATATGCTCAAATGTGTAAGATTGGATGTCCATTTATTGATCTTCAAATTACCTGTCATATATGTAATTATTTAGTTTTTCTTATTCTCTATTATGCTATTAATATTTGTTACTTTACTTGCAGAATTATGGTCATTTGCTATCTTACTACTGGGCAAACAACCAGTCCACAAAAGAGGCTCTCGGCGTTAAGAAGGTAAACTCCCGTTTGACATATAACAAGAATGCAATAGATTGGGAAGGAAAAGGAGAATAAAGAATGAATTAAGAAATAACAACTAATCTGTTGGACAGAAATAATACTAAGTTCATGTACAAGCTCCTTGAAATCAGCATATCTAGCTAGAAGGTCTGTGCCATCTCAAAAGAGTGCTTTTATAGCAAATAGTCAGACATCTTTTGAGTGATATGCTCAAGATTTGATTCCTTGGAGTGTCATAGTGAACATAGAGAGAAAGATTGAGGAAGAAACTGGGAGGAAGAAGGGTGCTAGATTCCAAAGAATTGGCCCTCTGATTGAATATGAGATGTGAGATATTCAGGATAAAGTCAAGCCTCCTACTCAGTTGAACTTGATTGGCCACAGACAGAAAATGGTTTAGTTCCTCCAGGAGATAATGTCCTGCTTTGAGAACCAGCTTTGTCTATGAATAAGTAAATGAATGGAATGGATATATCTGTGAACGAGTGGAGGTTAATTAACCTGTTTTACATCATTATTGACTGTGAAAAGCAGGGGAGCTGCTATAAGAGAGTGGCAAAGGTGCAACCATGACTTACATTGTTATACGCGTCACCTTCCCAGTAGCATTAAATATCACTATCACCTTCCAGCAAAGCCTCCCGTGCTCTCGTATACAGGTAAATCCGCAACCAGGCTCCTTTTATTATTTTAATTAACCTGTTAATCACATTGTTAATATAGAATTTTTTTTTCTTTATTATTATTATTATTATTATTATTATTATTCTTCCTCAACTTCTCCATAGTAGATGACTTGAGATCTTAAAATTTTGGAGACCAACGTGCTGGGTACGTAGTCTTCTTCTTCTGATGCAATATTATACGTGCAGCATTGTTCCTCTTTTCGTGAAAACAAAGTCATCTAATATGTATTTCTGCTTGTTTCCTAGGTTCACCATTACATACGCCACTGTAAAGGTGAAGAAGATGTTTTGCTTCATTTCCCCAGTTCGTAGATGGCTGCTGGCTATCTCTTAACCCTCTGTGCTCTTCTCATCTTCATGAATTCGGCCCCATTTGGATTGAGTTTAGTTTTAAAATACTCTCATTTTCTTAACTTCGAATAAGGTATTTTAAATGGGTTTAAGAAGGTTGAGAGTTTAGTTATTAACTGTAATGGCATTATTACCTTCAATTTGACTTAAGAAGGCACTGCATTTAAGAGATATTTTATATCAAATGATCTGAATAATTTTTATTTTCTTCGAAACAAACTGGTTTAAAATCCATTTGGATTGAGTTTAGCTCTAAAATTAAAACAGTTATTCTTAAGTACTTTACAAAATAAACTGTTTAGTTGTTTTATTATTTAAACTAAGATATATTATACATGAGGGAGAAGAATTGAAACAATAATTAATTAAGGTGATATATTTTTTTAAATGAGGTGGGATTAGTGTTCGTTTGTAAATCAAAGCGAGAACAGGGTTTAAGCTCTATCACATCAGGTCATGTCAATGGCTAATCGATTCTTTTTAATCCATTTGAAATGATGAGAGAGAGTGATATCAAACTACTAATTTGCCATTGACAAGACTAAACATATCTTTGGGCAGTGTAACTTCCGTTTCAAAATATAGTATAGTAATGCTCATTTCATTTCACTTCGTACCAACAAATAGACATTGCCTATCTAGTAAGCTGACATGTAGGATTAGGAAATGGACACATTTTTCAAAGGGGAAAAAAAAAAAGGTTACAAGAGAGAAGGGTATGTTTGATAATATTATTTTGATGTATTCTACCAATTCATTAGAAAGCGTATTTTGTTATAAATAATTTTTTTTTTGCTTTATGTACACGGTTTATTATATTATTTTTTTTGTGTCATAAAAGGACTAAGTTAAATGGGTTAAGATAATAAACATAAACATGATTCATTTAATAATCAACTTTTAAGTCAGGTTATCTTATGCCACCTTTAGATAACACTACTACTCTCCATTTACAATCAAACATCTGATTCCAATTTTGCCATAAACTATATATAGATATATATATATATAAAGTGAAAGTGGTTATGAAACTGGATGAAATTGCATGCTTTACGAAGTAATAAAAGAAAAGGTGGGTACTAGTGCATATCAAATCGCTCTCATGCAGTGGCCAGAGCTGCAGGCAAAGGATGTAACCTTCCATCTAACTAGCACTATGAAGGGTATCATGCACCCACACCCACTTCATTTATTTGAGGTACTCTTCTTTACTATGCTCCTCTTTTTCTCCCCTAATTTGTAAGTACTTTACAAAATAAACTGTTTAGTTGTTTTATTATTTAAACTAAGATATATTATACATGAAATAACCGAATTAAAGGGAGAAGAATTGAAACAATAATATTTTGTTAATTAAATATATTTTATTTTTTAAATAACTAAAATGTCTTTAGTATTGGTTGGGTATATTTGGATTGGGTTGAGTTAGTATAAATTGGATAAATATAACTTGGCTGAGGATGTTTTTAAAATCTTATTAGTGTAGTTAATTTAATCCAGATGTTTTATTAAGTTTAGTTATCAGATTTTTATTTAAAAAAACGCTTCCTTATATTTAATGAATCGACCAAAGGCAAGGAGGAAGTAGGTGGCATGGCTACCTATAAAACGATATACTATTGCATTTTAATTTGCAATGCGTATGCACAATGCTTCCTCTACTTGTGCTACTATTCTTTAGTCTCTCTTCTCTTTCGTCGTCGGTGATCATCACCCATCTTCCAGGCTTCCATGGACGCCTACCATTCTACTTAGAAACTGGGTGAGCGATTTCTAGACCTCCCTCCTTCCATACAAATCATGCTGTTGATCAAAAGAAATTTTGTACTAATTACTTCGACACACCTAATTTATGCCATAGTTAGTATTCAGCTCAAATAGACTAATGGGAATATAAATCAGTTCTCATATGCTATTATACTCAATATATTTTTCACGATTGGAGATGTAGTGAAGTATTTGACTGATTTGAATCCCGAGAGAGCTGTATATAAATATAAAAGATAATTTCATTTAATTTTTTTGAGTATACTTATTGTGGCAAAAGGTGGCATGAGTATACTTATATGTGAGTGCTTGTGATAGAAATTATCTTTTTGTACTAAATTAAAATGGAATGAACCTTCTTTGATCTGTTATGGCTGTTGGACTCATTTGTGACCCGTTTACTAAGAGGGTAAGCTCATATATCTAATTTTTTGTTTCAGGTAGGTAAATTTTCTTTTTTGTAAAATTAAATGCAATTATATCATCTTTTTTTTAAGACTGCATAAATTATCTCAGGTAAATAAATAAATTAGGAGATGCAAAATTAACCTGGAAGTAAATTTTAGGTCTGACTAACTAATTAGAAAATTGATTAACCTCACTAAAATAATGGAAAACAAAAGATATATTCAAGCTTTGAGCTACTTGAAGATTTGTTGGTTCTTGCCTACTAATGTGTTTTTGGAGTTATACACCAAATCGAGTTTGAGCTAAACTATATTTTACTCAAAGACGTAAAGAATCTAGCCACTTTTGTCCATCTTATTAGATGTATCATTGTTCTCTCGATATATATTATATATATATATATATATATATATATATATATATATCTTTATATCAATATTCTATTGATAATGAATATTTTTTTCCCACTAACTTTGGTGTAAGATAACGACGATGTTCACAGTCAGATTTACAGCACATCTCGCATCTATTAAATGCAAGTGAGATAATTTATTCAAAGGCCTCAACGTTCCCTACAATTAGACAATCTCCATACAATATAAAGTATGGAGCTCCTCAAAGTTTGAACAATTCCAGGCCTATAATTTTGCTACTTGCATTCCGTTTCTTCTCCCGAAAACTAAAATAAAAATGCTACTTGCATTGAAATACTACGATTTTAATTTCCAAATCATCGAGTGGCTGCATCGTATAAAGCCAAATGCATGCATGCAAACTTTTATTATTGGTTCGAGCTGGTAGGCTAAGAAGTCCATCTAGATTTTTTTTATTTAAGGTCGTCTTTCATCGAACATTGTGTTACATCTCACATATATAATTAAGAAAATTTTATAAAATTATACCTTACATTCTATCTATTTTATAATTCACACATCGTCTTTAATATTTTTATAATCCAACCCCTACTTTTTTCTTATAATTCTTATTTAACACCCTCCGTTTAATTTAAACTGTACAAGTAAAGAAATATTATGTTATAGTATATGAAATAATTTATAAGTACCTAAATTATTCATGCATTCTTTAAAATAATAAGATAAAGCTAAGTAACTAACTTAACTCGACTTGACTTGATTCGACAAGCCATGTGGTCGGATCGTAACAATTCACCATACTTCCTACACCTTGTCCTCAAAGTGACTTGTCTCTCACGTCCTTATACTCATACAACTTGTCGTGCTAATTAGTACATTCAAGTTTGTCTTCCTCGAGTCCGCTTAGGAGCATGACTTCGGCCGGCTCGTGCTTGCATTTATGATTGGGGGTAAATCAATCATCACAAAAAATACAAGCCTTTTCTTCGATGCTCTTCCAAGTCATTGGGTACAAAGTGGTATATTATCATCTGTCGGTTAGATTGAGCCATTAGTGCAAGCTGAATTAGGGCAGATGCCGTCTCTAGTGAATCGTGGGCTTATGCCATCTTTCTTCTCTCCTCCTTGCGGATTTGGTTTAGTTGATCCAACTTGGCCTCCATCATAACAGCTAAGGAGAAGGCCTCGTGAGAAGTAGTGGGCATCAAAGCCTTGACCTCGGCTTTGAATGTTAGGCCTAAGCCCACTAATGAAGGTACTCTTCAGTGGCCGAGTCGACCAGCCGGTGGCGGCGGGAAGCCACAACGTAGCCACCCCGATGTAGGGATAGCTTCCCGAAGTGGTGGCATCGCCCGATGAAGCCAGCCATGGCCGCCGGTGCTCATGGGAGCATTGGACCCGTGGCCACTAGCCATGGGTTTGTTGTAGCATAAACCACCATCGTTGGCGGTCTTCCGGTTGGTGCCGGGCGTGAACGGTGGCCCGGGCTCAGTGCGGGGTCCCTGTGGAAGGGACCAGACATGGCGGCGGCCGGGAGCATTTGGATGGCCGCTGGTGGGAAGCTAGGGTTTTTGGCCCTAGCTCCCACCGTGGGTGGGGAAGATGACCTCGCGGCCACTATTGCGAGTGGTTTCGGCGTGGCAGCGACGTTTGGGAAGGTCTGCAAGGCCGGAGGAGTCCCCACCACTGTTGGACGAGGGGTTGAGGCCGCGATTTGGGCCGGCTTATCCCCTCCCTCATGGGTTGGTAATGGTGGCCGCGGCTGGCCTAGTCCTGCCATGGCCGGCGGTGCTAGCGGCGCAAAGTGGCCATGCTGGGTCAGGAGGGCTGTCGCCAAGGCTTGAATAGCCTTGTCCATCCTCTCAGCGCTCTCCGCAATGGGTCTAGTGACATTGTTAGAATAATCTTTAAAAATGACCTTCGCCCACGTCGGTGGTGGTGGCGGGGGCGCCAGATAAATTCCCATAAGAACAAAGATGAGGTCCTGGTCATCCATGGTCAATCCCTCATCGTTGGTATTGGATGATCGCATGTTAACCATTTTCTGAGGAACATTGGCTCTGATACTAATGTTATGAACCAAATTTGGACTAATTCAGATGTAAGAAAATTATAAAAACTTAGATGGAGGTAGGCTCGCGAGTTAAGGTTCTAATGGATCTAGTTTCACCTAAATCAAAGGTTGGGATAAAAAATTAAAAATAAAATAGTAGAGATACATCATGTAGAATGGTAAATATTCAATATTGCGGCGATCATCGGAGGGTGGCGGATGGCCATAGGGTAGGGTGGCTGCTGGAGGAGGAAAGTGACTAGGGTTTAAAAAGTTGGGATGTTTCTACGGCTATGATCTACTTCTAGAAAGATAAAGTGATTTAAGCGTTACGATAAAAGATAATGATGAAAATAATAACTTAGTTAAATTCAAATTTATTCAATTCAATGATAGTTATCGACATATGTCCAACCCTATTTATAAAAGTAAAATTCGTAGCATATCGGATATATATATACGAATTATTTGACTTATTTAAAATTCAAAATAATAAAATAAAATTACATAACTAATTTACCTCGACTTAACCCATGTGGTCAGATCTTCACATTGTCCAGGTGATGAAAGTATTTTAAGCTACCTCTACACCCACACGATGAAATCTATAATAAATTATCAAACTTGTTTAACTAAAAACAAGAAAGTGGCCAATTTTCCCACAATAAGTTTGCAAAATCACAAAACAACCAACAAAATTATTGCCAAAAAATTAGTGAACAATAAAAGGATAATTACACTTAAGACCCCACGAACTATCGTTCTTTTTTATATACTTTTCAAAAAGTTTTTTTATTCAATACGAGAGACCTCCCGAGCTATTAAAAATGTCTCACCCTCTCGTGACTATATAGACAAAAAAACCTGTAAATGCCAAAAATACTCTCGAGAAGATTACAATATTTTGGTAAACAAAAATTTCTTTTATTTTTCCCTCTAAAATATATAGATAAATACGCTATATAACTCATCAAATAATATACTAAGATGAATTTATTGTATGTAGCACCTTGTCTTTTAAAGACATTGTGGTATATACGTTATAATTTTACTCTTTGTAAATCAAATCTTATGATTTAATAAATATGTGCACAAAATACCTTCGGTTAGATTTGAACAAACAACGTGAGAATACTTTGCTAATTAAAAGTATTTTACTCTTAGTATTGGTTGGGTATATTTGGATTAGGTTGAGTTAGAATAGGTTGGATAAGTATTATTTGGCTAGGATATTTTTGTACTCTTATTAGTATAATTAATTTAACCCAAGTATTAAATTAAATTTAGCTATTATACCTAAATTATAAGGCTTAATTTATAAATAGTGAAAATATTATGCGTAAACTGTTGTTTTAATTAAATGAAAGAAGGTAAGTAGGTGGCATGGCTATCTATAAAAAGATCTACTGTATTGTATTTTAATTTGCAATGCATATCCCCAATGCTTCCTCTACTTGTGCTACTATTATTTAGTCTCTCTTCTCTTTCGTCGTCAGTGATCATCACCCATCTTCCAGGCTTCCATGGATGCCTACCATTCTACTAAGAAAGTGGGTGAGCGATATCTAGACCTCCCTACTTCCATACAAATATAGCTGTTGATCAAAAGAAATTTTGTACTAATTACTTCGACACACCTAATTTATGGCATAGTTAGTATTCAGCTAATATAGACTAATGGGAATATAAATCAGTTCTCACCTGCTATTATACTCAATATATTTTTGACGATTGGAGTATTTTCCTGATTTGAATCCTGAGAGAGATGAATATAAATATAAAAGATAATTTCATTTAAATTTTTTGAACTATTTCGCGTATTTTTATATATACCTTGTAAATTTTTTCTGAGTAGATTTGTGATATTTATGTCCTTAAGAAAGAGAAAAATTAATGTAGATAACTTTTTTTTAAAACAATTTTCCTTCATTGTATTAGATCTGAATCTTATTTCTAACATTGAAAGCTAGAATGGGTGTATAATAAATTATACGGGAAATACGTATTGTAGGTATGTGAGTGTAGACGAAGAAAAGGGCGTGGAGTTGTTCTACTACTTCATAAAGTCGGAGAGGAAGCCCAACGAAGACCCCGTCCTCCTCTGGCTCTCCGGTGGCCCCGGATGCTCCTCATTTAATGGTCTTGTTTTCGAAATAGGTAGCTAATTACTTTTTCAACGTATTTAATGCGAATTGGATTCAATTCTTCTCAATATTACCACCAAAAGGTTGTCCTTTTTTCGTACTTATTAGGCCCTTTGAGGTTTGTGAAAGCCGAATACAATGGGAGCTTACCAGAATTGGTATATTTCCCACATTCTTGGACCAAGGTGTGTTGTGCTCCTCAATCGCCTGCTACTTCCGCTTGATTTTTAAATCGATGATCGATCTGACGACGACGCTTGATGGCTTTCAGGTGGCAAACATTATTTTTTTGGATTCGCCTGTTGGTGCTGGCTTCTCATTCTCGGCGTCACCTGAAGGTTATATTGTTGGGGATATATCTTCTTCTACGCAAGTCCATCAATTTATTATAAAGGTAGGGATGCTCTCCAATTTGTCTAAATCTTAAACGGGTGGGGGAATTTTATTTTTATTGTATTTTATTGTAGTGGTTCATTGATCACCCTCAATTCCTCTCCAATCCGTTCTACGTTGGCGGTGATTCATACGCCGGGAAGGTCGTTCCGTTGATTACACACGATATTTCACAAGGTTGCTTTAGCACTCATCACGTCTGTTTATGTCAACTACTAAAAGCTTATAGATTTGATAGTATGATGGTAATTGTTTTCTCTTTGGACATCCATCCAGGTATTGAATATGGGAAACAACCAATTCTTAATCTCAAGGTAAGAAGTAATTCACTGAACATCTATGTATATTCACCATAATGTTATATATGGAATTACCGATAGATTCGCTTATCGTATAGGTAATTTTCTTGATGTCTCAATAGAGAAGATATATTTTCTCTTTCAACCAATGTTCTGTGCTTTCTTCCAGGGTTATCTGGTTGGCAACCCTGTAACAGATGAAAAGATTGATAAGAATTATCGACTCCCATATGCTCATGGTGTTGGAATCATATCGGATCAAATATATGAGGTGATGCACCACCTTATGTCAAACAATATTGCAAATTGTTGTAACACATCCTTTCTTATTTTGTAGTTGGCGAAGAAGCATTGTGAAGGAGAAGATTATGAAGATCCTCGTAGTGCACCTTGTGTTGAGGTGCTTAATGTTGTTAAAAAGGTTAGGAAATCTTTCTTCTTCTTTTTTTTTTCCTTTTTCACCAACTCCGTGTTATGTCAAAAAAATATCTTATCAAACTATTTCACTCTCTTGTAGCATATTTCAAAAGTTCAGATAGATTCTATATTGGACCCCCGTATGTCCTAGGTTATCTCCTAAACCAAATGGTGTGGCTGAAAGAATCTTAAAGGCGGAGTACAAGAAATTATTGCATCAACCACCGGAACCTCCTCCCTTTAAATGTGAAGTGAGTCAATCTCTTCAAACCCTCCTTTACATGTACGGTTGTCTTAGCAGGATTCTTTTTCAGGTGGCAAGTATTTCAGGTTGGAAATTAACAATGCCAACCTGAATACGAGTTCCACATCATTTTATCATGATATGTTATATAAGCAGATAATCATTTTTCTTGAGGGCTAGTTTCTTTAGTAGTTGGTAGACATGATCATCGGGCGAGCCGGGCGGGTTCGGGCCGAACTTTTCGGGCCAACCGGGCTTAAGTATTTGTTCACGGCCCGACCCACCAATCACTCGCGCCAGGCCGGATTCGAGCCGAGCTAGAATAGTCTAGCCCGTTACCGCCCATTGGCCCGTGAGAAATCGGGCTAGCCGGTCGGGGCGGGCCAGCCCGACCAACCAATCACTATAGCGAGACGGGCGAGCCTAGTTGCGGGCCAAACGGGCAGACTTTCGGGCCGAGTTGGGCGGGCAAAGAGCTGGCCCGTGCCGCCCATGGATAGTTCGGGCTCGGGCCAGGTCGGGCCTAAACCGGATCTGGGCCGAGCTTAGCCGGTCCAAACCGGGCCGGCACAAGTGAGCTGGGCCCTTTGATCATATCTAGTAGTTGGTATGATGTATATATATTTGATACCACTAACGCTGGCGACATAGAAAAAATCTTGTGCAAATCAGTGATTCAATGGGCGATTCATATTTACATTTCCAAAACAATTTGTGAAGGGAATCAAGTTTACGAGCACCTTGAAATTATGTCATGTCATCTCGGCAAGATATTTTTATGACTAAACTATAGTTTTCTTTTAATCGAACTATAGCAGAGGGAATCAAACACATTGGCCTTTTAAGTATCTAGTTGTCTTAAAAACATAGAAGATGCTCAAATGTGTAAGATTGGATGTCCATTTATTGATCTTCAACTGACCTAACAAGTATATGTAAATATATAGTTTTCCTTATTCTCTATTTTGCTATTAATATTTGTCACTTTGCTTGCAGACTTATGTTCGTTTGCTATCTTATTACTGGGCAAACAATCAGTCCACAAAAGAGGCTCTCGGCGTTAAGAAGGTAAACTCTACCAGTTTCATATATAACAATTAATCTGTTGGACAGAAATAATACCAAGTTCATGTACAAGCTCCATCAAATCATCACATCTAGCTAGAAGGTCTGTGCCATCTCGAAAGAGTGATGTTATAGCAAATAGTCAGAAAATTTTTGAGTGATATGCTCGAGATTTGATTCCTTGGAGTGTTAGGGTGAACATAGAGAGAGAATGGAGGAGCAAACTGGGAGGACTATGAGATATACAGGTTAAACTCAAGCCTCCCACTTAGTTGAACTTGATTGGCTACTGACAGAAAAATGTTTAGTTCCTCCATGAGGCAATGTCCTGCTTTGAGAACCACCTTTGGGTATGAATAAGTAGTTGAATGGAATGAATATATCTCTTAAAGGGTGGAGGCTAATTAACCTGTTTTACATCATTACCGGATACGAGACTTATTGCATTGATTGTTGAAAAGCAGGGAGCTGCTGTGAGAGAGTGGCAAAGGTGCAACCATGACTTACCATATACACAAGACCTTCCCAGTAGTATTAGATATCACTATCACCTTACCAGCAGAGGAGGCTACCGTGCTCTCGTATATAGGTAAATCCATAACCAGGCTTATTTTATTATGGAATATTTTTATCTCTTTTCCTTAAAATCTTTACTGTTTTTCTTCAACCCAGCGGAGATCATGACCTAGTGGTACCGTTTCTGGGAACACAGGCATGGGTAAGATCCCTCAACTTCTCCATTGTAGATGACTGGAGATCTTGGGGTTCTGGAGGCCAAAGTGCTGGGTATGATGCAATATTATATGTGCAGCATTGCTCTTCTCTTTTCATGAAAACTGCAGTAGTCATCTAATTTGTTCGTCTCCTTGTTTTCCCAGGTTTACTATAACATATTCTAACAATATGACATTCGCCACTGTAAAGGTGAAGAAGATATTTTGCTTCATTTGACCTCTTTGTTTTATTATATAACATATGCATGAAGAACGTCTTAATTGAAGAAATTTTTCTTCTTCCTTTCTTGGGCTACTATGCAGGGAGCGGGTCACGATGCTCCGGCGTTCCGTCCTAAGCAATGTTTGGCTATGGCTCGGAGATGGCTATCTCTTAAGCCTTTGTAATCTTCAAGAAATCGGCTCTATTTGGATTGAGTTCAGCTCTAAAACTAAAAATAAATTACTCTTATGTACTACAATAAGAGCATCTCCGACGTGACTTTAAATCATTATTCATTTGTTTTAAATATCAACTTTGAAGCTAATATTTTGAATATCGTATGTATTTTTTATTTTATAATCTAATTATTTAAACTGAGTGTACAGTACAGTTAAAAATATATCGTCCAGATTTTCAAAAATAAGCTAACATTAAATTATTTTAGAGTTAATTTTAAATTGTATAATAAATATTTTTTTTTGTTTGTTATTTAAAAAATGGTAAGTATTATGAAATTCTTCGCATAAAATTATTTTTCAAATTTAACACTAAATATTAAAATATATCAAACATTAAATACATCAAACAAAAAAATTGCATAATAAAATTAAATTCTTTTATGCCTTTTGTTAGAGATATTTAATTAGCGAATTTAAATTAAGCCTCTTTATCTTAAATTTTCTTACGTGGAGTGAGAAACCATTGGCTTCTTAAATATTTTTTAAAAAATTAGTAATTTAAAATTATTTTTGAAACTATTAAATATTAATCTTATTTTTAAAATTTTCTATGAGAATTTTTTAACCATATATATTTATTGATAAATATATTAAATAAATAAAATATAGTATATAAATATATAATTAATAATTAAATATTAAACAAAGAGGGCTCTAGGTTTTATATTTAGAGCCTTGTAGATGGTTTTAAATGGATTTAAAAAATTAAGTATTTCTTTAATTAAAGAAAGCACTTAAATTACCTCTACATCTGCACAATGAAATCTATAAATTGTGTGAATTCCTCAAACTTATTTAATAAAAAAAAAAAAAAAAGAACAAGCGGCCAATTTGCCCACAAAGAAATTGATTTTTTTTAATGATTAGTTTCAAAGATATGAAAGTGAGGTCAACCGAAAATTTAGTTAATAATTAATTAAACCCCGTAAATTATCATCAATTTTTAATACTTTCTAAGAAATTTTTTTCTGATACATAGAATTCTTGAATTATTAAAAAAGTTAAAAATGTCAAGAGAAGATAAAGAACATTTTAATAAACTAAAATTTTTAGGTCATAATATATTCTCTGAATTTTAGAAAGATTTAATGTCACTCTTCTGTTAGTGTGCCATGAAAAAAAAAAAAATTGAGCTAGTCAACTTATGTGACAATTATATTTTTCTGAAATAACGTAGATACTTTGTTATATATTTCAATCAAATTAATAGATATTTAAATATAATATTATTTTCTTTAATTAAATTAGGATAACTAAATTAAATTTAAATACAACTTCTCCTCCTCCTCTTTCGCTCGCCTAATCCTCGGCAAAATCCTGAATTTCACTTATATCCAAGGATATAGGTCAGAGAGTGTCGGCGTAATTAATCTAATTGACCCTTATATTTAAGTTAAACTCCTTATATATTATATTTGAATCTTATTTTCTTAGATTAAAAACTAGAACGGGGGTATCAAAAAGTATACGGCAAATATTTATGAAAGGATATGTGAGCGTGGATGAAGAGAAAGGCGTGGAGTTGTTCTACTACTTCATAAAGTCCGAGCGGAGGCCCAGCGACGACCCCGTCCTCCTCTGGCTCTCCGGCGACCCTAGATACTCTGCGTTTAACGGTCTTGTTTTCGAAATAGGTAGCTAATCACTTTTTCAACGTACTTAATGCGAATTGGATTCGATTCTTCTCAATATTACCACCAAAATTATACAAACATTAAGCTTAAAAAGTTGTTCTTGTTTCATACTTATTAGGCCCTTTGAGGTTTGTGAAAGCCAAATACAAGGGCAGCTTACCAGAATTGGTATATTTCCCACATTCTTGGGCCAAGGTGTGCTGTGCTCCTCAATCACCTTCCACTTCCACTTGATTTTTAAACCAATGATCGATCTCGACGACGACGCTTGATGCCCTTCGGGTTAGCAAACATTGTTTTCTTGGATTCGCCCGTTGGTGTTAGCTTCTCATTCTCGGCGTCACCCGAAGGTTATATTATTGGGGATATATCTTCTTCTACGCAAGTCCATCTTTTATCAAAAGGTACAAATGCACCGCAATTTGTCTAAATCCTAAATGGGTGGGAGAATATTTTATAGTATTTTTATAGTATTTTATTGCAGTGGTACAAAGTGATCACCCTTAGTTCCTCTCCAATCCGTTCTACGTTGGCGGTGAATCATACGCCGGAAAGGTCATTCCGTTTGATTACACACGATATTTCACAAGGTTGCTTCAAGTACCTCTGTTTATGTCAACTACCAAAAACTTATAGATTTGATAGTATGGCAGTAATGGTTTCTCTTTGAACATCCATCCAGGTATTGAATATGGAAAACAACTAATTCTTAATCTCAAGGTAAAATTTTAGCTTGCTAAGTAGGTTAACACCGGAATGTAATAATCTGTGCTTGGTTCTAGGGTTATCGGTTGGCAACCCCGCAAGGTGAAAAAATTGATGCGAGTTCTATAATCCCATATGCTCATGGTGTTGGAGTCATGTCGGATCAAATAGATGAGGTGATACCATTCTCACCAGCCACCTTTGTATGTCGACAATATTGCAAATTTTTGTGACACATCCTTTCTTATTTTATAGTTGGTGCAGAAGCATTGTGAAGGAGAAGATTATGAAGATCCTCATAGTGCATCTTGTGCTGAGGTGCTTGAAATTGTTAAGAAGGTTAGGAAATCTCTATTCTTTTTCTTTGTTTCACATCAAAAAATTATCTTATCAAACTGTTTCATCTCTTGTAGCACACTTCAAAAGTTCAGATGAGTTCTATTTTAGAACTTGCATGTCCTAGGTTATCTCCTAAACCAAATGATGTGGCTGAAAGAAGGGCCTTAAAGGCGGAGAACAAGAAATTGTTTCAACCACCAGAGCCTCCTTCCTTGGAATGTAGAGTAAGTCAATCTCTTCACAGCCTCCTTGGAAGCATTCCATTTCAGACTAACAAGTATTTCAGTTGGATACTAACAATACCACCTGAATACGAGGTCCACATCAGTTAATCATGATATGATTATATAAGCAGATAAGCATTTTTCTTGAGGGGCTAGTTCCTTTTAGTGGTTGGTACAAACTATATATATTTGATACCACTAATGCTGGCGACACAGAAGAAATCTTGTGCAAATCAATGATTCAATAAGTGATTGTTACTTTGTGAAGGGAATCAAGTTCATATGTATTTATTTAGTCAAACACATTTGCCTTTAAGTATCTAATTGTTTTGAAAACATAGAATATGCTCAAATGTGTAAGATTGGATGTCCATTTATTGATCTTCAAATTACCTGTCATATATGTAATTATTTAGTTTTTCTTATTCTCTATTATGCTATTAATATTTGTTACTTTACTTGCAGAATTATGGTCATTTGCTATCTTACTACTGGGCAAACAACCAGTCCACAAAAGAGGCTCTCGGCGTTAAGAAGGTAAACTCCCGTTTGACATATAACAAGAATGCAATAGATTGGGAAGGAAAAGGAGAATAAAGAATGAATTAAGAAATAACAACTAATCTGTTGGACAGAAATAATACTAAGTTCATGTACAAGCTCCTTGAAATCAGCATATCTAGCTAGAAGGTCTGTGCCATCTCAAAAGAGTGCTTTTATAGCAAATAGTCAGACATCTTTTGAGTGATATGCTCAAGATTTGATTCCTTGGAGTGTCATAGTGAACATAGAGAGAAAGATTGAGGAAGAAACTGGGAGGAAGAAGGGTGCTAGATTCCAAAGAATTGGCCCTCTGATTGAATATGAGATGTGAGATATTCAGGATAAAGTCAAGCCTCCTACTCAGTTGAACTTGATTGGCCACAGACAGAAAATGGTTTAGTTCCTCCAGGAGATAATGTCCTGCTTTGAGAACCAGCTTTGTCTATGAATAAGTAAATGAATGGAATGGATATATCTGTGAACGAGTGGAGGTTAATTAACCTGTTTTACATCATTATTGACTGTGAAAAGCAGGGGAGCTGCTATAAGAGAGTGGCAAAGGTGCAACCATGACTTACATTGTTATACGCGTCACCTTCCCAGTAGCATTAAATATCACTATCACCTTCCAGCAAAGCCTCCCGTGCTCTCGTATACAGGTAAATCCGCAACCAGGCTCCTTTTATTATTTTAATTAACCTGTTAATCACATTGTTAATATAGAATTTTTTTTTCTTTATTATTATTATTATTATTATTATTATTATTCTTCCTCAACTTCTCCATAGTAGATGACTTGAGATCTTAAAATTTTGGAGACCAACGTGCTGGGTACGTAGTCTTCTTCTTCTGATGCAATATTATACGTGCAGCATTGTTCTCTCTTTTCGTGAAAACAAAGTCATCTAATATGTATTTCTGCTTGTTTCCTAGGTTCACCATTACATACGCCACTGTAAAGGTGAAGAAGATGTTTTGCTTCATTTCCCCAGTTCGTAGATGGCTGCTGGCTATCTCTTAACCCTCTGTGCTCTTCTCATCTTCATGAATTCGGCCCCATTTGGATTGAGTTTAGTTTTAAAATACTCTCATTTTCTTAACTTCGAATAAGGTATTTTAAATGGGTTTAAGAAGGTTGAGAGTTTAGTTATTAACTGTAATGGCATTATTACCTTCAATTTGACTTAAGAAGGCACTGCATTTAAGAGATATTTTATATCAAATGATCTGAATAATTTTTATTTTCTTCGAAACAAACTGGTTTAAAATCCATTTGGATTGAGTTTAGCTCTAAAATTAAAACAGTTATTCTTAAGTACTTTACAAAATAAACTGTTTAGTTGTTTTATTATTTAAACTAAGATATATTATACATGAGGGAGAAGAATTGAAACAATAATTAATTAAGGTGATATATTTTTTTAAATGAGGTGGGATTAGTGTTCGTTTGTAAATCAAAGCGAGAACAGGGTTTAAGCTCTATCACATCAGGTCATGTCAATGGCTAATCGATTCTTTTTAATCCATTTGAAATGATGAGAGAGAGTGATATCAAACTACTAATTTGCCATTGACAAGACTAAACATATCTTTGGGCAGTGTAACTTCCGTTTCAAAATATAGTATAGTAATGCTCATTTCATTTCACTTCGTACCAACAAATAGACATTGCCTATCTAGTAAGCTGACATGTAGGATTAGGAAATGGACACATTTTTCAAAGGGGAGAAAAAAAAAAAGGTTACAAGAGAGAAGGGTATGTTTGATAATATTATTTTGATGTATTCTACCAATTCATTAGAAAGCGTATTTTGTTATAAATAATTTTTTTTTGCTTTATGTACACGGTTTATTATATTATTTTTTTTGTGTCATAAAAGGACTAAGTTAAATGGGTTAAGATAATAAACATAAACATGATTCATTTAATAATCAACTTTTAAGTCAGGTTATCTTATGCCACCTTTAGATAACACTACTACTCTCCATTTACAATCAAACATCTGATTCCAATTTTGCCATAAACTATATATAGATATATATATATATAAAGTGAAAGTGGTTATGAAACTGGATGAAATTGCATGCTTTACGAAGTAATAAAAGAAAAGGTGGGTACTAGTGCATATCAAATCGCTCTCATGCAGTGGCCAGAGCTGCAGGCAAAGGATGTAACCTTCCATCTAACTAGCACTATGAAGGGTATCATGCACCCACACCCACTTCATTTATTTGAGGTACTCTTCTTTACTATGCTCCTCTTTTTCTCCCCTAATTTGTAAGTACTTTACAAAATAAACTGTTTAGTTGTTTTATTATTTAAACTAAGATATATTATACATGAAATAACCGAATTAAAGGGAGAAGAATTGAAACAATAATATTTTGTTAATTAAATATATTTTATTTTTTAAATAACTAAAATGTCTTTAGTATTGGTTGGGTATATTTGGATTGGGTTGAGTTAGTATAAATTGGATAAATATAACTTGGCTGAGGATGTTTTTAAAATCTTATTAGTGTAGTTAATTTAATCCAGATGTTTTATTAAGTTTAGTTATCAGATTTTTATTTAAAAAAACGCTTCCTTATATTTAATGAATCGACCAAAGGCAAGGAGGAAGTAGGTGGCATGGCTACCTATAAAACGATATACTATTGCATTTTAATTTGCAATGCGTATGCACAATGCTTCCTCTACTTGTGCTACTATTCTTTAGTCTCTCTTCTCTTTCGTCGTCGGTGATCATCACCCATCTTCCAGGCTTCCATGGACGCCTACCATTCTACTTAGAAACTGGGTGAGCGATTTCTAGACCTCCCTCCTTCCATACAAATCATGCTGTTGATCAAAAGAAATTTTGTACTAATTACTTCGACACACCTAATTTATGCCATAGTTAGTATTCAGCTCAAATAGACTAATGGGAATATAAATCAGTTCTCATATGCTATTATACTCAATATATTTTTCACGATTGGAGATGTAGTGAAGTATTTGACTGATTTGAATCCCGAGAGAGCTGTATATAAATATAAAAGATAATTTCATTTAATTTTTTTGAGTATACTTATTGTGGCAAAAGGTGGCATGAGTATACTTATATGTGAGTGCTTGTGATAGAAATTATCTTTTTGTACTAAATTAAAATGGAATGAACCTTCTTTGATCTGTTATGGCTGTTGGACTCATTTGTGACCCGTTTACTAAGAGGGTAAGCTCATATATCTAATTTTTGTTTCAGGTAGGTAAATTTTCTTTTTTGTAAAATTAAATGCAATTATATCATCTTTTTTTTAAGACTGCATAAATTATCTCAGGTAAATAAATAAATTAGGAGATGCAAAATTAACCTGGAAGTAAATTTTAGGTCTGACTAACTAATTAGAAAATTGATTAACCTCACTAAAATAATGGAAAACAAAAGATATATTCAAGCTTTGAGCTACTTGAAGATTTGTTGGTTCTTGCCTACTAATGTGTTTTTGGAGTTATACACCAAATCGAGTTTGAGCTAAACTATATTTTACTCAAAGACGTAAAGAATCTAGCCACTTTTGTCCATCTTATTAGATGTATCATTGTTCTCTCGATATATATTATATATATATATATATATATATATATATATATATATATCTTTATATCAATATTCTATTGATAATGAATATTTTTTTCCCACTAACTTTGGTGTAAGATAACGACGATGTTCACAGTCAGATTTACAGCACATCTCGCATCTATTAAATGCAAGTGAGATAATTTATTCAAAGGCCTCAACGTTCCCTACAATTAGACAATCTCCATACAATATAAAGTATGGAGCTCCTCAAAGTTTGAACAATTCCAGGCCTATAATTTTGCTACTTGCATTCCGTTTCTTCTCCCGAAAACTAAAATAAAAATGCTACTTGCATTGAAATACTACGATTTTAATTTCCAAATCATCGAGTGGCTGCATCGTATAAAGCCAAATGCATGCATGCAAACTTTTATTATTGGTTCGAGCTGGTAGGCTAAGAAGTCCATCTAGATTTTTTATTTAAGGTCGTCTTTCATCGAACATTGTGTTACATCTCACATATATAATTAAGAAAATTTTATAAAATTATACCTTACATTCTATCTATTTTATAATTCACACATCGTCTTTAATATTTTTATAATCCAACCCCTACTTTTTTTCTTATAATTCTTATTTAACACCCTCCGTTTAATTTAAACTGTACAAGTAAAGAAATATTATGTTATAGTATATGAAATAATTTATAAGTACCTAAATTATTCATGCATTCTTTAAAATAATAAGATAAAGCTAAGTAACTAACTTAACTCGACTTGACTTGATTCGACAAGCCATGTGGTCGGATCGTAACAATTCACCATACTTCCTACACCTTGTCCTCAAAGTGACTTGTCTCTCACGTCCTTATACTCATACAACTTGTCGTGCTAATTAGTACATTCAAGTTTGTCTTCCTCGAGTCCGCTTAGGAGCATGACTTCGGCTGGCTCGTGCTTGCATTTATGATTGGGGGTAAATCAATCATCACAAAAAAATACAAGCCTTTTCTTCGATGCTCTTCCAAGTCATTGGGTACAAAGTGGTATATTATCATCCGTCTGTTAGATTGAGCCATTAGTGCAAGCTGAATTAGGCGTATGCCGTCTCTAGTGAATCGTGGGCTTATGCCATCTTTCTTCTCTCCTCCTTGCGGATTTGGTTTAGTTGATCCAACTTGGCCTCCATCATAACAGCTAAGGAGAAGGCCTCGTGAGAAGTAGTGGGCATCAAAGCCTTGACCTCAGCCTGAATGTTAGGCCTAAGCCCACTAATGAAGGTACTCTTCAGGGCCGAGTCAGACCAGCTGGTGGCGGCGGGAAGCCACAACGTAGCCACCCCGATGTAGGGATAGCTTCCCGAAGTGGTGGCAATCAGCCAGATGAAGCCAGCCATGGCCGCTGGTGCTCATGGGAGCATTGGACCCGTGGCCACTAGCCATGGGTTTGTTGTAGCATAAACCACCATCGTTGGCGGTCTTCCAGTTGGTGCTGGCGTGAACGGTGGCCTGGGCTCAGGTGCGGGGGTCCTGTGGAAGGGACCAGACATGGCGGCGGCGGCCGGGAGCATTTGGATGGCCGCCGGTGGGAAGCTAGGTTTTTTGGCCCTAGCTCCCACCGTGGGTGGGGAAGATGACCTCGCGGCCACTATTGCGAGTGGTTTCGGCGTGGCGCCGACGTTTGGGAAGGTCTCGCAAGGCCGGAGGAGTCCCCACCACTGTTGGACGAGGGGTTGAGGCCGCGATTTGGGCCGGCTTATCCCCTCCCTCATGGGTTGGTAATGGTGGCCGCGGCTGGCCTAGTCCCGCCATGGCCGGCGGTGCTAGCGGCGCAAAGTGGCCATGCCGGGTCGAGGGCTGTCGCCAAGGCTTGAATAGCCTTGTCCATCCTCTCGCGCTCCGCAATGGGTCTAGTGACATTGTTAGAATAATCTTTAAAAATGACCTTCGCCCACGTCGGTGGTGGTGGCGGGGGCGCCGATAAATTCCCATAAGAACAAAGATGAGGTCCTGGTCATCCATGGTCAATCCCTCATCGTTGGTATTGATGATCGCATGTTAACCATTTTCTCGAGGAACATTGGCTCGATACTAATGTTATGAACCAAATTTGGACTAATTCAGATGTAAGAAAATTATAAAAACTTAGATGGAGGTAGGCTCGCGAGTTAAGGTTCTAATGGATCTAGTTTCACCTAAATCAAAGGTTGGGATAAAAAATTAAAAATAAAATAGTAGAGATACATCATGTAGAATGGTAAATATTCAATATTGCGGCGATCATCGGAGGGTGGCGGATGGCCATAGGGTAGGGTGGCTGGAGGAGGAAAGTGACTAGGGTTTAAAAAGTTGGGATGTTTCTACGGCTATGATCTACTTCTAGAAAGATAAAGTGATTTAACTGTTACGATAAAAGATAATGATGAAAATAATAACTTAGTTAAATTCAAATTTATTCAATTCAATGATAGTTATCGACATATGTCCAACCCTATTTATAAAAGTAAAATTCGTAGCATATCGGATATATATATACGAATTATTTGACTTATTTAAAATTCAAAATAATAAAATAAAATTACATAACTAATTTACCTCGACTTAACCCATGTGGTCGATCTTCACATTGTCCAGGTGATGAAAGTATTTTAAGCTACCTCTACACCCACACGATGAAATCTATAATAAATTATCAAACTTGTTTAACTAAAAACAAGAAAGTGGCCAATTTTCCCACAATAAGTTTGCAAAATCACAAAACAACCAACAAAATTATTGCCAAAAAATTAGTGAACAATAAAAGGATAATTACACTTAAGACCCCACGAACTATCGTTCTTTTTTATATACTTTTCAAAAAGTTTTTTTTATTCAATACAGAGACCTCCTGAGCTATTAAAAATGTCTCACCCTCTGTGACTATATAGACAAAAAACCTGTAAATGCCAAAATACTCTCTGAGAAGATTACAATATTTTGGTAAACAAAAATTTCTTTTATTTTTTCCCTCTAAAATATATAGATAAATACGCTATATAACTCATCAAATAATATACTAAGATGAATTTATTGTATGTAGCACCTTGTCTTTTAAAGACATTGTGGTATATACGTTATAATTTTACTCTTTGTAAATCAAATCTTATGATTTAATAAATATGTGCACAAAATACCTTCGGTTAGATTTGAACAAACAACGTGAGAATACTTTGCTAATTAAAAGTATTTTACTCTTAGTATTGGTTGGGTATATTTGGATTAGGTTGAGTTAGAATAGGTTGGATAAGTATTATTTGGCTAGGATATTTTTGTACTCTTATTAGTATAATTAATTTAACCCAAGTATTAAATTAAATTTAGCTATTATACCTAAATTATAAGGCTTAATTTATAAATAGTGAAAATATTATGCGTAAACTGTTGTTTTAATTAAATGAAAGAAGGTAAGTAGGTGGCATGGCTATCTATAAAAAGATCTACTGTATTGTATTTTAATTTGCAATGCATATCCCCAATGCTTCCTCTACTTGTGCTACTATTATTTAGTCTCTCTTCTCTTTCGTCGTCAGTGATCATCACCCATCTTCCAGGCTTCCATGGATGCCTACCATTCTACTAAGAAAGTGGGTGAGCGATATCTAGACCTCCCTACTTCCATACAAATATAGCTGTTGATCAAAAGAAATTTTGTACTAATTACTTCGACACACCTAATTTATGGCATAGTTAGTATTCAGCTAATATAGACTAATGGGAATATAAATCAGTTCTCACCTGCTATTATACTCAATATATTTTTGACGATTGGAGTATTTTCCTGATTTGAATCCTGAGAGAGATGAATATAAATATAAAAGATAATTTCATTTAAATTTTTTGAACTATTTCGCGTATTTTTATATATACCTTGTAAATTTTTTCTGAGTAGATTTGTGATATTTATGTCCTTAAGAAAGAGAAAAATTAATGTAGATAACTTTTTTTTAAAACAATTTTCCTTCATTGTATTAGATCTGAATCTTATTTCTAACATTGAAAGCTAGAATGGGTGTATAATAAATTATACGGGAAATACGTATTGTAGGTATGTGAGTGTAGACGAAGAAAAGGGCGTGGAGTTGTTCTACTACTTCATAAAGTCGGAGAGGAAGCCCAACGAAGACCCCGTCCTCCTCTGGCTCTCCGGTGGCCCCGGATGCTCCTCATTTAATGGTCTTGTTTTCGAAATAGGTAGCTAATTACTTTTTCAACGTATTTAATGCGAATTGGATTCAATTCTTCTCAATATTACCACCAAAAGGTTGTCCTTTTTTCGTACTTATTAGGCCCTTTGAGGTTTGTGAAAGCCGAATACAATGGGAGCTTTACCAGAATTGGTATATTTCCCACATTCTTGGACCAAGGTGTGTTGTGCTCCTCAATCGCCTGCTACTTCCGCTTGATTTTTAAATCGATGATCGATCTGACGACGACGCTTGATGGCTTTCAGGTGGCAAACATTATTTTTTTGGATTCGCCTGTTGGTGCTGGCTTCTCATTCTCGGCGTCACCCGAAGGTTATATTGTTGGGGATATATCTTCTTCTACGCAAGTCCATCAATTTATTATAAAGGTAGGGATGCTCTCCAATTTGTCTAAATCTTAAACGGGTGGGGGGAATTTTATTTTTATTGTATTTTATTGTAGTGGTTCATTGATCACCCTCAATTCCTCTCCAATCCGTTCTACGTTGGCGGTGATTCATACGCCGGGAAGGTCGTTCCGTTGATTACACACGATATTTCACAAGGTTGCTTTAGCACTCATCACGTCTGTTTATGTCAACTACTAAAAGCTTATAGATTTGATAGTATGATGGTAATTGTTTTCTCTTTGGACATCCATCCAGGTATTGAATATGGGAAACAACCAATTCTTAATCTCAAGGTAAGAAGTAATTCACTGAACATCTATGTATATTCACCATAATGTTATATATGGAATTACCGATAGATTCGCTTATCGTATAGGTAATTTTCTTGATGTCTCAATAGAGAAGATATATTTTCTCTTTCAACCAATGTTCTGTGCTTTCTTCCGGGGTTATCCGGTTGGCAACCCCGTAACAGATGAAAAGATTGATAAGAATTATCGACTCCCATATGCTCATGGTGTTGGAATCATATCGGATCAAATATATGAGGTGATGCACCACCTTATGTCAAACAATATTGCAAATTGTTGTAACACATCCTTTCTTATTTTGTAGTTGGCGAAGAAGCATTGTGAAGGAGAAGATTATGAAGATCCTCGTAGTGCACCTTGTGTTGAGGTGCTTAATGTTGTTAAAAAGGTTAGGAAATCTTTCTTCTTCTTTTTTTTTTCCTTTTTCACCAACTCCGTGTTATGTCAAAAAAATATCTTATCAAACTATTTCACTCTCTTGTAGCATATTTCAAAAGTTCAGATAGATTCTATATTGGACCCTGTATGTCCTAGGTTATCTCCTAAACCAAATGGTGTGGCTGAAAGAATCTTAAAGGCGGAGTACAAGAAATTATTGCATCAACCACCGGAACCTCCTCCCTTTAAATGTGAAGTGAGTCAATCTCTTCAAACCCTCCTTTACATGTACGGTTGTCTTAGCAGGATTCTTTTTCAGGCTGGCAAGTATTTCAGTTGGAAATTAACAATGCCAACCTGAATACGAGTTCCACATCATTTTATCATGATATGTTATATAAGCAGATAATCATTTTTCTTGAGGGCTAGTTTCTTTAGTAGTTGGTAGACATGATCATCGGGCGAGCCGGGCCGGGTTCGGGCCGAACTTTTCGGGCCAACCGGGCTTAAGTATTTGTTCACGGCCCGACCCACCAATCACTCGCGCCAGGCCGGATTCGAGCCGAGCTAGAATAGTCTAGCCCGTTACCGCCCATTGGCCCGTGAGAAATCGGGCTAGCCGGTCGGGCCGGGCCAGCCCGACCAACCAATCACTATAGCAGACGGGCGAGCCTAGTTGCGGGCCAAACGGGCAGACTTTCGGGCCGAGTTGGGCGGGCAAAGAGCTGGCCCGTGCCGCCCATGGATAGTTCGGGCTCGGGCTAGGTCGGGCCTAAACCGGATCTGGGCCGAGCTTAGCCCGGTCCAAACCGGGCCGGCACAAGTGAGCTGGGCCCTTTGATCATATCTAGTAGTTGGTATGATGTATATATATTTGATACCACTAACGCTGGCGACATAGAAAAAATCTTGTGCAAATCAGTGATTCAATGGGCGATTCATATTTACATTTCCAAAACAATTTGTGAAGGGAATCAAGTTTACGAGCACCTTGAAATTATGTCATGTCATCTCGGCAAGATATTTTTTATGACTAAACTATAGTTTTCTTTTAATCGAACTATAGCAGAGGGAATCAAACACATTGGCCTTTTAAGTATCTAGTTGTCTTAAAAACATAGAAGATGCTCAAATGTGTAAGATTGGATGTCCATTTATTGATCTTCAACTGACCTAACAAGTATATGTAAATATATAGTTTTCCTTATTCTCTATTTTGCTATTAATATTTGTCACTTTGCTTGCAGACTTATGTTCGTTTGCTATCTTATTACTGGGCAAACAATCAGTCCACAAAAGAGGCTCTCGGCGTTAAGAAGGTAAACTCTACCAGTTTCATATATAACAATTAATCTGTTGGACAGAAATAATACCAAGTTCATGTACAAGCTCCATCAAATCATCACATCTAGCTAGAAGGTCTGTGCCATCTCGAAAGAGTGATGTTATAGCAAATAGTCAGAAAATTTTTGAGTGATATGCTCGAGATTTGATTCCTTGGAGTGTTAGGGTGAACATAGAGAGAGAATGGAGGAGCAAACTGGGAGGACTATGAGATATACAGGTTAAACTCAAGCCTCCCACTTAGTTGAACTTGATTGGCTACTGACAGAAAAATGTTTAGTTCCTCCATGAGGCAATGTCCTGCTTTGAGAACCACCTTTGGGTATGAATAAGTAGTTGAATGGAATGAATATATCTCTTAAAGGGTGGAGGCTAATTAACCTGTTTTACATCATTACCGGATACGAGACTTATTGCATTGATTGTTGAAAAGCAGGGAGCTGCTGTGAGAGAGTGGCAAAGGTGCAACCATGACTTACCATATACACAAGACCTTCCCAGTAGTATTAGATATCACTATCACCTTACCAGCAGAGGAGGCTACCGTGCTCTCGTATATAGGTAAATCCATAACCAGGCTTATTTTATTATGGAATATTTTTATCTCTTTTCCTTAAAATCTTTACTGTTTTTCTTCAACCCAGCGGAGATCATGACCTAGTGGTACCGTTTCTGGGAACACAGGCATGGGTAAGATCCCTCAACTTCTCCATTGTAGATGACTGGAGATCTTGGGGTTCTGGAGGCCAAAGTGCTGGGTATGATGCAATATTATATGTGCAGCATTGCTCTTCTCTTTTCATGAAAACTGCAGTAGTCATCTAATTTGTTCGTCTCCTTGTTTTCCCAGGTTTACTATAACATATTCTAACAATATGACATTCGCCACTGTAAAGGTGAAGAAGATATTTTGCTTCATTTGACCTCTTTGTTTTATTATATAACATATGCATGAAGAACGTCTTAATTGAAGAAATTTTTCTTCTTCCTTTCTTGGGCTACTATGCAGGGAGCGGGTCACGATGCTCCGGCGTTCCGTCCTAAGCAATGTTTGGCTATGGCTCGGAGATGGCTATCTCTTAAGCCTTTGTAATCTTCAAGAAATCGGCTCTATTTGGATTGAGTTCAGCTCTAAAACTAAAAATAAATTACTCTTATGTACTACAATAAGAGCATCTCCGACGTGACTTTAAATCATTATTCATTTGTTTTAAATATCAACTTTGAAGCTAATATTTTGAATATCGTATGTATTTTTTTATTTTATAATCTAATTATTTAAACTGAGTGTACAGTACAGTTAAAAATATATCGTCCAGATTTTCAAAAATAAGCTAACATTAAATTATTTTAGAGTTAATTTTAAATTGTATAATAAATATTTTTTTTGTTTGTTATTTAAAAAAATGGTAAGTATTATGAAATTCTTCGCATAAAATTATTTTTCAAATTTAACACTAAATATTAAAATATATCAAACATTAAATACATCAAACAAAAAAATTGCATAATAAAATTAAATTCTTTTATGCCTTTTGTTAGAGATATTTAATTAGCGAATTTAAATTAAGCCTCTTTATCTTAAATTTTCTTACGTGGAGTGAGAAACCATTGGCTTCTTAAATATTTTTTAAAAAATTAGTAATTTAAAATTATTTTTGAAACTATTAAATATTAATCTTATTTTTAAAATTTTCTATGAGAATTTTTTAACCATATATATTTATTGATAAATATATTAAATAAATAAAATATAGTATATAAATATATAATTAATAATTAAATATTAAACAAAGAGGGCTCTAGGTTTTATATTTAGAGCCTTGTAGATGGTTTTAAATGGATTTAAAAAATTAAGTATTTCTTTAATTAAAGAAAGCACTTAAATTACCTCTACATCTGCACAATGAAATCTATAAATTGTGTGAATTCCTCAAACTTATTTAATAAAAAAAAAAGAACAAGCGGCCAATTTGCCCACAAAGAAATTGATTTTTTTTAATGATTAGTTTCAAAGATATGAAAGTGAGGTCAACCGAAAATTTAGTTAATAATTAATTAAACCCCGTAAATTATCATCAATTTTTAATACTTTCTAAGAAATTTTTTTTTCTGATACATAGAATTCTTGAATTATTAAAAAAGTTAAAAATGTCAAGAGAAGATAAAGAACATTTTAATAAACTAAAATTTTTAGGTCATAATATATTCTCTGAATTTTAGAAAGATTTAATGTCACTCTTCTGTTAGTGTGCCATGAAAAAAAAAAAAAAAAAATTGAGCTAGTCAACTTATGTGACAATTATATTTTTCTGAAATAACGTAGATACTTTGTTATATATTTCAATCAAATTAATAGATATTTAAATATAATATTATTTTCTTTAATTAAATTAGGATAACTAAATTAAATTTAAATACAACTTCTCCTCCTCCTCTTTCGCTCGCCTAATCCTCGGCAAAATCCTGAATTTCACTTATATCCAAGGATATAGGTCAGAGAGTGTCAGCGTAATTAATCTAATTGACCCTTATATTTAAGTTAAACTCCTTATATATTATATTTGAATCTTATTTTCTTAGATTAAAAACTAGAACGGGGGTATCAAAAAGTATACGGCAAATATTTATGAAAGGATATGTGAGCGTGGATGAAGAGAAAGGCGTGGAGTTGTTCTACTACTTCATAAAGTCCGAGCGGAGGCCCAGCGACGACCCCGTCCTCCTCTGGCTCTCCGGCGACCCTAGATACTCTGCGTTTAACGGTCTTGTTTTCGAAATAGGTAGCTAATCACTTTTTCAACGTACTTAATGCGAATTGGATTCGATTCTTCTCAATATTACCACCAAAATTATACAAACATTAAGCTTAAAAAGTTGTTCTTGTTTCATACTTATTAGGCCCTTTGAGGTTTGTGAAAGCCAAATACAAGGGCAGCTTACCAGAATTGGTATATTTCCCACATTCTTGGGCCAAGGTGTGCTGTGCTCCTCAATCACCTTCCACTTCCACTTGATTTTTAAACCAATGATCGATCTGACGACGACGCTTGATGCCCTTCAGGTTAGCAAACATTGTTTTCTTGGATTCGCCTGTTGGTGTTAGCTTCTCATTCTCGGCGTCACCTGAAGGTTATATTATTGGGGATATATCTTCTTCTACGCAAGTCCATCTTTTATCAAAAAGGTACAAATGCACTGCAATTTGTCTAAATCCTAAATGGGTGGGAGAATATTTTATAGTATTTTTATAGTATTTTATTGCAGTGGTACAGTGATCACCCTTAGTTCCTCTCCAATCCGTTCTACGTTGGCGGTGAATCATACGCCGGAAAGGTCATTCCGTTTGATTACACACGATATTTCACAAGGTTGCTTCAGTACCTCTGTTTATGTCAACTACCAAAAACTTATAGATTTGATAGTATGGCAGTAATGGTTTTCTCTTTGAACATCCATCCAGGTATTGAATATGGAAAACAACTAATTCTTAATCTCAAGGTAAAATTTTAGCTTGCTAAGTAGGTTAACACCGGAATGTAATAATCTGTGCTTGGTTCTAGGGTTATCTGGTTGGCAACCCTGCAACAGGTGAAAAAATTGATGCGAGTTCTATAATCCCATATGCTCATGGTGTTGGAGTCATGTCGGATCAAATAGATGAGGTGATACCATTCTCACCAGCCACCACTGTATGTCAGACAATATTGCAAATTTTTGTGACACATCCTTTCTTATTTTATAGTTGGTGCAGAAGCATTGTGAAGGAGAAGATTATGAAGATCCTCATAGTGCATCTTGTGCTGAGGTGCTTGAAATTGTTAAGAAGGTTAGGAAATCTCTATTCTTTTTCTTTGTTTCACATCAAAAAATTATCTTATCAAACTGTTTCATCTCTTGTAGCACACTTCAAAAGTTCAGATGAGTTCTATTTTAGAACTTGCATGTCCTAGGTTATCTCCTAAACCAAATGATGTGGCTGAAAGAAGGGCCTTAAAGGCGGAGAACAAGAAATTGTTTCAACCACCAGAGCCTCCTTCCTTGGAATGTAGAGTAAGTCAATCTCTTCACAGCCTCCTTGGAAGCATTCCATTTCAGACTAACAAGTATTTCAGTTGGATACTAACAATACCACCTGAATACGAGGTCCACATCAGTTAATCATGATATGATTATATAAGCAGATAAGCATTTTTCTTGAGGGGCTAGTTCCTTTTAGTGGTTGGTACAAACTATATATATTTGATACCACTAATGCTGGCGACACAGAAGAAATCTTGTGCAAATCAATGATTCAATAAGTGATTGTTACTTTGTGAAGGGAATCAAGTTCATATGTATTTATTTAGTCAAACACATTTGCCTTTAAGTATCTAATTGTTTTGAAAACATAGAATATGCTCAAATGTGTAAGATTGGATGTCCATTTATTGATCTTCAAATTACCTGTCATATATGTAATTATTTAGTTTTTCTTATTCTCTATTATGCTATTAATATTTGTTACTTTACTTGCAGAATTATGGTCATTTGCTATCTTACTACTGGGCAAACAACCAGTCCACAAAAGAGGCTCTCGGCGTTAAGAAGGTAAACTCCCGTTTGACATATAACAAGAATGCAATAGATTGGGAAGGAAAAGGAGAATAAAGAATGAATTAAGAAATAACAACTAATCTGTTGGACAGAAATAATACTAAGTTCATGTACAAGCTCCTTGAAATCAGCATATCTAGCTAGAAGGTCTGTGCCATCTCAAAAGAGTGCTTTTATAGCAAATAGTCAGACATCTTTTGAGTGATATGCTCAAGATTTGATTCCTTGGAGTGTCATAGTGAACATAGAGAGAAAGATTGAGGAAGAAACTGGGAGGAAGAAGGGTGCTAGATTCCAAAGAATTGGCCCTCTGATTGAATATGAGATGTGAGATATTCAGGATAAAGTCAAGCCTCCTACTCAGTTGAACTTGATTGGCCACAGACAGAAAATGGTTTAGTTCCTCCAGGAGATAATGTCCTGCTTTGAGAACCAGCTTTGTCTATGAATAAGTAAATGAATGGAATGGATATATCTGTGAACGAGTGGAGGTTAATTAACCTGTTTTACATCATTATTGACTGTGAAAAGCAGGGGAGCTGCTATAAGAGAGTGGCAAAGGTGCAACCATGACTTACATTGTTATACGCGTCACCTTCCCAGTAGCATTAAATATCACTATCACCTTCCAGCAAAGCCTCCCGTGCTCTCGTATACAGGTAAATCCGCAACCAGGCTCCTTTTATTATTTTAATTAACCTGTTAATCACATTGTTAATATAGAATTTTTTTTTCTTTATTATTATTATTATTATTATTATTATTATTCTTCCTCAACTTCTCCATAGTAGATGACTTGAGATCTTAAAATTTTGGAGACCAACGTGCTGGGTACGTAGTCTTCTTCTTCTGATGCAATATTATACGTGCAGCATTGTTCCTCTTTTCGTGAAAACAAAGTCATCTAATATGTATTTCTGCTTGTTTCCTAGGTTCACCATTACATACGCCACTGTAAAGGTGAAGAAGATGTTTTGCTTCATTTCCCCAGTTCGTAGATGGCTGCTGGCTATCTCTTAACCCTCTGTGCTCTTCTCATCTTCATGAATTCGGCCCCATTTGGATTGAGTTTAGTTTTAAAATACTCTCATTTTCTTAACTTCGAATAAGGTATTTTAAATGGGTTTAAGAAGGTTGAGAGTTTAGTTATTAACTGTAATGGCATTATTACCTTCAATTTGACTTAAGAAGGCACTGCATTTAAGAGATATTTTATATCAAATGATCTGAATAATTTTTATTTTCTTCGAAACAAACTGGTTTAAAATCCATTTGGATTGAGTTTAGCTCTAAAATTAAAACAGTTATTCTTAAGTACTTTACAAAATAAACTGTTTAGTTGTTTTATTATTTAAACTAAGATATATTATACATGAGGGAGAAGAATTGAAACAATAATTAATTAAGGTGATATATTTTTTTAAATGAGGTGGGATTAGTGTTCGTTTGTAAATCAAAGCGAGAACAGGGTTTAAGCTCTATCACATCAGGTCATGTCAATGGCTAATCGATTCTTTTTAATCCATTTGAAATGATGAGAGAGAGTGATATCAAACTACTAATTTGCCATTGACAAGACTAAACATATCTTTGGGCAGTGTAACTTCCGTTTCAAAATATAGTATAGTAATGCTCATTTCATTTCACTTCGTACCAACAAATAGACATTGCCTATCTAGTAAGCTGACATGTAGGATTAGGAAATGGACACATTTTTCAAAGGGGAGAAAAAAAAAAAGGTTACAAGAGAGAAGGGTATGTTTGATAATATTATTTTGATGTATTCTACCAATTCATTAGAAAGCGTATTTTGTTATAAATAATTTTTTTTTGCTTTATGTACACGGTTTATTATATTATTTTTTTTGTGTCATAAAAGGACTAAGTTAAATGGGTTAAGATAATAAACATAAACATGATTCATTTAATAATCAACTTTTAAGTCAGGTTATCTTATGCCACCTTTAGATAACACTACTACTCTCCATTTACAATCAAACATCTGATTCCAATTTTGCCATAAACTATATATAGATATATATATATATAAAGTGAAAGTGGTTATGAAACTGGATGAAATTGCATGCTTTACGAAGTAATAAAAGAAAAGGTGGGTACTAGTGCATATCAAATCGCTCTCATGCAGTGGCCAGAGCTGCAGGCAAAGGATGTAACCTTCCATCTAACTAGCACTATGAAGGGTATCATGCACCCACACCCACTTCATTTATTTGAGGTACTCTTCTTTACTATGCTCCTCTTTTTCTCCCCTTACAAAACAGTTAGAAAGTCTGATACACAAGCCCTTGCTCCACATTACAAGAGGACCATGGTATTAAAAGCCCAAATTACACACATAAATTAAGCAAAAGGACAGCCCAAGATACTGTATCGTCCACACAAAAACATACATAAATCAGAAGAAAAAAAATTAGAAAGTAGAAAATAGAAAACCCAAAGACAGAGGAGAGGAGTGCATCGACCGAGAGGAGAGGAGCGGAGCGGTAGCAGCAAATGGGGCACGGTGGTGGACAGGAGGGGAGTGGCGGCAACAAAAAGATGGTGGTGATGGAATGAAAATGAAGGCAGGCAGCCTAAGCGGTGGGGGAGTTAGATGGTGAAAAATAAGGAGAGTAATCGTAGGTTTGAACTCTTTCAACTATCTAGTATTTCTCACCGATTAACTGAGAACTTCAGATTGACTGTTTTATCATTAATTTTATTCTCTCTTTTTTTCTAAAATAAGAGTAATCGTAGGTTTACCATACGACAGTCACACAATATTTTTCTAACAGTAAAAAAAATCTAATAGATAAATAATGAACAAAATATTTAAAAGGCTTTACAAAAAATTTTAAAAAAAAATCAAAGTGATCAAAAGAAAATTATACAAAAAATGAAAATAGTTTGGGGGTCAGCAGTCTAGGTGGAAGTGTCACTTTTATACATAAATCTCCCCAAAAGAATAAAAGAAAAATTAAAAGAGCCTAGGTTTGTTTACTTATACTTATTTATATCAATGCAAAATGGCAGTAGTACTATTTTGTTCTGATATCTATAAAATAAAATATGGCAGCTAATTTGCATGGCCCACCATCTTTTATTCCGACATCTATAACTGAATCAACAATTAAGTGTTGTTTATGTATCCCCGGCCAATTAATTTGCACTTAAAACTTATGGGTTAATTACATCTAAAATCTTCTGTATTATAGCTCATTTTCACCGACAATTCTTATTTATCTTTACCATTTTTTGTCTTTCACCACTTTGGCGGTATTAAAAGAAATTAACGTCACATAAATATTTTATTTTTGACTTTAAAAAGTAAGTTGTTACGTATCCGACTAAGACTACCTGAGTTACGTTAGTTGAGTAAGTTGAGTCAAATCGAGTTAAATATAATTAGTTAGTTAGATTAACTTTATTATTTTAAAATTTTAAATAAAGCAAATAATTTGTATGTGAATCAGATCCATTAGGACTTACTCCTATAAATAGGAAGGGTCATCTGTTAATTATTATCATGAAATTAATTATTAAGTTTACTTACTTTATTATCTCATCCTTATCTTTTATTTCAATCGTTAGGTCGTTCTTATCTATAGGAGTAGATTGCAGCTATAAATGTTATATGTTAGGGCTAAACACTTACTCCTCATCTAAATCTAAAGACAGATCTATGTCAAAGTCTTAAATCATAAATTACTTGAGTGATGAACTTTACCTAAATCCATGGAAGTTTCTATGAATCAATCCAATCTTTTGAGAAATCACTAACTGTTTTTGTGAGCATAGGATTCAACTCTAATGATAAGAGACTCTTCTTATCAAACCACAAGAATATATCTTCCAAGGGTTCAAGATATTGCCATTGAGAAATCCTCTCCAAATTTTCTTTTGGATCTCTCTTCTCTCTTAGATAGTGTAAAAGGAAAAAAAAAGCAACCCATCTACATATATATATATATATATATGAATAACTTTCAGATTATGTCTTTTTCATTATCTTATGCTTTGGGGACCAATCCATCTGATTAATATTAGTCCATAATGATTATTGTTTTGTCCAAATAGATCTACACATATATGGACCACACCCTAATGAATACATAGAATATCAAATAATCTTTAATCTAAATGGATCACTTTAGTAAGACAATCATATATGACAGTATACAATTCATAATTATATTTATATTTGTTCAATGTTAGATACTATGATCCAACAATAGAACCTCGCAAGCTTCTAAATCCTAATCACCATCTTCTCTACGAGCCACCCTACTCTACAGCAGTCCACCACTACCTTTGATTGTCTGCCATCCTTCGATGACTGCTCGCAATGTCGAATAATTACAATATTACCTCGTTTTGACCTTCCTTCACTTTTTTATTTTTTATTTTTGACTCTGATCTCAAAATTACGTGAAACTAAAGCCATTTCAGTCCTAACTTCTGAGGGTACTACCCACAAAAATATCATAATTTTCTTACATCCAAATCGGTTCTAATTTATAATATAAATTTATTACTTATTTTTTAAAATTAAATCATAAATCTCTCTTAAAAATAATAGAAAATTATAAACTATTTAGATTCACAAACAATCTAAATCCATACTTTTCTTAGTATTTACAGAGAGTATAATCGTGCTGCTGATTGTATCTTTTTGTTTAATCTTTCAGAGAGACTGGGTTAACAACTTTTCTTTTCTTTTTAATAAAGGAAAACAAATGGGATGTCCTAATCATTGATACATAAAAATACAATCGCACACTGTTTCATATGATTAAAAATATCCCAAGTTTTCTTGGATTATTCGTTGCACAAGTGGCCTACTGTCATCCATCACTTGGAGGCGGCCAAGATGGGGATTTTGATTAGTTAGAATACTCACGTATCTTGGGGACGATAGGACATCCACGTCTCCCTCACTCTTCTCAAAGATTCTCGATCTTAATCTATATCCTATTTTTATATGGTCACTACTTTAACACGACGTATAGTATATGAGAAAAATAATATTTTTAATCATATTTGTGTTTATCTACCTAAGTTTTAGCTACCACCTAACAGGAACTTAGTAGTTAGCTTTTTGAGATTAAAAGAAAATTTAAAGTAGCGGTGTAATAATTATCTTTTAAGTGGTATTAAGTTGTAAATAAAGTACAAATAAGAAGTAAAAATTAATTATTTTTTTAAATTATGAGATAAATGTGTACTAAAAAAATAAAAATAAAGTGTTTGTGAAAATAGATAATTTAAAATATTTTCTTCTTTTTAGCGTAGAAGCTTTTATATATCAAAATTCCACTCGCACAAAATGAGTACGACATCAAAACTACATGAGTTCCTAAAATTCCATCAGAATTTACAAGCCAATCAACAGAATGATTGGCTTCCTAAAATATGTGACTAATTAACAATAATTTTCAAAATTGTAAGTTATATATTGAAAGAGACTATTCAGGATATTGACGAAAAGTTAAACGAGTCTTAAGACTTAATCATTACTATATTGACACACCAACTGCTTTAAGAAGAAAAAAAAAACATACGTTGTTTTTATGTTTCACATTGTAATCCTAAACAGGGGCGGTGTAATATATAACATGTTGGTTTAAATAAAGGTAGAGAGGTACCTTGTTCTTTGTTTTTATTATTTTTGAATTGGTACCTTAGTTCTTTGCTCACGTGATATCCTTCCCAACTTTAGATGAAAGCTTGATTAATTTTATCGGCTTATTCTTTCTTTTTTTATTGCTAAAATGACAAGAATTCCCTTTCACTTGACTACCAACCTGCTTCCAAAAAGCTTGATGACTTTTAAATCTCTCTCTCTCTTTCTTTCTTTTTTCTTGTTTGGTTATACTTATAACTGATCCTGATTAAAAGACAACATGCAAGGGACCACTAAGATGATACCCCAGTGGTAAAACATTAGTGATATTATGAGTTTAAGTAAAAGTTTATAGGAGGACACAAAATGAGTATAATATTGGTGCCGTATTAGGCTATAGATTCTTACGTAAAAAAAAATGTTAAAAAAAGTTGAGTATATTTCACCCTCTTATACATGATATGATATGAAAGTTATTCTAAGTACCTTTTTAAATTTTATTTTGTATCACTATGCCCGCTACTAAATATTTTTCACTAAATTGCAACTATAAATATAGTTGAGAAAGTGACCCAATTGCAAAATGAATTTTATTCACACTTGAAACATTTTTTTAAAACTAGAATGGACGAAAGACAACCAAAAGACAAATTAATGTATGTATATAATATATATATATAGTGACAATAATGTAACATATATGAGAGAGATATCTGAAACAGCGATATAGAATCCGTATGATTGTGCAGGTGAGGTAGACTCGACTTAGAAAAAGTTGATTTAATTATTTATGCACTCTGAGTCCTCTTCAAATCCAAAACCTACTTTTCTTGTGGGATATTAATATTAGACCTTCATTAATTTATGGGTCGTAAAATTATCTTATTCTTCTATATTTTTTTTTCTGTATCAACTTAACTACTTTTTATTCATATAAATTAATTAAAAAAATTTAAGACTAATATCATCGTTCTAGTAGCAAATACCAGCTGCCAAAGCCTGCAGTAGATATAGTAAGTAAAGGATAGTTAAATAATACAAAGTGGAGTGGATAGGGGTAAGCTAATTTTATACCAAAGTGCAGAAAGGAAAATAAAAATGTAACCCTTAATTTATGTAACATTATGTCCAGCACTCAACTTAAAGAACAGTGATTTACTCTCTGATGTTCTCTGGTATTCTTGGGTAGCTTTATTAGATTGTAACATCCATGCAACTAACAAGGTGAAAACAAATTAGATAAGAAAATACTAGTCCTATTTAATATATAGATTAGATAATTAAATAAAATTTTTGACCTCTGTCTATTCTAGGAAGATTTTTTTTTTCTTATTTCATGATACAACTTCTTACGATGTAATAACTATATTCTAGAATATAAACACTATTTATTAAAATTATATTTTATATTATATACTAACACAATTATTAATTTATCCTTCGTATTCAAATAATTTTATAATTATATCACATAAAAAATAATACAAGTAAATATAAAAATAATTTATTCTAAAATTGACCTTAGCCCAGTAAGAGTAAGGTCAAAATTACGGAGGAGTCACTGCCTCCTTTTTAGGAGTCAAACTTACAAAGAAGGAAATATTTCTGTTTTAGTGCGTGCGAGTATGAAGAAGTAGTAATACTCGCGCTTCTTCTTTCTACTACTTTAAAAACATAAATACCTTTCGCGGCGGCCGGAAAAGAAAGAAACAAAGAAACAAAAGCAATCGAAGCACAAAAGAGTGGGATGGGATGCGTGCGTGGCCGCTGCTTCCCCATCCGAGGCACGCAGCTCGTCATCAGAAAGCGTCGTGGTGGCCATGGAGCTACCTACCTCAGCCACTCGCCACGGCAAATTTTCTACAGGAGCCCCTCCGCCGTCACAAAATTATAAGTCGTACTATTATAATACTATTTACCCCCCTAAGCAGTAGCACAACCCCCCGGAAAAAAAAAAAAGTAAACGACTAAATAAATTTCTCCTTTTCTTTTTTACTCTCTAAATAAAAGGGGTGGCCAGAAAAAGGAAAAAAAAAAGAAAAAAAAAAGCTCATTTCCCTTCGTCCGTACGGCTTTATTCTGCCACCAAGCGGTACGGCCGAACCCCATAACACGAAACACCACAACCCCCGCACCTGCATAACTACTATTCAGCGCCTCCACCAATCGCAACTCGACAGCGCTCTGTCCCCGAAACCACACCGGTTTCCTTAAAACCACAACACTTCCTCTTCCTCTTCACCTCTCTCTCTCTCTCTCTCTCTCTCTCTCTCTCTCTCTTCTGGCTTGAAGCGCTCGAGAAGAAGGAGAACAGCGATTAGGATTAGGGTTAGGGTTAGGATTACCATTAGAGGATCGCGATGGGGAGGGGGAGGGTGCAGCTGAAGCGGATCGAGAACAAGATCAACCGGCAGGTGACGTTCTCGAAGCGGCGATCGGGGTTGCTCAAGAAGGCGCACGAGATCTCCGTGCTCTGCGATGCCGAGGTGGCGCTCATCGTCTTCTCCACCAAGGGGAAGCTCTACGAATACGCCACCGACTCCAGGTTCGTAGGCCGGTGATGTAGAATCATTAGATTCAAGTAGTTATTTGATGCGCTTCTCGTCGTCTCCGTTCCTAATTTTTTCTTTCTTTTTCCCAATTTCAGGTACGAGAATTTAGTTCGGAAGGATACTGCTTTTTTTCTTCTTCTTTTTTTTTGGATACGATAAAATATTTCCATTTTTAGAGTAGAATTAAATGAACTGGGAGAGAGAGGTGGATTGATCCATATCTCTTGTTCTTTTTTAGTGTCGCTCACGTTAGCATGAGCTCCTACTACTCCCACTCCTGTGTGTGTGTAGGTTTAGTTTTTCCTCTTATTATTTTTAATCTCGATCACCATTCCGTTCGATTTAAGTTTGGCCAACGAAGATTTTTTTTTTGCTCAAATATGGAACCTCACGTACACAGTTATGTCAAACCTCAATAAAATAAAGTTGCATAGTCTTTCTATCTTTTAATGAGATATATACATATAAATATATATATATATATATATATATATATATATATATATATATATATATATATATTTCACCTAATAAACTTGTCGAGATTTTTCTTTTTCAACCTTCATTTTTTCCTTAATTTGAATTTGGGTCTAGGTTACAATGTTATAGTTTTCTCGTACTCTCTCCCAGACTTTCTGTATATTGATTCCATTAAACTAGCACAGTGTAAATTTGTCACTAAAGAGCGGAATAGTGCACTTGATCATTAAACTGGTGCTTCGTTTCGCAAATAGTTCTTTAACTTGAAAAAAAAAGAAAGAAAAGAATCTAATGTTACTACTGCTCGTTCTTCCCACAGAATGGAGAAGATTCTGGAACGCTATGAGCGCTACTCCTATGCGGAGAAAGCCCTTATCTCAGGAGATTCGGATTCTCAGGTACATACGATCGTTCTAGTTGGTAATGCATTCATATACACCTACAAATTAGTTCCTATACTTTCTGCACCTTTTGCCACCACAGACGACCCAGAAACTATTTGTTCGGCAAACTTAAGGAAGATTTCCCAGAAGTATGAACTGCGTCTTATTGTCTCAAATGAACCTTACAATGTTAAAGTGTTCTCTGTAGTGAATGCTCTAAAAGATGAGTTGCAGTAATTTGACTGTATATGTTATTGTACTTTATTGTATTGAAGTGTTTGCTAGCTGTCCTACTATTTTGATTAATAAGACCATGAAATTCTCCATGGTCATAAATTCATTAGCTAGCTAGCATAAAAAATAAAAAATAAAAATTAAGGCAGGAGTACTGCTCAATTTATCCTAAGAATGAACTAATAAATAATAAAATTCTTCCTGTTTTACCAAGGACAAATAAAGCTATATATATCTGGCATGGTTCAATTCATGTTATGCACCATTGCATCTTTGTACTTGAATGCTGTAAGGAATATGAAAACTGGTTATGCATAATGCAATCAAAATTTTGCTTGACATTAAGAAAGATAATAATTATAAGCACAAATCTACTTAATCTAAATCTTTTCCGATACAATGTATGAATAAATCGGTAAATTCAAATCATAAAAATTTCACAAACTTTCTAATATATTTATCCCCTAACCAGCTAAGATTGGAGCCTCCTTTAAATTAACTAATTTTGAATCAACCATGATCCTGTCATTTGCAACTTGGTTGTAATTTATTTTTTGATTGACAATAATAGGCTCCAGTGTACATCATATATGTAAATTATATGCACTCATATATTAACTATAGAAAATATATGCACTCAGTTTTTAAAAACCTAATCTTACCGATTAGAAAAATTAAATACAAAATTAGCAAAAACGCCTATTTTCAACTTAGAGAACTTTGAAAACGAGGCCTAACGCCTGAGTCCTATTCGAAGGGAAGAGAAGAAGGGAGGATGGGGAGGAGAAACGCACCGTTGTACGGGCTTCCGGTTAAGCCTGCATTAGAGCAAGATTTGTTTGAATATAAAAGTATTACAATTATTATTGTCTAATAGCTTAAGCTTTATTTTCTTTAAGATTAAGAAAATTTTTAGAATAGGTATTCTAGATTCTTACTCCTAAAATTTTATTTCTAATTTAGAGTAGTGTATTTTAATATTTAATTGTAATATAGAATATTAGTGTAATACTCATCTTTGATGTGATACAAACCTGAGATAAAATACAAATGTAAAGTAAAAATTAACTTAAATAACCTTGATTTGACATAAAAATTTATATTAAACTATTAAAGTATTTTAATCTATTGTAGGTATGTAACACATACTTATAGATATATAATGCATACTTAAATGTACGCATTGCATGCTCGTAGGTTCTCAATGAGATAGATGGGTAGGAGAGAGGAGATAGATGAAAAAATTAAGTACAAATTTTGGTTTGTAGGATAAAATAGTGGGTGGTACAAGAGAAGAGAGAATTTTTAACGTAACTCTTTAATCAAATCAAGAGTTGAATTGTAACTAAGCTTATATGTACAATAATTTAAATAGTATTTCTAACCTACAATATTGATAATTGATATCTCTTTTCTTATCTAGAATAATGTTCTCTTTTCTAGAATAGAAAAAAAAGATAAACCTAAGGCAAAAGAAGCCTTACACTTTTATAATTATTAATGAATTAACATGGTATTATAACAAAGGTCCTTAAGTTCAAACCTTACACATCTGTTATTTAAAAGTGTAAAATCTACACCCATCTAACTCAAATCCACTTCTTTATATCATGCTTTGGCAGAAGCACAATTAAATAATAATTTCCTTAACGCCTATTTCTTGAATGGCTACCTTTCCTCTAATTTTCCTGCTGTTAATGCTAGATCCAGCTTTTATCCTTTTGCCATATAGCCTTTTAGCTACTAGTTCATTCATGTGAGGAAGAATTAAAGGATAATGCAAAATTCTGCTCTACAGGGAGACTGGTGCCATGAATACTCCAAGCTAAAGGCTAAGGTCGAGGCTATACAGAAGAGCCAAAGGTAAAAGGGCCAAACTGGAGATGAGAAGTGGTGTATACGAATTCATTTTCATATTACCTCACTAAATAATTTCTTTCAGGCACCTCATGGGAGAGCAACTCGACTCCTTAAATCTCAAGGAAATCCAGCAGCTAGAGCAACAGCTCGAGAGTTCTTTGAAGCATATTAGATCAAAAAAGGTATCCTCATTTCCTTGTCATTTTTCTGAATCACATAAATATCAGATAGAAATATTACCACATTCCAGTCAAATACCATCAATATGGAGGATGAGTGTGAGAAGCTAACTTTAGAATGGATGTTCTGAGACTATCTGAACATACCGAAAGCTGAGCTGGATGTTATGATCATTTTACAAATTTTTGAAGTATGCGTTGCTTATTATTACTTTCTTTTGGAGCTTCTAGTGCACGTTCCTGTAAGACCGTATTATATATTTGATCTATGAGATGCTACAGGAAATAAGGTCTTTAGCAACTCCAGCGCAAAGCTGCACAGTTGCGCTATAATAACTGAGCAAACACGGAATTTTTTGTCGATTTTTTTTGCTTCCAGTCTGTAAATGTTTCCACTGCTTACGGAGCTTCTATGTTGATGCAGAACCAAATGATGCTCGATTCAATCTCTGAGCTTCACAGAAAGGTAATTTCATTGGTTTTGTTGGAAATTTTTTTATAATTGCATCAAGTTCTCTGTCATTGCAGTTTAGATAGGTGGTTTTCTGATTGGAGCGTACCTAATATTTTATTCTCTAATCTCTACGCTAAATTTTGTGTCTTACCTTCTCGCTTCGAGAGTTTGATGAATGTTCGATGGTGAACAGTTTGAACATGCAAATTAGCCAGTCTCCATACCACTTGCTACATATATATATATGGATTGACTAACTGCATAGTCCAGAATATATCGACCAGAAAATAAGCACAAGACGAGAAGAATTCTCTCATCAGAAGCGAGATGAGTAAAAGGAGACGAGTTCTTCTCGTTAACCAATCCTCTCGTGGCCTCCAAAAAAGCATATATATAAAATTTACACTAATTTTGTCTCCATTTTCACTGTACACCCTCTCTTCATTCTTTGCTACATCAAAATATTCAGATACGTACCGTTACATTTGTCTTTCTCTCCAGGAGAAATCGCTCCAGGAGCAAAACAAGATCTTGGAGAAGGAAGTAAGTGTCTCGTTGTTGCACCCAAATGATCCATTACTTGATGCCTTTATTAGTTTTTTTTCTTTCCACATAACTTACAATTAGTGCACTGTTCTCTGTTTCATATCAGCTCTTGGAGAAGCAGCAGGCTTTGACTCAGCATGCACTCTGGGAGCAAGCCAATCCCCAAACAAGCTCCCCATCACCACCCTCTTTCCTAATAACCGACTCTCTACCTACCCTAAACATCGGGTACTGCCCAACTTTTCTCATTTCATTTCTCGTTAGTATCCGCTATCAACTTTTTAAGAATTTAAGATGTAGACCAGCCGTGGCCATTGTGTCGGATCGGGTTTGTATCCGGGTCGAGTCGGGTTTAAGCCAACATGAGTCACATGAGAATAAATTATTCGGATCGTAAACAGGTAATTGGATCATATAAGGAACCTGATTATATTAAATTTAAATATGTTTAAAAGCCTTAGAACTTTTGTTAATAAAAAAAGAAGAACTTATTAGAGTTCATGTCTATTTATCAGGTGGGTTAAAAGATTATCTCCTTTAACGTAGAGAAAGCTACCAAAATGACATATTTATAATTACGTCAATTAGCCTGTCCTATTGAAATGGAAGACTGGGTCACAGTCTAGTACCACATAAAGATTGAATCGATAGTCAAAGGATGGAGTTTGAAACAGAATACCGGGTGCTTTTAATGAAATATCCCTGGCTAGGTATCGACAGTCTTAGGCTCCTTAACTTTTGAACAGTAAATTTAGTTCACTCATTTAGTTCTTATTAAAAATAAAAACGTATATTTAGGTAGCAAAATGAAAACCTATATTTTGATTACTTTCGGCATATTAATTATATAGGTAATGGGTGACATTCTTTTTATTAGATTTGAATATATAGTTTGGTGAAATTAAAATAGTACTTTTTGCATAATCTTTACGTATAATTTTAGGACACGGGAATTTTTTTTTATTTTGTTAGGACTAAATGAGTAAAAGTGTAATTTAAAACTGAGAAGCCCAAACTATCTATGGCATTACTAAATAGTTTTTTCATACAAATTGTCGGATGAGTGAGAAAATTGTCGCAAATCTTAAAAGTACAATATAAATTGACAGTTTCATTATTAATAGCTTAAGCTTTTAGATTAATTAATTATTTAATATGATACTTAAGCATGATTAGGTGTGTTATCTAATAGTATGATCAAATTATATGAAACTAAATAGTTTGTGGTGACATGAAAAAAAACTGCTCTACTGAAAAAGAAAACAAAATATATGAGAAAAGGCTAATATTTTGTAACCACAAAATCTAATATTACATCTCTTTGTTAAATTTATTCAAACCACCCTGTGTTTTACTTTTATTTTCATTCACACCTTATGATATGAATATTATCATTCAACTCTAACATTTTTCTTAATTCTTCAAAACACCTTAAAAACTAAAATACCCAAAACACACGTCATGAACTACCTCATCATCTTAATTCTACTTAGTTTTCTCTCCATCCTCCTGACCTCATTAAACACACATTTTCTCTTCTTTTCTTTGACATCTCCTACCCCTTCTCTCTTTCACCTATTTTAACCCATGGGCATCGAGAACACTAAGAACACTACTACCGTGTGGCCTCAACTGCACCCCATAATGTTCTTCTCTTCAGTGTGGTTATTAATGCTTACAAATTATGGTGAGGTGAAAAGATGAGATTTTTTAAGTGACTTTTGGTTCGTCTATAAGGGATATTTATTCATAAATTTAGACTCTATTAAATACATTTTATAATTAATTACTCACTCATATTTTGGTCAAATATTATATAAGGTAAGTCATGTGATAAGTTATCCATAAAATTTTATTATAGGTAAAAGCTGTGATAAAGTTATGTACATTTTCTAAACAACATTTTAACTATAATTAACATACTTATTTATAGTTAGTAACTAAATATAAATTATTGTATAAACTTATTCAAAGCAATCATTACATTTTTACAATTAAACAACAAAATATGAATAAAGTAATAATATACATAATTTATATTTAAGAGGTGTGTATAAGTTTATCCTTACAAAATTTTATACACGAACCAAACAAGACCTTAGTCTTAGAAGAACTAAGGACATTTTAGTCTTAGAAAAAAATTATAGTTGACGGAATACTCTTTTTCTACACCCAGAGTATTTTCTGCTCATATTTGATAAAACATAAAGCTCGATTTTACAAATAATGAGAATAGAGAGTGCAAAACACCAATACATTAAAAGGTAGGGTTTTAAATACAATTTTTTAAAATAAATATGATAAATATTCATGTTGTAGCAAAGTGTGAATGATAATAAAAGTAAAACACATAATATTTTGGGATAATTTTATTTTTACCTCCTAACCTATCACTCTTTTTTATATTAATCACTTAAATATAATTTTTTTGGTACACAATGACCTTCTGAAGCATTAGAAATATTTTACTTGATAGAAAATGATGATAGTTCAGACGGTGAAAAAAAAATTATCCGTAATGTTTTTGATAAATTTCTCTATATTTTTATTGTGACATTCTTGATAGACAACTAATTAGACACGTTAAGGCATTAAAACTTTTACAAGAACATCGTATGATGTTTATGATTTCGTAGTGACATTTTGTAATAAGGTATTGATCAGTTGGGTTTACCCTATCCTTTTCTGATCGATGCAGTACGTACCAAAGAAGAGGAACTGATCAGGAAAGAGAAGAAGCTGCACAACCCCAAGTCCGTATGGGCTTACCACCCTGGATGCTTAGCCACTTGAACGAGTAGAGATGGATGCAGTTCTTGGGAGACATCCCGTTCAACAACTATTGATATAGATGCATGCATGCATACATGAAGTAATGGAAGAATTATTAATCTTTCTACACAACAATTTAGATTATGTCGTGTAATATTGCGACATTACTCTCTGGGCTATGGAAGATATATCTCGTAATCTATGTGTGGGATATATATATATATATATGAGTTCGTGTCCCTCCCCTGTTGTTGTTTATGTGTAACATATTCGTATGAATCTAAAGCTTTGTAGCTACTCTAATAAAACTATGTTTCTTGCTAGCTTTTCTCGATCCATGGAAGAAAACAAACAGGTAAAATTGTGGACGATGATATAAATACGTGGCATGGCAATTAATCCCACGTAGCCATTTTTTATAACCCACTTCTCTCTCCTCATCTTAATATACGTTTTTCACTATCCAATTCTTAGTCCCGTCTCTCTCGCAGGGCCAGTGAAGACCTCACCGCCGGCGTAAAACTGGAAGGCATATCCACTAGCATCAACGACGACCGACACCGGTCGGTTTCCGACGGCCTTGAGGAGCGGAAGTGGAGATCGATCCCAATGTTTATCAACATCGATTTAACCTGGTTGGATGTATAAAAGATGCATGAAGACCATAGTTTAATAACTATATTCAAAAGTTAAAGATGCACGTCAAAGTTAAGTTTGAGTATAAGATTACCATTCACCCGTTTCTAGCTCAATGGTAAGTTTTATCAATTCATAACGGATGATATGACATTAATTTTTTTATATAAATATTAATAATTAATATTTACTAAATAACATTTTAAAATTTTTATGTGTATATGACTTAGCTTAATTATCCATCTTATATCGGAGAAAATGACAAAAAAAAATTACAGTATGAATGGTCTAAGTTTGGCACCAGAACGAGTTACTGAGTTAGCTCATAATAGTCTTACACTCATTTATGATTCGGTCCTCACCTTCTCAATATTTACATTTTGTGCACTATGTTTTTCTATTTTATTATAAAGAAAACATCCTCTTTTAAGGTGTCAAAATAAAATTTTCAGCTATAGTCAAATTTGCGTTTTGTTCCCCGAAATACTCTCTTATTTGCTTTACGAAGGAATTCTTTCTAGAGAAATAGAGAAGGCCATAAGTGACGAGGAATCTGATGTGAAATCTTTTTTCCTCTTACGTTGCACCAGTACCGGTTCTAGCTCTGCTAAGCTTCCGTCATTGTTCTTCTCCCTCTTTGAAAGGTATTGTTTTCTCGTTGTCGATCTGCGGATAGGCATCTTCCCTCCCCTTCTCTTCATTTCCTCTTCCTCCTATTTTTCTATAGTTTTCTCCCCTCTCCATCACCTACTACTTTGCTATCCTCCGTCTTTGCACCGTCCTCTCTTTTCACTACATTTTTAATGGCTGTGTCATCCGCTCACTGCAAATCTATCACCGCATCTACCTCGTCGCTCTTGAATATGTTTCCTTCTACCCTTGCTCGACCTCAATCGCCTCATAGGTCTTTAGTGTATGTGAATCTGTCGTGATTGTACTCCATTCTAAATTATGTTCGGGTCATAGGATTTAATATTCTATTTTTCTTTTCTTTGTCGTTATGTTTACTATTATAATCAAATTTCAAAGAGAGTCCATCGCGCTACTTCGTCTCTCAATTATTGATTGAAGTAGAATGTTCCCTCTATTTTAAAAATATAATTGAATGTTCTTGTGTTGATATGTTCACTGGGATCAAATTTTAAAATATATATATATATATATATATATATATTAATCAACTTTTTCGGTTACAATAAGCGTCACTTATATTAGCAGCCAAAATAGAGGAGGAAGGAGCCCTCCTAAGATAGGATGTGAGTAATGGATTTATAAAAAATAAAAGCCCCACTGACCCAGCACTACTTTAGTGCACAATTAGACAATTGGAGGTGAGTTGTTGTCACTCTGAAGTAAAGGGGGGGGGGGGGGGGGATCTTTGGAGGGAATTCGTTCAGTAATTAATTCAAACACCTCTCAGATGTGACTTTTTTCTCTATCTGCTTTCCCACTAGGACAAAGGCACCCCCATCACTTCTGTTTTCTAATGCTTATTATGCTTCTTCTGACGAGGACCTCATTCCCATTCATTCTTGTATTGCTAATCTCTCTATATATTGCTATTCCCTCTCAAGGTTAAGAATAGAGGAAGAGATGGGATGGTCGATCGCTCTCCACGGCGGCGCAGGCGACATCCCCTTGACCCTTCCGCCGGAGCGGAGACTGCCCCGTGAGGCGGCTCTCCGCCACTGCCTCGAACTCGGTGTCGCCGCGCTCAAGGCTCACCGGCCGCCGCTTGATGTCGTCGAGCTCGTGGTAACAGATCCTTTCTTCTTTCTTCTTTCCTCATCCTCCTCTACTCTTGATGCGGCCTCAGTAATTTTGCTGCGACTTTTTTTTTCCCTTTAACTCTTTTCTCGATTTTTTAGGGTTTTTGGTTCTGCTTCTATTTGTACTTACATATTGACCATTGCGCTGCAATCAAGGTCATTATGTTTCATTACTTTCTAATTCATGGCATCTACATTTGATCCTTTTTTTGTACCGTGCTCTCCTTTTGGTGCGTTATCTTCTTCTTCTTATTATTATTATTAAGTGCTCTTATCTTGTTGCTTTTGGTTTCCTGCCAAAGCAAGCTTTAGAAAACTTTTAGAGATTTCAAATGTCCTAAAGCTTGTGGATGGTTATTTTTCCAGCCATTGTTCTGCTCTAGTCCTCTTAATAAAAGTGATCATAGTTTTTTTTTTTATCATCCGAAAGCTCGAAGGATAGATGGGCAATGGGCACTTTAGTCCTATAATGGAAGGTGATCATAGTATTTTTTTTTTTAATCATTCAAGCGCCCAAAAGTTAGATATGGATTGAAGAAAGGGTCAACATTTTCTTGATTCAAAGACACTGCCCAGTCATAATGTCATCGAGTAATCGCTCCTAACTAATCGCCGTTGAGTTGCTCCTCTAATCCAACGCAATGCTAAGTTATTGAACTTGTTAAGCTATTGAACTGAGTTGAGCCGAGTCGGCAAGTTAAGCTAAATCATCAACAATTAAATAATTTGCCTACAATAAAATTGCTTGGAGTTGGAGTTGAACTTGTGATCTACTAGATCATAAGTCAGTACCCTCCTAACTTCTTAAAGTTTGGTGGTGTATCATAATGTTTCATACATGCTTTGTGACTAGATTTAGCACTGTCTAATTGAGAAGACAAGTTTTTCCTGTTCTAGATGGAAGTTTTTGCTAGTTAAGCAGCATATACATATATATATATATATACATATATATATATATATATATATAAACGTTAATCTTTTATTACCGAGACCAAGCATATCAATTCGATTACAAAATTAGGTGATGGACAGGGCATCTAGTAAATCTCTCTTTCTTTGGCATGCACAAATTTTATAGTTTATATCAAAATGCTAATTTATAACCCTTAGATCTTAATGCATAAAAACGGTCAATGAGAAAGAATCTTATTAAAACTTCCATGTTTCATTTCAAAACTTAGGTGTACTTAAAACATTTTAGTCTGTACAGAATCACATCTACCTATGAACAAATTTGTTGTAGAATTACTGAAAATATTACAATCAATCCCTTTACCAAATATGTGGAGTGCTAAGATTAATTCATGAAATCATTAGTCATTGCCAATGATGATAGGTCATCTAGTGCTTTTTAGTTGCACTAGCTATGTGCATGGAGAAAGGAAGAAATTTGATAGGTTAATTTAATGGTTGGATTTCTGCCCATAGTTTGATCTACAGCTCTTATGTCAACAACTCGTTACCTTGACATGAAATGCATCTTTTGCTGCAGGTTCGTGAGCTGGAAAACAGTCCCTACTTTAATGCTGGCAGAGGTTCTGTCTTGACCACCAATGGTACAGTTGAGATGGAAGCATGCATCATGGATGGTAACACACAGAAATGTGGAGCTGTATCTGGTCTTTCCACTGTCGTTAATGCCATTTCTCTTGCACGACTTGTGATGGAGAAAACTCCACACATTTATCTAGGTTTTGACGGCGCTGAGGCATTTGCCAGAGAACAAGTTAGTGTTACTTAATCACCTTTCTTTCTGTGGCTCCTTCAATATTAAGATCTTCATTGTGAAAATATAACCTTGAATTCTCAATCCTTCTCTATGTTTGTATTTTATCTTAAATTCCAGGGAGTAGAAACTGTAGATGCAAGGCATTTCATCACTCCGGAAAATATTGAAAGACTAAAACAGGCAAAAAAAGCCAACCGGGTGCAGGTATTGTTCTGACTTTTGCTCTTAATAGACTTGGTGCACCTTCCTGATTCATCACAGTTCTGGTACCTCATTTGTTTATGTAGATGCGGAGTCGAAACAGTAGCCATCATAAATTCCATTGCTGAATCATATGACATTATGGATTATCGTCAGTCAATGATATGTTGATTTGAATTTCAATCATGCATTATTTTACTAGTATATATTTTTCCCTAAAAAACCGAAGAAAATGGCCTGTGTGAGTTACCGATATCCGATCTCCCACTGACGTAACATATTGCAAAAAGAAAAACATTTTGATATTGAACAGCAATGTCAATTATTTCCTGACCACTGTCTATAGAAGAGGCTGTTTCTTGAACAGCTTGACTGGAGCATTATTGTGGCCATTTTAACATTTTGAGTAGTAGATATCTACTTGAGCAATTCATTCCTAGTAGGTTAATGGTGCCATTGATGTCTCTGAATACATGTATTTCTCAGATTGATTATACTCAGCCTATAAAAGGACAGACACCTCAAGAAACATCCAGCACCACGGGCGACAGCCAAATTGGAACCGTTGGATGTGTTGCAGTCGATGGCAATGGAAACTTAGCTGCAGCAACATCCACAGGCGGGCTGGTAAACAAGATGGTGGGAAGGATTGGCGACACCCCTATAATTGGTGCAGGAACTTATGCCAATCCCTTTTGTGCAGTTTCTGCCACAGGCAAGGGCGAATCGATCATCAGAGCTACCATTGCCCGAGATGTTGCTGCCCTTATGGAATACAAAGGGCTCTCCCTTAAAGAAGCAGCAGCCTATGTCATTGAGAGTGTTCCAAAAGGCAATGCTGGTCTAATTGCTGTATCTGCCACTGGAGAGGTAACAATGCCATTTAACACTACAGGCATGTTCAGGGCTTGCGCTACAGAAGATGGTTACTCTGAGATTGGAATCTGGAATTGATGGACCCTTAAAGATTGCAATATTTTACCTCTATTTATCTTTGGGTAAGAAGAGACTGAAAGATTCAATTGACTGCAGCATAATGTGTGCTTTTATGTATCATCAGATAAATCAATTTATGCAACTTCCAATTTATCTGTCCGTGGAATCCATGTCATACTAATTCTCTACAAGGGATCTCAAATGTGGTTGTTACACTAGTGCATAACTTTGTACCAAAAGACAATAAGGTAGGGCCAACATTAAGTCTGAACTTCGAAATCTAAAATCTTTACCTTGCAGGTAATTAACTAGATGTCAATTCTTGGGACTATTGGTACTTTCATGAAAGTACAGGGATTATTATTAGTTTCATGATCCTTACAGTCTCTTTTTTTTGTCATCATTATAATTGGGGCCATAGTCCCCACTTCGTCTGAAACAAAAAAAGAAGGTAAAGGTCTCCTTTCTTTTGACGTCTCTCTGATTTCCAGCCAAAAAATGAATTGAGTTATATGTATGCAACTAGGTTCAATATGAGATCAAGTAACACAGAATAAAGTGTCTTCACTGTCTGTGTAGTTCTTATTTATCCAAATATATTTTCGTTGACAGACTAATTTTATCACAAAAATGCACTTAACATTATAGAAGAAGATTTTCTTCTGCAAAGAGAATGAAATTAGTTGTAATACGTGTCAATCAGCAAATGCACATACGTCTGATCACAAATATGAGCACGTGAAACCTGGACATCTTGATCTCTGTCACTAGAAAGTAATGTCAAAGAGGAACCAAGCATTCAGAACAAAGTAATGATCATTAGAATGTCTGTCTAATGCAACAACTGCACTGCAAAAGACAGTAGTCATTCCTCAGAATCATAGAAGATGCACTTATGTAACTAAGTGGGAGTAAGAACAAGTGCAAATTAAGGCCATTACAACTGAATTAGAGTCCAGAAGTAAAGACTGCTACTTTGCTAGTCCACATAAATTTTCTTTAAAAGTAACATCATGGCATTAGAATGCTTCCTCCTCCGTCTTAACGTCTCCTAACATACAAACTTTCAGTGTCACTTCTAAAAGAGCCTTTATCAATTTGCATTCAAGCCATCCCGCCGCCTGTGGCAGTCCTTATGATCTGAAACAAAGCTGGAGAAATGAAAACAAAAAGAATTACACTTAGTAGCAATAAACTTGGTCTGGATAAATATTTAACGGAAAATTTTATTTCGACCACACTTTTTTTCTTTTGCTATCTAAATCAGTCCCTAATTTTTTATATTTACTATCTACTAAATCCTTTGGCATTAGTTTTCATTGCAAAGACTAAAAATCCTTCAGATTAAATTAATCCACAATACTCAAATTACTAATATACACTTTGTTATTCATATCCATCAATAAAAACCTGACTAGTTCACTAAAGTAAAAACAACATCCTCCCAAAACTTCCTTTAGGTTTTCTCCTAATCATGCTCTTCCCACTCACTAAAGAAAATTCTTACAAATATTTCTCTAAGTTTCCACCTCCATTCATCAATGAAAACCCTCCTATTCACTAAAGAAAACTCACCAAAATCTCCTTCTAGGTTTTCCTTCTCAACCATACTATTCTTGCTTAAAGTGAAGGTTGTCGTCGGTGCTCTGTCACAATCTCTATCTAGATTGCTCTTACTCTCTAAAAAAAATTATGAAGAAAAATGTAAAGAGAGATTTTATTTTTATAAGATGGAAAAAAAAAAACTTTTTTTCCCAATGGTTTTTCTTTTCTTTGAGGAGAAGAAATACGATAAGGACGAGCTATGAAGTATAAACGATGGTAAAGTGTCACGGACGATTTTGGTATTTTAGAAGTTAGGTTTTGAAACTATATATATTGAAAAATGGCATTATGTGTTGTTCTATTGGGTTTAAAGGATAACCTAAGAGATCTTCTGAACATTTAATAAAAAAGAGGAATGAACCCAGAGTCAATTTAGACAAATGAAAAAAACAAGGAGTAGAATCTTTCTCTAGCACATAATTTATAAAAACGGCTCAAATATATTAAATTACAGCCTTTAAAATATAAAATTGACCAGATCTATAAAGGCGTACATGAACAATGACGATGAAGATAAAGAAACCAGGAACATCGGTCAATTCCAAAGAAACAAGCAACCCATCCACAGTACAATTTCCAAGAGAACAAACTTTGCAATTGAAAATTTGATACTTGTACAGAAATCCAAACAGTTAGATCAAAATGTATGATGTCCCAACAATAAAAGTACTCACTCTTCAAATCTAGAACATCGGTCATTCTCTTTGAGAAAATCAAGATCAAGGACATAGTTTTCATATAATCTCCATGCATGATTTGACAATTTAATCAAGTGACCTACAGATTCTAATCACCTTCCATAAAGGTATATGGATCGACAAAACTACTAAACCTGATCTTTATAAATCAGTGGTTACAGAGGTTGGAAAAGCTGATAACAATGGATGACACGTATATTTTCTTTAAGAAAAAAAAATGGATGACATGTATATCTATCATATATGCTCGGAATCAGCAAGACACCAAGGCATCACAATCATGTCCGAAGAAGCCAAGTTCTATCTAGACCTGTTCATATGGCTCAGCCAGCTTATGCCCGCCTAGCCTGGTCCGAAAGCTCGCCCGTCAGCCTGGCTATTAGCCTGCACGAAAGCTCACTCGTTCGGAATACTCCACTAGTCACCCAAATTAGTGATTCTAGACCATCAGATCACACTAATGGTTTCCATCAAATATCTGATGGTCTAGAATGATTTGAGTATATGCTTATATAGTTATCTAATTAACTGTTTCTACGAATAATATCTTAAAATAGTAAAATATATTAGATTCTAATATCTTCTAGACTTCTTCCAACCAGAGCCTGAGGGTTTAGGGTGAGCAGTCGGTGAGGAGGCTTTTTTCGGGGTCACAACGACGTCAACGCAGCCATCTATCTATCTTCAGCAAGCTACATGGCGTGAAGTCATGGAGGGGCCACTATAGTGAGAAAGCTAGAGGAGAGACTCGTAGAGGCAGCCCATGAGCTTTTTTGCTCCAGGGAGGAGACTGTGGCTTCGATGGATCGCTACTTGTTGGCGAAGCACACCATTACGAGTGTCTTGCGCTCGGATTCTTCTTTGAGGACCACATTGATACCTTGTTCTCACGAATATGCCTCGGTCCGGGTACTCAAACATGACCTCATCAGCGAGTCACAACTCAAGGAGGAGCTCGGTCAGCTGCCCTAGAAGACTAGCTTGATCGTCATATCATGCAACGTTATTTGCGTGGGTGCCGTCGTGTAGCTTGAGATCAGTTTATTTCAATCAATTGGGTTGTATAAATAGAGTCAAAGAGGAGAATGAGATGTTTGACTTCGACAAGCCAGGGATATTTGGGTGGGTGCCATCGGTTGTCAGAGCCTATTGGTCATTGCTGCAGAGCTAGTCATTCGCATCAATACCCTATTGCTGGATGGTAGAAGAAGTTGCAATGAGAGAAGAAGGAGGCGGAGCTAGGCCTAGCCAACTTGCTCTCTCACGGGCCGATGGGCGATAAATGGGCTAGACTATTCTAGCCTAGTCTGACCCACTAACAGGAGGGTTGTCAAACACAGTGTCCAGTCCAATTGGCTCGACCCCTCAAATGATCACCTCCGGTTCTATCCATAAAAATTGGCAGCTTCGGAGGTCAAGATTGATCACATCTCCAAAAATTCATACATCTTCAAACATGATGTCTTTATAGAATATTTGAAAGTTATGGAAAAGCATTTTTTTTATCTTCAAAATCTGTCTTTACAACTTATACCCCTCAAAAGTTTGGTAGAGATTCGGGCTAACCCATTTAGATATGTGTGGGTGCTTCTTTAGATACTCAGTAGCTTATCGATTCTGCACATTTAATAATTATGATTGAGCTTAAAATAAAAAATAGGAGAGTATGGTTAAATAATACGTTGAAACTACCGTATGATAATATTATAGTATGGTACAGCCCACCAGCCTATGAGATATAGAACTCGGGCTGGATTTAACGAGTCGGATTATAAAAATATCATATATCATAATGGGCCAATTGTAATGAGCCTTTCACAAATGCACTTTAGTTAGCTTTTATATAAATATATTTATATAGTGGTGCACAATTAACTAAATATTCAACTAGAGACTAAAAAAATTATGTAAATAAGAAAGTTAACATATTAGACTTGGGCCGAGTTTAGCCTAGTTAAACATGGGCAGGTTTGAGCCGAGCTTGGGTAGGTACAGGCCCAATGATTAGGTCAAAGATTGGAGCAATCTTCAGGTCGAGTTCAGGTCGTGCTATCTTCAAGCCTACCAATATAGGTAGGCCCAAGGCTAACCCGGCTCATAGTAATTATCTTTCTTTAAGCCCAAGTTCACCCTATGTACTTGTAGCTCAGTAGCTTGACCCATTGACTCATAGAACAATTGGGTTAGGGCCGGGTTTATCCTCGACTCGCTCCACTAACACTAAAATTTACAATCCAACAAAAATTAACATGCCTAAATACGGTAGTTTATTACATTTTGGTCATAAATATTAAAGATGTAAAATTTAGGATAAAATATATTTTATTACCTAATAATTAGGTCAAATTTTAAGTATCTCCCTTAACTTTTATTTATATCACTTAACCCCATATATATTTTTAATTTATGTGAAATTATTAATTTTTCTATCCACATTAAAGGTAAAAATAATTTTATATTAAAATTGTTATACAATTGATAATTTGTCCCTTATATTATCTTGTTTGGGAATATTTTATAATCCCTATAATGCAAAATTGAGAAAGATTAAGATTAAGCCTCCGTTCACTTGTGAAATATGAATAGACTTGTTTTAAAATAAGCCTTCTTATTTTGGGGTAGTAACTAAATGTCTTACCTTATTTAAGTATAGTAATTTAACATTCTCTCTCATCTTATTCCATACAACTTTCTAAAAACTATTTATTGATAACCCAAGATTATCATTTTACCCTTTAAGATAACAATATAAATTACTAGTCATATTAGCTACGGTTGCTATCTCCTCTCTTTGCCTCTCAAAAGATAGTCATGTATACTCACATAGTGCAGGGTTATCACCGTGCACAATGTGAGGTATTAGCCCGCACACTTGAATGTAGGGTTATAACCCCCATATACCCCATAGTAATGATATTACCTCGCATACCTGAGTGCGGGGTTATAACCCTATATACCGGTATAATGCTTCAATATAATTTCATTATTCTTTAATATTTTAATATTAACTTTATATCACATCAAATAATTTTTATACTAATATTAAACTAAATATTAGAATAGCTAATACTAGTTTTAGCTATCTTCTTCTAATATTAAAAATTAAAATAATTAAGTCTTTTCCACCGTTATTTTTGAACATAGCCTAAAGAAAGTTTACGGGGGAACACTATAAATTTTGTCCTAACCAAAGGGTTGCAAATAATATTTTCACCTAAAATTTAATAAATATTATATTAATCATGGTTTGAAATTTCTAATGAAATCGACACGTTTCACTTAAATTGTTTCATGTTCTAACTTATCCGATTTGAAATTGCCTCTCGAAACTAGAATCCAATCAAAACAACTATAGTAACTAACTCAATATCAACCTCACTATTTAAATGTTATTAAATTATGTTTGATACATTGAAAAATAAGATAAAAGAAGAATATTTATCGGAAGAAGTTGAAAACGCAATGAAATTAAAATCAAAACCGACTGAAATTGATTGAGAGAAAAAAAAAAGCCACGACTCAATTTATAAATAGCTAATAATCAGGATTTTAAGTGAAATAAGTCAATATTTTTTTTATTAAAAATGAACCAACAAGACTAAGGGGTGTAGTTGAGCGAGCTTGTTCCACGCCAGTTCTTAAATTACTATTTTATGATTAAATTTGAATTTAAATTATTTTAAATTGAGCCACTTTGAGTTAATTTTAAGTTCGAGCCCAAACGAGCAAATCAATAAATAATTTCAAGCCAAATTTTAAGCCTAATCAAGCTCAAATTATTTTAAGCTTAATTTAGATTTGGATCTAACTTAAAATAAAGACAATTAAAAAAATACAAACTAATATAATTATATTTTAGAATTAAGCTCTATAAAACCAGAGTGCATAATAATTCACTTAAATAAATATAATAATATTAATAAAATTATAATATAGTGTAGAAAATATTATTTGAGCTTTATTGAGCGAGCTTATTCAATATATTTTTAAGGCTATTTTGAAGGTCAAGCTCGAATTAACTTATTTTCAAGCCGAACTTAATTAAGTCTTATTGAGCCGAGCACTAGCTAGCTTTATTATTTTGATAGCCCTAGACAAGACAGACTATAAAGTTAATTTTCTTTTCAGAAAAATAGTTTGCCGCTGTTTTTATCCGTTAATGCTCGGTCCACAAAAGGAATTTTATAATTGCCATTGAAGAAGGACAATAAAGGCATATATATATATATATATATATATGTAATTTTGCTCATCTATATAGTAGGGTATGACGCTACGAATGATAATAAATTTCTTAAAGCAAACACAGCGTGGTGTTTTTAATAAATTTCTTAAATTAAAATTCAATAGTAGCAAAAAGAAATTTTTTTACCTGGTCCTTGGAGCCCACTGGACATGACCATGTCCGTAAAGGTATAAGATGTTCTCCTGGGACTTGACCAAACCAAGAGCCCACTGGACATGACCATGTCCGTAAAGGCCGTGCACTATGACGTCCGTTCCAGCTCTGGAGTAGAGGAGGCAATGCTCCGTACTCATGGCGAACGGGTGTACCTTGACATTCCTCTTGATGTTGCGGAGCATGCAGTCTGCTAGTAGATGATGAACGGGGCAATAGTAAACCTCCACCCACTCATGGCAAACCAATGCCTTCACAGCATGTCTGTGCTTTGATACACTAGCCACATACAAGTTACCACTTGCCGATTCCCAGATACAACCGTTTAATCTCGTTAAACTTTCATCGAGAGGATACGTAAAGAAGTCGTACTCTTCGCTCTCAACCTGGTATTTGAGTAGATCTGTGTTGGAAGAGCCGTCCTCGAGGAAGAAGTAAACAGTCTTGGTCGATGTGAACTCTTGTGGGCACAGGGAGCACGCGTTCTTGGATGTGATGCTGCATGCTCTGCTTCCAAACGGAGATGGGATTGCTTTCCTTTTGGCCCACTCGCTGATTTCATCTGCTGAATTATAAAGGCAGAATGCTAAAGAATCTGATAGTTGCTGGACGAGAAGTATCTTGAAACCATATGAGTAGGGTAACAAATTAGCCTTGTAAGGCTTGTCGATGTCAAACCCCTCCGGAAAGGGTATACGTGGTGAGCACCACGGCTCATCCTCCTTGTGCTTGGTGTGGATTGCAAAGAACTTACAGCCGTCGCTAGCTACGAGTATGCTCGGACTGCAAGAATCTAATACTTTGGAGCTTTTGGGTATAGTGATGCTGATAGAGTGAGTGAGTTCCCAAGTTTTACCAACTTCCTCCGTTAAGATCATCACCTCCGTTGTTCCATTGATGTCACCAACGACGTACATCATCTCAAATCTTCTGTCTCTGGGTTTGGGATACTCCAAGAACACTTGAATGAACAGAGAAACAAGGTTAATTAGAACGTAGCAATTAAGAAAAATTAACAAGAGTACGCAGTAAGAAGGATTAGATCGTACCCTCCGCCGTGCTATTGGTAGTTAGGTGGCGGCGGCGCCAATGGAAGAACGCTGTTGGAAATGGGAGATCGACGGCAGCCGGAGAACTTGTTACTGACCTTGAATGCGGGATCAAGGAGTTGATGACGCCCGCGAAGCGAGGAGGGGCTCTTCTTGCTAACTTGAGGCAGAGAGATGCCATGATCTAGAGAAGGAAGAAGAAGATCAGAAGCTTGAGGCTGCGTGAAGAAGAAGAAGAAGACGACGACGACTATGGAGGAGGTCCCAGATCCCAGTGGACGGGACAACCAAAACGGCCACCGCGCGTGTGGGTAGATTCTCCTATAATGGCCACCGTCCATCCGATAATAACAGTTATGCCATCTCGACTCCGATACATCACCAATTTTGCGTTGCGTGGTATTCTTGTGATTCTGAACGTAACGTCAGCCTTTTCATTTCCTACTAAAGAACAAAGTACTATGTTCCCATCCAGACGCTTCGAAATTGAACGTGTAACTCACAAAAACCACAACGCTGCCCCTTGTGTCAATCCGCTGTTACATGATGCAGCATGCATGCATGCTTTGTGCTCATACATGATACATGCATACGTTGACTCATGGATATTAGCCCAGATCATGCATGTCTCATACAAATTGCATGTAGTGTAGATACGTCATTGTCGCTCTTCATCATGTGCACGAACTAGCTTATACCAAAAAAGAAAATAAAAGTAAGAAAAAAAAAATCCCAACAACTATGGATACAATGAAACCATGAGTTTGATTCCTAAAGTTGATATGTAATAATAAAATAAATTTATCGGAGAGCTATATACATGTGACTTAAATTTATTGTTTTTATTTCTTAAGAGAGTTGACATAAGTATCTAATCCATATATTGAAGGAGAGATTACCCCTTATCAAACCTATAGCCCCACCAGCTCGTGATTAATCTAATTATCAACGAAAGTTTCCCCTTATAGTGAGAGAGAGAGACAGAATAAAATGCCAACAGACATTGTGATGCTTTTAATATGCATTACCTAGCCATTAATTTGATCCAAGATTTTGCCTCTCCAAGAAAGAATATGTAATAAATAAATGAACTATTATATAAAATACTTAAGTAATCCTTACAGCCTAAAGTAAAAATATGGCAGGTATTACAAATCAGCATTATTTTGGCAGCGAAATTAATTTTACTTGCAGATCTCTGAAAACCAATTGACATCCATAAATTAAATCTAGATGGAACAGTAACTCCAATATCTAGAACAATTGCCTATATTCCATCTGCCATTGAAGGTCTCCATACAGTCCTCCCTGATTCGTCCATTAGACTAATTCCTAAAGAATCTAGCTCTTGTCGAATCTTGTCAGATTTAGCGAAATCCTTATTTTCTCTCGCTGCTCTTCGTTCTTCGATCAAGAGGATCACTTGCTTCTCTGTAACACCTGCCCTAACTAAGGCTTTGTCTTTCAGCTGTTCCAAAATCTTTGTAATAAACAAACACTATAAGTATATGGAAATTCCAGAAGAAATGGAAAAGGAGTTCTTTACTTCCTGTTGCCATACCTCACAAGTGGTTGTTGGCATCAGCCCTAAAATGCAAAGATGATTATGGACTTCCTTTCTCAATGCTGCAACAGATGGTACGGAGAAATTCTGTCGGTGTACGTTAAAAGAAACACGTCAAAAACTAAGATAACATATTGACTTATGCGTAATATCAGAACCGGGCACAGTCTATACAATTCATTTAATTGCCTGATCTTATACAAAAATACCACGAGTCAATTGGTTATGAGAATTGCACATAAATCTGTACCTCAGAGTAAGTATAATTCAGCTGATCAAGAATTTCCTCATGTCATAATTATTGCAGTTTACCACTCTCAAGTAATTTAAGCTGAACATTTCAGGTCTAACAGCAACCTTAAACGGGCGTGAGTGTAAATACTTCAGAATATTTTGCATTTGACCTACGACATAAAGCAAACAGACAACATCATCTTGGACGAGGAGTCAAAGAAAGATTACCTTCTTCAAGATGATATTCATAATCCTCAATAGTTCCATAAGATCTTTGCATAAAAACTGAGGAACTCTCAGGTCATCTGACATTGAAGTCTCAAAATTAACTCTGAAGCTATCAATCAAGTTTTGAATGTCACTTGGGATAGACCCTTTGTAGCTTCCATCTCTAAATTGAGACGACGCCTCTTCACAATCTTGAAGGGTCTGAATCATAAGGAAAAAATGTGACTTGGCATGCATGAGACACTATCTATGCCCCTAATAACCTTACGATACACAGGTTAAAAAAGAGATTCTTGTTAATCATCAGACAGATGTTTATCATAATAAGATGCGTTTTACCTTGTATATGTAGAAAATTATTTCTGATGATGATTCTAGTGATCTTTTGGAGCAATAATTTATTGGAGATCGATAGTGGCTACTCATCAAGAAGTATCTCAAGCTTAATGGATGATAGTTCTTGGTAATCTACATAAGACAAAGCAGTAAAGAATATATGAAATCATTCTCAAAAATATATTATAAACTAGATAAGCAGATGAGAAAAATAAAGCATGCAAACCTCACGGATAGTAGGACCATTGCATTTTGACTTGGATATTTTTTCGTTGTTCACGATAACGAATTCGTTATGCATCCAATAGCTTACGTTGCTCTGTGTGCACACAGCACAACTTTGAGTAACCTCATTCTCATGATGTGGGAAGATCAAATCCCTACCTCCACCATGAATATCAAAGGAGGATGATAAATAATGGACACTTAGCGCACTGCACTCAATATGCCATCCAGGTCTTCCAGGACCCCAAGGGCTATCCCAGCTAGGCTCATCAGGCTTTGCGGACTATATTAATTAAAGAAAAACTAAAAAACTTATCCGATTTCAACACATAATATCAGAATAAAGTCACAACAGGAAGTCATGGAATAAATAAATATAATAGCCACCAATAAGGATATTTCTAAATTTCTTACTTTCCACAATACAAAGTCTGAAGAATTCCGCTTCCTTGAATCATATGGAACTCGTGCACCTGGCCGGTCATTTTGTCGCTTCAGATTAAAATATTTGCCATAACTTGGGAACTTATCGACAGAGAAGTATACATCCTTCTCAATTGTGTAGGTGTAGCCATTCTTGATTATCTATACAGGAAAGGGAACATTAGGAAATAGAATTATGATTGTCATATGTGTAGTAAATGTTTTCCATGTAAAGTCCATAATATCAATAAAAAGTTCTAACAGTAGCATGTAATCAGAAAACCAGCCTAGATATGATAGCTCACAGAAGGAAAATTCAGAAACTAGTTTAAGGTGAAATACAAGGGAAAGAATCAACTATCACTTGATTGGAACAGCTTAAGCATTTTTCACAAAAATAACAAGGTTCCTCAATAGTCAATACGACTACTAGCAATGGAAGTACTGAAAATGTTTCTTAATTTGAAATACAGACTAAGGGACATGCATAGCAACTATATGACCCTATGAATATGAGATCATTGTAACACAGAATCTGTACCACATATATCTTTTTGTCCTAAAGGTCTGCGGCCAAGGAAAATCATTGATGTGGTTCGGTATCAACAAGTTCTTTTGGACAACTATGACTAATTTGAAATGCTTCCTTACCGACAGCTTCATCTATAGGTGACAAATCTTGACTCTTTCTCCTACTCCTGTCTTCCAACATAGTAGATGAGCACATCCAGCAGCCAAGAGATATAGTCAAACCAAAAAGCCATATTTTCCTGTGGCAAAGTAATTTAGAACCATCCTTGGATAACCAACCACTAACCAGAGTTCAGAAAAGCAGGCATCACTAAGTTTGACAGTAAAGCTTCCATCCAGACACTCAAGTGGTCATGGCTTTGAGACATAAATAGTCTCCCAAGGAAATGGGGTAAGATTGCAATCACTTGAACATGTGATACTATCATCTTCTGAAGCCTTACCTCTGAGCCAGGATAGTACTGTATAACTCTGACAGTTGGTCCTCAAGGTAGGAATTTTTAGCTTGTATTGAACTTTATTTAGATCATGTGTATAAGCAAATACTTGAGTGTACTTTTGCTAATTAGCAACAAAAATATAGGTAAAAGGCCAAACAGTTCCAATTTGTAGACATATCATGCATATTACCAAGTAAGCCTGCTTTCTAGATTACTAGAGGAAGAAAAAGAACCTTTGGCAAGAATAAACAAGTACCTGAGTTATCATATCCTTGATCAGGTCAATGTTATCTGAAACTCGTGGTTCTTCACTTGGAGGTAAGCATTGAAGATCCGCCATATCTTTATGAAATTCTTCACAGAATCTTTTGCTAAAAGCCAAAGGTTCCTCTCCTTGCTCTTTTGCACGAAGAATTATCTATAAAAAAAAAGCATACATCCATGTCAAGTAGTAGCATGAGTTAACTTATCAAGAATCTAATATTTACTTATTTAGAAAACAGTTATTTGGAGCTATGCAATGCTCAAGTTGAATTTAGTAAACATCATTACGAGTCATGGAATTGGCACATTTAATGAGAAAATCAGAAAAGTAAAAGGTTTGGCGATCAAGTAAATCTAATTCCTATATTGGACCTACTGGTTCAAATTTGTGATACTCCTAGTTAGACATTAGTCATTGTTTAAAAATGAACGCCTTACCGCCCAGGCACCCACCTTAGAGGACTAAGAGGAGGACCATTGTATATTTATTTTGCTTCTGTTTGTTGGTTGACCTTGGAATTTTACTAGATTTGTGGATTCTGATAGAGAAAGAATAGTTTTTTATGTGCTGATTTTAAATTTGAATTTTATTTTATATGCTTATTTGAACTGTGTGGAGTTCTGGGCATCCACCGAGGCATATTCATGGTACCCAGGCCTCATGTGGCCCTTTTTCTGCCAGTCTACCTCCTCCATTCTTTAAATCCGACAGATTAATTAGCTTAGCAAATTTAACAAGTCAGAACGCAAGCATCATCACATAATCACATAACTTCTCATATATAAGTAGACGCCGAGGGAACTACCTAGCCCACCCCTCACCCTTTGGGCCCCCCCTTTCCTTCTTATAACACTGTGTTCAACCAGCATAAGAAATAGAAATCTGCTGCATCAAAAGAATAGTAAAGACTCACTTTGTCATCAATATCAGTAAAATTCCGTACATAACGTACTTCATATCCTACATGTCTCAAATACCTGCGTCATCATAAATAAAAAATTATTATTCATCGCTCAATCATAAAAAAAAAATTAAGATAACTGCTGATAAGATCGTTACATATTAGAGTAAAGAATGACACACGAATTAAACCATGTAATGCAAGTGAAAGAAGATTATGGTTCAAAATTATTGCCAACAGTGAATTATACTAAATAATTCATTGCATCATTGAAATAATTAAACCACGCAAGAGTCTTTTTACTAAGGAAAACATTCAAACCAGATATTCTGAACACTATCCACTAAAAAGTGAAAAATAAATTTAAAAAATAGAATCCGAGCACCTAATCCTCCTTTCAATAAACATCCATGGTATTACTGGATTGCTAATTTGCTATTAGCTTAATTTTCTTTTAAGGGATACTTCTCACTTGAGAAATGTATTGTCAAATTCTCCATCACCAGATTAAAGAGGTGACTTGTCATGTTGCCGGAGTGAACCAAGAAAGTCCATATATCATCAAATCCTCCATCACCTTGTAATAGTTAGATAGGAGTTGATTATGAAGAAAATAAAGATTTTAGCAGTTGAAAGAAACCATCTCAGACTGAGGAATTCGAACGGCCCTTCAGGCATTCGAATGCAAATTCCCGAGAATAGAAGAATAAATAAGCTTCCGAACACCCAACGACAAGGAACTCTAATTTAGGTATTTTAATTAAGTATTTTTACTTATGTTAAGCAATAAGATTCGAGTATGTTCGATCATATTGCCAAGTCTAGTCAAGTCAGGAAACTATCTATAAATAGATATGGTCTGCACCTAAATTTTCATTTTGGATTATTGAAGTTAATTTGCAAGATTATCTTCTTCCTACTTGTTCGACTACCTCCAAGATTTGAAACCCTAGCTATCATCTAAGATCTTTATTGTTGCCTTCCTCTTCGTCTGGCCACATCCCTTTGACCCTAAGAAACGACCATACTTTTTTCTCTATTCCTTTTCCACCGATTACCTCGACTTCCACCATTGTCATCTCCTCTACCCCGTCGTAACCCTAAGCTGATCACCACCATGCTTTTTCAGCCTCCACTTTCCACGATCCACTCCAATAGGTTCGTTCTCCATCTTAAATCTAATCTCAATCTCAAAAATACTCTACTATCAAACCGTTGGATCTCTAGTTTATTCTTAACTTTGGAGATCCATAGTAATCCTAACTTTCTCTACATGAGTCGAAATCCAGTTATGTCTTCGGATTTGGACTCTCGGTGATCATAGGGTTGGTTTACATGCCTTTTATTTTAATGTTGAAAATGGTTTATTTAGACTACGAGTATCATACTCAAGAACATGGAAGTGTTTAACCATTACTAAGTACTAACCCCTAATGTACATGCATGCCCATATGTTAGTCCATATGCAAATTGTAAATAGAGAGATTTTTATCATAAATGCGAACAATATCACGGACCAGTGAGTAAATAAACAGAGGATTTACCGAAGTAAGATGTCATATACGATGTAGGCACGAGCATGACCGATATGGCTGAGATCATAAGGAGTTACCCCGCAAACATACATGCCTACTTTTCCGGGGATCTTTGGCACAAATACCTCCTTTCTTTTGGTTCTTGTGTTAAAATATCCTCAACTTCAACCGAGTCGTCTCCTCCTGCGCGGCGGGAAGAAGACGGCAGAAGAACGACTTCAACCTCGGCTCGCAACCTCCCGAAGGAAGCATCTTTCGTCGTAGCGCGTGCATCCTCGTGACAACTCCGAGATAGTGAGATTGGTGACAATGGAGATGAGTCCGAGTTGGGTCGGCCCTCGTCCTTTTGACGTGACGCGAATCGGAGATGTATGCGGGTTGGAGATGGATGCGGACCCGGTAGTTGATCCGTTGTAGCTCCGATAGACCAGCTAAGAGTTTAAAATAATTATCGCCCAAAATGTTTTAAATATCATAACTATCCACTGTTGTTATTAAAACTCATGAATTGCTGAAACCATTGTGCTCTTTTAAAAATATATTTTTTTAGTTAAAAAAAATTCATTTTTATCTTCGTGTCAATTATTTGAAGTGATTCAAAACTATCTTAAATTTTTTGTGCAAAATCTATAAATTGTAAATCATTAAGATCTCAATTTACTCCTTTCCGTATTGAAAAGGAAAGAAAGCCGGCAATACGAAGTGCAGGATTTATAAAGGCCAAACTTGCCCCCAATAGCACCAAATGAAAACGAGCACTACTCATAAAACTAGACAAAATAAACTAAATCTCAGAACTTGTTCATCACATCGTAAATCACCTTCTCAAAACATAGAAATTCAGTACAAACTAAAGCAGTCAAAATGACAGAGAATTCCAGAGACAAACATCGCTATAAGGCCGATAAACAATACATCCTCCTAGGATCTACTCAAGCTGCAACTACGACCCTTCCGGCAACCTGATCCAGATCACGCCTTCCCTGTGAAGTGATCATCCTTCCACTGCAGAAAAGAAAAGAGAGATGGATGTTCAATAAATGTGAGATAAAGCATTAAAGGTAGCTTCACTTAAGTTTTGGCACATGAGACCCAATCCATTGGGATTTTCATGATCAAACTTATTTCTAATCCAACCCTCTTTAAGCCACGGTAATGTTGCATATCAGAATTTAATTGTTTAGCACTTTATTAACTTATCACCTAAGAGCAAACAAAATTTGATCGATAGGAAGAATTGTTGAAAATGATGGTGAGTTTATCATTTGAAGAAGAGTCTTGAAAAGGATCTAATTAGGATTCAGCAAATGACAGAACCAATGAATGTTAAGGCAAAAGAGAGCTTAAGATGTAGTCACTGAAAAGTAAACTTAAGAATCATGGCAATGAATGCTCTTGTTAATTAATGCTGTAAATTAGGTACATACCAATGTTATCAACAACCATCAAGAATATCTCATTCAGTTCCAATGAATGAACAACAGTAACTAGTTAGCCCAATCTTACCCTTTGGCATCAATATCGACGATATTCATCTTCTGCAACTGTTGCAGAATGTGTCGAGCTACAGATCCACTGCTTTTGCAAAAGTGTGGTGGGCGAGATCCATTTCTCTGGCGTCCTCCGTAAATCTTTTGAAATCCACCAACACCAATGCCCTGCCTCAGATATATCTTCCTTGCCATCGAGGCTATAAAATGAATTGCCATATTAGATATGTGACCAGTTCTACAGTAAAAAGTGCTCAAGACAAATACCAGCAAGATCAACTTAATAATTGTATTGCACTTTCTATGATGTACATCGTGTTCAAATGACAAAAGAGATACCAGAAAGGTCAACTTGCATACTTTATTAAATTGCAAGTGTAAAGGGCCAATACCTGCTCTAATGTAATACCAATCAGGGTCGTATGGAGCGAGCTCCTTAAATTTTCCAGTCTTCACAATGTCCGTCCAATGGGGAAGCTCCATCTACTCAAAAATAGAGGGATGGTAATTAGCAACTAAAAGAACTTATGCCATCAGTCCAGTATTTATTCATTTTTAGTACTTGGTTTAAATACTCTTTAATCTAGGTCACAAAGCCCTGTTTTCTGTAAGAATAGTATGCCTTAGTTCTATTAAAGATATATGTTATTTTTTTTTATGAGAAAGGTAGGAAATAGATTTAGAATAAATATGAAGTGTGATTTTATTTTACTACTATTATATTATCATATCATGATTATTTTAGAATTTTTTATCAAAATTTTTTTTGACTCAATTCATCTAATTTACATAATATAGATACGTTCACAAATAGCATCATAAATGGACATATCATATCAAAATATTTTCACTACAAACATATTCTAAATAATTATATTATAATCAAATTCTAATTTGGTAATTTCATTATAATCACATTACAATTCACTAATATATTTTAATACATTATGGTTACTACAAAAGTATATTATAAGCACCTTATAATTTGATAATTTGGCTTTTCAAAAGGGGCAACAGTAATTTGGAAAGTTGGGATAAATAGGTGACCCAAATTTCTTGATCCCAACTGAAAGCTACGATAAAGAGCCACCATTAAAGGGAGCTCTAGTAATTGACCGCTCATAGTTTATCCTGGATAAACCCCCTTATAATGATAATTATGTCATATTTGAGGCATATATATATATATAACAGAGTCACCAAGTTTCCAATGGATAATTGTTTGAGAAATATAATAGAATAAATGTAATTCTTCTTACATATTTAATGACATTTATGATCGACTGTGGAGGTTCATGATTTTTTAAATAATCGTGGTACTTCGAAACTTTTCCAAAGGTATATATGTAAAGATCTCTAAATTTATATACCAAATGATAGCGTAGCAAAAGATCTCCAAATGCGTCAATGAAAAAACACATGGAAAAAATATCCAACATAAATTGGAGCGCTCGAGTATACAAAATATCTTAGGAACGTATCCAGATTTAGGACTACTAATTAAATAACAGAAGAAGCGTAGAACTACATCACAATACTAGAGCATATGATGCAAATTTTGATGCGCGGAGAGAAAAGGCAAAGACAAATAGCATTTTAATGAACCAAAATAATAGTTTTTGATGCTTATAACGAACGATCACTTATCATGCATACAATCCAGGTAGCAACCCATCAACAGATCAACGGGATAGAAGCGACAAGAACACTGACCTTATATATAACACTAAAAGCTGATGGAAGAGAGGATGAGTGCTCGTTACCTTTCCGGATCGCTTGAGGTGGGCGGCGTAAGCCTTCACGAACTCATGGGGAGAGACGTCCTTCACCGTCCTCGAAGCAGCCTCCATGGCGATGCTTGGTGCGTGCTCACGGGATGCGGCGCGACCAAATTCTAGGGTTTTAGATGTCGCTTGAGAGAAGCGATGTTTACTTATATTGCTCAGGACCTCAGGTTTTCAGGATCAGATGTTTGGATACACAAAACTTGTTTACCTGTGAGGATACGTGTCAATATGCGGATGCAAGTGCACCGGCTTCATACTTGCCGTTTTGAGAGCCATTTGCTGGGCTATCCACGGGGTTTTATCTATTGGGCCTGGAATTGGCCCATCTTCTTTTTGTTCTCTTAAAAACATCAATTTTGTGATCAATACCGCTTTAAAGCTATTTGCAATTTGATCCCTTCTTTGCCTATAATTTTTTTTTAAAATAGATAATGAGTTCATAAATTCATAGCTTAGACAAAAGGAACTAGCAATGCCCCATATATAAATTGGACAATTGGCCAACTCTTCTAAGAAATGAGCTCAAACATGCATATAGCGCTTCAGTGGAAAACCTATCAACCATCAACTTTAAGATTTATGCCGAATTCATGACTTTTGTTGTAAGCTAGTCAGATCAGAACCTACATCAAAGAGATCTTATTTCCCTATAATTTTATATAATATCTTAACTAACTCAGAAAATATCTTGAAAGAGAAATTGAGGTTGTAAAAACTATGATGTTCAGATTCAATCATACAAATGTTACATAAAAGAAACATTTCAAGTGAAGCTTGTTGGTTTAAAAAATTGAAAAATCAATGAATGTCGGACGAAACCTATTGGTCTAGGTCATGTTTCAGATCATTTTGATTGAAACGAGTGAAATAAAAGTAAACATCAATTATTTTGAGGATGCTTGCACCTGGGTGAGGATTTTGTCGATGATGGTCTTAGCGGTGGTGCAGTAAATTAACAGAGTAGGCTATCATTGTTAAAGTTAGTGCGCCAGAACTTTGGATAAAAGGGTTCGTGAGTGATGGTAGGATTGCAGTTAGTAATGTTAGAAGTTGAGAGGACAGGATTATATGTATGACATGTATGATAAGAAAATGTGACAGACTTAGGATGGGTGATATTAAGCTATTAAATTAGTGTAAATGGATTATACGATCATAACCATATATTTAATATGAATTGAGAGTTGCAATTGTATCATGAAATTTGTTTCTATATAGGCTTATTTTTAGCTATTGATTTCAAATATCAGGAACATTAAGATTGATTGATTAATTAGAGCAAGTAATTAATTTTTCTTTTTGGTTATTTTTCTTTAGAGGAGTTAACTAAAAATTAACACTATTTTCTTCTTCAAAATCTGCATACTTCATCTTAGAAAATATCAGTATTAATGATAACAACTTTATATAAATTTATTATTCAAATTGAACTAATTGGTGCTCATTAATGGCAACAAACTTATTCAAATCTATTGCAATAACTTTCCTCGTTAATGAAAACAAGAAGTATTTAAATATATTTGTTACCAGTTCCAATAATTATTCCTTGTTTATGACAACAAATTCTTTTATTTGTATCACCCCCTTTGTAAAGATAAGCAATAGTAAGTTGGTAACAACATAACATCAAAATTAGTTCAAGTTTTATCACATGAAAATTAACATGCAGAACTGTAGAATAATTATTTTAACCACTAGTCAAAAACTTAATTTGCATGTTTCAAATTGACCACATTTACACGGTGGTGTCAGTGATCTTTCTCTATAATATATCTTTTCTTCTTTTTTTTCTCATGTTTCCCAAAATTTTTTGTTATTTTCAAAAAATAATCATGTTATTTTTTCTGATTTTTTAAGATTTATTTTATTGAGTTTTTTAATATTTTAAAAAGGAGACCGAAACACCAAAATGAAATGCCATAACCGATCGACTTGTTTCATGTCTTCCAGGGATTGAAACCGAAACTACGAACCTTGATGCTCTAACCAAACTCTCAAAGTCCTCCTTAAACATCATGCCTTTTCTTATTTTCTCCGTAACCCAATAATATTCTCTTTATTATATTGTCTCTTTCCCTTCCATTACTTTGGTTTCCCTTTACTGTTCACCGCAGATCTTGTAGTCTTAAAATCACTTTCAATCTTCATGTCGACTATTCCATTTGTGTTCATAAATGTTCCTTTTCATATCATTTAATTGGGTCACACATAGTACTCGATCCCCAATAGGAACCATATCCTTTTCTCCTATTTTTTTCTTTTGCTTCCTTGTTCCCTTCCTCCCTAATCCTCCCATCCTGTGTGATTGAAAAGATTGTCCATCCCTGTCTCTTTCCAGAGCCCATTCATTTGAATTTCTTCTGTAAAAACCTTTAACTTCTCTATTGCTCATATATATCAGAACTTCTCCCGACTTTCTATTTGGGTCTTCTTTTCTTTCACCTTGCACCATCTGAATGCTTATATCCATTACCTACTCTTTTCTCTGTTTCTCTCCTTTTTCAAGCTTCCTCCCACCTTTGGTCACCTATTTCTTTCTCTACTTCATCAAAAGAGCTCTTTCTCCGCCAAACCCAACTCCTTATATTGAGAATATATTTCCCCATCACTAAGTTTTTGCCTTCTACTTCAGAAGAAAAACGAAAAAGCCACTCATCAATCCCCTTAAAAAGAGAATGAATTGCTTCCATTCAGCCAACTTTTTTTCAAGCATTCCTAATTGTGATTTGTGATAGCCAATCTGATCTACAGATTTTTTTTTTTTTTTTGGTGTTGAAAAAGCCAACTAGGAACTATCCCAAAGAAGGCCTTTTCATCTTATAATTCATCATCATCAGCGGCATATCATTATGGCATTATCATCATCCAAACCTTTTCCAATCAACGTGGGATCATCTAGAGCACAAGTAGCGATTATATCATAGTAAGGGCCCAAGACAAATGAAACTCTATATGAGTATATCACATGACATCAGCCATCTAAAAGCCAAACATCAAATTCTTGGCTAAAGAAAAAAAGAATCAGACAGTAGTTGGACAATCCATCTTTTGGCCCTTCTGTGACCATTGTCATCCATATTAGTCAAATTATAAGAGATCTCTCATCAAAGTTTATCTTCAATCTAGAATTAAATGTTGATATTAGCAATTTGGATTCCTTCCATGTTCTTATGCCAAACCAAATAAAGAGGGTGTCATCTGCATCTTAAGAAATCAAAGCATAACACTCTTCAGATTTTGCAGCACTATTCTGTGACTTATCCACTGCTACAAGAAACAATAAGGAAGCTAAGCAATCAATTCTGCTGATCCCTTTTATCATAACTCTTTTCCATTAACTAGCAAGAACATTTGTAAATTTGTAAGATATCTTCGATCCAGAAGACTCTTATGGTGCCAAAATGTCTTTCTCCTAAACATCAATCAAAATTTTTCTAGCCTTTACGATCAATACCCTTTCTGAGACTCTATTTTGAAATTGAATACTTCAAATTTAATTCCTTTTCACCATTGGGTGATTCGCTAGTACGTGGCTATTTAATCATATTTGTGGTGGTTGATTGGTTGAGCAAGTACGCTCATTTCTTAGCACTTTCACACCTGTTTTCGGCCAAGTCAGTGGCTGAGGTCGTTGTTCGAGACGTCACGAAGCTTCATGGCATGGCCCACAATATTATCTCCGACTATGATCGTATCTTCATCAACGAATTTTGGACAAAGTTTTTCAGGTTGTAGGGGACACGATTAGAACTTAGCTCGGCCTACCATCTACAGACTGATGGCCAAACCGAGGTGGTAAATTATGACATTGAGCAGTATCTTCAATACTTTGTTGGGGAGCGACCGAACCGTTGGTTGAAGTTCTTACCATGGGAGAATTGGTCCTACAACACCGCCCATCACAATAGCATTAGCATGATACCTTTCGAGGCGGTCTATGGATAAGCTGCACCAACATTGCGCATTTATGATTCAGTATCTTCATCGGGTCAGATGGCGGTGGCTTAGCATTGATAGATCGGGATGAAACCTCAAGGAAGTTGCATGCACACTTGAAGCTTGCTTAAAATCGCATGAAACAAGTCTTCGACCGCAGCCATCATGAACATGAGTTTGAGGTGGGAGACATGGTGTTTGTCCAAGTGCAACCATATCGGCAGGTGACATTATACCTAGTTCAAAATCAAAAGCTCTCACATTGCTATTTTGGGCCATTTTGGGTCTTAGAGAGGATAGGTCCGATTGCATACCCCTTATAGTTGTCCAAGGGATCGAGGGTTCATCCGGTATTCCATGTTTCGTTATTGAGAGAAAGGATTGGAGATGATCAGGTGACGGGAATAGATCTGCCCGAGCCCTTAGAGGACATAGAGGTTACCGACCAATGCAGGTGCTCTTGCTAGACAACGGCGATGGCACAAGACCAGATTGGTGCAAATCACCTGACGAGGCAACGTGGGAGCTAGAGACCAATATGATGGAACAATTTCCCGACTTCACACCTTGAGAACAAGATGGAGGAAACATGCTGAGCTGATATGATATAGTTCCCTAGCCACTCATTATCTTTCTTGCTTTGGTTTGATAGTAGTATTTGTTTGTTTGCTAAAGAATAAGGGGCTTTCAAATGCCTGTATGCGTTCGCACATACAGAAGACTGTTTTGACTGTTCTAATGGTTTCGTAGGTCGTTCGAATGCCCGACGGAAGAGGACTCGCCTGAAGTGTTTATTTTATGGTCTTTTGTTATGTTACTTGCTTATGAGTCTTTAGTTAGTGGAGTTGGACCAAACAATGTAAGTCAAGCCAACCGAGTTGTAGGAAGCCACCTATAAGTAATTGTGATGCGCACCTAATTAAGCATCTTTGGAATTAATTAACTCTTCTCCTTTATCTCTTCTCTCCTTCTCCCTCAACCTTCCCTCAATCTAGCCGACCACTATTGTTGGTCAAACTCCTTCCCCTTCAGTCTAGTCATCCCTCTCGACCTTGAGAAACGACCCCCTTCTCCATCCTCTTCCTTGCTTTGCGCAATAGCGGACCTACCTTACACCTCCATTAATCCACCTTCACCAATCCTAGCCGATATCAAACACCAAAACATTATTTCGATCCATTATTTAAATCTCAATGACCCTCTTAACCTTGAAGATTCGCGGTAGACTTAGCTTCCAAACAGGAGGTTGGATCGTGAATCAAAGATCATATTTGCACTCGCATCGCTCGTGGGAGTAGGAAGACACCTTCTGATCGCCGATCAAAGGTGGATCATAACAAAAAGTTGGTATTAAGAATAATTTATGGGAAAAAGATTGAAAACTAAATGGCCGGGAAAAGGAAGAATAAACAGAAACAAGAAGTAAGAGAATAGTTTATTAAATGGATGCAGGCAAGATAAGGCTCCTGTACTAGATAAGTTTCATCATGGAGTCCTCCTCTATATATTATAAAATTCTGTAGATAGTGAGAAAAGGACAAAATGAAGATGTTTCAAAAGCTGAAAGAGTGGAAACATTTAGACCCATAATTCTGCTTAGCAGGAGCCATATAAGTTCACAAACAGCTTAGGGAAGGTAACAAGTAAAAGATAGACGGATTACAGAGCACTTTCAAAAGGACATATTTATTCTGGAAAGCATGTTTTCTCCACATGACATATTATTTTAAAAAAAGATAGTATTAAAATTAGATTTTGGAAGAGGCTTATGAAAAGACCAGAAGGAACAATACAGATGAAGAGAGTTTAGGGAAAGGTGCATTTAGTGGTTTACAATGGCAATTATTTCAGAATGGCAACAATAAAAATAAAGGAGGGTCTAGGATCATTAAAAAACTTAGATATCAAAACAATTTAAGGCAAGGAGACCAAGGATCACATTTTGTACTTGCTCTTCCTAGAGATGGATAATGGATTAAATAAAACTTTGTGCAAAGCAAGAGAATTGGAATATATAACAAGGATATGTATAGGCATGAGTATATGACAAAAAGCAGAAAGCTAAATCTACAACATGCTGACAATTCTCTATTTATTTTTAAAGAAAAAAAGGGAAAAAGAAAAGGGGTTCAAACTTCAAACTCAGAAGTAACCACTGCACTTGTTTGAAGAAATCTCAAGTGTGATAGTAGCTTTGAAATAAGAGCAGTTTGGTGAAGGAAAAGTCAAATGCTGAAAACGATAGCACCATAGAAAATTGCCTATAAAATACTTGTCTCTGCCTTTAGATAAAGGTAAGACAAATGGATTGAGATAGTTTGATTAAGAGGATTGAGGTAAGATTAGCAGCATAGAAGAGTAGGTTAGTGTAGTTAAAATCTGCATAGTGTGATTAAGAGGATTGAGGTAAGATTGGCAGCATGGAAGAGTAGGTTAGTGTAGTTAGGATCAGCATAATGTGATTAAGAGGATTGAGGTAAGATTAGCAGCATGAAAGAGTAGGTTAGTGTCGTTAGGACGACTTAGGAGGAAGATTGAATTTTATTAATCCAATAATGAGTACCATATTTCAATACTACTCGTCATTCTGTTGTTACCTAGATGGGTGAGGAAAAGGCTTGATCAACTCAAGGGAAGAATCTCAATCAGTGGTTGTGAAGAAAAACGAAGGGCTATACACTTATAAAGTGCAGATTGCTATGTAAAAGAAAAAGAATTTCGATGATTGGATAGATTCAGAAAAGTGATGGCGGAGAGACCTAAAGGTTGAGCAAATAATATTGTACAGAAACAACAAAGGTACTGAAAGGTGAGGCTTCTTGGCTTTTGACACGGAAAACTCAAACATGGTATCCCCCCATGTACAATAGGGATAAGAAAAGAAATTGAAGATGGTAAAATATGAAAGAAATTAGTAGAGACATTGCAGTCTGACAGTATTGTCAACTTGAGCTTGAGATTAAAATGGCAATTGGATTGGTATCCAGAAAAAAATTACTTGAAGGTCAAAGGAAGAAGGAAAGTTATTGAAAGTACTATCTATAGTAAAACAGGGAATTGGCGTTACCTCCTCCACTCCTTATCTCCAAAATTTTCATTTGCTACATTTGCCACAACATGATAACCAGTCTGAGTTCAAAATCCTCCTTTGCAACATCTTGCCTTGAAACTTTCTTATTTTCTCAATAATCCACCATTATAAATCATGATCACACCAATATTTCTGAAGCTCCAATACTGCCTCTAGGATATACAAAAAAAAAATGTTTCCAGATACTTTGATGTATTTTGCCTCATATATTAGACTTTATTACTCGTCTCTTTTCCTTTCACTATTTTATTTTTCCTTTACTGTCCTCCACATATCTTGCAGAATTACAATCACTTCCAATCATCCATGCTCCAATCAATTTTCATCTCAACTATTCCATTTCTGTACTGAAGTCTTCCTTTTCATCCCATTTATTTGGCCATACATATTACATATTAGCCAGCCTCCAATAGAAACCATCCTTTATATCTTCCAGCTCAACTATTCCAAAATATTTACCATCCTCAGTATAACCCAAGAAAATCTCCCAAATATTGGCAATAGAAACCAACTCTATATAAAGTATGTCTTAAAAAAATTAATTAATCAGTGAGGAAAAAGTGAAGTATGTGATGCTGCCAAGCTAGATCTCTCCTTTAAAGCTCAAACAATTCTACCTTCCTCAAATAATTACCCACTAAATATGGATCCTTTTGCTTTGTCAAATTTCTGATACTTTTGCTTGTTAATCGAGCAATACCACATACCTTCATTCTTCAATAGTCACATCCCTCATGCATATCTAACTTAAACTCAAAAACCTAAGAAGTGATTCACCACTTATCTCTTCTAGCTAGAGTATCAGAGGACTATGATAAGATTGTTATCAGAGAGATGACCTTTCTCAACATATTTGTTCAGCAAAAGGCTTCAGTCTGCAAATGCATCCCTCTATTCCACATTCTTTGGGATACTTAGATCCTGAGATCTCAGTTTAAATACCTAACCAAGAAGGTACCCTTAATTTCTACAGATAGTAGCATGTTGCTTGGTTCGGAGAACCCAAAAGCCTGATGATGCAAGTTGAGCAAAACATGTCTCCACGGAGCAGTCATTTAGTGGCCTTAGCTGGTGATCCGGGCTGTTTCCCTCTCGATGAAATTTATCCCCCATCGTCAGAGAGAGGGAGAGAGAGAATTGTCGATAATTAGAAGAGAGAAAGAGGAAGCAAAGGGGAATGATTGAGAGAGAAGCGCCTGCCATACGGCTGAGAAGATAAATATGACGGGAAGTTTGTAAAAACTAAATCTTTTAGGGCTTCCACATGCTATCTTAAATAGTTTAGGGATCTCAGATAAAGAAATTGCTGTGAGTCCTGTTGTGAATGATAGAAGCAAGATTCAAGAAAAAGATGAAGGTCAAGACCTTGTAATCAAGATTCAAGAGACCGATAAAGGTCAAGACCTCGTCATCGTGATTGAAGAAGATGAAAGCCGTCATCAGGATTGAAATCAAGATTCAATAAAACGATGTAAGGCAAGGCCTCGTAATTAAGATTCAAGAAATCGATCAAAGGTCAAGACCTGGTAATCAATCATAAGGGAAAGCAAGAAGAAAGATTCAAGAAACCGATGAAGGCCAAGACCTTCCCATCACCGACAATGCAACAAGAACTGACCTCACAAGCGTCAATATTCTAGCGTAGATCATACCCAGCCACTTGAATAAGAAAGAACAACGGCAACGAACCAAGATTACCTCATGTCGAGCTCGTGGTAGCACCACCGGAGGCCCTCGTCTTCCTCTCTTCCAGAGGACGAAGAGAGGGAAAGAGGGAAAGAGAGAAGAGAGACGTTATTGGAGGAGGAAAGAGAGCTTCGAATTCGAATGTTTCGGATCACCGTATCGAAGTTATATATACACCTCAATCTCCGCGTCACGGCGGCGTGGGCCCACTTACGTGGAAGTATGGAACTACCTGTGGAACATTCCAGATTACACCCTGTATGAATGACATATTATGTGATGAACCCTATTTTTGCAACACTTTAAAATCAACCTTATACTTTTCCAAAATTTGTTAGCCTAATCAACTAAACCACGCATACCGAAGTTTAACCAAGTAAATTTGACTGGTCCTGCTAATTTGAATTTAATTAATGATTACCAAACCATCCTTTATTGTTTGACAAAGAGAGGTTAAATTATTATAATTTTCATATGACACTCTATTTTACTTTAATAAACTATCATTAATCATGGTCGATAATTCATCTAACTTTACTGATAAAATTATCAAAATAATCTTAAAAATTTTAAGTTATATATCACTCTTGTTCACTCACAAAATTTACAAATAAAAGATATTCTAGATCTAATCACCCTATCTTATCCCACCAAAAACTAATTGTATTATTCAACGAGAGTATTTCTTGCTTGATACTCTTTTGCTGGAAATGTTTAGGTTAAGTTATATTTAAATAGGTTGAATAAATTATACATGAATAAACTCATTTAATTTGAATAACTTAAACAAAATTAAATAATTTCTTTCATTCAATAATCGTTTTATAACATATAACTCAATCTATACATGTATAATTATGACTAAATTTGAAACAGTTGCCATCCTAGTTAACAAAACTCGTCCAAATTACCATAATATTATATTATATTTATTAGACTATTCGATCCGCGAGAGAAGAATACAAGATAGAGAGTGAATTAGTATAAAGATTATTATGGGGAGTAAAATATATTTACCTTAAAAAATAATAATATTATATGAACTTTAGAGGCTAATCTAAATATTCTTAATAGAATATTCCTATTTAGATCATTAGAGATCAATTAGTTTTAAGTTGACCTTAGGTAGCATATGAAAAATATAGGCAAAAGAAAGGGTTGGAATGCACAAATCTAGAATATATATATATATATAAGGTGTTATTTGAAAATTGCCGTCATATAGGATTTATCATTTATGCGGTGGTCGAGCCCAAACCACACGAACGTGGCTAAAACATTCGTGATATTGGAGTCCTGATCAATGCTGGCTTCGGGTTCTCTGCGTCTCATCTCTCTCCTCCTCCTCCTTGCGCCATGGAAGCTTGCTCGGTTTACTTATCCATGGCACGTCCTCTTCCCCGGAATAAAGTCTTAGGAGGTCGGATAAGTCCTCGTCTCGGTAGAGCCGTAGCTCCGACAAAAATCCATGCCGTGGATAGCGGAGCTAGTGATTCATTACCCCCCGTGGAGATAACTTGGCAGATCGCCGTCGGTGCTTTGGGTAAAACCCCAATCACACCCCCATCTCTTCCATTTGGATTTTGTTTTTCTTCTAATATGCTGCCGATTGGTTGTTTGGTTGTTGATTTTTTTTGTTCCTCAGCTGGAATTACGCCATTCGTTGTTGCAGGAATTGAGTTTGGGAAAAGAATTGTAAGAGGCCCTTCTCATGGCTCATAGTTGTTTGTTTATATGTAGTGTTGTGGAATGTTGTTAGTTTAATTTATGCTACTTATTATGCACAATAATGTAAATAATCCAAATAACAAATATGAAAATTCTCGGTCAATGAATGATAAAAACTAGAGATAATTCAATTTGGACCTCTGAACATTAGAATTCTAAATTATCACTATTTTTTATATATACTCTTTAAATCTCCGGTTATAGAGAAATATCTACGAATGTCATTTTAAACTAAGAAAAAGAGTAACTATAAGAATTTAACTAAAAAACTTTTTAGTTCAGAAGGTGTATGCAGTAAAGAAAAAATTTAGAGAACGTATAAGGTAAACGGTAATAGTTCAGAGAGTCTAAGTGAAATTATTTCTAAAAATTAGGACCTAGTTTGGTTGGTGCATATAATTTTTAAGAATAAACTTTATATGCATCTATTATATGCAAATTACTTACTCTCAATAATTTATGCATATTTTATTGTTTGGTTTGGCACAAAGTGATTACCTTGGATAAAAAAACGATGTCAGTTATTTTATATGTCAATTGCCATATTGCCCTTATGAGATGTATTAGTTCTAATATATTTAATATATCTGAAACAAATAAGGTAAATTATACAATATAATTATTAAGTTCATACTATCAATAAATATATTATAATATAATGTTTTCAAAATTATTATCATGAAATATACTTTATATAATAATAAATAGATAATTACATTTTATATACTTTATTTCGATAAAAGAAATATTATTTTTCTAAACAAAGTTGTTATTCATATTTTATAATAATATTTATTAGTTTACATTAAGATATTAATACTTGTTATCTTATAAGGATTTTTTTTTTATTTTGGATAGTGCAGAGGGGTAAATTGGTAATTATTTCTCTTATCTCTGTGTACATAATCTTATCATACCTCTTCATATTTTTTCATGCATAAATTAAAACACAACCTAGTTAGGTTTGACTAAAGTATATATAAGTGAGTATTTATTTGTAAAGCACGTATGAAAGATGCCTAATATACAAATAAGTACTTTTTATGCATCAAACAAATACAACTTAAGTTCTCCTATGCAATATCCTAGACTAATGTCAACCTGCTGAATGTTTATTTTGACATTAACTTTTCCTGCATCCTCTGGTAGATTGAGCAGAAAAAATGTGGAGTTTGTGGTGGTTCTGGCCTTGTACTTAAAAATGACTACTACGTTCGCTGCCCTGGTTGTGGTATGTTTCAATATCTCACAGAATAGATTTATGGTGGCAAATGATTCAGAAGAGATTGTATTGATCATGTTGGATTTTACATCTTAATCTTCTCTTTTCTTTTTCAGGTGGCTTTCTTCCATGGCAGTCATGGAAAAGATTCTTTTCTGGTTGAAAACTTCAAACCGGTAAGTGTGGGCTTATCGCTTGTGACATGTGTGTTAGTGAACTTGAACTGTTATAGTAACTTCTTAGTGAAGCAGCATATAAGAAAATGCTTGAATTTTTAATGCATATACATGTGTTAGGAAATGATCAATTACTAGAATTTTGAATCTATATTTTCCATACTTGAAGGATAAGATTACTAGCTAGCCTTTTAGCTTTCAAATTTTCCACCTTTCTTATTGAGATGCAATTTTTGTAGCTATAAGATAGCCTATTCTAAAAATCAGGAACTCAAAGTGCCTTTCTTCATTGTCCATTTGATAAATTGATTTGGTCTCATTTTTTTTCTTTTAACAGCATTCCTTTCATCTTTGGCTTGATGTGCACCTTTCAGATTCATTCAGCAAAGTAGTTCCTAATAGCTATTCTGATCTAACATCTTAGTTCCTGATGGCTATTCCAATTTACATCTTCTTATATGAACCACTGCCAAATTGCATCTGGCTGCCCGATCTTTCTCACTATAACTAAAAAGAGCGGTAACTGCAATTGCACTGACTTATGCACAAGTTTCATTTGATTGCTAGTTCTCTTTCAGTAACTTCCATGAAAATGGAATGATTCTGTTCTACCGATGAAGCATATGAAACATCTATACATTCAACAATTCTCAGATTTTGTTCTTCTTTTCCAATAATAAATGTACTGCCTCTGGCTTATAGATGTGGAGGAGTAACTCTTTGCAGTTTGCCCTACTTGATTCATGCAATCAAACATCTGCTCCTATATTTTGCTACCATTGTATAAAATGATCTTTTCTTCAACACTCTCAATGCAACTAAGTTTGGTAGTCTATTTTGTTGCAGAATCACTTCCATCTACTAATATTTTGTTCTGGTACTTGCAGCAGCATTTGCCATTGCTACAAGAAATAGAATGAAGGTGCCATATTTTTGTATACCACACAGCATTTCCTGAACTCCTGCAACAATCAGGGCTTTGAAACAATGTGATGTATCTTTTGATCCTTTTCAAGAAGAAAGAAAAGGCGATACAATCTCGTAAGATACTCGCGAGTCGCAATCACTTACGAACACATGCTGTGAATATGAATTGTGGAATCATTGTAATGTGTGAATAGTATACATATATCTACCTATCATTTGTATAAAAACAATGTGATCTGATGTTTAAACCCATTAATCAACATCTCCATTCATAGAACTGCATGCATAAAAGTGCATATTATCTGTCGATCTATTTGTGATTTACATCCTATATAATATATTAACATTAACACTATTTTAACATACGACGTAAAAAAAGAAAAAAAATTTATCGACAACAAAGAGTGATATTTAAATCGAACTAGGTCCATACCATCTCACACTCCAATATCGGTTGAAATTTTACTCTGGATCAAATCGATATGCTCGGGTAAAACATAAGATTTACCAAAGCTTGGATTGGGAAATGATTTGGACTTAATTCTGTGTAGATTGGATGGGTAGTACTTATGCAAATCTTTTGCCCATGTGTCCGTAGCGGTCCATCGTCCTTCAATCTGTGACAAAGTTAGAAGGACCACTATTCCTATAATTTGCACTGCTCTAACACCATTCACTTGTCACCTCCGTCAGATAACACTCGTCCTTTTTAACTCGTAACTAACTAGCTGCCAAATTATCGAGTTTTTTACCGAACTAGTTCTCTTTTAAAATTTATTTACCGAAATAGACCATACTTCAAACTAAATGCCAAAATGAGTCAAAATGAGTGTGTTGTTTAACTTTAGTCGTAAGTAAATAAAAATAATGATAAGCTCAGCATTTTACTTTTAGATGAAAATATTAAAAAACCTATTTTTATTAAACATGCTAAATTATTTGAAATAGCTAAATAGTTAAATATTTTAGTTTTTTTTTGTGATTTTTACCATAATTGCTACGGGGAATGACTTCCGACGTATATCTATCATTTTACATATCTACACAACAACATATTTTTATGACTAAAATAGATAATTGAGCACAAAGTTATGATGTTACTAAACTTTTCTTTACATTTTTTACCTATATCTTTTTTATTTGAGGTCTCATTAAGTTTCTATCAATTGTTATAGTCATTTTTCTTTCATCGTTATAATGACATATTAATAGTCTAAAATAGACTATCGGTCAAAAAGTTATAATCAACGAAAGTGAATAATTCAATGTCTTAATAAGACGGTGAATAGTTTAGTATTTTTAATAATAATATATTTAATTATTTAACATTTTATGTGCATCATCTTTCCTTAATAAAATGTTTCAATAAAAACACTGATAAGATTAGCATTTTATTAAGCAAAACATTGATATGTGTTTTACTTTTAGAAAAGTAAAATGTTTAACATTTAGCGTTCTACCTATAGCTATAATGACTAATACCAAATTTGATATTAGGGTTTGTCGTCTATTTTTGATAAATAAAGTTTAAAATATGACTAGTTTGGTAAAAAAAAAACTCCCAAATATAAAAGTAAAAAAGGTTTAATTACATATTCATCTCGAAATAAAAATTTCTAATTTACTTTTAAAATTAAAAAAATAATACAATCTTATTCATAAGAGTATCGAGTGAAAAAAGAAACCGTTGCGTTGAGGCTGAAGTTAAAGCCCTAAAATTGGCCTTTCTCAAATAACAGTTTCTAAGCTCATCAAGCTTATCTGTTGAAATCTAATTGTGAATCACTTTTATCCTCAAAGACCATAAGCTTTTTTTTACTTACTAAGAAGCTAATACTGTTGTTGATTGGCTTGCTCGATATGTCAATCTCTCTTCTTCTTCTTTTTTTTGGATAATTCCAATTACTTTTAATAAAATAACTATAATATATGATTAAATGAGAAGAAGAAGAAGAAGAGAGTATTAGGTTTAGGAATGTATCAAAACTATGTTATTAAGATGGTTGTAAGCAGTCAGTAAAAATCTTCCACATCATGACCATATGGGATTACTTTCATAGTTCATACAAATGATATTTTCTTTGTCTCTTTTTTACCCAACTTTTCCTATTATTTTTCTGTTCAACATTTTTCATATTGTCCTTTTTTAGGTGATCATAGATTATGTCATGGTACAACAAATAGTTTTTCGCTTCTTAAACGTCATGACCGACATCTAATATGGCAAGAATAAAACCATAATATTTATATTAAAATTTTTAACTCTTGATAATACTCATAGAATTACTTGGTATCTATATTCTTGACCCCACTAGATGATTCTTTAAGTATTTTTTTCTAACCCCTTTTTAATCTAGAATAATTTAATACCTCTGCTTAATTTATATTATATCTAAATATTTCAACATTACTATTTTTAAGGAAGCTTCATCTATCCTTTTACAAACACGGTTTGGACTCTGTTTATGTTAAGCTGGGGCCAATGCATTGGATGAAGCCTCACTATCACTTATAGGGTTGAAAGTGATTGAATTTTATTTATTTTTTACTTTGAATAATTTTATCATCAAACTATACTTGCGTATATATATAAAGTCTCGAATATAATACCGATAGTGAAGCAAGCGAAGAAATATTATCCGCGTCGGATTGAAGATAAGAATTATTTGTAAATTAGCCAATTGGGATCATAATAATATCAATTTAATTGAGATACTATTAAGTTTATATTTTTCTGAAAGAAATTTTGAATTGTACACATATTTTTTTTTGAGATAGTTTAATGGGAAATAGTAAATTTTTCATTCTTCTTGATATTAGATCATAGTATAGGAGATAAAAATATAATTTAATCTAAAATGTATTTATAAATATCACTTCTTATGCAGTAATCAAGCTTATGTACGTCTGCCAATAAATAAAATACCCAGGGTGTGTTCTATAAATATTTTTTGTATAATATAAATGATGTAATTTATAAATATTAGGAATACAGGGTATAAAGCGTAAATATGCGATTTTTTTTTTCTTTCATTTTTCGCCCAAACCGGATCCTTAAACAAAACGGGTTTGACTACTATGCCCGATCTGGCGTTCCTACTAATTAAATTTTCTCGTCTCCTCTCTGAGGAAGAGGTGACAAAGAGGCGAAGAACACCTCCCTTTCTTCTTCACAAATTCCAGACTAGAAATTTATTAGATCGATGTAGCTCAAAGGAAAAGAGAGGGAAAAAGAACGAGAATTGTCGAGATTTTGGTCAAATCACGAGGTTCGCCCGTTTCTTTCTACTCATTCATTAATGAGTAATTATTACCTTATCATTATAATTTTTTTTTCCGATTTCCTTAGAAGCATTTCGGACGCATCTCTCCATTTATTGACACCCCTCTTTTGTGGTTGCAGCGCTCCTTCTCTTCCTCAGATCTCACCTTCTTTTCTTCCTCTCCACCGACGGTTCCACTCCAATCTCTAGATTTGGATTCCTTCTCTTCAAATCTAGAGATTTGTCGCCCGAGGAGGGGACGCGATCGCTTTTCCCGTCCGGAAATTGGAGGGTAAGTAGTCATCGCCGCTTCCTTTTGCGAAAAGCTCTCATCTTTTCTGGAAGAAATTAGTTTAGATGCGTAAATCCATGATAAAAATGGCGACTTGCGAAGAACTGATTGGATTTGCACAAGTTTCTTGACCCTTGATGGATAGCATATTATAAATTAATCGGTTGGGTCTGTAAGCTGTTAATGTTTATTTTTTTCTTTTTAGTTTCTTTACTTCTTTTAGTTGCTGGTGTAGGAACTGTGTATCTTCATCAAGCACCATTATTCACATTCTAGGAAAACTTAGGTGTCAGTAGTGACTATAGAGCTGCAGTTATGACTTGATAAATCAAGTATAGTTGCATGTTACTTTTGTCTTGCCCTGCTTTAGTGACATTTAATGAATCTGTTAGGTATGTTGGTTTTTGTTTTCTTTTTCTTTTTGATATTGCATTCACTCATATAATGGGGACGTACTTTTGTAGGTGCATATTTATGCTGTGTAATGAATAAGAAGTTGTACTATCAATTCTTTTCGTGCTGCACCAAAATCCAAATAAGAAGGTGGAATTAAGAAGAATTTCATAACCAAAGAGGGAATCAGCTAGGCTTACATTAACTGTTGATACTTACTTTATTACTGATGTTAGATCTATGTTGAATGAAAAAAAAATTAATTTTTGATTATCTGTTTGAACTACCTTTCAAAATTTTGAAATAAGGTCTATGCACTTGCCTCTGCATTTGCATTTTCTTGGTTGCACTGCAAAGACTTCCAGTATTCCAGTTAAACACCATACTTAGATGATAATTCTGCCTATCTATTTCCTATTCTTTCAAATAATCTGCAAATTTAGATGTTTATTTATTTTTATATGTTTGCCTATTGGTAAATATAAAATTCAGATGCACCTACAGATACATCAGCCTACTGCATATGTTCTACTGGTCAGTTAATCACTCACATTGTAAGTTGCCTTTGACATTGATCTTACCTAATATCGGTGTTGCCAATAGCATCACGGGCAACTTAGTTGGTACGGAAGCACTTGTATGCCATGGGAAATCCTTCTCTGTATCATAATTAACTACAAATTCAAAGTTTAGAAGGCTATGTCAAGAGATTGGATTAATTTAACAACTAGGTGTTCTCATACCTGACATTATCTCAAATTCTTACGTTGGTAGTTTGAACAACTATTCGATGAGATTTGTACAGGGACATGTATTCGCTCCTAGGGCATATTTTAACCAAAGATGCAAATATCTTTTGAGGTTGCTTTGCTACAAGCTCATATATGTGCCTATATATCTTGAGCTTATTTATATCAAGATTTTAAGGATTACAATGTGGCATGTTACGTTCTTGTCAGCAGAGATATTTGAGGAAGTAAGGGAGCCAGGAGATGAGCTGAAGGACAAAAATCTCAGGCTATGACAGTCCTGTAAGAACAAAGGGATAATGACACTTGTCTGCTAGGATATAAATTCAAGAATCAGGTTGGGCAAAGAGTTAGGTTTAGAGGCCGACCCGCACTGATCAGCTTCTTTTTGACCAGTCCAAGCCCTCAGTTTTTCTCTTGATCAACATCTTTTAGAGGGTTTTGTGGGCAAGTTGTTTTATCTGGGAAAATGCAAGTATGCAAAATGTATAAAATGATTTAAAAAATCGGAACATGAGTTTGGGTGTGAAGAGTCGAATGAAGTTGCTTTAGTAAGTAAACCAGAGTCCAGATGAAATATGAGATGTTTTTTATTTCAGAAGTATAAATTATGAATGAAGTATTAGATATTATCAATTCAGTAATCTGTAATCCTGTGAAAATGATGAAAGATGATGTATAATATCTAAGGATTCATTATTTCTCTTCTAAATTAGTGGCACTGGTCGAATTCTTGCTCAGCATTTGTATTAACGATCCTGAGTGTTATTTTAGTATTACCCAATTTTGAAGTTAATGCTGTCTTATTACTTTGCTCATCTGAGGGAGGAAGAGAAATATTGGATTCACGTTAGGAAGTAAAGATCTTTTAGAATATGAAGTCAATGGTTAATGGACTTTAATGCTTCATGAAACATATTTTGATGTTGAAACTAACTGATTATTATGTGGATTTTGTTCTTTCCTGATCAAAGTTCTTTTCCTTCAATTAATGGATTTGTATTATGACAAATGTATTGCTATGTGAGCAGATGCAAAGTTATAATAAAAATGAACGAGTAGCTGTAGATAGTGCCTAATGATTTACAACTAAAGGACTAAAGAAGGATATACATGTGATTGTTTCATCAATCTAGTGATAATTTAGAATCATTTGTCCTTTACATTCTTCAAAATGTTAAGCATCAAGTCATTGAAGGGATGGGTTTTGTTTGCTGCAAGTTATATAGATTCTATCGAAGTTTTGGTTGATCCCTGTCAACTCGGCTGATTTAGATTGTATAGTTCTGTTATATTGAGACAATTTAGATTTGCGTCTATATCTGTGACTTCTGATTGATTCCTCTTTTTACCTTCATTCAATCTTATATTAGATTCAGTGACTAATTAAGATCATGTGACATTTTGGCTGTCAATGTCTATCTCTATAGCACATGTCAGTTGCCAACTTCCTGTTTATGGTCTTGAAGAACCAACAATAGACTTACTGTCGGGAAAAAGTTAGCAGTTCCCTATCTAATACATAATTCGTTAGACATTTATTGTAAAAGAAATATTTTGTATTCTGCTAATGTGGGCACTTCTGTTATTTTATTATTCAAGCTGAGAGGCCTAAAGCTGCTTCCTAAAATGATTCTCAGTCCTTCCAGCTAGAAGACTTAGTGTATTGGTCAGTCATTTCAATTTTCAACACCAGAAATATGCTATTACCTATTCAGTGCATGATGTTATTACTCTCATTTTCAATATCTATCTAGTTGTCGAATGTTAACTTTTAAGTATGAAAGCTGGTTATATTAGAGAACATACCATTTGGCAGGATCAAGTTAGAAGTAGACAAGCAGATATTGGACAGCCCTTTTTAGTTCCGGTCCTTAACCTTTTGTTAACTTCTACATTTTCTTGTATATAATGGATGCCGTGCCTACTTGTTTCTTGGCAGTTTTTGTTATGATCTTCTAGTGAGGTGCCGCACTGGAAGTGGCAGAACATAGAGGCCAAAAGATGGCTTACTATGGGGAGGAAGAACAGAGTCAGGACTATCTTTTCAAGATTGTATTAATTGGAGACTCGTCGGTTGGTAAATCGAATCTGCTTGCAAGATTTGCACGTAATGAGTTCTACCCGAACTCCAAGTCCACTCTAGGTGTAGAGTTCCAAACACAGAAGATGGACATTGATGGGAAAGAAGTTAAAGCTCAGATATGGGACACTGCTGGTCAGGAGCGCTTTAGAGCTGTGACTTCAGCATACTATCGGGGAGCTGTTGGGGCTCTTGTGGTATATGACATTAGTAGGCGTCAGACATTTGATAGTATTGGTCGGTGGCTTAATGAGCTCCAAAGTAAGCATCGTATTACTTATTGTGTTTATTATGCTTAGAGAAGATGATTTATTGAGTCTCTTTTATGCTGGAACAGCTCACTCTGACATGAATGTAGTAACCATTTTGGTGGGCAACAAAACGGATCTAAAGGATGCGAGAGAAGTAACCACTGCAGAAGGCAAAGCCCTAGCTGAGGCTCAGGGTCTCTTCTTCATGGAAACCTCTGCGCTGGATTCATCTAACGTCGCAGTTGCCTTTCAGACAGTCGTTAAAGAGATCTATAAAATCTTGAGCAGGAAGGTGTTTTTATCTCAAGAACAGAAGAAGCAAGAAGTTTCATCATTGTCGAATGGTAAGACCGTGGTGTTGCAGAGTGGAACAAATGAAACAGATGAGGGAGGCACGAAACGATGGTGCTGTTCTTCATAAGGCCCTCATTGCTAGTCAAATTTGTTTCTTCCTTCTTTTCCTTCCGAGTGGCTATATTTACTTGATTGGCTTTCTTTTCCTCTGCTGTAAAGGTATATATGTCTGCGTCCAAGTTATTCATGAAATATCTCGTCAGAATTTTTTTTTTCCTAAAGTTTGTTCAACGGTCAGAACCAAGTAGATACTCTTCAGGACATCGAGGAATCATTGAAGATTAAAAGGTACATAGATTATTTTCTGGTTGTTTTAAAGATTTTCTTCTTCTTCTTCTTCTTCCCGAATCATCTGCATATAGATTAAGTTATGAGCAGCAGTTGTGAAGATAAAAGACTTCAGTGAATCCGCACTAAATAATGACCAAAATCATTGCTCACATGATTGACATGCGCAGATGTAAAATTAGCATCTTTCCTACTTTATGGCCAGAGTTCTCATTTTTGCACTAGTAGTAGGGGTGAAAATGGGTTGGATTAACTCCGATTTGTTTTGCTATCCGATCCGATTCGGATCGGATTTAGATAAAAAAAAATTTATCTGATTCAGATACGGATTCTCAAGAAAACTCCTCCCAGAAACGGGTAAAAATAATTACAATCCTCTCCCTATCCATTTGTATGCGTCCCAAGTTAGATATTATTGAGATTAATTGCATACCCAAACCTTAGATGCTCAATCAAACTCAATCAATTACATGAGTTATAGTGTCAAAGTAGGATTCTCAATCATGAACATTAATCATTTAGTCTTTGGCATAATCGCTATTGAATTTTTCAAATATCACAATTGCCATAAGGCTCTTACAAAATGATCAAGAAAAAACCTTCTTTCTCGAAGTTTTTGGAATATACTAAGATATCAACTAGTATCAAATGGTTTCATGTTTAAAAGGGCGCAATGATTTCGACGACAACTATGATATATATATTTCAAAGAACACAATGGTAATTCTGATCGGCGGCAATTATACAAAAAGAAAATTAAAGAAAAAAAAGAGGAAAAGAACCCATCATCCATTACAACACCCACCATTAGTGTTTATGTTCATGACAACGTGCTTCTATGGTTTGTTGTGGTGATGAATAAATAGCACAGCACAACTTTGGTTGGAGGGTCACCATCCCTTATCATCTCTCTCATCTCTCTCCTATTTTAATTTGACCACAACTTTTAATTCGTAATAAGATTCGAATAAAGCCAATGTATACTACCTTTTGTATGTTGGCAATTACTTGAAAATAATTCCACCGTACAACTTTATGCTCTCCAAGGATGCATTGCAAACATTAATTTATACAAATTATACTAGAGGAGTTAAATTATTCTTGTAAACTATAACATGGAATCCAAATCATGTAGCAAATAATTTAAAAATTATCCAGCCATCCTATATATAAATATTTTATAAGAACAAGTGTAGGCCACTAATGTTATCCTATGGAGTTATCTAAAAGAGAAATTGGAGATGCATGCTAATGGTAGAGCTGGAGTTTCTTAATTTCGAATCCTCCTTGCAAAAAAAATACTCAGATATAACTGTTATAATTATATTTTTATTCATGCCACTTAGGATATCGTACTCATAGCACTTATAAGAACACAACTTATAGATCTCCGATACATCTGTCCATGATTTATTCAAGAACAAGGAAGTTTATTCAAGAATTTACTATCCCATGCTGCTAGAATTAGGAAATAGGCTTCTGACAATTACTAGACTTAAGCAGCTCCTCAGTTCTATCTGATCAAGCTGGGACATCTATTACTCCTTATTAGTGTTCCAGTTGAAGTGTTTGCATAACATATCACCACTTATCCATGGATAAGGGGGCTTGTAATGCAACCAAAGAGGGCCAACTAGTCCTGGATATTGATGGATAAAATCTGGATAGGAAGATGGAGAAAGGATAGGGGGGATGAGGTTGAGATGAAAGAATAAAAGATAGCATAAGTGACAGTCTTTATTTTGGACCACCTTTCTTCCCTCTTATTTGCTACCTTCACATGTGATTGCAATGATCAAAGTGGATTGGACTCAACCTCTCTCAATCTTGTAGATCTACTAATTAGTCCAATTGGGATGACTTGTACTAATCTCCTCCTTTCATATTCTTATTCATATTTTCACGAATATAAATACAGATACAGATAGTAAACTAATACTTGGTAACTATATATATATATATATTTACATGGATAACAATAGGAACAAGATATGAGACTTGTTCATGTTTGAGTAGTACAACCAAGTAGAAACATTTGGATAATGAATTCGGATAGTTACAAAATTCTGGATAAGAAGTAAAATGATATTTTATTCTCATAATTTATCCAACCATCTTTTTTCTTCCCCTTCTATTTCATCTTTTTGTTAAAGTAAACCCCCGAAAATTATTTATTACGCAAATTATTACAAGAGAGAAGAATAGAATATTAATTTAATATCTTAAAAATGTTTGGTTCGAAATGCAAAGCACCAAGGCATTATCATCTACCATCATCATTCATCAGTCATCACCCATCTCCTCCTCTCTCTCTTTCTCTCCATTCCATTTCTCCCACCTTCTCCTTTCTTCTCTCCTCCTCCCTCTATTTCTTATATATATATATATATATGAAAAGAATCCTACTTTTTATTCCCATTTAAATATATAAGTACAGATATAGATTTATTCACGCGTCGTTACGTTGGAGCATTATTTAACGGGAAGCGATCAGAATTGGGAGAAGAAAAGAAGGGGGAAAAGTAGCGTAAATCCTATATATATATATATATATATATATCGATAGCTGGTGGAGAGAGGAGAGGGGGAGAGGAAGGGAGGATGAAGAGGTTTCTTTTGTTCTGCTGATATATACCACCACGCAAATCTTGAGAGATCGGATTCGATCTCCTCAATTTCGCATCTCGACCCGCCTCAGATCGGTGAGCGCTTTATTATTTATTTTTAGTTTGTCGTTTCTTTTCTTGTTTTGGTAATCTGATTTCCCTTCTGATCGATCCTAGAGCGAGGTGTCGAATTCGAGGCGATCCGTTTGCTATCTATCTGATTCTTAGATTTGGTTGGATTTGATGTAGAAGATACAAAAGTTTGTCCTTTCTGAACTTGGTTTGCAATTAAACCAACAGGAACATGATCTAGACTTTCTTGTTTTTTACGTTTTCGGTTTGATTCGTCCGATTCTTTAGAGTTGTGCTTGGAATTGTAGTAAAAATTCGATCTTTGTTGAAATTGTGCTGCACGATCTTCAATTTCTTGTCTCTTACATTTGTAATTGTGGTGTGTTATGGTTGGAATTTGTAGGTAAGGTTATGGAGTCGGATCTCGGCAAGCTCTTCATTGGTGGCATATCCTGGGATACCAATGAAGACCGCCTCCGGGAGTACTTCAAGAGTTATGGAGAGGTGGTCGAGGCGGTGATCATGAAGGACCGGACCACTGGCCGAGCCCGTGGGTTCGGATTCATTGTGTTTGCTGACCCTGTTGTCGCTGAGAGAGTTGTCATGGAGAAGCACATTATTGATGGACGGATGGTAACCACCTCATCTTTGTCTTCTGGTTCTTTGATTTCGTTATAGGATTGCATTGATCTATTTTCAGGCTTTGAAAATGCTACACAGAGGTTCCACATTGGGTATCCTATAATTCTCATGTTGTGTTTGATGAATTTTGCAGGTGGAGGCCAAGAAAGCTGTTCCCAGAGATGATCAGAATATTCTTAATAGGAATGGTGGTAGCACCCATGGCTCACCGGCTCCTGATCGTACCAAGAAGATATTTGTTGGGGGCCTGCCATCTACCATTACAGAGATTGATTTCAAGAAGTACTTTGATCAGTTTGGGACAATAATCGATGTTGTTGTGATGTATGATCACAACACCCAGAGGCCAAGGGGTTTTGGTTTCATTACTTATGACTCAGAGGATGCTGTGGATAAGGTCTTGCTCAAAACCTTCCATGAGCTGAATGGTAAGATGGTGGAGGTTAAGAGAGCCATTCCAAAAGAACTATCGCCTGGACCAAACATCCGCTCTCCTGTTGGAGGCTATAGCTATGGTCTGAATAGTAGGGTCAATGGTTTTCTAAATGAATATACTCAGGGATGCAATCTGAGCTTGATAGGTAATTATGGCATGAAATTGGACAGTAGGTTGGGATCATTGGCTAATGGGAGGAATGGCTACCCTTCATTTGGTCCTGGCTTGGGAACGGGAATGAATTTTGAGTCTGGGTTGAGCTCCCCTTTTGGAGGAAACTCAGATACAAATGATAACCTTGGCTATGGACAGGATTTAAACCCCTATTATAGTGGGAGTTCCAGTAGATTTAGTAACCCGATTGGTGGATATCGTGGAGGTACTAGCAATTCTGGCTTAGGTTTTAACCCATTGACTCATAATGTATGGGGTAGCAGCCGTCTTAATTTCAATACAACATCTGAAAATAATAATGCATACACGACCTCTGGAAGTGAAAGCATTGGCAGTTTTGGAAATAACAGCTTGGACTGGGGTGTATCTTATTCTCCAATTTCAGGTCAAGGTGCACGGAGTGGTGCAGGCTATGGTGGTGTCTCTCCGGGTTATGGAAGAGAGAATGGTTCCAGTTTTGGTAGGAACAATGGATTTGACTCTACAAATGTTTCTCTTAGTTCATCACGTGGTGGATATGAAGGAGCATATGAAAGGCTATACCGCGGCAGTTCAGTTTATGGAGACCCAACTTGGCGTTTGGCACCTTCTGAGCTTGATGCTACTGGTCCATTTGGGTATGGGCTTGACATTGCTACCTCAGACATTATGGCCAAAGGTTCTGCAGGTTATATGGGTGGTTAACTAGAGGTATGTGATTCTTTTTATCTCATGCTAATTCTTGCTAGCTTGCGTTCTCTTTTTTCTTTCTATAGCAAAATAAAAATTCAAATTATATTCATGAAAAATCAGGATTTAACTAGTTTAATAACATGCTGAGATTGAGTAGGTTGAGCCTAGTACGAACCACACACTTCTCTTCTTTTTTTCTTTTCCTTCAATTGAGGTCTCCTTTTTGATAATTCATGTTTGATGCTTGCTCAAGCGTATACATTAAGCTAAATGATAAGCCTTAACATAGCATTCTCCTTCCATTTTTTAAGGCTATCTAATCTAAGATCATACTCCTATTTCCCTTTCTAACTATTCTTATTATATTCCACACGCATAATGGTTAAAACCTTCTAGATAGAAACACAATCAGTTCTTTGCTAGTAACGAGAGGAAAAGGATATTGTACTGGAAATATGCCTTGCACTTGGCATCAGAGAAATAAAACGGTTGTTGATGCATCAGAGACCTAAGGTATCATATGGAAAATTTGGCAATTTGATATGGAAGATCCATGGTAATTTCTTTCACGTGTCGACCTATCAGATTCCATCACTATTATTATAAAATCTAGTTTTCCAAACCACCCACACAGTTACTGCAGGGCATCAACCATTAAACTGCAGACTTGAGCTGATATTAGAAAGATCTAAGATATAAGAAAATGAGATCTTCACATTCTTTTCTTCCTGCTTGCTCATTTCTGCACTCAACCCTTTATTGATCATATGCATCACAGTTGCCAATATCTAATGAAAGAAATAACAAGATATTATAATTAAATTTATAGCTTTACCATCTCTTCCCTGTTGGTTTTCAATCCAGTAGGCAGAGGTGGTCCCCAACTATAAGAGATCATGCTTCCTCATTTCTTGGTATACAGACCTCTGTGCACAGCTGTCAGCTACCGATGCTAGCGGCTGCTTCTCTACCTTGCCTTTTAAAAACCAAATAATTGTCCATAGAGTATTGATTATCCTTAAGGACTTAAGGTTGCATTTGGAAGATGGATTAAGTGGATTTGTCTCCCAAATGATGCTAGTAGGAAATATAACTGCAAAGTTAGAATTTACGGAAAGGGAAAAGATTTATCCTACTATTCTAGATAAAAATCACTGTCTAAAGGCAATTGTGGTCTATGAGCAGTCAAGCTATATAAGGTGCATATGGAGCTGCAGATGTGGTCTTGCATTTAATTAATACGACAGACAAACTTCCACAAGTACATAAAGGTGAATATTTTACTAAAGTTAAGTGATTCAAAATCATCTATCAATGTGCTGAATCATGAGGGACTCACCTTGGGCAACATTGCACCTGGTGCCTTTTGTTCAATTATAAAATAATCACTCTATCAATGTGGATCATACAAAAAGCAACTATGCGTAATGGGTGTTTAGTTTATCAGAAACTAATATATTTCAAGCGATAACATTTGATCCAAATATATCTCTGAGACCTGCATATACTAGCCTGACGAATATTTCCTTGTCTGTTAGACAGAATAGAGGCATGGGTGGCTTTGTGAAATTTAAAATACTCAGATTGCTAAATTGGTTTTGATCTGCTTTAGCTGGGAACCATGCAGAATACGCATATGTTTCCCTAGAAGTTACATAGTTCTCATTCCTCTGGATTAGATTCTGGCTAGCACGTACTATATTCTAGAATATAGGAAGTGCATGTATCATTGACTTCTGCATACAATCATGTTCTTTTTTTTATCCTTTCCTTGTAACAGTAATGGTAGTATAACTATATATGGAAAACCTCCCCAACTCCCCAGATCCCACCTTGGTCAGAACCACCAAACCATGAGAATAATGAACAACTTACTGTTTGTGTACTACATACGGCTTTGTGGTTCATTTATGCCTCAACTAGGCAACTCCCTATACTGGACACTCATCTTTCTCCTTCCCTTAGATTTCTCCCATATCAACAGGAACTTTTGAATTGATGCTCTTATGTCCAAAACTTTGGTAACTGAGACAGTGATTTCTACAGGCCCATTGAACTTATAGATTTTGAGTAAGTGTCTTCTCTTGTATAATTTTTCTTCGAGCAGTATCATTCTACCATTCTCTAGAGTTGTTGATCTCAGGTTGTCAGCTGCCTAGGGTGGGGGGAGGGACTTCTCATTTTAAATGTGCTCTAACCAATCCATATTAATGGTGAAGCACTTGGATGATGATGATTATATCATTAAATGGCCAACACTATATGCCTTCTGAAGAGGGGATGTCTACATATCCAAGATCAGGTGTACACAATTATATCTGAAATAGATACAGCATATGAAGCCCTTAATACCCTAAATTTTCTTATTGTGCCATTGTTAAATAGAATATGTACTAGCAGAGAAATTGAACTATTTAACTCTATCATCTCCTTGACTTCAACAAGGAAAAGAGAATTTCTTTTAACTTCCATCTCTATTCTCTTGCCATCAGCATTAGTGTTCTACCTAGTCCTTATACTCTCATCACATGAGTTATTATTGCACACTTTAAGGCTACCTAAGTTCTTTTGATTACCGTTTGGAAGACTTCATTATTTTATTATGTCTGCGCCAGGATAAGAATACTTCTTCTCTTAATTGATTACCACAAGTGTCTTTCCTTGAATTTGCATTCTTAGCATTTGTGCCTTTATCTACAGAAATCTGAAATTGAATAATCAATTACTCAGGTGAAATTTGATTAGAAAATCCTCATTAAACCATCTTACGATTTTACAAATGGTTAATTACTTTTATCAGCATAAAGAAAAAGAAAATGCCAAATATCTGTTCAACAAAATGAAGGATGTCTATACTGTATGAACTGACAATTGTTAATAATTTAAATTCATTCTTTCTGTTCTGTTTATAGATTTGGAGTAGTTTACTGTCTTTGTCTCACTACATTTTAATATGTGGAAACCTTTGCAGAGGGGTGAAATTCTTGCGTGCATATTTTCCATGTTAGGTATTTTTATCAAGAATGCAGAGCAGCATGAGTGTGGAACTGTATGTAAGTTCTACCATCCTGGTTTGCATTGCTAAGTTTCAGTTTCTCATGCTTCATGAAATAAGATGTTGTTCTCTAACATCTATTCAATCTTCTCAGGTACTGATGCATAAGGACATTTTCTCTTTGTTTTCAACATTGACGTTATCATAGGTGAAGAATCCAATGAATGAGATTGAAGACTGTGAAGATTATACATCTCGTATATGGTTAGGCAAGCATATATAGCTAACCAGGGAGGTACCCATACTTCAGCTTTAGAGAACCCAAACATAGGATTTTGTGTAAGGTTTGAAAATTGAGATTAGTTTTTATGTTAAGTTTAGGTTTTGTTTCCTGAAATCTGATTGCGGGATATTCCCCCAAAGAGTTCAGACATATGGCATGTGCCAACCAAACTTCTAGTAGCATTCAGAAAAAGAAAAAGAAAAAGAAAAAGAGAAGACAGGGTAGCTGCTTTTCTTTCCTGGCAAGTCAAAATTGCTTATTCTTGTCAGTTGTTTTCTTCATTTATTTCTCCATTGTGTCTCAGATGTATCAGGGAGGTGGTTACTAGTGGGAAACTTGAAGCCATTTGGCCCCTAGGAATAAGATTATTCCATATTGTGATTCATTTCTGTGGTTTCGGATCTTCTTTGTAGTATCAACACTCTCATAAGCTTTTATTTGGTTTATGCAGAATCTATGTTGCTTTATGCTATCCCATCTCTTTTTGTGGGCATATCTTCTTGAAAGTTCTATTTTGTGGATCATTGTAATTTGTAGGCCTGTTATCTGCTAAGATGTTTGCTTATTAATCTTTGTGGGCACCAACTCGACAGTTCTGCACCATCTCTCTCTCTTTTCCTTTTCTTCTTGTCCCCCTTTGGTGTGTTTTGGAGGGTGGTGGCCAGGTGAGCTAATTTTTGGGTAAACTAATAAACCAATCTTGCCACCTAAGTCGCTTCTAAATTGTAGCATTTGTCTTGTTTGAGGTACTTCTTGTTTGATCACACTTCCCAGGGGTGGCAATGACCCGTTTATTAAACAGCTTATATAGGACATAAATAGGTTATCACGTTATATGCATCATTCAGGTTAAGAATAAATTTATATTTGAGTTATGGTATTATAAACGGATTATTCTGTCATAAATAAGTTGATAGATCAGGTTATAAATATGTTAAATGGGTTAAAGTAATAAATATGAGCATAACCTATTTAATAATTAGGTTAGACGGATTAACCTAATTATCACCTAAATTTAATTAAATTAAATTTAAACCTATTTAAAAGCTGAGTTATTTTGTCGGGTCAATTTTTGCAGCCCTCTGTGACTTGAACTAACCCAACTAACCCTTTCCTTTTGGAAGGAAACAGTACACAATTGTCCATTGATGAGCCTTATAATGCCAAACTGACGAGTTACAAGCAAGCATCCTGCTAGAAAGATGAAGTGCTTGGTTTCTTGTCTCCCTGTTTTCACCCAGAAGGCCAGAAACATTGCAGCTTGGACAGTACCAATTGGTACAATATGTGTAGTGATATTGGCCCCAGTTTTCCAACAACTTAAAACTGTAACATGGCTAAGTACAAGAGACAGGAATCATAGCATTGTCTCAGTGATATTTTGTTATTTGTTCCAGCATGTTTTGTGCCCTTTTCTGCATAAATGGATCTCAATGAAAGATGCATACATGTAAGCATATATTGCTTATTGAGAATGTCTGGCTTCACAACCAAGCTCCTTTACAAGTAGTTCTAATGAGAAATACTTATAAAGGGTACTGTTGACGAATATTATAATTCTGAGATCTACATTATGATTTTTGTACTACTCTTGGAGTTTCACTATGCATAGATATATCATTGGAGAAATTATATATCACTCCCGTTGGTTAGGTCTAAATTTATTTCATCCTCTTTTGTTTATAACGCTTTTCGTTTTAATGGTTATATATATATATATATATATATATATATATATATATATATATATATATATATATATATATTGAAATTTTTATATTTTTCATCGTATTTAATAAAATAATATATCGAATTTAAAATATTAATTAAAAATAAAGTTATAAAGAATTAAATAAGTTTTTCAATTCATCTAAAATAATATTGATTGAACTTTGATGATAAATATATGACAGAAATATATTCTATTCTTTTTTATTAAATATATGGAATGGTGGCCCGTTGATTAGTTTTAGAAAGCATCCATGCAAACAAGTTAGGTTTTAAGCTTATCAATATAAAAGCTAATCAACTTGAGGGGTATACGAGCAAATAATTAAATGAGGTCTTCTCTATTTTACACCGTTTTCACTACTAAGTTATGTATATATACATACTTCTGATGGGTCCTTCAATTATAGGAGGCCTTCTATAAGTAGAATGCTCTCCATTTCTACACGAGAGAAGTAAGATCCGGAGAAATAATGACAATAGTGTGATACATGAGAATACAATTATACAAATAGATGTTAACTATGCTATTTGTATAGCTATAATCTACGTCATATTGATTGTGTGCATCTAACAATTAGGATTCCACTCGTGTAATCTTACCGCCTCTAAGTTTTAATTTTGAACACGATTATAATCACCTAATCATCGAGGTTGGTCTGAACACATCATTACAGGAGTGTTAGTGTGTCGATCACGCATATCTAATAGCTCTTTATATTCAACTTCAGACACGATTATAATCATCAGATGTGTGCGATTAATAATTCAATGGTGTAAATAGAAAAGGTTCACCATCTAATTCACACACATATGTAACTTTTGTAGGATTACAATCTACATGACCTTCTACTATGCCGGTCTTGCTTACACCACCAGTCCACCACCACCTTGGACTATCAATAATAATATCAGTCCACCCCTCGATATATTTCGGTGATTTTAAACCTGATAACTTTTTAGAAAAAGGAACAAATAATTGTGATCATTTTAGTTAACAATTCCTTGGATTATCAATAATGTCAATCATCTAAAAAATCTTAAAGCATACAATGGTGGCACCCTCCCAGACGTGGTCCCTGTTTCTCGTCCACCAAACTTTCTTTTTATCTGTCATATCAGATATCAGTGCATCGATATTTTGTTAGTTTTCGACGTATACTTTTTATATAAACTCTACGCGTCGTTAACGACACAAGATTGCTCTTGCTAGAAAACCCAACAGCTTATAAATTGAAAGTTCCAGTACTATAATTTTCTCTATCATCCTCTCTAGATCTTTTAAGTTTTTAGCGTATAATTATTGTACTAATTGTAGTTAATACTCATGATCTTAATCTGGGCAATAAAATCTCTCCCTAGGGAATATTTTGCTCAGGATTTGGGATGTTTTTATTACCATGTGGTGTTCAAAGGAGAAGGGCCCAGTTCTTTTGCATCAGCTAAGGATCCATTTTGGCTATTTTTCAGCCCAAACTGCTTCATGTGCATCTCCATTGGGGAAGTCACTTAGCCAATTCATTCACAATTAAACCTTATAATCAAAATGATTTGTGTAAAACAATATAACTAGTTTATCGATAAATTATAGTTTATCCTCATATATATACAGTTTGGTCTATTTTTAATTTACTTATTTTCAACTTAAGCACTTAACTGTCAAGGTTATAAGTCGGTTATTAGTTGAGATGTACCTTAGTTGAGATGTATCGTGACAATAATAATGTTTGATTTGAGAATGACATGCATAATTTAGTTATTTAACAAGTTGCTTGTGATATAGGGTATTAGAAACTAAATGAGAAAACAAGAGTATTTTAGTATAAAAAAAAACTAAAAATATTTTTTATAAACCAAGGGGAGGTGATTTCTAATTAATCTTTTTTGCTAATCTTGCATTAGGAACTAATCGATAGCACTTTTGATTTATTTTTTTTAAATTTTCCTAGCATGGTTAGAATGTTGATGGTCAGTGGAGGTCTCTATTGTGTTAGAGTTTTAGATTACGAAATTGGAAAAGTGAAAGTTTTAGTAAGTAATTATAATTTATTATTATTTAGTAAAAATTAGAAATGTTTAGAACTTTTCATCAACCAAACACACACAAAAAATAATAATAATATTTGTAAATTATTTTTTATTAGTTGAAAGGTATGAACAAGGAGTCTAGAGATGTCAACTTAGTGATCTTAAATTCTTTTTAGAGGAAATTAAAATAACGCCACGTCCTACATTTAGACCATATTATAGATAAGACACTCTCTTTTTATTAATTTACTAAGAAAATACTGAGCAAGAATAGAATAAAAAATAAGAATGCTTCATCGATGCAAAAGACTAAGATACTATTCTTTCTCAAAGTTTATAATATAAAATATTTATTAATATCTTTTATTGCAAAAAATAAGATCTTCCTTTCTTTTGTACTGTATAAACCGAGTACTGTTAAATAGCTTTAAAAGAAATTTAAAAAAAAAATTATGCAATACAAATGATTTTATGTGAATTTAAAGTCATGTTTAATAACAATTAGTTAGATTTAATTGATAGAATAATGAAGAATAAAATGTATGTTATAATATTTTAGAAATCAATTATATAAAAGTAGGTCTCTTTCAACAATATAGTGAACGATTTGGTTATCTCCACTTGATTCTGAACGTTATCTATTTAAGGACTTAATAGTTTGAGAGTTACTTTGATATTATATATATAATCGAGTTTTTTTGTAGTAAATTTATCAAGAAAACGTTGCATCGTCACCCATGCAAGCAAAGCATTCTTTAATAATTCTTTAACAAATCACAACTAATACAACGTGACAATTATCTATATAAAAAGGGAATTATATATATATATATATATAGTAGCATGTGTGGTTGCAAACTTTATTCATAGAATTAATATTAAATGATTAAGCCATGCATGGGGAATCCATGACCATACTGTTCATACTACGTAGCCCTGACACGATCCATCGTGTCCATTTATTTTAATCCAAATAACTAGTTTATTATGTACTTACTTACATTAGCTCTCACATAAGACACTAACAACACATGACCATATTAAGTGGGTTAATAATTAATAGAAACAAGGGCATGACTAGATTAAGCTGTTTAGTTTGGCTCGGGGTCGACAGTTCAACGGTGAGGTGGTTTGAAAGACTAGCTCAACAACGTTTATGCCTGATTTATGTAGTGGTTAGCTTGTATATGGGTCAAGTAATGAGAGGGTTAGGTTAGTCTAGTTATCTAGCCTATTATTTTATATGCTCTGAGGTCTAGGCATGTTTGCATCTAAGGAGGACTGGCTCTTTGTCTAATCTATGTCTAAACTTACAAACTCTTGAATAATCAAAGGAAAATGAGAGAGGCACAATTTTACGGAGAATAGCGTGTTGCATCAAGGAGCTGTCATTGAGACTATCAAATAGTTGTAAAGGTGTTAACGAAACTAACTTGTTGATAGTTCAAGAACATCTAAGGTGTTGTCTCCCTTAATCTAGATATACAAATAGGTACAGCGACACCATGACTTATAATAACTAAGACAATCTAGCCATTTAAGATTCATCTTTAAATTTAGCATATAACTTTAAATTTTAATGACACTTCTATGTTTACAGATTTTTTAGGTATGTTTAGTAGCCAAAAAGTAGAATTCAATAAAGTGACCGACTTCACTATATTTGGTTGCTAGAAAGTCAGGTTTAATACAATGTCATAAATTGAGTTTTTTTTAATAAAAAGAATTTAAAAAAGAGAAAGTGAAGTTACTTTTGGTAAGTAGTAATAAAGTCACATTTTTAATTTAATTTCTATAACTAAACATAAAAAAGAGAGAAGCTATTAAAAATAAGTACTTTCGTCCTCCAATTTTTAGCAATTAAATACCAAAGGAAGCAAGTCAAATAGAGCTAGAGCTGCTTTTAGTACATAAAAAAGGTCACATTTTAAATTTATTTTCTACACTTAAATATAAAAAATTAATAAGTTTTTAAAATTATTTATATTTTCTCTCACTTTCTAGCAACGGAAACATCTCGAGAGAAAAAAAAAAACAAAACTTTTAAGAGAGAAAAGTCCAAACAAGAAGGACAACAAGTGGGACACCGGCTTTCCGGCTAAGCTACTTCAATTTTTTGTCTTCGATTTCTCTTTCTCCCAAGAAAAAAAAAAGACAACCGGTGGGATTTTTTTTTCCCTTTCAATTTTTCAAAGAGATGCTCACTCACTCACAAATTAAAATCTCATTAGAGCTCGTGTAAGAAGTACCAAACCCTAAGAACTACTAATAAAATCTTTTCTCTGCAATCATTGGCTACTGGAGTTTGCAACTTGGAGTTGAAAACTTTTTCTCCTCGGGTTGCCGAAATGATGATGCCATCTCTGCCGACATATCTTACCGATATATAGTCACGCCAATCACGTGCGCCAAATCGACTATATATATTCAACTTTTCTACCTCAGACCCTCTAAATTTCGTTATTCTTTATTCAACCCTTTTTCTTAAAACTAACTACTATGATCACCGTATTTTTAAAGGTACCCTTTAGACTATATGTACACCCCCCTTTAATTTAGGACAATTAATTAAAAATTAGTTTTATATGAAAATGAGTCAAATCTCTCTTATTTATAGGATTTAAAGAGCACAACCATCTATAAAAAAAATGAAAAAAAAATATATAGAATGGAAAAATGTCAACAATTTTAAGGGAAATCATCTATGGATTTTTGCATATTGGTATAAACTAGTGTCTTAAATGAAAATTGGGGCACTTCCAATTTTAATCTATTTATCCTATTTTTAAATTACTTGTATAGCTATTTTAACAAAATATTTCTTTTAACAGGGTGTTTTGTAGATAATAATCAAATGGGAAGTTTTTTAAATAACATCCATAATTTTTTAGAATTTTATAGCTCGACCCGTTTTTTTTATTATAATTTTTATATAATACTAAGTTATTATTTTGACTAACTTATCATTAGTTATAGTCTATAATTTTTAGTTTATGTATTAAATTACTAAAATACCTTTGAATATAAATCTCCATCTCAAAGCCACTATGTCCCACCTTAGCCTGTCCCACCAAATATAAAATCTCTCTCTTGATCTAATCGTTATCTTTATTATTCTAACAAAATATTCTTTGATTGATACTCTTTCGTTTAAAAATAGGTGAGTTTAGGATGCTATATAAAAATTATAAAAAAAGAGAGGGGTTATTGTTATAAAATCCTCTGGGATATTAGTAAACTTATATAGTGTTGTTATTTAAAAGATTTCCAATTTAAAAATAAGGAAACCGAAGTGCCGAACTAGCTTAGGTCAAAAGATGATAAAATAATAAAAGAAGGGGGTAAAATGTAATTGTTCTGTAGCGCTAAATTCGCTGGACAGAAAATATAGGGGATTGAATTAAAATAGTAGAAATATGGGGGGTTAAAATAAAATTGTTATATCGTGCTTAATTAGTGGATAAGTAATCAAAATAGAAACTGAGGGTGTAAAATAAAATTGTTCTATCAGGCTAAATGAGAGGCTAGCTTAGCAAAATAGGGATTGGATTGAAATAATGAAAGAAAAGGAGGGCGTAAAATAAACTAAAGGATAGGTCAAATGAGAACAGAGATTGAAAATTGAAAATAGTGAATAATGGAGCGGGTCAAATGAAAAGGAAATGGATTCAATAACGAATAACAACAAAAGTAGGGGGTGAAACAAATAGTTCCCTTTCCTTTTTTCTCCTCCCCTTTTTGGGGCTCGTGAATCACACGCGATCCGCAAATCCCCCCACCCCCACCCCACCCCCACCCCACCTCCCTTCTCTTTGTAACGCACGCATATAAGCGTGTAACGCCCACCACACCATACCAACCCAACCCAACCCAACCCAAATCCAAACCTGCCGTCTTCCCCCTTTTGTCCTCGTCACTCTCCTCTTCCCTCTCTCTTCCCCACCTCTCTCTCTCTTCCTATATCTCTCTCTCTCTCCACGTATGAGTTGTCCTTGCTGCCAAAAATAGAAGCTTTCTGGAGACTTCCATCCGGCGTTCGATTCAGATGGAGTCCAACGACGCCTCGGTTCCGTCGTACGAAGAAGCGGAGGCGGAGCACGTGATGAATTATCGGGGAGGATCGGTGCTCGGGAAGAAGACTATACTCAAGAGCGATCACTTCCCCGGGTGCCAGAACAAGCGCCTGACCCCCCAAATCGACGGCGCTCCCAATTATAGGCAGGTACGAATGAAAAAGATGGAATTTCGATTGATGTACTGGTGTTTGACATGATTCGGAATCTTTTCTTTGGTCGCTGGTTTTTTTAGTCTGGATGTGCTGTCGATGATGAAATGCGTCGGTTTTCTGAGAGGTTTAGTTGGAACTTGAACGGGAGTTCTTGATAAGCGTAGTTGCATATTTTTTTATGTTTTGCTCGGAGATGAATTCTGTTTTAGATCGTATGGGGATTGGGTTGGGGGTGGAAAATGAAGGTATGTTTCTTGATTTGTTGATAGATTAAAGTCCGTAATTGAAAAAGAAGATATGAACTGTAATATTTTTTTTTCGTTTTATTTAATACTCAATATTGTGTATATAACAGTCTTTTTGCGTGAGCATTGGTTGTTTGGCTCTTTATGTATAACGAAACAAACAGAGTAACAACTACTACTAAACCCTCCTAGTATTCTTGTCCATATTCTTTCTGCCTGGCATAACTATGGGATAATTTGACATCATTATGTTTGTGAACTAGGTGGAAGGGATCGTATGCATGACATATTGATGATGGTAATTTAAATAACTAGTTAATGACATTAATATTACATAAAAAATGTGCTTCATTCATGCTCTATATGCTTGTGTGATAAATGTTAGTACTTAGTACTTATATCTATTTACGTATGCAATGGTCTTTCACAATCAGCTGTATCTGTTCAGGCAGGTTCCTTGCGTGTTCATGGTGTTGCAATACCCACTGTTGATGGGATCAGGAATGTACTAAATCATATTGGAGCACAAAAGAAGGGAAAGCAGACACGAGTTCTGTGGCACAACCTACGAGAAGAACCAGTAAGATTATTTGTTACTTGAAGTGAAGTTGTATGTCTTGGATAAAAGTACTGGATTAGTTGCACTTAACATGTAATGCTACGCTATTTTCTTTCTTACCTTTTAGAATGCTTTCTTTGTCTTATGTTGTCTTTACTTGTTGATTAGGTTATCTACATTAATGGACGCCCTTTCGTCCTACGAGATGTTGAAAGGCCTTTCTCCAATTTGGAATATACGGTTTGTAGTTTAACTTCATTTATTATATATACACCCTAGAAAGAAATATTCTACCAAATTGGTGATTAATTTATGTACAATGAAATTTCTATTCTTTATATCCATCAATATAGTTGAAAAACACAAGCTAAATCTATTCATTGCTTTCGTAAATGTGCTCCTTAGAACTCAACTGTACAACGTACTGACAATGGGTATAGAAAAGAATCAACAATAGATAGGTAACATCCCTAGTGCTTTCTCTGAGGGTGGCAATTGTGTTAAGCCAGATCAATTAAGCCAGCACAAACACAATTCATTCAATAAATGGGTTGGAACATTTAACAGAAACATGACTTGTATAATAAACATGTTACATGTTATTTGGGTTTACACAAGTCATTTGTGATAGAAATGAGTTATCATATCATAAACAGGTTGATACAACCTAACTTGTTTAACTTAAAGGGCCCAATTTTGGGTTAAATGGTTGAAAGAACAAACTCGAACAAGATCCATTAATAATTCGGTTAGGCGGGCCAACCCATGTATTTCTCCATCCGATTATACTAAACTCAAGCTTGCTTAGAGCCTTTGGGTTCGTGCCAGGTCAAAAGTTGCCACCCTTGTCATTATAAAAGTCATTTAAGAGAGTTTGATATATCAAATCATTTTATGAGGAAAATGGAGCACTATGATGTATTAACATTGATATAACTGATTTACGTTAGCTGTCAATCTCATTCCTAACATATTCTATGATCTTCCTATTAGTAAGGCTCTCAGGTCTATCATTCTGAAAGAGGTTTCCCATGTAAATACAGGGAATCAACAGAGCTAGAGTTGAACAGATGGAATTTCGCTTGAAAGAAGACATCCTTCTAGAAGCAGCAAGGTATATTCTACTTGCAATACCTGATCTTGTTGCATTGCTAGAAATAGTCATCAAAGACCTTTCTTATTTGCAAATTGACTTAACAGATATGGAAATAAGATCCTTGTAACTGATGAACTGCCAGATGGTCAGATGGTAGATCAGTGGGAGTCCGTGGTGGCGGATTCCATTAAAACTCCTCTGGAGGTAATTACTGTCGTACTTTGTCTGGAATATGTATACGTACATGTTTTCCTCTCATAGATGCTGAAGAGGCGGCCAAGCCTACTGATAAAATTGACTCTTTTGTCAGGTTTATGAGGAGCTACAGCTAGAAGGATATCTGGTTGATTATGAACGTGTTCCTATAACTGATGAAAAATCCCCGAAAGAGCGAGATTTTGACAATCTGGTTTGTTGATTCAGTTTCTCTCTTTTGAATAAGTCCTTTTTCTTTGATAAATATTCCTTCATTTGAGATGTCCGCTGTAGGATGTGCACTATTGAAAACAAAAATATTAGGAGTAAATCCATGTGTTTCAGCTCTGTCAGCTCCAATTGACATGCTCCCATCTTTTATATCCTAATACCAGTTCATTTTGGAAATGAGGAATTAAGCTAGTCTTGCTCTCTTGCATTATGTCTCTCCTCGCGTTGAACAACTCTATAGCAAAGTGCAAGATATACTGATTAATACATTACCCTTGGCATGCTAAATATTCATTGTACGCTTGTCTGTAATGCCAAAACCTGGTTAGTAAGTTTAAACTCAAACCTTAATATTCACTGATGTACTCTTTAAATTATGCTAGTGACGATGAACCCCACCCAACCCCCCTTCCTGTGTGTGTCTATATATATATATATACACTTCCTCTCTCTTGGCAATGATCAATGATAATGACAACCACTGCAGCTGGTACCATGAGGGATGGTTGTGCAGGTAATGTGGCACATAGGGACATTGCTTGCTGCTTCCACATTGCCGATCACATATACTGTGTGGCATAACTCATGCTACCTGGCACAACAGTCAACGCTCAAATCAACAGTAATCTAGAGTTAAAGCTAGAGGTCCTGTGTTAGTATTTTGTAATGAGATATACAAGTTCATGGTTATACTGTGTTTGTTGTTAAAATTTTAATGTAACAAATGAGCAAATGTTAGGATGCATCCGAAATCTTTATTTGATAACTCGTAATTTTGGTTTAACAGGTACGCCGAATATCTCAAGTTGATATAGAAACAGATATTGTTTTTAATTGTCAGATGGGTCGTGGACGGACAACTACTGGTATGGTGATAGCGACCTTGGTTTACCTGAATCATATAGGGGCATCAGGCAAGTCTTGTTCTGCACATTACAGTTTACAAGTCTAATGGCCTTTGGATGTACACAAACAACCTGATATCAGAGAAGTTGTCTGTGGCACATGCCAAAGTACCAAGCTGTTTTTTTTACCCTACTTTTCTTTCCTTTTCTTTGAGCAATCTGTTTTCATGAACTTAATATCTCGCCTGCTATTAGAGTCCAGCAGGCAAGAAATTAATTAGTGTATAGACCTGGTTGCGCTTTTTAATAGATATATAAATATTCTTTTTTTTGGAGGGTCACAGTCTCAGGATTCTGCCAGTTTCTGTGTCCACATATATACTTACATCCTATCTGTGCAACACAGGTATTCCAAGGACAAATTCAATAGGGAAAGTCTTCAGTGCTGGAACTGATGTCACCGAAGATAATATGCTAAATTCTGAGGAAGCAGTACGCAGAGGTGAATACACTGTGATAAGAAGCTTAATTCGTGTTCTGGAGGTAATAAAGTTGAATATGCTTCTTTAACTCTTACCTTGTTCAATATTTGCTTATTAAAGTGAATTTCTTTTAGGGGGGAGTAGATGGTAAAAGGCAAGTGGATAGAATTATTGACAAATGTGACTCTATGCAGGTATATCTTGTCACAACTTTTCTGAAGATTGTTACTTTGTTTTAATAGTATGCTTAACATCAAGAAAGTCATCTGTTTGTAGTCTGAAGCAAGTACCTGTGCTTGAGCTATAGTATTTGATATTTCCATATTTTTGAGACATATTCTCTATGTGATTTGGTTACAGAACCTAAGAGGAGCCATCGCTACTTATCGTAATAGTATTCTTCGGCAACCAGATGAAATGAAAAGAGAGGCATCACTTTCTTTCTTTGTTGAGTATTTGGAACGCTACTACTTCCTTATCTGCTTCGCGGTTTATATCAACACAGGGAGAACTGCTCTGCGCTCCATTTCTTCGGACCAAACAAGTTTCTCTGACTGGATGCGAGCGAGACCTGAACTTTATAGCATACTCAGAAGGTGAGCTTAAATAGATATGTGGAATGTGAGTCTAGAGTGCAAAAGGTTTGGAACTAAAGTAGCATTTCACTTTATATGTCCATAATAATCAATGACATTATCAAGTATGGTAGGGCTTGTAGTCTTCTGTTTGTTCTCCTTTTTTCCTAAAACTTATGACGTCAAGCTTTTGAGACTTCAGAAATTTTGTACTGGAATTCCTTTCTGGCGTGCAAAGCTGATAGTACATTGACATGGGCATGGCATAAACATACTAACCAGTAGGCCTCACTAGCATACCAGTCCCTCCAATCTTGAAAGTTGTTCTCCATGATACTAATAACAATCTTACTTGTTCACTTGTTTCTATATTCTCTTCTCTCATATTTTAAGCTATGAGTATCATGAAGAAGACTAAGTGCTGAAAGTCAGAAATCATTCTATTACAGTACTGGTTACATGTTATTCTCTTCTACTCAGATTACTTTGAAGTTTAAACTTTCAACACTTAGGTAATGATTTCATGGGGTAATTTTTTGCGTGACCTAAAATTTGAAACTCATGGTTATGCAAGTCAGATATGTTGCCCTATTTTTTATTCACCTTTTAAGAATTCCACTGTAGTGTACTGTGTTGTATTAAAAAGACTATTTGCATAATTTGATATTGTAATGACAGTTCATAGCTTAGTAATTGACATGGACAATTTCTGCTTACATTTTGCATATTTTTATTTGGTTTGTGAGGATTTTTTTTTATTATTAAATGAAAGCTGGTTAAGCACTCCAACTTTTTTTTCTAAACTTTATGCATGTACAGGTTGCTTAGGAGAGACCCAATGGGTGCTCTTGGTTATTCGAGCTTGAAACCTTCTCTAATGAAAATGGCTGAATCTGCTGATGGTCGTCCATATGAGATGGGTGTGGTTGCTGCTACAAGGAATGGGGAAGTTCTTGGTAGTCAGACTGTTCTAAAAAGTGACCATTGCCCTGGTTGTCAGAATCTCAGTTTACCAGAAAGAGTAGAGGGTGCACCTAATTTTAGGAAGGTTCCTGGATTTCCAGTTTATGGTGTGGCAAATCCTACAGTTGATGGTATTCGAGCTGTTATTCAGCGTATAAGTAGTAATAATGGAGGGCAACCAATCTTATGGCATAATATGAGAGAAGAGCCAGTCATCTATATAAATGGCAAGCCTTTTGTGTTACGTGAAGTGGAAAGGCCATACAAGAATATGCTTGAGTATACGGTAATTCTCTTGAGTACACACTCCCAATCAGTTAGATTTTATGGATTGAATAGTGAATACAGACAAAATTAACATATGCTAAAAAATTAGGCTGCTGGCTTCTAAAAATTACAGTCTTATGATTGGAGGTAGCCTTTTTACAGAATCATTTAAATGATCTTGCACTTCTCCAATCAGAATCAACAACTTTATGTTTTTATTCATATGTGATTTAGTTTAGTCATTCCCGTCAGTCTACAAAAGCCACAATTTAATTAACTGACAGTGTAATACCTTGGTGTACTATAGGGAATTGATCGTAAAAGAGTTGAGAGAATGGAAGCTCGATTGAAGGAGGACATTTTAAGGGAGGCAGAGCGCTATGGTGGCGCCATAATGGTAATTCATGAAACAGATGATGGCCAAATATTTGATGCTTGGGAACATATAAATGCTGAAGCTATCCAGACACCTTTGGAGGTCTACAGATGTTTGGAGTCTGAAGGTCTTCCCATTAAATATGCACGTGTGCCAATTACTGATGGTAAAGCTCCCAAAAGTTCAGATTTTGACACAATTGCATCGAATGTTGCTTCTGCTTCCAAGGATACAGCATTTGTATTCAATTGCCAGGTATAATTCCTTCATTGTGTCTTGATTCTTAATGTAGGAAGTTGACTACTAGTGAAATAGATATATCAGCACACATTAATTTGATATATAATTCTTTGCAGATGGGTCGGGGCAGAACAACTACAGGCACTGTTATTGCTTGCCTACTGAAACTTCGAATTGATTATGGGAGACCTATCATACGAATGCCGTTGGATCATAGTTATGATGAAGAGTTGGACTATGGCTCCTCAAGTGGAGAAGAAGCCATAGGTGATAAGAGTCCCTCTAATTCAAAGTCTGAAAATGTGAAGGAGCTGCACCACACTTTTGGAATCAACGACATCCTTCTATTGCGGAAAATAACAAGGCTATTCGATAATGGGATTGAGTGCAGGGAGGTTTTGGATGCTGTAATTGATAGATGCTCAGCTTTGCAAAACATACGCCAAGCAGTTTTGCAGTACAGGAAGGTAATCAATCAACAACGTGTAGAACCACGGGTACGGAGGGTTGCATTAAATCGTGGAGCTGAATACTTGGAGCGATACTTTAAGTTAATTGCTTTCTCAGCATACCTTGGAAGTGAAGCATTTGATTGTTTTTGTGGGCAAGGGGAAACTAAGATCTCATTTAAGACTTGGTTGCATCAAAGGCCAGAGGTCCAGACAATGAAATGGAGCATAAGACTACGCCCTGGACGAATCTTCACCTTACCTGTAAATTTCTTTCTTTTTTAAAATTATTATTTGCTGATGTGTGTCCGTATGTGCATCTGCGTGTGTTCCCAATGTGTCATTTGTTTTTTGTGCTTGACCAAGTGTGACCCTGGAAAAGGCTGAGAATTGGCAATATATTCTTTTCGAAAGTAATTATAAATTTATTATTGCCAGGATGAACCAAAAGAAGATAATGAATCTCGGCATGGTGATGTAGTGATGGAAGCAATAGTTAAGGCTCGTAATGGCTCTGTACTGGGGAAAGGATCCATACTTAAGACGTACTTTTTTCCTGGCCAAAAGAAGTCCAGCTGCATGCACTTCCAAGGTGCTCCTCATGTTTACAAGGTATGTTTTACAGTGAAAAGCTATTGTCAGCATATTGTACTTGCTCGATGTAACCCGAAACACATAATAGGCTAATAGCAGCTTCATCTTTTGGGTTATGAATTTTCTCTTGCTAATGTCCATCTAACACAGTTCAAGAGATTCGTGGTGGAATTTGATGCATAGCAAAATGAAACATATATAGAAATATCCAAGACTTAAATTTGGGTGTGGTCGGGGTCTAAATTTTTGTCCAGCGTTTCAATCAAGGATCTTACCCACTTGTAACCCTGCAATATATATCAATCTGTCTCAATAACAGATATGAACTAACATTGTAGGAAAAAGTTGCATAAAATCTCAGATCCTACTTCCAGCATGGGAGCTTCTAGTATCTTCATGTATGTAAACTACTAGTATCTTTCTGGAATTATATTTATCATTACATTCATACTCTCCTTATGCTAGTAAATTGCTAGTATCTTTATGTTAACCTCTTGCTTCTATCATGAGTTCTTAGTTACTTTGTTATGATTATCTTTAAAACATAATATGCATGACAAGATACCTAAATTGCAATATGATATAACTATAACATTTTTTGTACTGCACAAAGCTCCTATTAATGTAATGTCTGCAGAGGGAAACATGCACCCAGCCTTACTCCCGTTACGGAAAGAGCGCCATCTATTCACGGTTCTCCTAGTATATGCTTATTTATGAGGAGAATTCACAGTAGCTAATACTATAGCTCTAGTATGAATAAATGAGTATATTCTTGCAGAAAGCATGGAATTAGTTCCTAGAAACTTGTTTTACAGGTGGATGGATATCCTGTATATAGCATGGCTACTCCAACAATTAATGGTGCTCGAGAGGTGTTGTCTTATTTAGGTGCTAAAGATACAACAGGAAGGACTGGTCACAAAGTGGTAATAACAGATCTCAGGGAGGAAGCTGTTGTTTACATCAATGGCACACCATTTGTTCTTAGAGAACTAGATCAGCCTGTTGATACACTTAAACATGTTGGAATTACAGGCCCATTGGTGAGTCTATTATTTAAAATCATTTCTACTAATTGTCCTTGCTCTCTACAACCCATATGACTTTTTATGCAGGTTGAGCACATGGAGACAAGGATGAAAGAGGATATATTTACTGAGGTTACACAATCCGGTGGTCAAATGCTTTTACATCGAGAAGAATTCAACTCTGCTTCAAATCAATCCACTGTGATAGGTTATTGGGAGAATATTTCGTTGGATGATGTTAAGACACCTGCTGAAGTATATGCAGAATTGAAAGATGAGGGTTACAATGTTGAATACAAGCGGATACCACTAACTAGAGAAAGAGAAGCATTAGCTGCAGATGTCGATGCAATCCAATCTTGTAGAGATGAGTATGTATAAGATCAATAGCTTTTGTTCATAGGGTTAGCTGATCTTTTCAAGGATTTAATAGAGTTCTCCTCTTCAGATCTGTTAGGTACTTCCTCTTTATTTCACACACAGGATTTGGGGGGGTTGCTTATGCTATGGCCATTACATGTCTTGGACTGAGTGCTGATGTGAAATTTGCCACAGAGCAAACAGCAGAAACACATTTCGTATCAACATCACCATCTGAAATATTTTACCAGAACTCTGATGATGATGCACTTAAACAGGGTGATTATCGTGACATACTAAGTCTTACAAGAGTACTGGTTTGTGGCCCTAAGAGCAAAGAAGAAGTTGACATTGTCATAGACAGGTATATTTTTGTGAGTTGTGGCATTCCTTGCTAGGGTTCGGTATATGACGAATCAACCTTGAATGCATTATTGCATATTATATGCCCAATATTTAGTCTTGTATGCCTAGAAAGCTAAAACTTATAAAGTTTCTCCTGTTTGAAAGCAGGCTAGCAGTTCTATGTGCTGTTTCAGGACTTCTTTTTTTGTTATTTTTTCCTTTCTTTCTGATACCTTAAAATGATCTTTGCTTTTCATGAAATTGGAGAAGGATACTTTATAAATAATAGTTTCTGTACCAATAACTATTCATCAACTAATTGCCTGCCATGACACATCACAACTCTATTATGTGACTAATTCTAGTTGTTTTTTGTTGTTACACAACAGTGAGAACAAAGTATACATTTTAAGGCCTGATTTTTCTGGGTTTTTCCTCTTGGATTTCCTATTTATAAGAAGAAAGTGGTTCTTCAGAGCAGAATGACAGAAAACATTTACATAGCCAAAGCAAATTGGTGAAACCAATAGCTCTTCTGCTTTTGCAGGAACATTAATTGTGATTGCATTGTCCTTAACTTCACTCTTATCTTACCCACATGTCTTTGGTTTGTGAGATATATCCTGGTTTATTAATTCCCCCATACACATATTTGTTCTATCATTTCTGACAAATAGATCTCTCCAATCTTTTAAAGGTGTGCTGGTGCTGGGCATCTACGTGATGATATTCTACGTCATAAGAAGGAGCTGGAAGGCTGCCCAAGTGATGATGATGAGACCCGGTCGCATCTCATTGATATGGGCATTAAAGCTTTAAGGTTAGAATGGTTTCACAAATTTAAGGTTCTATTGTACCGTATTGGTTTTGTCATTGTATTTTCTTGTTGTCTGCTAATAGATAGCATTAATTGCTTAAACTATGTGAAGCCCTTAATTTTAAGCCCAGTGACCTTAGTTCAAGGTTGACCATCCTCATTATTGTGCCGAAATTTGTACCCATGTCAGGAACCAACTATATCAATTTGAATTTGGACATAAGAACTATTTCTTTTGGCGGGTACTGGAAGTTGCATTGGTTTAATGTTAGACTATGTTCTATGTGGATACCACTGTTTTATCTTAACTAAATTCAGTTGTAAAATTTCTCAACCTATAATGAAAGATTTGTGTCACAATGTACTCTGTTCCATTTGGGAAATATATCTAAACTATAAAAACCCTGTCCTGTGTGTTTAAGGAATGAGCTTTGGAACTTTTTGCTTGAACTTCCTCCTCTTTTTGTGGAACATTCATGCCTCTGAAACCATTTAATTAGTAAAACAAATGATGGTGGAATTTCAACTTGATTCTCCCAATAGGAAAGGTGATATGCATATGCATGTCCATAAATGACGTGAAGGAGCATTACTATAATGGCATTTAACAATATATGTGCACTTAAGGTGAGTGTGTACTAGAAATTAGCTTGAGTTAGCAAATACTTATTGCTACACACTGTTGCTATATTTTAGTGTGGTTGTGGTAAATATCAATGACAACAAAGAGAGTGAATAGTGCTTTGCTTTTGATTTCCTAGTCAATAGCAAGATGTAGGATGAGTGCATCAGGTAATTTAAAGAAATAAGAATTGTTTCTGTTTCATTATATCTAAGACGCACGAATATGGACACGGGACACAAATACGAGACATTTTAAAAAAATAGGCCACGACATGTTTAAGAAACAACAAAATAAATAAATAAAATCATTATATATAATTGATATGTTTGAAGAAATATTTTTCTAATCTATAATATAAATACACAGTATGCATAAACTATTCATGAGATAAAAAAAAAGTATTCACAATACCACAAAAATATCACAAGTCAAAATGATAATACTAATATGTGATAATATTATTCAATATTATGAGAATAAATAACTAACTACTATTATTTAACTACAGCAGATGGAATAAGTGAATCAATGATTTTTGCATTAATTTGCTATAATATTAATTTTCTCTGATGCACTGACTTGTGATTGCAACATTATATTTCTGCAGAATATGCAGGAAATTCTTATAATAGATAGTTTCTATTATAAACTTTTGTAGCGTATTATAAATTTTATGCCTAAACGTGTCTCGAGAGTGTGTGTGGCCAAATTTATTATATATATTTTTAAATATAGAAGTATCCGATACGTGTCCAACGAGTGTCTGATAAGTGTCAGTGTCCGATAAGTGTTGGACACGGCATGCTACTTGAAGTGTTTGTGCTTCGTAGCACTATATTCTTTAGACTTGAAGGTTCTGTTTTTGACCTTTTATTATAGAGGAAATAGTTTTACTGGAGATTCAAAATCATTATACATCCTTGGATTGAGAGTAATTATCTGGAAAATAATAAAGGATACTTGAGGCAGGGGGTGGTGTTGTACTTCTGTTGTCTTTGTGCGTAGTATATACCTGAGAATAGAAGGCACCCCAATAGGTTAAGGAATTAGAAACCATAATACAAGAACCCGAAAAATAATAGGAGGATAAGCACAGAGGACCACAATAATGTAGAGAGAAAATGATGGATCATTAAGTGAAGCATACGATACTTTCAGTCCATCGTGCCATTATTGAACTCTGCAAGTGTACTAAAAAAGCCTATCTTGTGCAATGTTCCGAAAAGCGCGGTACGCAAGCAGTCACCCTCACTATATAGCACATACAACCTAGCATTTTAATATATTAAAAATATTATATATGTAAATTTTGATTGGTAATAGACTAGTTTTATGTAAAATGTATCGTACTGTGTACACCCAAATAACACTGGGCAGAATCATGTTTTATCAAAAATATAAAACTACGACTTACAAATGGTAATTAATTGAGAAGCTAATAAAGAAGTAAATTACAAGTTGTTTTTACTGTTGGTTGATATGCCTACCTGCACCCATGCCCGCTAAACAATCCACTTAAATCATCAAATGGTCGCCAAAAATTGTATAGGCGGCCTATTGCTAGGCCACGTATGGCCTATGCGCGGCGATCCATAGGCTGCGTCTCCAAGGCGCTCGCCTACTGTGGCCACCAAACTGTCTTTGAAAACATTGATCTTGCATTTATAGTTTTATACACATATACTTCCAAAATTGTGTAGATTTTTCCTGAGTAAAAAAATGGTTTTCCTTTTTCCTTCATTGTTTGGTAAGAGTAAAGACACTCTAATAAATTTAAGGAGCTTCTCCAAACCCATGTACTTCTAGTGAAACCAACCTCATATAAGACCAACTAATTCAATAGCCACATCAGATTGTTTTGGTTTTGATTTTTTTTTTTTTTTGTCTAGAAAGTTGGTGACATAGAAGGTTAGTTCTAAATGAAAACATTTATGGCTTAGAGTAGGTCAATAGAAAATAGAACAATGATCAAACAACATGATATGATAGAAATTGGAAAGATAGCCTAAACTATTCAATTGTCATGTAAAATTATGCATTTACAGCTGGATATAGAACGATGTCTATTGGTTTGACTTTGGGGAGATTTCCTTCTTGTTTTCCGTTGTATTCTTTATCCTGAAGTTTCTGTAATCAATTACTACCACTTACACCTGATAGTTACTTGTATCTATTTTTCATCACATGGATATTCATATGGTGTAAGATATTTTTACCCTTTGGTACATCATTGGCTGATATATGGTTATAGTCTTTGAAAGCAATGTTGATCTTTTTGGAGGGTGGGGAGTGTCGTAGTCAGCCATTTTTGGACTATGTTAAGTATCATTCAGTACAGGTGCATAAATAGTTGAACTTACCAATTATGACATGGCAACGTAAGAAATAGTAAAGTAAACCAACAGATCTTTTTCATGGTTCAACTTCAACTCTTTTTCTGCTGATTGTTTTTGCTCAGACACTGCTATCCAGATTATTTCCAAATCTGGCCTCATTATGTATACTTAATCTTCTATTTTCTTTCCAATGTATACTTAATCTTCTATTTTCTTTCCAACCCTTCCTGCAAAGCCTCAAAATTGAACATGAAAGTGCATGCTTGCATATTTCTCTCCATGACCATCAGAGAAGTTAACAAACTTATCACTCTAGTTAACTGCCCGTGCAATTGAGCATGCTATTTGGAACTTGACCGTGCCATTTGGAAGATGTCTTTTGTCTGATTCGCTTATAGAAGTTTTAGGGTAGTTGGTGTTTTTCACTGGTTGTTAGGTGATGGGAATCTTGTTCAAGTGATGCAAAATGACGCAGACGTAGCACGTGATGAGCAATGAGAAATGATTTGTCAAACTGGTTGATGCTGTTAGATGTTATATGTACTTTATGGACAATAATGGCCTCTCGGTCTTTCTTCAGTTATAAACCTCCACATGCTTGGACTCTGTAGCACTTATTACATGAGGAGGAAATATAGAAATACTTTCTCATATATATCAACCATGAATAGTTTTGTTCAGCAGCTACTGCATATAAGTGCATCATTAGGCTTCCTATCAGATGCTTATTTCATTTTTAAGTTTTCTGTTTGTCGCATCTCACTATATCAGTATGGCATTTGTACTTCTGTGTATTCCAAATAATTACAAATGGTTTTATTATGCCACTGATCCTTTATTATTATTTTATTTGCAGGCGATACTTTTTTTTGATCACTTTCAGGTCTTACCTCTACTCCTCCTCTCCAAGAGAAACAGCATTTTCGTCATGGATGGAGGCCAGGCCTGAACTTGGCCACCTCTGTGATAACTTAAGACTAGACAAATAGATGACGATTTGGCCCTCTCTGGGATCTTCTGCACAGGTACCCAATGAACTGGTTAAGCTGAAGAAATAAACAAAGGGTTACAAAAGGCAGAAAGAAATGAATGGGGGTTTTTGGGCCTTGGGTTGTGAAATATCATACTGAAAATAGTAAGTGAGAGTTGCACCTATAAGTGTACAGTTCTTCAGCTAATAGTGATATGTTCATCTTAATTAAAGACTGCTGTTATGTTCATCTTTATTGATCTGTTCACAGCAACATCGAGTTAATGCCATATGTTCATAAGTGGCATTCTCTACATATAATGTGATTCTTCAATGTTGTGTAAACTTTCAGTGGTTACTGTACTTGGATTACCTGCATGTTTTTGCCATTTTGTGCATAGTTAATGTACCTTCAGACTCTGTTATATTTCTGGTACATATTTGCTGATATAGTATGAGCAGAAGAAGGGGAGTAGATTATATTTGCCAAATCTAACACAGTCATTTATGTATTGTTTCAAGGTCTTGCATTAACTATCAGCAGTTATTGCACTAGAAAATGCTGGCAAACTGTCAAACTCATGCATCCAAATATTGTTGTGCAATACCCACTCTGCCAAGTAAATGATATTGTCAGTCTTTTGCAAATATTACATGTGTTTATTTTGTTTTTATGCATCACCAATGAGGAGCTTGGGACCTGGGCTCGCATTCATGGTAAGTGGTCAAATTGCCTAGTATAAAATACCTGTTGAAGAATCTATAGAGGCTTGTAGATATGGCCCATAAATGCCACGAGTTTGCACACAAGATTGAGATGCCATACCTAAACTTATGCTCTCTTTTTGTTTTGTCCTGAGTGTCCCTGTCCAGTATCCTGTTTCACTATACTATCTATCATATACTTCACTTTTCTCACTATAAATTGGCTTAGTTATAAAGTTTGTGTAACTTTGTTGCTCGATGATTTGGCAAAGCTGAAGCTGGTCAAGGGCTAAAGTGCCATGAAAGACAACATGCAATGCCCTTTGTGATTATAACTTTTGCCGTTTAGTAGAGGTTTTAGTAGATGTAAAAGTATAATGTATGAGAAGAAAGTATTTATTTTATACTTCTGTGCTGACTAAGCAAAAAATATAACTTGAAGATTACATTTTTACATCGAAATGTAAAAGTATGCAGCTATAATATTGCCACCTGATGACTTGCAAATATTAGTTTTATTTTATTATCACATCACCAAATATGCATCAGAACTTATGTTTCTCTTGTTTAAATTGAACTTTTTAGAGGAGGATGAAGGAGAAAGAGAAACTAAAGAGCCTTTGATGGTCAATTTTATAGAGAGGAAAGAGAATCTTCTCTTTCTATCTCCCCTCTCGTATATCCTAACATAAATGGCCTATTTCCTTTTGGGATGATTTTTATCACAGGATGTTATTTCTCTATATATTTTAGTTGGGAGAAAAGGATAAATATAATTGTGTTTTAAATAAAAATAATGCTCGATTGTGAAAAAAAAATGCGACTGAATTCAATGATAATTTTTTATATGAAAACACTTTCACTACGTACATATTATAAAACACCACAAGTATATTATATTTTTATAGTGAATATTATAATTAACATTTAAAAATAGCACAGTATATCGTTATAAATAATACATAAATACAAGAGAAGTTTGACAAATGTGATGACCCCCTCTTTATGTCGGTATTATTGGGGGGCGTTATCTCAGAGATGTTCTCGAAAATTAAAAAAAATTAAAAAAACTTACACTTAAATCTTTTAAATTATTATCTTTTTTTTTACATATTTTCTTTATTTATTTATTTTAAATGCTAACCCCCTCTTTATTACATGCATAGTATTGTTATATGAGCAATTAAATGATATGTTTAGCTTTATATTTTTCTTTAAAAGGAAAGAATAGAGAAATTATGGTTTATCAAAAAATATTTTTTTTTTCGGGTTTTTTCTCTATCTTCCGTCACGAAGACCATTTTGCCCTCGTCCGTACACTTTCTAAAAGGCATCCGGATCACCTCGCTTCGATGCTCTCTCTCTCTCTCTCTCTCTGTGAGACACTTTCGTATCGAAATCGTTCCTTTGATCCTTCTCCCTCGTCGGATTCCACCAGTTTCCCTCCGATTTGATATTGGGATCTCTGTTCTCGATTCCTGGTGACGCGTCTTGATTTGAGTATTTGAGTTTTGATGGATTAGAGGATAAGGTTTGGGATAGTTTTGGGGGCTGCGATTGGATGGCGGGAGGCTCGGAGAGGGGGAATGGGCACTTGGTGAAGGTGGATTCCACTGAGTTCAGGTGGGTTTTCCAGGACAGGGAGGATAGCTCGGAGGAAGGTGGTGAATCGCAATCCCAGAGCAGTTTGGACTCGGAGGAAGAAGATAATGCGGCGCAGAGATTGGTTAGAACCGGCCCCCGCGTCGATTCTTTTGATGTCGAGGCCCTTGAGGTCCCTGGGTACCAAAATGATTACGAGGTAAGGTTTAGTCCTTCAATTCTTGCAGTAAACTCTTCATGTTTGGTCTGAATTTGTCAAAGATGTCGTTTTGTTAATTTAAAACTGTATGTGGTGTAGGAGTTATCGTCTGAAGTTGTTTCTTGTAATTTTAGGAGTTCAATTTAGGAAGGAACATTGTCCTTGCCCTCCAGACACTTGGAGTAGTATTTGGGGATGTTGGAACCAGCCCGTTGTACACTTTTGATGTAATGTTCAACAAATATCCTCTTAGTGAGAAGAAGGATGTTCTTGGAGCTCTTTCTCTTGTTTTGTACACTTTGATTCTAATCCCGCTGGTGAAGTACATTCTGGTTGTTCTTTGGGGCAATGATGATGGTGAAGGTATGCTGGAGGCCAATTTTTTTTTTTCCTTTGATTTGTTTTTTATCTTAATGAATCAATATATAAACATTATATCCTTGCTTTCCTATTTTTCCTTTCTAGGTGGAACATTTGCTTTGTATTCATTGATATGCCGGAATGCAAAGGCTAGTCTTCTCCCAAACCAGTTGCCTTCTGATGCTCGCATATCAAGTTTTAGGCTCAAGGTGCCATCCCCGGAGCTCGAGAGGTCCCTTAAGATCAAAGAGAATCTTGAGACTTCATTAACTTTGAAGAAACTGCTTCTGATTCTGGTGCTTTTTGGTACTTCGATGGTGATTGCAGATGGAGTTGTTACCCCAGCGATGTCTGGTTTGATATTGCTCTACCTTGTCCCACTACTATCCTTGGTCATTTGTTGCTTAATATGGTAGCACTGATATGAAGATTCCTGCAAATTTTCTTTTAATCGTTACTTATTCTATCTTTTTTTCTCCCCCTTTTACAGTGATGTCAGCTGTGAATGGCTTGAAGGTCGGAATATCTAGCATTGAACAAGGTGATCCTGCTATTTCAGTTATTACTCTAGGATCTTTTCGGTCTTCTTTTATTTTGTCTACTATATATGATAATATGAACCACAGAAAACTTGCAATGTGTTGGCATGCAATATGATGAACAAGTCTGGTACATATACGCATGCTTCTTGCTAAACATATCTCTCATGGTTTGGATACGACAAGTCAATATGCTCAAGGGAATATGCAATCTTGGTGTTTAAATTATCTACTAAGGCATGCCTCTTACTAGGATCAACTAATGTGTTTAAAATATTTTTCTCTTTGGCATTGCTGCAGATCAAGTGGTGACAATTTCAGTAGCTGCTCTTATAGTTTTGTTCAGTGTACAAAGGTTTGGAACAAGCAAAGTAGGGCTTGCTGTGGGACCTGCTTTATTCATTTGGTTTTGCTCCCTTGGGGGCATCGGGGTGTACAATCTCATTAAATATGGGCCAGAAGTTTTAAGAGCGTTCAACCCAATATATATTTATTACTTTTTTCAACGAAATCCTAGTCAGGCTTGGATGGCTCTTGGAGGATGTGTTATGTGTGCAACAGGTAAGGATGCATAATATACTCAATGGCACTGGCATATGCTTTTGTGTAGTTGTGTACTTGTATGCAAGTAAATTGCTTCTTAGAAGAAAATAAGCATAAAACTAATGTGGGCCAATGTGGTCATTCCCAAAACTGGCCCAGTCAATTTTTTGAAGTCTGAGCTTTACTCCCAAGGATTCTCTATCTGGTTGTGGGTTCCTAGACTGTGTTTTGTGTTAAGCAATGAGCCACCACATGAGCTACTTCAACTTCAATTGCTGAAATGGCATCTTTCAGTCCTGCATAATACTCTTCTTCATTTTTTATTGCTTTTCAGCTGCACACTAGCCTCACATCTTTTGTATTCTTTTATGTAATGATAGCCAAACTCTTTTGTCTTCTTTACTTTCTCAACAACTCTTTTCTTAGTAGAGGTGCAACTGGGATAGGTGGTGTTGCTAATTAGTTGGAGCATCTTGAAGAGCCTTTCCAATGTTGTTTCTGAAACATTGTTTCTTTATGCATCATGATGCTGTTGCATAGTCTTAAGAGTGACCCTACCTAATTATCATTAACATTGTAGATCATGGTTTCAAGTTTCAGTTGATCCCAAGTGGGATCGGTCGAAACAGATCGGGATCTACCATAGCTCATCCCGATCCATGGCGACTAGTTTTGGCCAAGTATCGGCCGGATCGGCAGATACCTGATCCGTATCGGGTCGGGATCTCACTCAATATAGGCTCTCCCTCTCTCTTCTCTCTTTTCTCTAATTTTCTTTTAATTTCTTCTCTCTCTCCATTGCCCCATCTCTCTCATTCCTCTCTCTAGCCTCTCGCTCTCTTTTCTTCCTCTCTTTCTTTCCTCCAATCTTCCTCCCTCTCTTTCTACTCTTTTATACTCTATCTACTAAAGTAATAGAGAGTTAGATAGAGACATGAGAGAGAGAATGGAGAGTGGGAGAGAGGACGGAAAAGATTGAGAGAGAGTAACAAAGAGAGGGAAAGAGAAGGGAGAAGGAGAATAAATGAAAAAAAAGAATGAGAGAAAAAAATTGCGTTGGTAAGAGAGAGGAAATGAAAAAAATAAAACCAGAAAAATAAAATTTGCCCTGCGACAGTAAGAGAGAGAAAGGGAGAGAAAAGAGAGAGAAGAAAGGAAACAAAATTAGAAATATTTGTATTGCCTTGGTAGTAATATAGAGAGAGAAAGAGAGAAAAAAAGAGAGAAAGAGAAGGGAGAGCCAATTCAGTATTTACCAAAATTTTAAGTAAATACATTTTTTTTGTTTTTAGGCTTTATATTTGAGTAGTTATTGTTTTCTTATTTTTCTTGTCATTTTTCTAGATTTTAAAAAAATCTGTATTTTTAAATGATATTTAAAATTTTACTTAATTAAAAATATATGATCTGTTATGGGCGGCCCGACCAATACGGCTAATACAGTCAATACGTATTATTTTTTCGGATGGCCAATTTTGATTATGATCCTAATATCGAGTTTTGGAACCTTGTTGTATATCATTGACTTCATGAGGAATAAGTTTATAGAATTTTAGGATTGTCAAATAGATGTGCTAGAAGTTTTAGCATGAAAGTATTTGATGAAAACCGATAGTTTGGACAATTTAAACTCCTGTTCTTCCAGAGGACACAGTATAAAGTATAAACTTGGCTTGTTGTACTGCAGGTTCTGAAGCGATGTTTGCAGACCTCTGCTATTTCTCTGTTAGGTCTGTCCAGGTAATGCTTTGTTGTTTCTCCACATATGCATTTCCGCCTGTTTCTAATTACCACCTTGGTGTAGAAACTCTATGTCATCATTTTATGATTGTCTAATTCTGGCTTTGTGTCTCTGTTGCAGCTCACCTTTATGTTTCTGGTTCTTCCTTGCCTCCTTTTGGGATACCTTGGCCAGGCTGCATTTCTTATGGAAAATTTAACTGTAAATGAGCAGGTCTTCTTTTCATCTATTCCGAGTAAGCTAAATTAATTGATTTACTTTTAATTTCCTTTCTTACTTAGAACTGGTTCCATGTAAAAAGGATTTCATGTCAGTGTATTCTGAATCAGAAGGAATTTGTTTATACTGTAAAAAGTAAATCCTGTAATACAGGAGTAAATGATAATTGCAGGTGGTGCTTTCTGGCCAGTGTTCTTCATAGCCACTATAGCTGCACTGATTGCAAGTCGTGCAATGACAACTGCAATATTCTCAATTATAAAGCAAGCAACAGCTCTTGGTTGTTTTCCTCGCCTTAAAATCATTCATACATCTCGGAAGTTCATGGGTCAGATATATATTCCAGTGATAAACTGGTTTTTGCTCGTCTCTTGCTTAGCTTTTGTTGCCTCCTTTGGAAGCATAAATGAGATTGGCAATGCATATGGTATGTGAAATTACTTCTAGTATCTTGTTGGTTTGAAAATGCATTTGCTTGTTTTACTTTGTGATTTTTGTAAGAATGACAACAACAATAACCAATCTTTTAGTTCTAGCTATTTGAGTTTGCTATATTAATTCCTCATTCTACATGCCACTCTTTTTATTTCAATCTTCCTGACAAATTAAACCACTTTTATGGGAAAAAAAGGGTCTCTAAAAGCACATGCCTTTCATTTAGGGAAAGTTTAGATGCATACTTTCCCCATTGCTAGAAATATGGTTATCATAACACAATTACATGACCAGAGTTTTGCTTCCTCATAACACTGATTGTTCAAATATTAGTTTCAGATGAACATATGTGAGCGTTATGTTTGTTTGGAAAAATGAGAAAGATTTACTTGCATCTAGGACTTAGGGGTGGTAATTGGGTCGGGTTAGTAAGGTTCGTTCTGGTCGGGGAATGATAATGCATACACAAATATGACTCATTTATTAAACGGATTATCGAGTAGCACAAGTTATTCAAATTTTATGAGTTATTTAAGTTATAAATGAGTTTATTAGAGTCATAAAGGAGTTGGCAGGTAGAGGCATAAATGGGTTAATCGAGTTGAGATAATAAACACGAACACGACCTGTTTATGACCCAAACTCGGTTAGACTAAACTCAAACCCATTTAAAAATCGTGTTGTCGTGTCGGGTTATGGGTAAGGTCAACTTTTGCCACCCCTACTAGGACTATATACTATTTTGAGGTATGACTATATGAATTACTAGATCTCTGCAACATTTATGATGTGCAGGCACCTCAAAGGATCTACCTCAACCATCGTTCGATCATCTCTTGAGAATCATAGGTTGTTGATTGAGCTTAGTTATGCTAACTTGGGTAAAACCATCGATGGCTATGCCGACCGGCACTTGTCGTGCTGGTGGCATACCGACGTGTGGCACGAGAGGTGCCGCACGACACCCCTCCTAATAGCTTCGCTGCTCGCCATCGACCTCGTCGTTGAGCTACTCGTCGCTGCTCGTTTTCACAATTGTCATTGCTCAAGCTCACGTCGAGTGCCCTAGCCCAAGGGAGGAAGAAGAAAGATCGGGAAAGATAACCGACGATACCTCTCTCTCTCTCTCTCTTCCTATTCCCTTGAGCTAGAGCACCCGATGCGAGCTTGGGCGACGGCGAAGGCGAAGGTGAATATCTCTTATCTTTTTCTTTCCTTCTCTTACGGTACGGCGGCTGACAAATGCTGCGGCACGGTCCATGCTTGTGGCATGACTATCGTTGGGTAAAACTTTAAAAGTTGAGCAATTCACTAATTCTTTTCTCTTGATGCCATGCAATATGATTTTATTTTTGATAAATAATAACCTTGTGTCCCACATATCTTTGTGCATCTCATCCTATTATTCATATTCGTTGCTTCTCCACCTCTATATTATATAAAAGGGTTTAATATATTTTATCACCCCGTATTTATGCTCAAAATCACTTTACTCCCATGTACTTTAAAAAATTTCAATCTATCTTCCCATTAAATGTGATGCAATTGCTAAACTTTATAAAAATTTGGGTTTAATCATACTTACTGTATAGTTGGCATAATCTGTAAACTTTCTTCCCATGCTACCATATGTCCAATATATCTTCACTCGAGCTCTCTGTCCATAGTAGCATAATCTTGAAGGACTATTTGTAGCATTAAAAAAAGATGGTGAAAGAGGCTCTAGGAATGGGAAAGTAAGAACTATCTAGAAGAAACTGAGAGAATGATCATTCTTTGAAGAGAAAATAACTTATATAAAAGGGAGAAGGCATTTTTATTCAAAAAATATATGAAAAGAAGGGAACTCATCCCGCCAATTCATTTCGGACGTTTTTTAAGCGCGCTTAGTTAAATTTGACGGAAAAACTAACAGTCTCATTGTAGTTATAAGTATAGGAATCAATTTGAGGCTTTTTAATAAAATGATTTTTGATATAAGTACAAGGTGATAAAATATATTTAACCCTATATAAAAATAAGTGCATACGGAAGGAAATATACAAATATGGACAATTTGAGGAGTGGATCTGTAATATCATCATAAAGTAAGGCGATATTAACTATAATATTACATTTTGCTAAATTGAACTAGTGTATTTGGAAACACAATGCCTTGATCTGATGGGTTAGTGTTCAGAGCAGCGGATCTAATCACTGCACTGTATTTTGCAAGCTCTGCATCTCTAGGTGGGATCTTCATTACAAGCTAGACTTTGATTTATATTGCCATGGATAAATGATTAAACAACCTTTGTTGGAATCCATCTCCTAGTTCTAATTTGACTAAAAGATGTGTTAGGGCTCTTCTGTGTACATGAAGACATTTTTTGCAGATACCACCTCGTTGTATGGTTCTATTATTGTTGGATAAACCAAATAAATACTTGGATTGTTCCCTACATTGCAAATTCCCCCTGTAATTCAGCACGAATAAGCATCTTTAGACATGTATCGTTTTGATGAGAAACTTTTCATTATTAAATTTAATCTGTATTTCATTTCTTGATTGTTCTATCCCTTTTATTTTAGTTGAATAATTTTTATATTGTTCCATACATTGTTTCTTATAGACCTTCAGATGTAGACATTGCTATTCTTCTCTTTCTATGATGAAATGCATACAGATATTGCTATTCTTCTCTTTCTTGATGAAATACATACTCTTCAGGCATTGCTGAGCTTGGAGTGATGATGATGACTACAATATTGGTTACTATCATCATGCTTCTGATATGGCAGATCAACATTATTGTTGTGTTGTGCTTTTTTTCATTCTTTCTGGGGTTGGAATTGCTTTTCTTCTCTTCAGTTTTGGGCAGTGTGGGAGATGGAAGTTGGGTCTTGTTAGTATTTGCTGCTGTATTATTCTTGATTATGTATATATGGAACTATGGTAGCAAGCTGAAGTATGAAACTGAAGTAAAGCAGAAACTTTCAATGGATTTGCTGAGGCAATTGGGCTGCAACCTTGGTACGATTAGAGCACCTGGAATTGGATTGCTTTATAATGAGTTGGTAAAAGGAGTCCCTGCTATTTTTGGTCACTTTCTGACCACCTTGCCAGCAATTCATTCAATGATCATATTTGTCTGTATTAAGTATGTTCCAGTTCCTGTAGTGCCTCAGAATGAACGTTTTCTCTTTCGGCGGGTCTGCCCTAAAAATTATCACATGTTCCGTTGCATTGCTAGGTATGCTATCTCTTAAAATTTGAAATGGCAGTTGCTTCCTATTTCTGGAACATATTCCTCTTCAGATTTTCGAAAATCTCTCTTCAGTAATGTATTTCATTGAAATTTAATTGTTGCTCTAAATTCAGGCTGTTAAATTATGGTTTAGTTGTACAACCAGTTGAGCCATTTGTCGTGAATACAATATTTAGTCGTACTCAGTGGCATCGGTTTAATTGGGACACCATTAAATTTTCACTTCTTTCTCAAAAAAAAGAAAAAAAAAAAAAGAAAGAAAAAAAAGTGGTACTATTGTGCTGGAGGTAACTTATGTTGGGACTAACCTTCTGTATTCTGTTTACAGGTATGGATACAAGGATGTTCGTAAGGAGAATCACCAGACATTTGAACAACTTCTTATTGAGAGTCTTGAGAAGTTCATACGTCGAGAAGCCCAAGAACGTTCATTGGAGAGTGATGAGGATGGTGACACTGATTCCGAAGAAGAGGTATGCTCGAGAATCCTTGTAGCACCAAATGGCAGCGTGTATTCTCTTGGTGTTCCGCTCTTGGCTGATTATAACTGCATTGAAAAGCCAAGCTCAGAAGCAAGTACTTCATTTGAGGAATCTCGAGAACAGACATTATCTGATGCAGGGCAAAGCCTTGAACGAGAGCTCTCATTCATACACAAGGCAAAAGAGTCAGGGTTGGTTTATCTTCTTGGGCACGGTGACATAAGGGCTAGGAAGGACTCTTGGTTTCTAAAGAAGCTTGTTATAAACTACTTCTACGCCTTCTTGAGAAAGAATTGCAGGAGAGGCATTGCCACATTGAGTGTTCCACACACAAATCTGATGCAGGTTGGCATGACTTACATGGTCTAACTAGTTTTGTAGTTTTCCGCCCTTAACATATAGTTACTAACAGTTGGATAGATAGGATCATGGTTGGGATTACGGATATTTTTCATTTCTAGATTTTTTTTTCCAGTTCTAACAACAGAGTCGATATGTATGTCCAAGTATGTGGAGAAGGTGCTTTTTTCCCCTATTAAAGAAATGTCGGGTCCTGAAGCTTTGTTGTATCACAGCAACTAGTGAATGATTTACATTTGTAATTGTCTAATCTCTAGAGAGATACTAGTTTGGTGATTTTGTGTGAAGGAGCAACTATGTTCTTCAAATATTATTGCCCATGGTCCTCCTTTACATTGTTTTAGAATTTCATTTAGATTCAGTGAGCTTATCACATCGATTTTGATGGCTACTATTGCGATGCTTGGTTATATGGTTAGATTGAGTCAAACACTCCATGAAGCAACATTAGTGCATGAAGACTGTTTGATTCTCCTGAACTGGGGAAATGAATCCTTGTTGTCACATTTTATTATAAAAATATGTATATTTAATATAAAAATTAAACATATTCAGTTTTAAAAGTTTAATCTTACTAGGGATTTTTGTGATTCGTATCCCGTCTTTAGAAATTTTATAACGTGACTCCTCATTTTTCTTCTTATAATATTTATTTAACATCTTTAATTAATTTGACATAACCATAATCAAATAGAATAATACCGAAAAGAGAATATTATGTTCTAATCCACAATATAATTTATAATATTTTTAAATTATCATTGTACTTATTTCTAATTTTATTTATAACTTGAAGATTCATAATTTATTACCTTTTCCCAAACCATGAAGAACATTGCCTAACTTTGTTGTTTGCGACCTCAAATACGAAGATGAAGAAATTTTGGAAAAAGATAAAAAAAAAAAAATAGGCGCAGGGTTTATTGTGGGGTTTGATATTTCAATTTGTAGGGTAGAATTTAGTTTTAGAAAATATGTTTTAGATTTTGTGGTGTAGGGTTTAATTTTGGGAAAAGGATTTTGTGGGGGTAGGGTTTTGTTTTGAAAGAAGATTTTGTTGGGATATAGGTTAGGTCAGTACCTTTTAAGAGTATTTTAGTAATCTTTAAACTAGAATCACATAAAATATATAACATAATTAATGTCAGTTAGCTAAAGTAACATTAGGATGTTAAATAAATATTATAAGAAAAATAAAGAGTAGGATTTCAAAATTCTCAAAGATGGGGGTGCAGTGGTGCACATTTTATTATAAAAATATGTGTATTCTTAAGCTCAACTAATTGGGTAAATAAATTTGTAATACACCTAGTTAAGTAGGTTGTTTAGTGTACAGACTTAAAAACTCCAAAACACTGACATTTTTCACTGGAAAAATCGTAGGAATAAATTGGAGAATGAAAATAACCTTATTTATTTTATAATTTAATAAAATTACTTATCCTAAAATAAAAAAATTAAATATTATAAAAGTGTTTTCAATATTTTAAAAGTATAGGAAAACAAAAATACCATATGCTTTTCCAGTTTCCAACTTTCCTCCAATCCATACACAACGTTTGGGTTAGGTCTCGATCGAGTGGTTGATCCAACTCACACATTAAGACGGCGAGAGCCAACCTCGAGTTTCGTGCCAAAATAAATTCGTCATAAGAAAAAATCATGGCAGCGGAGGCGAAGGAGATGGCTATGACTACCATCGGAGTGGTGGGAGCGGGGCAGATGGGATCCGGCATCGCCCAGCTCGCCGCCGTCGCTGGATTCCACGTCTACCTCCACGACTCCGACCCCGCCGCCCTCGCCCGAGCCGCCACATCCATCTCCGCCGCCATCCGCCGCCTCGTCTCCAAAGGCCACCTCTCCGAGGTACGGCTCCTATGTCTTCCTTTCCACCTTCTATTCGCTCTTGTTCTTGCTTAGATGGGCTAGGGTGTCGAAATGAGAAGTTTTTGATGGATCAAGGTGTAAACTTTCCCATGAATATGACAGGACAAGAGATTGATTTTGTTTTGTGATCCTCCTCACATGGCTATGACCTTTTATTTGGGTTATTTCTGGAGAATAATTTATAATTGGATTATATTCTTCTTCTTTTTTTCTTGCTTATACTAAATATTTCTAGGCTGTTAGCCAGTTTCTTCTAAACTAGTCAACTTGAGCAAATGAACTTATCCTACATCATAGAAGGATTGCTAATTGTTTGAAACCTAATTACCCAGATTCCTCTCTCTTCTAAACAATCTTAACTCTCTCTCTCTCTCTCTCTCTCTCTCTCTCTCTCTATATATATATATATATATGTATATGGTATTATAAGTATTGCTAAAAAGAGTTTTCGATTTACGACCAATGATTTAATGATTCCATAAGAACTATTAATTTCTCATTTTTAATAATAATATTAAATAAAATTAATCAAAGTATTAATTATATGAATTGAAAGTATTGATCACTTTTCTAAATTATAAAAGTAAATTAGTCATATTTTTTTTTTTGGTTATCCATTTATAAATAAAAAATAAATATAATAATAAATTAGTAGAAGTTGGCACTCCTATAATTAAGAAAAGATTACAAGGATAAACAGCAACTAATAAGTTAGTATCGAATCATCGCTGTACTATAACATAGTACAGCACAAAGAATCTCAGAAGAAATTGTGTTGCATTTACTTTTTTTGGAAGTAGAACTGTGCATATTATGATGATGACCACTGCGATTAAAGTGGCCGACGGTCCCAGTTGTCGTACAATTGGAATCACATATATGCTATTATTTTTCTTATATTCTCTTTTTACTGAAACTTTTTTCGTGTGGCTTTAAAACTTGTGCTGCTATTGCCAAAGGCCCAAAACTACCAAAAAGATTGTAACTGATCTATGCATGCCCAAGCAAAAGAGAAAGTAAAGAAGTTTGAAAATGCTTTTGAGACTCATGTTTATGGATTCAGTGTTTAACAACTTGTAGAAGATTTCTTTTATTTATTCACTGGTTCCTTCCAAAATCTTTGGGTAAGGAAATAAGGTAAGTCTTTTGAGACTCAGGTATGCTAGTTATAAAAGACTCCACATACCGAGAATGTCAGGAACTCTATTTACTAGTTTCATCAAATATTCTGCCACTTGTATGTCATAAATTTGCCAATATTCATTCCTCGTCTTGTTTTATTATTGGTTTTGCAGGTTGCTGGTAGTGGTTCTGTGAACCGCCTGAAATTCACCTCAAATTTACAAGAGCTTCAGACAGCAGATGTTATAATTGAAGCTATTCTAGAATCTGAAGATATAAAGAAGAAATTGTTTTCAGAGCTTGATAAAATCTCAAAATCTTCCACCATTTTGGCATCTAATACTAGTTCAATCTCTATAACTCGACTTGCTTCTGCAACTAGACGTCCATCCCAGGTTGTCATTACATCCTGGTTTCCTCACCATGTTTTGTCTGATAGTGAATTTTTTTTTAGGACTTATAAGTGCTTATCTTATACTTGTTTTATCTACGGACCATGATTTAAAATTAGTAAGAAACTTGAACCGCTAGTCTAGTGATGATAATGTTAAACACTTCGGTAATCACATGCAGTGCTACTTTGGATAGTAAATTTCATTTTATTACATGTCTGATATTTTATTTTTTAATCCTCCGAGTCCCTGATGTATACATGTTTTCGAAGATTTTTCATCATTGTACCATATTCATATTGTGTTCCATCTATATCTTGTAGCCATATGTTTGCTTCATATTTTCCAGGCTATTCGTTTCATTGTTTTGTTATCACTACCATAGTTTCGCAAGCTTGATCTATTAGGAAATTAGGAAATTAATGTACAATTAGGAAATTAATTTTTAATTTGTAATCAAATTTATTTACCACTTCCAACCTGCTGTCCTAAGTTGTCTAGAGCCTGATTTATTTTCTTTTCTTTTTCTCTAATCTTGTTCTATGACTGCCCTGAACATTTGTTGATCTCAATTAAGAATCTGGATGACAGAATAAAATGGTAGGGTGGACAAACTGATAGAATTACTTCTCTGTTGAGCAGCGCTTTAAATTTCAAAGTGAACTACAATTTTGTTATTGCTGCATATGTCCAGCTTGTTATACTTTAGATGTACAAATCCAAAACAGGCTGCATAAGGACAGCCTTTATAATTGAAAAACTGGTTAATGAAGAATGTTTCATATTTCAGGTGATAGGCATGCATTTTATGAACCCCCCTCCTATCATGAAATTGATCGAGATTGTAAGAGGAGCGGATACATCTGACGAGGTCTTTAAGACAATAAAATCATTGTCAGAAAGGTAAAGATCTTGACTCGCACTTCCAGGACTTGATGTCAGGTTAATGAGTAGTTGTACAGCCTTCTGTAATTTTTTGTTAAAGTTAAATGAAGATCTCCAAATATCATGCTTAAGTCTGTTTTTTTTAAGTAACCAAACTCTTCGCATGCACCAAGTCATACTTGAGACTCAGAATTATATCATACGTTGCATGCCAATGAAAGTGCTTTAATTTCACTTTTGTTGTACTTATGAACTGTCTAATAATTTCTGGCAATGCAGGCTTGGAAAGACTGTTATATGCTCCGAAGATTACCCTGGTTTCATCGTGAACCGGATTCTAATGCCAATGATCAACGAAGCGTTCTACACTCTGTACACCGGTGTGGCAACCAAAGAGGACATTGATGCAGGGATGAAGCTGGGCACGAATCATCCAATGGGTCCATTGGAGCTCGCAGACTTCATCGGGTTGGATGTCTGCCTTTCAATACTTAGAGTGCTCCATAACGGTTTTGGAGATAGCAAATACTGTCCTTGCCCTCTCCTGGTTCAGTATGTTGATGCCGGTCGCTTGGGAAGGAAGCGGGGGATCGGTGTCTACACCTATCAGAAAGGGTCTGCATCAGTTAAACCATCATCCTCACTTTGATGTCCTCAGCAGAGTTCATAATTTCATGTTAGCAAAGATGAGAAATAAAAGGTAGTTCTTGACATGGTAGTGTCCATGTTTGTATCTATGAGAACAAATAAGTATAGGGCATTGACAGAGTTTCTCATGCAACTCCAGACTTCCTCTCCTTAGAGTGAGGACAACAGGGAGAAATGTACTGTTTACAGTGCCTATATCAAATGGAAGTCATCAATATCCAGTTAAGATAATAATTGATCAGAAATGTTTGCCCCAAGTTCTCTTGCGCCTTCAAGATGAGGCAAATCCTCTGTTTGCTTTCAGTTCTCTTGCGCATTTGCTTTTTTACTAGATTCTAATCACTCATTACTCTTTGACTATAACATTTAAATTTAATCTGTGTTGAAATTTCAAATCGTCGACCTGGAACAGATGGATGTGAAGAACAACCATCTGCTCTAATATTTCCCAGAAATTGTGACTAAATATGGAAAAGGTATACAATCTCGACATATAATTAACAATAAATGAATATATATATATATATATATATATATACATGCCATGAGAAAAATAATATATACATGTCATGGACTCTGAACTTCACAATATTAAATTTTAAGGAATTGTTAAAAAAAACAGTATATATTTTGCTTTTTATATCATTTGAATCCTACCAGATAGATACTTATTATTCCATTTTGCTGTTAAATATCTCAAATACAATCGAGTCGGTTTAGCCAGGTTTCTATTGGGTCAAGATAATGCAAACACAAAAGTGTTCTATATATTAAACAGGTTATATAATATAAAGGGTTTAAAACAATAGGGGTATCAGCATTAATTCATTCGTTAACTTACCCACTTAAGTTTTATCTTATTCTTAATTTTTGAAGAAATTATACGTTTCTCTCTCTCTCGTGATTTGGCTCAATTATATAAAAAATTTATATACTTTTAACTTAAGCATTTAACTCTAGTACTAAGATTAATTATTAGTCTGTGACTAATTTGTTCTCCTACATATTAAGAGTCACAAATGAACAGTATTTTCCACTTGGCTGGTGAGGAATTTGGCATCTGGAGGTGCTGCTGCAGGTGAACAGTGTTTCCCTTTGGAATGTACGATTCTCTGAAGCCAGTGCTTCTGGTTGGTCCTCTGGAGGTCCATTAACCAACCTAGATGCGCATATAAATACTCTCTTTTTCTTTGCAACTCTTTGCATTTCTTTCTCTTCCCATCAAGACCTCAAGACTTTTCCACCAGATAACGGCGAGGATCAAATTGTAGTTGCATATCTGAAATGATCGCTTTTCTAAGGTTTGGGTTGTGGCTTTTATGTTCTATTTATGAACAGCCCATTGAGATCCGTATACAAAACAAAATTTTCTTCTTATTTTGATGTATCTCAAGCAAAAGGCTAGTAGGTTTCTTATTTTGTCACACATGCACTACTAAGTTTACTGAGTGAAATAAAATAATCACGTAAGATTCAATCAAAATAAGAATAAATGAAACACGAGAATAGGTCTTTGCATGTGCACTGAGGGAGTTGTAACCATTTGACTAAGAAATATAGGAAATGCTCCAAAGAATTGCAGATTCTTACATCAACTCTTTATCTTGTGATAAAGCCGACAGACTTTTCTGCAAGTCAAACTGACCTACCTCGACGAGTACAATTTGGTTAGGCAGCAAAATGGCATATAGAATTTTGTTTACAGTAAACTAGGTGGCAATCGGGTCGGGTTAGCTAGGTTCGGATCGGGTCAGATTCGGGTCGGGTTAAGATAGTACTAACACGAACACGACCCGTTTAATAAACGGGTCAATGTTTCTAAACACGAACACGACCCGTTTATTAAACGGGTAACACGACACGACCCGTATAACCCATTTAATAAATAAATTATATTTTTTATATAACCCATTTAATAAATATATTATATTTTTTATTCAACTCATTTAACAACCCGTTTAACCCGTAAATACAACCCATTTAAATTTACATCCATTTAACCCGTTTAGAGTTAATCGGCGTAATACATCACCCACAGAGATAAACTATCACAAATTTGCACAAATCCAGCATAATTTACAATATTATAGGAAAATTTAGTAAAAATAAATTCAAATTGTCTCAAGCTTCAACGTTGGTGTTAACAAAGTAGCAGCAGTGGAGGCAAGGCTCTAGGAGCTGGCTCCCATGGCACGAGCTCCGGATCTACCAAGGAAGATGAGGTGGTCGGTGTAGCTAGGGACGAAGAGGCGGTTGGAGGAGAGTAAACGCAGCAAAGAGAGGAGAGGAGGGCAGGCGGAGATAGGGAAGGGGATGGAGGCACCGCGACAGACGGTTGCGGCAAACGGAGAAAGAGCGGGGGCGGCAGGCGAAGATTGCAGCACGACAGCAGGTGGAGACTGCAGCACCGCGAAAAGCGAAGACAGGGAGAGGAGGAGAGGAGACGCGGCAAGCAAAGAAAGGGAGCGGGGGTGGCAGGCGGAGATTGCAACACGGCGACAGCCGGAGACTGCAGCACCACGAAAAGCGAAGACAGGGAGAGGAGGAGAGGAGACGCGGCAAGCGGAGAAAGGGAGTGGGGGTGGCAAGCGGAGATTGCAACACGACGACAGGCGGAGACTACAGCACCGCAAAAAGCGAAGACATGGAGGGACTCGGCGGTGGGCGGTAGACGGAGACAGAGAGAGGAGACGGCAGGCGGAGATGCGGGAGGCGGCAGGCGGAGATACGAGAGGCGGCAGGCGAAGACGTGGTGGTAGACGATCGCCGCTGGAGAGAGAGATTAGAGATGGGGGCAAAAAATTTAGAAAGGCAGAGGCGGCTAGAGGAGTGGAGAGTGGAGAGGGTTAGTTAGTTAGGTTACTTTATAATATATATATATATATATATATATATTATATATAAACGGGTTGGCGGGTTGACCCAACCCAACTCGACCCAGCCCGTATAATTAAACAAGTCAAACGGGTCAAAACGGGTCAGTTGTATAAACCCGAACACGACCTGTTTATTAAACGAGTTAGGCAGGTTGACCCGTTTATGACCCGAACCCGATTATACCAAACCCAAACCCGATTAAATGTCGGGTTATCGTGTCGGGTTATCAGGTCGGGTCAAATTTTGTTACCCCTACAGTAAACCTCATTTCGGTCAAAATAACAATATTGCTGCTATATCCTTTGTTCTTAGAACTGGAATGCAGATACCAACAAAGTAGTCATTCATCAACTCAAGATTGCACGTTCTTTCTGAGCTCAGATGACACTCCTGATCTGCTTTGATGGAACACAGCATCAGTTTCTCTTTTTGGTTCCACAAAGGCAGGCCCAGCCTTCCATTTCAGAAACTGTAATACTATGCAAGTACTGAGAGTAAATTTCTTTGATTTGTACTACCTGCACCAAGAGAGATAACAAGAAAACTGAGTACATCAAATGAAAGAGCAAAGATATATATGATAACTTGATAAGTGTTCTTTTGAAGAACATGACGAGAAAGACCATCATAACCATCCAATGAATACCCCAAACCTCTCTAAATAGATAGACAGATAGAACGATTATGGCCGAGTATTAACCTCATGCCAAACCTCTAAAAGTAGTGTTAAATTCTCAGCAGGCAAAAAAAGAGGCTAGTGAGAAAATTGCCATGACAACCTACATGCTAGATATTGGTCAAGAGTTATCTACATTAAATCTTGCAATTACGGACATACAACCTAAAGATGGTCATATCTGCCCTTTTTTCTATTATTTACATCAAAGATATGCAATCTCGATGAACACTTAGCTTGGAAAAATATTTGCAACAGCTAGCACATCCATCTCTTAGAGAACATAATTGCCTAGTGGTTCTGTTGATTGTCCAAATATTTACACCTTGCATATAATTATCAATAGAGTAGAAGCAACAATTGGAGATGATTATTTTACCCAAAAAGCATATCGACAATATGGCAATCTTTCAAAGATGATTTCAATGGAATACCTGCTCACTTAAAATTCCTGAAAGACCAACTATGGCATCAGGCTTCCCGTAAGCAATAATATCTTCAGCTAATTCCATTAAAGGATTCAAAAGTATATTTGCTATGACAATGTCAAATTTCCTCTTTGCAGAATCCAACTCAGGGTTATGCAAGATTTGCTTCTCCAACTTCTCTTGGCTGCTAGCATCGAATGTGGAATAGTCTTTGCTCGAAACCAAGTAAATAGACATTTTGCTGGAATCAATACCATTCAGGGAAACATTTTCACGTGCAGAGGTGACTGCCTGGGGGTCTATGTCTATCCCAACAGACAATGCAGCTCCCATCTGCACTTAAGAAAACAACATGAGAATGCAGTGATTACTGAACAAAATATTCTAGCCCGTGGAATATACCAAAGCTATGCAATTATAAGAATGTGTTGGAACTCGAAATGACATTGTAGAGATAAAATTTGGGAGTTTCTTGTATATGAAACAAGTCCAAGTTGCTTCATACTTGTTATTGCAGTGCAATTGACGTAAAAAATGAATAGAAAAACAATATTTGGTGGTTGTTGCTCTAAAATAAGAAAAAGCAAATAAAGAGGATAATAACAAAAAGTTTCCCAAGGCTGACTATGAATATTTGGTTTAGTCTTACTAAATAAACATAGAGAGAAATGAAAAGACTATGAAAAACCTTCACTGCTGCAATTGCTAAAACTCCTGAACCTGTCCCATAGTCCAAGAAGTATTCTCCACCTTTTATGATCCCATGTAGTAACAGCAAGCACAACTTAGTTGTAGGATGCTCCCCAGTCCCAAAAGCCAATCCTGGGTTGAGGATAATATTTGTTGCTTGTAAATCCTGGTAGGTAACACAAACAACGAAAAATCAATCAAATTACTCCACATAATATGACTCAATTCTACTTTTCCTAAGATGCTTCAATCAATCAATTAGCACCACTCCAAACTCAGACGCAGCACCAATTTCCTGCCATCATTGAATTGGCATGAAATGGTTTTGAGTTTAGCTAATATTCTTCAAAGTCATGGCATATGCAATATATTGTCTGATAGGTCAAGCACTGATTCATTTGTTTAAATAATTTACAACATCTAGATTTAAGTACCACACTTTACACAATTAATGCATAATTACATATCATGAAAGCTTATTTGTTAAGAATACAATTCATGTATTCATGTTTGGAAATCAGAGGATCAGACGCTTAGCATGTTGACAATAGATTCAGACCAGTTGATGGTTAGCTGTTTAGCTTGTCAGGACATAGTTTTTACTTCAATTCAAGATGAAACTAGTAAAGTGGCATCAAAAGTTCTTAATAAGCCAGGATCCACAATTCAAAACTTCATCGAAACAGGATAAAATTGGCTGCCTTAAATGAAGCCTAACAAACATGTAAGTTGTTATATACTTATATATGGAATATTATTTTGTACAATCATGCTAACTTTCATCACCCTCATGTATAAAATGTTAGCACATATAGCAGTGGAGTTTATAGTTGGGTATGCTTTGGTTGAGGAATCGATAATAAATATGTATTAATTAGTATTCTGATTTTTTATCTGGCTCTTAGATAGAATCTCAAAGCAAAATGCAAAGTTGCACTAATATCAGTTCTACAATCTGTTATTGAATCTTGACCAACAGAATAGAGGAGAATAACCATTCATGAAATATCCACTTAAAAGAAATAATATCAGATCTGTGTGAAAACATACTGGGGGATTCCTCCATTTAGGAACAATCCAGAGACCTTCAACAACCTCAGTAGGATGAAATGTTTCCTGTGATAAAGACAATGAGATGTGATTCCCCTTTCTCATATCAATAATGATAAAAGATTCATAATTAAATAAGAAACAAAATGTAACAAACAGGTCATGACATTATAAAACACCAGTCAGGGAGAGCTTATAATGTGATAAGAACTAGCGCAGCATCCACTAGTTTACAAATCTACATTAGTATCTAAAAATATTGTCACATTAGCTACATTCCATATATCCTAAATTGGATCAGAAACTATTTAGGATATAATTGAGTGATCATAAGAGTCATTAAGGGACTGTTGGAGTTAATTCAAACACGGAATCATAAATCATTGCAGATTGCAGTTTCTTCCAGTAAACAGTAGAGAAATAATTGAAGTTTAATCTACAGTAGTACATTGCTACAAAATCTTAAGCATCTTCTCACAGTAACATTACCTGAAAATCCATCATATCACACACAAGCTTGTCAAAATAGCTACACCCTTCTACAATACCTTGTAAAAGAAAATAAGAAAAAAGGACTACCATGTGACACTAAGAGACTAGCCAAAGACAAGAATAAGTTATCATGCACGACTAGTTAAATAGCATCTGCAGTCTCATGCTAAACCATTATGCAAGGTTTCGCTTTGATTATATTAATTGGTAACTAAAAGCCTCTTGGTAGAGGGGTAGAGAGGTAATAGTCTTCATAGAACTGCAGACTACCAGTTGATATGATAAAGGGATGTATAAAGTGATATGATGGAACATTTAACTGAAGGTTAACCTGTCCTTTTTCGTGATTTACTATAATTACTTCCATAAAACATGAAAATAAAAGTAAAGGTAAAAACAATTGTGTAGCAAAAATTAAAGCAAACTATAGTACCACAAACTACAAATAATAATGAAAAGGTTGTACTGACTTGAAATAAAGATGCCCAAAAAGTATGGGGGAAGAAAAAATTTAAGCATCATAGTAGATTCACCTGCACATTTGCCAACCAATCACATTGCTTGCCAACGGAGACTTCATAATCTGGTATGTAGTTCAAACCAATGGAATTTGCAGCCTTTGAAACACATGTTGCCACATCTTGTCCATCTGCAAATATTGAGGTTATGCAGATCTGCATAAAGCAGCATATAGGAAATTCAAAAGCCTCACAAATAATTGAAGCAACTTAATATACTGAATAACCATTTATTTAGAATAGCTCAACACATGCTAGAAGAGATTGCAAACAGGTCTTATAGATAACACGACCCAGCGTATTAGGCTTATTCATTGAAAGCCTAATATGTCCAAGATATCATAATTCAAATTAACTACAGATCTGGGTATTCTCAAGGTTAACTTCTTCCAAAGTTAAACTAAAGACGAGGGTAAAGGGCTGCATGGATCATTCCACATTAAGATATTTGCATGCGAATAAGCATGAACAAACCACTACATTTACAACTCTAAAGACAATCGGTAAGGAGATTTTGTACTTACTTCATCAAGGTCTCTAGAGTCACTCAAGTCATCCATACTAACAGAAGTAGCACCAAAGCACAAAAGAGCTTCGGAGAGCATATCCTGCACAATACAATTGTGTTGGGTGTATAAATATTGATAAACCTTCTTCATCTTTTATAGAATAAGCACAAAATGTTTTGGCAGAGTTAAATGAATGGCATGTAAAATTTCCAAATCATCATAAAAGTGAATCTTTCCTGCTCTCTAGTGGTTCTGGATGTCGAGTGAAGTATGCATTGATGACTTGACAGGTAAGCACGGAATCAGATGGCAAAAAGTTTGAGACACATGTGCAAGATCATATAAAGATTCTCTAAGGTGCGAATGCAATTTACACAACTAACATTAAATAGATAACCTCTATAAACTGTCGGTGTGCTACTAAAACCAATGATGGAGTTGCCTCTAGAATCAAATGCATTAGGTAAAATGCCATGTTAAATTAGCTAGTAAGAAGCATGAATCCTAACAAATCAAATTCTTCAACTGATCGACACCCTCCACATTACCACAAGCTACCGACTTCAATGGAAAACGCGTACTTTATATTTCCTGAACCCAAACATGGATTCATCTCACTCAAGCTATAGCAAATCTACCAGTAGTGGCACTCACAGCATCTCGTTTGCGGCACCGGACGCGAACGGAGAGGTAGGGAGAGAAGAGAGAGGTGGAAGCCTCATCGATCTCCGCCGCTCGAGTGCAGAAGCTTTCCGCTTTCTTTGACTTCTTGTTCAGGTGGGGGAGAGGAAGAGGGCGTTCGCTGTTGCTATGGAGTGTGGGAGATGGGAGAAGAGTTGAGAGACTATTACGAGATGTGGGACTAAATTTACGAGTGGGGAGGAGCAGAGGAGGAGATGGGAATTGGGAGGACGAGGTGAGGCGTCGGAGGAGACGGAGAGGATGACGGCACGACATCTCCACACACACTGCTTTCCTTTCTCCTCGTAGAAAATGTGCACTTTTTTGGGGGATTTAAATGAAAAAAAAAAAAGATATGTGATTACATACACCATGTCAGGTTGATTTGCAAGATAATTCCCATTCAGAAACATATTAGCAATTATGGGTCAAACAATTAAACTACTTGCAAATAAGAGCTAATTTGGCTTGTAGCATCAGCGCACATATTTCATAAGTAATGCTTTGAAATATATTTGGGTTACCTTGTGGTTTATGGTTTGGCTCATTTTACAAAGGCTTAGTATATTTTTAACTTATGGACTAAATTCTCATATAATTTTGACTTGAATGTAAATATTATATTTTTTATTATACTTGATTATATTATAGGTTATATAAAAATATATGTATATTTTTGTTATATTTTTATTATTTAAATTTTTATTAATATATGTATATTTTCCTCATGGAAGGACTAGACCAACCAAAAGATCGGATCGGATGAAGGGGAGCGGAAAGTCAAGGAAGTTGGTGACCTGATGACAAGGTAATCGATGACCGAAGTCCCAATGAACGGCGGTCGTAACTATAACAGTCCTAAGTTAGCGAAATTCCTTATCGAATAAGTTTCAACTCGCACGAAAAGTGTAACGATCTTGGGTCTGTCTCGAAGAGGGATTCGATCGATTAGATGAAATAGACATGTTTGCTTTCGGTAAGAATGAGGAACACATGCTTGTTGACCCCTCTCTTCCTTTCTATGGATGAGAAAAAGCAGGGTGCTTATTATTATTAGTCTTTCCGATCTGCTTCCTCCACCACCACGAACTTCCCATGATACACTTTTTATCTATTAGAAGAACCCAAGTAACCCTCTCATAAAATATTCTTTTCCTTTTGGAAGATACATGAGCAAAACAATCAACCTATTGACATTAGAAGCTTGCTTAACTCCTCAAGCTCAGGTGGCGCCATCCTACAGGGTGCCAGGGCCGGTAGCCCCAGGCACAAGCTCAGTTTCGTGGTCTACCTCCCTCCTTGGAGGCAACTCAAGAAGCTCATGGGTAGCTTATCTCTTATTGAATTTCCTTGTATCTAAATTACATCTTCAAATACGATAAGAAAAATGACGACGCAGACTCTCCTTTCTTCGTCTTGTCTCCACCTCTCTTCTTCGTCCCAACGGGAGCCAAAAAAAGAAGAAGAAAAAGGCATTATTAAGTGGCTTTGTGGCTATGGGGCTTCGCTTCATACTTCTATCATCCACTGTGGGATTAGCGCATAGACCACCACCATCAGTTGCGTTGCTTTGGAGGTGAATAATAAATGCTGAAGCAAACAAAAAGTAGTATCACTTGATAAACTTTGCTTTCATTCACATGATGCCACATCCATCCGTCAAGTGGCTGCAGACTGGCAACCTCCTCTATCAAAGATAAATGCGAAGGTCTGCCTCAAATTATCAAAGTAGTTGACAATCACGCAAGCTCATCTGTCCTTCCAGTACTCTTCCTACTTGCCTTTTTTATTTTTAGAGAAATATTATAACACTACGTCTTTTAATAATAATATTATTTGTATTCTATATTTTTATTATTTTATAAATCTAGCCCTATGATTTAGTAAATATATATAAAAATTACTCTGGGTTAGATTTAAACTAACATTATGAGAATATTTTATTAAGTAAAAATATTTTATTTCTAAAATAATTAAATTGCCCTTTATTTTTATAATAACTAAAATGTCCTTAGTATAATTTGGTTGAAAGTATTTTTCGTAATTTTTTTGGGTATAGTTAACTTAACTCAGATGTTTGGTTAAGTTTAACTAACGGATCACAAGGTATTTTCTGGACATATTTGTTAAACTATAAGTTTTGATTTATAAATAGTAAAAATGTAGAATGTGAATCATAATTTTTTTTAAAAGACGGGATATTATATGCAAATTTCTTTTTATTTTATTTCTTTTTTCTTGACTCTGTTTTGACGGAGAGATACACAAAGTTGAAAAGTAGAAGCCAAGAGAAGGAGATGTGAGAAGTTGAGATTTTTTTTAATTAAATGTATTCTACCTCGTGTACTCATATTTAAAATTATTTTATTTTTATATATTTTAAAAAAAATTAAATCAATCTTTATACTTATGACTAAAGTAACAGCCATGTTTACTCACTTGATATTTTCTTCATTTTTTTTTAGAAATTTATATATAACACTATAATTTTTAACAAAATTAGATTTTACACCCTATATTTTAACTATTTTTAAATCGAGTCTTATAATTTAGCCAATACGTGCATAAAACATCATAAGTTAGATTTAAATTAACATTGTGAGAATATTCTATTAAATAGAGATATTTTATTTTTAAAATAACTAAAATACTCTTAGTATAACTTAGTTAAGAGTATTTTTTTATAATTTTTTTAGTATAGTTCATTTAACCCAGGGGTTTAAGTAAATTTAACTAATAAATGTAACAGTGGCGTATTTTTTGCACATATTTACTAAATTATAGAGCTCAATCTATAAATAGTAAAAATAACGAGTGTAAATCTTAATTTCATTAAAATACATAGTGTTATATACACAAAAAAAAAATTCTTTTCTTTTTCTAAAAATAAAAAAGACCTCACTGATATAAAAAGGAGATTTAAATCTATCATCCCACTTTGCAGATACCGTCACCATCTCCGTCCTCATCTCTTTCGTCACCCACCATCCTATGAATCAAGAAACGGTCAGAGCCTCGGGAAAAAGAAAAGAGAAAAAAAGAAGAATAGAAAATCAAACCTGTGCTCCTTTTAGAGTTCAAAGGTTCCTATCCCCCTTGTCACTGACTGACTCGATCAAACCCTTTTATCGAAAGGAAAAGAAGATTAGATAAAGCGGTACTTTTGCATCTATACCCATCAAAACCTTCTTATTTGCTTATGCATTGTTTTTATATTTATAATACATTCCTTAAAATCTAAACCGTTTTAATAGATCAAAACATAAAAATACCCAACTAATATATATATACAAAACAGAGTAAAAATAATGTAAATAAGGATTTTAAGGACCCCAGAAGATAAAGCGGACATTTTGCAAAAAAGTCCAACCTTCTTCAGAAATTGCGGCCACCGCTGGCAAAGAGAAAAATTAATAATAATGATAATACGGCGTGCGGAAGGCTCCCCCTTCAATAATTTTGTCTCCACCGACTCCCGCGTCAACGGATCACGGATAGCTATTCCGATTCTCTTCTTAAATTAGTACCTCTCTCTCTCTCTCTCTCTCTCTCTAATCTTTATCATCTCTATCTCCTACTCTGAATTGCCTAAATTAGCAGCAGCAGCCAGGATGATGGGAAAGGAGATCTTGCATAAGATGAAGGTGTGGTTATGATTCTTGTTTCTTTTGTTTCCAATTTTTGCTTATGATCGTAGGTAGTATTATTGTTCTCAAAAAAAGATTGTAGGTAGTATTACTTGATTCTGATGTATTACTAGGGTTGATAATTGCTACGTTTGAGTTTATTGATTTCATTACCAGGGGCTTGATCTTTGGGGAGGAATGTGGAGTAATTCCGGACTAGTTTTAGAATTGTTTCATTTCAAGTTGATTCTAGTGAAGTGGGATTGATGACATGAGTGTGCAAAAGTAAAGGGGAAGTGTGAATTCCATACCTTGAATCTGTGATCGTCCTGCCATTATCTTACTCACTTGTATGCTTAGAGAAGGAAATATGGTGGAAGGGGAGATCAAGAATGACTAGGTTAAAGGAGGTATGGAAGAAAGTGGAACCATGTCTTTGAATTTATGGTAAAGAGGGTTCCAGGATGGACGAATTGTTGGGACTTATGGACTGGATGAACTATGATCCAGAATCAATGGTCTGTACAATTAGAAAAGATGGAGTTTTCTAAATGGATACTGAGAGATCTCCCGGTCTGGATGATGATCATTTAGAACTACTTGCAGAATCTCATGAAGGCAAAAGGAATGGGGAGAGTTTGAACTTTGCATCTGTCTTGTACCATAGAGGAATATAAATTAATCAATTCTTTTGAATTGAATCCATCTCTTCTTCTATTTGTGTTATTTACTTAAACTCTTGCAAATATGATACTTTTAGTAAATTTACCAAAGAAAAAAACTTTACATTTGCCTCTCGGCTGTGCGACTAGAAGTCTGGGGAAGTCGCAATAGGATGGAACTCATATTGGGGTGGGCTTACTATTTAGATGCTCTCAGCAGTTATAATCATTCACATCCTGCCATTATAGATATTTATCATTCAGCCATTACATTTTGCTTAAAATGCTTTCAAAAGATAAAAATACATTGCCGTTAGTTTTTTAATTATCAGTTACCATATAGATTAGTTAAAATAACTATAGATGCAAAATAACTGTAATACTCTTGAGTAACGTTGAATAAGTTCTTTTTAGATTAAGGCAAAATAAATGGAAAACTATATTTTAAAGTCAAATGAGGGATATTTTAGGTGTTTTATTTTATTTTTAATTGTCAAAAGTAACGGAATATTATCTATTCCATTAGTTTGTTGTTAGGGTAAAATTAATTCAAGGTATTCTTGAAGCATTAAAAGATAAATTTTATATTTTGGTAAGATGTGGATGATAATAAAAGTAAGGGTGTTTTGATAAATTTCACCAACTTCTTTAAACTGATTTTTGGTTTATTTTCTAGTTCTGGTCGACTTGCACAAGTACGCAGTAAGTACTATGCACTACTTTATGGATTTATATATCATCATGTTTTCATGGCCAGTTGGCAGTTGACTCATAAGATTTCATGATTTCAGTTGTTATTTGATTCAGAAATGTGATTGACATAGTCTGCATGATTCGGACAGGCTAAAGTTGTCGGTTCATCCACGTCGGATACTACCGGAAAAGGCAAGAGCAAGAAATCAGGAAGGCATGTCAGACATGGATATCACTTGGTAAAGGGAAAATCAACTCACCCAATGGAAGATTATCTGGTGGCAGACTTCCGGCAAGTGGATGGCCACGAGTTGGGTTTGTTTGCAATATTTGATGGTCATTTGGGCCATGATGTTCCAGATTACTTGCGTTCACATCTATTTGAGAATATCTTGAAAGAGGTATTGTGTTTTCTGTGTGGTTTCAGTATTTTCCACTAACCATATAGATTGTGCTGCATTCATGTAGTGCTTCCATTTTTTTCTGAAGAAATCATGTAGAACTTTTTAACTCGTGTTATCTGTATTTTAGCAAACTTTTTGTTTCAAACCTTTTAAGTGTTCTGCTGATGCAGCCTGATTTTTGGAGTGACCCAGAAAGTGCAATAACAAAAGCATATAAGTTAACTGACAGTAAGATATTGGAGAAAGCAGTTGAGTTGGGGAGAGGAGGTTCTACTGCAGTTACTGCTATATTAATAGATGGTGAAGAACTTGTGGTAGCAAATATTGGAGACTCTCGAGCTGTAATTAGCAAGAATGGTGTGGCTGAACAGCTTTCCACTGATCATGAACCAGACAAGGAGCGGAAATCAATTGAGGATAAAGGCGGCTTTGTGTCGAACCTTCCTGGTAACCCACCATATCTAGTAGGAACAGAAATGATCTCTATCTTGTGGGATCTGAATTGGTTGCTGCACCATCAACAATTCCTTTTTATTGCAAACTATTAAAAAATTTAGAAGTAACCAGTAGTTAGTGACCTTTAGTGAGTTATGCTTTCGAGCTTTGCCTAGTTAAGTAATTTCATTTTATTATGACCCTTTATAGCAGTTAGAATAACTCTAGATTTTTTAACAATTATCTTCTTTTACATATTACAAATAGTTAGCCGCCATATATTTGTTGACAGTAAAAGAAGAGAGCAGAACTGGACTTTCCTAGTCCTTACAGTTTTGGGTTGTTCTGACCTCGAAATATAAATGAGTCTCCTTTGTGTGCTTTATTCAGGAGATGTACCACGCGTTGATGGGCAGCTGGCTGTGGCAAGAGCATTTGGAGATCGGAGCTTGAAAGCACACCTTAGTTCTGAACCAGCTGTAGTGAGAAAGTTGATTGATGACGAGACGGAGTCATTAATTCTAGCTAGCGATGGCTTGTGGAAGGTAATCTACTAACAATATGATGGCTTTTCTTAGTAGTAGTATAGTTTAAATATCATATAGACTAAATTGCTCATCTCTCTTTGATGATAATGTGTGCATATAGAAATGAAAGCTTTACTGCTCCCTCCCTACAAGCTACCATCAGCTCCACTCTTTGACTCGTATGCATTACTCATCATAATATTGTCTTATAGAAAGAAAAATTGTGCTACGTTTATTAGCTTTTGGTGAAGGTGAGTATAATTCTGAAGGAGGTGAAAATTTTGAGGTGGAATGCCAGAAAGGAGGTTGGAAGTACATTCTATGCATTGTAGCCAGAATCTTGCATTAGTAATCATCAGTATGTATCTCGAGCATTAAAAAGATAAGAAGTTAGAAATATTCCTGTTCCTCTTCGCAACTTTACTTCATGAAAATATAATGTTTCACTAGGTGATATCCAACCAAGAGGCAGTTAGCGCAATCAAAGATATTAAGGATCCCCAGGCAGCTGCCAAGCATCTCACAGAGGAGGCTCTGACCAAGAAAAGCAAAGATGATATCTCTTGTATTGTTGTAAAATTTCAGTGAGCTGCATCCAAAGTTGTATTTGAAGTCCAATGTTCGAGGGTGGTTTGTATTTTGCTGGCAAATATAGCTTAACTTCTTTTCTTTTTAACAACAAACCTGTTATGTGGATCTATTAATGTAGAATATTTTTTGCAACATCTTGTATTTATGGGAATAATAATATTTATTGCTTGCATTTTCCATCATTTTAGTTATAAGTTAAACAATGTCTGTCTCACATTGTACTTCTCTGCCAATTTTTGGTTATCTCATGCTTGTTATCTCAAATATTCATCGATAGTTCTGATATTAAGAGAAAAGGAATTTTCCCGCTTTGCGACCGAAAATCTCTCTCCTTTCTCATATATCTAAAACAAAAGATAAAATTACTAAATTTCTTTCGCTTTTTTTCCCTTCTTATTCTCTCCATTCAAGCATACATCTCTTTGCAGAAGCATTAATCAGTAAGCTATATTATAATTTAGAAGCTGGTGATCCAGAATTTTTTTTCCCCTCAAGCTTATTCCTCATTTATTTCAAATTAAGAAAGAAAGTAAAAGAAAAAAGAAAATATAACCCGTGACATTATAGTTACACTACTTTATACGCCGTTGCACTGCTTCGGTTGGAATATGTTTAGTGTCTTTATATGATATCTCGACCTAAGGGCTTCAAAGGTGGTGCAAACGATCTGTCTCACTCGGAGGGCAAAGCGGTGAGGCTGGCTTTTTATCAGAGCAGTGATCACCTCCCGGCTCCCGCTCATAACAGTGGAAGGATCACTGGCCCATGCGATCCAGGCCCAATGTTGGCTCAATGAGTGGACTTTGATCGGACCGCTACTTGTTTTCCCTTATTTATATTTATATTTATATTACGATCTTTATTAGACGTTAATTTTTTCGCATTGCAAATTGTCCGGCCATGTATATATGACCGACTCCCGGGCATGAGATTAACCTTCTATCGATCTCTCTGTACGTCCGTAGCTTCTTTCTCTCAGAAGCCATTCACATTGCACTCGCGGCTAAGAGAGCTCTCTCACGCCGGAGACCACCTTGGCCTCCTCTCCCTCTACGCCCACGTATCAAGGACGCAAGCCGTGAGGCCAGACAGACCCACCTACCTCTTTCTCCTAAAGGCATCCGCTTTCCTCCATTCCCGTCATTTGGGTCTCTCTTTTTTTGCCCAAATCGTCAAATCCGGGTTACAAAATGACATCTTGGTGTCTACCACCTTGGTCGATACGCTATCCAAGTGCTGGGACAGTGACGTCAGCGGCGCTCGTGAGGTGTTTGATCAAATGCCCGGGCGAGATGTTGGTGCTTGGAACGCAATGCTGTCGGGTTACATGCGTAAGGGGTGTGTCCACGAGGCGCTGTCTCTTTTTCTGCAGATGGGCATCTGTGGCGAGAACCCCAATTCCCAGACGCTCTCGGTTTTGCTTCAGGTCTGCGCCAGTTCTGACGACAGGAGGCTCGGGAGGTCTATCCATGGTTATTCTGTTCGCCATCGCGAAATCGAAGACAATTTCTTGGTTAATTCACTTCTTGTTTATTACAATAGGATTGGTGATGTTCATGTCTCGGAGAGAATTTTTGAGAGGATGGTAGAAAAAGATGCTGTATCATGGAATGGCATGATTTCTGGGTATGCACGAAATGGACTTTGTTGGAGAGCTTTAGAAGCCTTTCGCTTTTTAAAGGAAGAAGGGCTGTGTATGGACTTGGTGGCACTTGAAACAGCTCTCCAGGCATGTGCTTATATAGGAGAAGATGCTATTGAGGATGGGAGATCGATCCATGTTCTTATGGTCAAGTTAGGATATTTAATGGATGTTTACACCATGAATTCTCTGCTTTTCATGTACTGCAAATGTGGAATGGTGGATGCTGTGCAGTCATTATTTGATAGGATGGAGGTGAGAAATATCGTCTCTTGGAGTATTATTATCGATGGGTATGTTCGGATGAAATGTCCTGATAAAGCTCTAGAATTAATCAGGTGCATGCGCTTTGTTGAGTCAGATATGAGTTCTGAACTGTTTGTGAGCTCTTTGCAATCTGTAAGGCTTCTTGGAGGATGTGTGAAGCATGTTATGTGTTTTCATTGCCTTGTTATAGTGATGGGATTTGATTCTGATCTATTTGTGAGTAGTTCCCTGATTGCTGCTTATGGTGATTGTGGTGAAATTGGATTTGGTCACAGAATCTTAGGTTATGTGGTATCTAAAATCAGCACGGCAATTGTATGCTGCAACACCATGCTTACTGTTTATGCTCATCATGGGTACTTCTCTGAAGCCTTGGAGCTCCTACGCTCTATGCAGGTCGGAGGGTGCATTTTGGATGCTGTTTCTCTTGTGAATGGTCTATCTATCTGTAGTCAATCACGAGATTTGAGGTTGGGCAAGGGCATTCATGGGTATATGTTCAGAAATAAGTTTGACTGTGATGTTTTTGTTAGCACATCACTCTTAGAATTTTATGTTAGGTGCGAGCGTCTAAATATTGCTTGCCACCTGTTTTTGATGATGCAGCAGAGGAATATAGTGACGTGGAACACAATGATAAACGGTTGCCTTCAGAATGGTTTTCCCAGAACATCATTGAAGCTTTTCCATCTTATGCAGCAGCAAGATGGCTTGATGCCAGATTCAACATCTATTGTGGGAGTCATTGAGGCTATTGCTCTACGAGGATGTGCAAGAGAAAGAGAATTTATTCACAAATATGTACTTGAAGCAGGTCTTATCAATGATGAGTTCATTGCTAACAGTATTATAGCTATGCATGGGAGGTTCCACGAATTTGATTATGCAAGGTCGGTGTTAGATAAAGCTAGAAAGAATAGTACAGTTATGTGGAATAATATGATAGCAGTGTACAGTCACCATGGCCTAATCAGCGAGGCTGTGTCAATTTTTCATCGGATGAAGCTTAATAATGTTGCACTGGATTCAGTCACTTTTCTGTGCCTTCTTAGGGCCTGCGCAGTTGTCAGTACATTGAGTTGCTTGACAAGGGTTCACACTGTCGTCTGTAAAGCTGGTTTTGAATCTGATGTGCATATTGGCTCCTCACTGATAGATTTGTATGCTAAATGTGGTGACTTAAGAATGGCTAGACTGTTTTTTGATAGGATGAACTCCAAATCTGTAATTTCATGGAATTCCATGATTCAGGGTTATGGTCTGCATGGAATTACAGAAGAGGCCAGCAATCTCTTTTGTGAAATGCAGCAGTCTGGCCTAACTCCTACAATGACCACTTTCCTCATTCTTATATCAGCCTGTAGCCATGCTGGAGATATAAAGAAAGGCCAGCACTATATTCATCTAATGACCAGTGCTCGCTTGGTGTCGCCGAGGATAGAGCATATTTCATCTATTATCGACCTTCTTGGGCGCAACGGACTAGTCGAGAAGGCACATGAAACTCTGGAGAAGATGCCAACAGATCCAGGGGTAGATGTTTGGGGTGCTCTGCTGGGAGCTTGTCGAGTTCAAGGTAATTTGGACATAGGATTAGCAGCAGCCAAAAATCTTTTTGAGTTGGATCCTCTGAACTGTGGATACCATGTTTTGCTATCTAATATGTGTGCAGAGGCTGGAAGATGGGCACACGCATATCTGATCAGAAGTAAAGTTGACAATATGCGGCTCAAGAAAGTACACGGTGTGAGCATTGTGGACAGCTTCTCATGACATTAAGAAACAGATGATTTTCTTGAACATCTATATCTCGAGGATTGTTAATGAAAACTGTCTAAAGAATGGGCAGCTCAGAGCATGATCATGGTGGCTCTTGGAAGTGGCTGTCGTTCTCTCATTCTCCTCTTTACATCCTAATCTCCTAGGTTACTCTTCCTCCTAGGGTTTTAGGCCATGTATGCTTACTTCCTGTAAAAAAAAACAAGTGCATTGTGTAGATGTGTACAAAATGCGCATTGCATTGTACTGTCAGTAGAAGATGCACATCACATAGAAATGTTAGTAGAAGAAGTGCATCACATAGATAAGTCAGAGTATTTATTATATGAATGAAAATGTATTTATGCTTTTCAGTTTCAAGATCAGTGGTTGTTAACAGGTTTAAAATTTCTCTTAGTTTTCAACATTGTTATAGAAATATATCTCTATCGCATTCCTGTTTGCATCGGAAGCTGTATTTTATAATTTTTTTCTCCTAAATATTAAGAGGTTCCTTTCTTAACATAGAATTAATGATGTAGCCAACTTCAACTTCAAAACCTGCACTTCTGAGGTTGTTTTGGAACTTTACAGCTCTGCTGAAACACTTGGTTTCATAGCAATAGCTAAACAAGAGGAAGATACAATTCTTACTCTGGAAGTGATAAACTATAAGAACAGGAGACTTACTTACATTCTAACTCGAAGCGAAAAAAGAAGAAAAAAATGAAAGTCATCTCGATGAGTCATAAGGTTTACATACCCCACACCTTCTTCACAGCAAATTCTCTGTAAGATATCTTCAGATTAATTATCTCAGCCTACTCTCAAGTCTCACCAGAGGCACAAAACAAACTATCAGCCGCATCTTTTCTCTCCTTCAACCTCCTGACCACATTTCAGATGTATTTCGTAACCGCATCCGAGGCACTGATACGCCCAGCCTAATCCTTGCTCATCGCATTCGCAACATATATAAGGACCACCTCCTGATTTCTCAGATACCAGATTAAGTACATGATGGTGTCCCACATGGTTGAAAGAATTTGGATAGCTCTTGGCTTCTTCATTCATCACTTCTTGGAGCAACTGAATCTGAGCTTCGGTAAATGGAAATGCCATTTCTGAGTGTAAGTTTATAAGATTCCTCCCTTCTTTTGTAACCGTCTTCCCGTCAGGACCAATTATGATGAGCGTAGGAATTTCTTGGACATCGAAATAGCGAGCTAGCGCTTTCGAGGACTCATCGTCGTATGGTAGTGCAAGCCATGGCATGTCATTGCAGCAGTGTGAGTAGCCAGCTTCATCTTTGTCCATTGAAACAAACACAACATCAAACTCTTCATGCTTTTGCTTCAAGTTGTTGTACACAGACACTAACTTTGATGTAAACTTCACACATGGAGGACACCACTGAGCTGAGAAGTACAATCCTATTGTTTTGCCTACCAAATTAACTACAGGTACCTGCATGATTTTACTAGCATAAGGGAGGGAGGATCTCATTAAATATAAGCAGAACTCAATCCTAAGCAAGATGTTATAATTCTTACCTGCTCCTCATGACTCATCACATAGTCTTTACCACTAATTGAAATAATCTTTTCTAAAGTTTGAGATGCATGTTTTTGTCTCTCTTCAGCCTCCAATTCAGCAATCCTCTGTGAAGTAAACGGAAAAGCTCGACTTCCGTAGCGGTAGACTAGCTCGACGCCATTGGTATGTATCAATTCACCATTAGGACTCAGAATGATGAGAGAAGGAATACCTTCAATCTGAAAATTCTTCGTTAAATATCTCCTCGATTGCAGATCGCGAAAGGGTATCGCGGGCCACAGCATCGAGGCGTGGAACCGTTCGAACGAAGCCTGATCCTCATCAGAAGACACAAACACAACCTCGAATTTGCAACCTACTTCTTTCAGTTGATGATAAACTTTGCTCAGAATCAGGGTGAAGGTCTCACATTTGGGGTACCAGTTTGCAGCAAAATATAGTCCTATGATCTTGCCTTCTATATCCTTAAGTTCTACCTGCAAAATTTTGCAGTTTCAACACATTCTCACACATTAGAAAGTTCAACCAAAAGGAGGAGATGACAAGTTAATCAAAGACACAGCAATTTCATCATTTCACGGATGATCTTTCATTGTTAAATGGCATAACAAAGACAACATAATTCAGATTATAATTCCTAAAATATGAACAGAAATGAAGCCATAACATGGTTCTATATCTGGGAAGACCCAGAAGTTCTATTTTTTTTTGGGTGGGGGGAACCAATTTAAGAAATTAGTAAGATTAAGATGAGGAGAAGAAAAAAGTACAAGACAAGAGTTATCAAAAGGGTTACATATAACATCACCTTTTCTCCTGATGGAGAGGTGAGGAATTCTGTGGACAATTGAGAGAGGAGGCGGCCATTTCCCATTGCAGCAGCCGAACCAGTTGTTAAAGCTTCCATTTCCCCCCCCTCTCTCTCTCTCTCTCTCTCTCTCTCTCTCTCTCTCTCTCTCTCTCGCAGTGTCCCCTGTGGTTTATGAGAAGCTTCGCGAGTTAAGAGGAGTGCTTAGTTCGTTCACTTCAAAAAATAAAAAACTTAATTTTTATTTTAAATAACAACTAAAAATTATAATCAACTCTACTTTAAAATATATATATTATTTATGAAAATTACATCTTATTCCATGAAATACAATTTATATGAATATTATTTTCTCATGTATTCTATTTGTATTACCACGTAGAATGTATGAGGAAGAGAATGTAAAATATTTATAGCTTTGTATTTTAGTAATTAAAAGAATATTCTCGCAATATAATACAGATTGTATAGTGAATGATTGAGTGTACGAGGATAAAGTACTTTTATTATAGTTATATTAAGTAGCTCTCAGAGCACTTAATTTATTAATGGATTCTTTGGGTCCACTTAATTTATTAATCTATTATTGGATAGTTCTCAAATAATTAAAGAAGCCTCATATTGTATAAAAAGATTCTTAAGTTTAAACTCTAACTGCATCAATTTAATTAGGACACTATTAAACTCTAACTACTCTCTCATTAAAAAAGCAGAGAGTAAAAAAAAATAGAAAGTAAACAAGGCGTCTCAAACATAAATAGCTCTGGTACCACTACAAGTGGCAAAAGTCAAAAGTTTCGATTCATGGGCCAATTATTAGAGATAGTTAAACAAGGTATTTTGATCCAAAACTTTAAATATATACATATAATGATAGTTCATTTAGTTCATAAAAAAAAGTCCGTAGACTTTCATTAACTTAAGCAGTAGATCGAGTGGCTAAATGAAGCAGTACTTTGACCATTCTTCACTGTTAGCCCAGCGAGAGGATGTGCGGTACTACTATTCGCTCTACTAGTAAACAAAACCCTAACGGCAGCGTAAACTGCTATCAAATTCTTCCAGTCTTGTATACTATCAGCTATTGATCGGTTAACATGACCGCCGCCACATCCATTGATAGCATTAACTATTTCGAGACAATCGCTTTAGATAATAGATCAAATATACAAGTGCAATCAATTGACGTAAGAAGAGAGAGCTGGGGAACCCTAGCTTTGGATATTTTTTTCGGATCACAAACCCTAGTAGAGAGGAATGAGCTGAGGTGCACCACATTCGGCGTGACACGTAGATCGACAAGCATGAATAGGGCAGCTAATGGGACACGTAGACGCCGCCACACGACACAAAAAGGATTTGGGTTGGATTTTTTATTTTTTATTTTAATTTTTCCCTTCTTTTTCTCTCGCTTTTAATGGAGGAGGGGACCCGCCGACCTACTTGACAATCATCTAGATGGAATACGTGGGAGGATATGGTGGGGTTTCGTGAGAGTTCTTTTTCTTTCTTGTTGACCAAATTAGCCCTCGTAATGTTATAGGGACATGTAGTTGTTAGTAATAGATAGTTTAATGTTTGTATTTGTATGTTAATCGAATAAAATTATGAACTTATCGGTGATTTATATGAAATTTTTTAAATAAAATATTGAATTTACCGGTGTTTTATCTAAGAAAATGAAACTTTAATAAATTTAATAACTGAAAAGTATGATATGAAAACTAAAAAAAAATATACTGATTTTGAAAGAAAATAATTATATAAAGGTAAAATTGAAATCAATTTAAATTTATATTAGAAATTTTTTTTTATATAAATTTACTGGGGAGTGAACTTGATTAAGTATTAATTTTGGGGGAGGTCCGGTAAAGGAAGTAGTAAAAAAGAGCTAGAGACAGGGCTAGTTTGGTAATAAACAAAAAATAAAAAACTCGTTTCGTGACGCTGTGAAGAATCTCGTGAAGGAGATGGGACACGTAAGCCCTGGCATTAGGTGGATGTCTCCCTCGAGAACAGCGCCAAAAGCCAAACAACTCACGAGGTGGAATTTTGCTCTCTTTCTCTCGTTCTAATGCCTTGTATTCTAGATCTAGTGGGGGGTGTGGGTGCGGCTTTGTTCTAGTTTACGTGTAAAAAGAATTTACGCTTCACACTCTTTTTAGTTACATATATCGAGAGAAATAAATTTTGATTCTTTTTTAAAGTATCATTTCCTATATTTTAGGAGTGAGGTCTTTTTTTTTTGAAAAATTAGTTTCGCACCCTATATTTTATCTATTTTATATTTTATATTTTATTTTTGAGAATTTTATAATCAGACGTCTTTTTTTTTCAATAATTCTTATTTAATATTCTGCATTAATTTAAACGGTAACAGAAATATTTTATTATAATATATAAAATAATTTATAAATATCAAAATTACTCGTGTCTTCTTCTCCCTCTTTTTTTTCTTTCCAAATAAGAAAAAGAAGAAAAAGAGAAGGATGAGAGGGAGTGAGGAAGATGAGGAAAAGTGGTGGTCTAGGTGGACAAGACGGTAGAGAAATATATAATTTTTTTTTATATACATCAAGATGAACTTCGATCCGTCTATGCAATTAATTAGATACCTTATGAGCATCCAAATTATATATTTATTTATATGGTATGAGTCTTAAAGAATTAATTCTATCCAAATCTACATCCAATTTTTATACAATTTAACTAAAATATCTGACGAAAATGGAGATAGTGATATGTTTCTAATAACAATAGAGTCCCTTCATAAATGATGGTAATAGTGTGTATATCTTATTCTCTCAAGATTACGTTTAGAATAAGCCAGAGAGTTATAGCCGATAGGGGCTCCATTATTCTCTTTCTTGGTCTAGCTTAGCTAGCATGATATGACCAAGAGTCTTGTCCATTTGGAAAGGTGGTAACATCTAAATCATGGATAACCTCTCTCTTTCAGAGACACGACAATGGATTCTTTGTGTAGTTTAATCTTCTTTTACTTCTTATCATGGGAAACTGCTTGCTTTCTTGTGGAAGCAAGCATGCATGTTTCTCTTTTTAATGGAGACATGGAAAAGTTTCCTGCCCATTTTGATTAATAAGGACATTCGAGATGCAAGATAGTTGTAACTTATAATTAGAGACAATTAATTATATCTAGACCTCTTAAACTATTATTAATGTTTACATCAATCTCTTTAATTAAATAAAATCTTTGAAATATTATTTATGTCAGTTATTCATCAGATTTTTTTTTGTTTTGAAAGAAAGATCGAAGGGAAGGGGTTTTGTATGTATGAAAATGAGTTATAATTTGAGGAGTCTAATGTAATATTTACTCGGCAAGTCATCTTCCAAGTGAACTAGGATAAATTATGTTGAACTTTCAAACTACCATGGTATCTTTAGGATCTAGCGACTTCATTGATTCTAAGGCTCATATCTAGTATTATGGCTCTCGCAAAAGGCAAGCCCTCTGGGTTAATCTAGTGACTGTTGTCTACTTTTGATGGATTATACCCAGGTTGAGTTTTTACTTGAATAGGGGTCAATCTAGTGACTGTTGTCTACTCTTGATGGATTATACCCAGGTTAAGTTTTTACTTGAATAGAGATCAAATACCCACAAAAAAATTTGAGTTTCTTGTCTACTCTCAATTTGAGTGTTTGGCAATGCAGAGTAAGCTCAAAATTTCCAAAAGGGAGATAAGCCTACAAAAATTACAACAGGAGGAAAGAGAAAACTATCATTTAGCTCAAAGTTAATTCAATAGATCTCAGTAGGCTTCTCAAAAGATCAAGCTCAATTTAAGAACAATGCCAAAAAATTCTCCCCATATAAAAACTTGAAGCCATTAAAAGAGGACTAACAATTAGAACACTAATACTTAAACCTGAACCTATAAATCAATCATCTATGTTGCAATGATCTTATTATCATCCACTACAGGCTTTGAGGGCTCAATTGCATGGCTTTCACGACATGCTGACATAAAAGTTCTGAAAAAACCCGTTAGCCGCCGCTTTCCCTTCTGCCTCTCCGACGAGCCTACCCGTTACTCGCTCCTTCCAGCTGGAACGACACCCGTTTGACCACCGTCAATCCCTTCTCGCCGTCTCTACTGTGACTGAGCTTTCGATGTTAAAGACGGCGAGTTTGTAAAAAATGATAAGTTGGTGTGGAATTTGAAACTGTGATCTGAGGGAATGTCGGTCTGCTTCGATGGTGAGCCATGGCGGCTGCTATTGGCTTGTCGAACCATGCTTGCAAAGGAGAGGCTCTCATCCATGTCCATGGTCAGAAGTGTAAGTGTGAGGAGTTTGTAGGATGAATGTCCTATTTGTACCTGCAGGAGAGATGAGTTTGTAGTATTGGGGTTTAGTGAGGGGATGATTAGTGAAGGGATGATAAGAACGTGGTGGGTTGAACGATATGAAGGTGATGAATGAAAGTAATCAAACAAAGCTTGAGGAGGAGATGATCTTTGAAAGGGGGTAAGATTTGTTTGTCTCTGCTCATTTGCTTCAAGTCTTTGTACTTTCACATAAGACTGCTAGGTTGGTAGAGTTAGATATTAATTTGCTAGAGAAGTGATCAACATCTGTGACACCTATAGGCCGGCAGGGGTGGTAACGCAGTAGTCTGATAATGATGAACAGATTCCCCATGCTCACAAGCAATCAGAGATTAAGATATTTATTGCCTAAAAATTTGTCCTACACAAAAGAAGCATAGATATCTCCAAAGTATAATCAAAAGGATAACTGAAGGAGTAATGTTGCATCCATGATACATTTAACAGCTTAACCATAATAGATTTGACGAATGCTATAATGTGACTAAGTCAAATAGGAGATGCAACTGAATTTTTTGATGAAATGAGATACAAACTGATTAGAACTAAGATATAAATACAACTAGGATGATCAGTGTATAAATAATATTACATTAAACAGGTTTCATATGGTGCTCAGAATTCCTACCAAATCTTGAAGATGGTTGATGTGGGGACTGATATAGTACAGAATAATAGCAAGCGATGGTAAATTCAGTAGGTAGGCAATTCATCTTTCTCAGCAATCATGCAATTGTCCACTTATAGAGAGAAAGAGGGGCAGGCAACATTGGATGCATTATGACTAGACAAAGGCAAAAGATATTGAGATACTTGTCTCCATGTTTTTTGTCCAGTCCAAACTTGAAACTGAGGAGGTAAATGTCTTGAATGCAAAGGATGCTCCGCTATATCTTTTGTTTAAGAGCATGACGCAGCTGAATCTTCTGGCTCTCAATCCTTGCCTCCTGAAGCTTTGCCTTTAAGTTGTTCTTCTGCATGCTTCCTGGCCATTTAATGTATCCCTTTTTTCCTCGACTTACATGAGGGTTTAGCGAGTCGGGAGAGCTCAACTGACCTACACTTGGTGAGCTTAGACCCACTTCACCTGACTTTATGCCAGGAGAAAGTGTGGCATTTGATTTCCTACCATTTGTCGGCATTCCATTTGGCAGCTCTACTACCATTTTCTTGCAATTTTCACCAGCTGATGACCTCCAGAGTCTAGCAATAGAAGATCCTTTCTTCCGGTACTGTCTGTTAGTAGTTGAACAAACAGCACTTATTTCACTAAGTAATGTGCCACTTTCTCCATTCTCATCCCAATCTGTTCCACTAACTGATGCATCACTTTCTTCATAGATACCATTGACAGATGGGTCGCTCCCATCTGGAGAATTACTTGAGCCCTGCTCCTCAACATTGCTCACAGTCTCCCATTCGCTATCATCTTCCACAGCGCCATTTCTTTTGGTTGTCCCATTAGCATATCTATTTACCGGTTCTAGAAACACATCAGTCTCAGGGCTTACCATGTGCATCTTAGAGGCATGACTGGCAGAGCTGCATCCATAGCATTCCTCAATCTCTCTTTCTTTAGTATCTGCCCTTGGCTGGAGTTCTTCAAAAACTGAGAAAATATCCTCAGAAGCAGGAGGGGGCTGGTAAGAGAACTCCTTGATATCGTGAACTTTCACCGAGCTTGCCATTTCTCTGAGCATTTCTGCTTCTCTAGCTGCAGCACTATCTGCATCACTACCACCTTTTCCTTTGAGAAAAGACTCCAGATCAGCCAGCAATTTGCTCAGCTGCGTGTACTTCTGCTCAAGCGTCAGCTTGGCATCAACCAGCTTCATCTGTACCCTCTCTTCACGCCAAACCTCGGCCATCTGCAACATTTTCCTTTCTTCCTCCACTTCTTCTCTCATCTTCATAGATTCTCTCTTCAAAGCCTCAACCTCCGCTTTGTCTTCTCCAATTTCCTTGGCTAGTTCATCACATACCTCTTCCATCAGTTCACGGGCCTTCCTTTCCTTCTCATAGTCTTGCAAGTATCGTTTGGTAGATAACTTAGCTTCTGCTAGTTCATCGACCAATTTGGAGTTCACAATCTCCATCCGCTGCCGAATTTTCCTCTCCCTGTTGAGGTCGTGCTTGATGGCATCTATTATATTGCTCATTTTTTCATGCTCTCTGCTCCGCCATGATGCCTTTTCCTCTGCTAGCTTCCTTAAGAAGTCATCAAGCTTTTTCTTTGAAGAACGCCTCTCAGCTTCAAGATCACTTATGCGGCTGTGAGCCTTCCCGAGCTCTGCTTGCAGGCAAGTAGCAACAGAACTGGTTGTAACCTGCTGGTCTTTATGAAGCTTCAAGTTACTAAAGACTTGGTAGATCTCATCTGAAGTCTTCAAGCACCCATTGTCCCATTTAGTTGCCATCTCCATGTCTGGATGCGTTGATGCAGCACAAGATTCCACCTGATAAAAAAGCATGAATCAAACAACCGATCAACCAATATACTGAAGAAAAAAAAAACCAAAATTTTCTTTAGTCATTAACAATATACTACGAGTACCTTATGAAAAGCGCCATTCTTTGGACTGCTGGCTAGCTCGTTCCTTGTGCGGCTAGGAATGCCAGTTCTATTATGATCACAAACATTGGGCATGTATAGATGCCTGGGATTAGGCTGTGAAAACAAAGATATATGTTAAACAAACATAGCAATTCCACAAATCCTGAAGAATATCTAATTCACAATTGAGCATGTATAGATGCCTGGGATTCGGCTGTGAAAACAAAGATAGATGTTAAATAAACATAAAAATTCCACAAATTCGAAAGAATATCTACTTCACAAGAGCCACCGAACGTACAACAGCAGATGCACCACTTAGGCATAAATCATCGTCTTAGAAGCATATAATAGGATCACAACTAAGAACAAAGAGATACTGTAACTTGGACCAGTGAGAGCGACTACTAAGATTAAATAAGTAATATCCCTAATTTTTTGAGACATAGATAACCCCCGATTAGGTTTACATGAACATCAGGAATCCAAATTAATATATCAAAAAATGCAATTCTGACTATGAGAAATTTGAGGATTTTACGTATGTGACATCATGACCTTATTGGCTTAAGATTTCTTCAAACAAAACCCAGAAAGGGGCGAAAAGAGCGATCTTTACGCCCAAAAGAGGAGCAAAGTGCAAACTTTTAACAGATTCTACACAAAGGCAAGCATCTAAAAGAAACCCTAGAAACAGCAGAGATCTCGAGGAACCTACCGCAAACCCTATCGGAGCACCTCTCCCCTCCCTCTCGCCACCGACCTCCGGCAGCTGCAGCTTCCAGAGCCCAGCAGCGAGCTTCCTCGCCGAGACAGCCAACGGCTCTGCTGCCTCTCCTGCGGCATTGCGGAGATTCCGGCGAGCCTTCCCCTTAGCGATCTCCGGGGCAGGACCGGCGCCCTCGAGCTTCCACCGGAGGAGGGGCGTGGTGGCACCGCCCCGCCACCTACCAGAAGCAGTGGGACTGTTCCTCCGGCGAGCTCTGGAGGAGGCGCCAGTGAGGGAGGGGTTCCCAGTGCGGCAACGGGGAAGGGGTAGATCGGAGCCGGGAGGTGGGGTTTGGCTCTTGGAGGAGGAGAGGCGCCTCATCGCACCGCCGACTTCAGTGCGATTTCGACGCCATTGCGAGGGGAGAGAGAGAGAGAGAGAGAGAGAGAGAGAGAGAAGAGGAAGTGGGCCTTGCTGAGTGTTGACTGAGATCTAGTGTTGGGCTTTGTAATTGGAATTCACTTTATTTGGGGGTTTATTTTGTAATTTGGTTCAAAGGATTACAAGTATAAGTCTGTAAGTCTGGTCTGATTAACAAAAAACCAACTTCTCATCTAGTTAGGCACAAAGTTATCACAGAAAACCTCATCTTTTATATATTTACAACTTGACCCTCTTTTATCTATTTCCTGCTATCGAAATTTGCATCATAATGCCAAACAACAGACCCATCTGGCCATCCATGTCCCTTATTTGCAAGCCATCTCACAAGAACTGGCTCGTTTACGCAACATTAGGATACATCTGCAACCTTATTTTGAGCTACAAAACTCCAACCTCACAAAAAGAAAGTTCTTTGGTTTGCATCATATTAACCAAATCTAAGCAAACAAGGGAGTGAAGTCCATGACATCTCCTTTGCTCCACAGTACTCCAACTCCAAGCTTCCACGTCCTAACTTGCTTCATGACCTTCTCATGAACACAAGCTCTAGCCTTGGCCATGGTGATTGATATTGAAGAGCTCAGTACTGTCTTCCTCATCCTCTTCAGCTGTGATCCAACCTCGACCTTGAACTTCAGCATCGCCACCGTCGTCGGCGATCGCCTTTTCCGGCACCGAGCTTCTTCTAGCACTTTGTAGATCAAGAATTGTGCCCTCCTGTGCTTCTTCTCATCTGGGTCTTCTTTATCCACCCTCGAGTAAGAGAAGCTCCTCAAGAGGTTCATCTCTTTCTCGCTTTACTTAGATAGACGGCTACTCATGCATATATATATATATATATACTATTTACTGATGGTCTGATGAATCCTTTGCAGCATTTTGGTTATGGAGCCTGACATAAAAGAACAACACAAGTTGGAGCAAGGTAGCGTTTTAATTAATTTACTCATATTACTTCTTTCAAACTTTAGACTAAATTAAGTTTGAAGATAGATAAAAAAAAAAGGACCCTTAGTCCAAATGAGATGACTGGAGTCAGATTAAGAGGGAGTTGGTGTAGAGGTAGGACAGTGTGTGATCTTAAATATAATTTGAGGGGTATCAAACTGATGCTTGTGGCCCCCTTAATTTGGATGCTTTTTGCAGTCAAAGATGATGGCTGCAGAGAGGAATTGAAGCATGTTTTGGAAGGAAGTGAAAGAAATTTGTCTAAATTTTTATAAGAATAGAGCTTTTGTCGACAAATGCTTTACATATATCTTACAAATAGTCTAGAAGGAGTATCATCCAGTATGATGATGGAGATGATTGTGAAGTGGAGAAAAAAAAAAACTACTAATGGTTGATAGATTGCCACCTCTTCTTATATGTGGAAGATTGCTATGGATCATGTTATGGAAACTTTTCTTTGATAAATACTTAATCAAGACTCATCAACCATCAAAAGTTACTAAAAAAGCTTTTCTATAAACATCCAAAATCTGATAACAACTAATCGACAACATGATTAGATAAGAGATTTTTACATTTAGAAAAATATTTAATAAGAAAGAAAATATCTATCTATAATTATTTTGGTGAATCACTTATTGTCATGAATCCTATTGAGAGTATTGGCAAACAAAAGAGAGTAGTTAGTTTTAATCGAAATGATGAAGGATGATTATCCATTTGGCAACAGAGCTTCCCTCACTAATTACATAAAGATTTGTTTTGTTTACATAAATGTATGCAGTAGTTATTTATTATATATCCATTTGTATCCAAAATGTGCATCAAATGCCTTCATGTGCTAAATTAGTTTATAAATTATTGCTCCATTAGGTGGTATTAGGTCAAAGTAGGAAACTCATTTTTCCAAAACCTTCTTCAAAATAATTTGACCCATAAAATTCAAAAAGCTCATTTGGAAAAAGAAAAAAAATCTCACTGTTGGGACCCATTCTAGTCAAATTGAAGAACTATAATAAGGACCTGTTTGCCTTATAAAGTTTAAATATTAATGGCCAATATGATTGCTTTCATATGGTTAAACAAATAAAAATCCCAGTAGAATCGGTATTTTAACTAGAACATAATGAAAAGTTTTCACTTCTCTGGAACATTGTAGTAAAATTATATGTCCTTAATGCTAAATGACTAAATGAGACCCTATACCTTTCCAATATTTTGCAAATCTATTCCTCTAATTTTCCAATACTCTCTCATAATCCAATGCAAAATTGTGAAAGAGGCCCAATTTCTAGGAAAGATAGGCCTAATGGGCCAAACAGGCCCATTGAATGTGGTGCACGAAACTTCTATGCGTCCGCACGGACGGATTCCTTCCTTTCCCTCATCGTATATATCCTCCACAAATATTAACGCTCCTCCTTTTGGGTGCTATCTCTAGGGTTAGGGTTTCATCTCCTCCGGCTCTTTTCTCGCGTTAGGGTTTTCTTTATCCGTCGCGAAAAATGATGCAGCCCGCAGGAGGCATGGTTCAGCCCCCGATGGCTCCTCCGCCGATGGATCCACAGCAGCAGTGGGCGGCGATGTCAGCGCCGCCTCCCCCGCAGCAACAGTACTACCAGATGCCGGCGGCGCCGCCGCAGCAGATGTGGAACCAGCAGGCGACGCAGGTGCCGCCGCCGGTGGCGCCCCAGCCCATGCCGCAGCCGCAGCAGATGCCGCAGCCGCAGCAGATGCCGCAGTTCCAGGTCCAGGTCCATGCCCCGACGGGACAGCCGGCGTCGTCCGACGAGATCAGGACGTTGTGGATTGGGGACCTGCAGTACTGGATGGACGAGAACTACCTTTATGGATGCTTCATCCAGACCGGAGAGGTGACCTTTTCTTTAATTAGTCTTGTTAGTAGTTAAATTGTAGACTTTTAGTCTTTCGTAATGTAGAGGTATAAGATATTGGAACACATGACTTAGAATGAAACGAAGCTGCATTTGGTGTTCTGTTATCCATGGAATTTTTTCAATTGAGTGGCCAGTTAATTACCTTTGTGAAAGTCAATCTAGTACTGAAGAGAATTTTTTTGCTTATATCTGAAGATGTAGATACACGGAGACAAAGAGAATATAGTTCTTCGGTGGTTGCAAAATGGGGCTTTTAGGTGATACATAATAGACACAAAAGTAATATTGCCGCTTTGTTGTCTGCAAGTAATCAGAGAATCTTGTGCTATTTGGCATTGTTCTGGATATTGTTTACTTATGATAGAAACTGAACTTTGCCACTCCATTTTTCTTTTCAGAAATTTTAGTAATGTAGCGTCCATCTAGTAGTGAATCTTGTTTTGTTTTCTTTAGAAATAGACAATGACAATGACCAAGTCTTCAATCTTAACTATTTTGGCTGGGCTGTACGGATCATTCTTCTCCAATTGACTCTGTTTAATGCATTAATTTGTGCCATTCTTTGGATGCAGGGAACTGGAAAATTATCAGTAGTCATGTAAACAAAATGATGAGTCATGCATATTTGGAGTCATCATCATCTTGGACATACTGTAGATTAGAGGAACATTTTAATGGTAGAAAAATGCCAATAGATTTCTGAAACTTTTAGAAGGAAGACATTTAAGTTTTTAATAATTTGGTATTTACTGATGAAATAGAGAAGATGCAGAAAAAAAGCAACCAATCTATGTCAAATCTTGTGATGATGAAGCAAAAAAGTAATATGATGTAAACTGAATCTTATAAAGAATGAGGTCATCATGACACAAGCTAGATGTGAACAAGGTAGATTTCCTATTCTTATATGAAAAATGCAGCAAAAGTTAATTCCTAAAATAACTGAAAATTGATGGGAAAACTATTTGGCATGTGCTACTCAGGATATTCTTAATAACTGACTTGTCTATTTGTTATTTTCATCTTGAAAGTGGTTTAGAAAGGAAAGCACGTCAAATTGAGAAATATGAGTCCTTAATGCAGGTACATTGTGGTATTCTTTTTTAGCTGCAGGTATGTACTGTGCTGTTCCTAGGCTATGCACATTTTTAGGAGGGACTGAAGTTGTAATAAAAAAAATATAAAAGCCTATTCCTCCTATCAATGTTGAATGTTGATGGTCTATTCTATAGTCCGCTTATGATTGCTGTCATTTTCTGATGACATGCTTTGTTCCTTTGAAATTTTAGTTGGGAAATGTTGTATACTCGTGTAGTTATGTGTGTTGGAGATAGGAGTGGAAATATAATCATTTAGCAAGTTTCTTAAAACTTTTCTTTGTTGCAGGTTACTTCTGTGAAAATTATTCGAAACAAACAGACTGGGCAGGCAGAGGGTTATGGTTTTATTGAATTTGCCACTCGTGCTGCCGCGGAACGAGTTCTTCAAACATATAATGGGCAAATGATGCCCAGTATCGAGCAAGCTTTTAGACTTAATTGGGCTACATGTGGAGCAGGTGAGAAACGTGGAGATGATGGCACTGATCATACCATATTTGTTGGAGACTTGGCTTCGGATGTCACAGATTACTTATTACAAGAGACATTCAAGAACCGTTACCCCTCAGTTAAGGGGGCTAAAATTGTAACAGATAGGCTTACTGGGCGCTCCAAAGGCTATGGCTTTGTTAGGTTTGGAGACATAAATGAGCAAACACGTGCCATGACTGAAATGAATGGAGTTTACATTGCTACAAGGCCAATGCGGATTGGGTCAGCTGCCAACAAGAAGAATGCGAGCTCTCAACAACAATATTCTACTAATGGTATGCAGCTTTGCAGTTTGCACTTGTTACAATTTTTAATTACAATTTTTTTTTCTCTTTTTCATCTTCTTATAAAGAAATGTTGCAGGTGATACAACAATTTAATCACTCCTGGAATGCATTAAACCTCAAGTATTTTATGTATCTAAGCAGATGCTTCTGGTTGTAGTGGAATCTGCAAAGTTTTAGCCTTAGAATGTTTTATTTCCCAATCATACACTTGAAGATAAGCAGGATTGCTTCGATTGATGTTCACAGTCATTTCCTTCAGTACTTGCCTATCTAAAATTGGGGTCATTTAAACTTAATTAAGTAATCAAGACTTATAAAATTCATATTGTCTCAAAGCAGGATACCATGCTATCTTCATTTAAGGCCTGGAAATGACTTCAGCTGAGATGCATGTCTCCTGTAGTGCGTGGCCTCTGTTAGGTCAGTGTTTTAATTAAGTGAGAATTTGGTTTTTCGTGCTTCATGTGGCTTTTGCTACTCTTTTGTTCTTAGATTCCAGTTCGTTTAATTTAAGACATTTTCTCTAATTTTCAGTCTTCTTTTAAGTTCATTGTAATTAGTGATTCATCTTCATTGTCGTTTCATTTCCTTTTCAACTCTGCATTTCAGAGTTTAAGTTAATTTCAGGCAGCTTTCAATCTTCTTGACCTTTTTTTCTGGATTATTCTGAAAAAGTTGAATACTCTTTGATTTCTCCCTTGATGCTAGTTCTCTTCCATCTTCTTCCTTATTGTTTCTCGTAATCATTTTGGTTTAGTTTCAAATATACCTACAATGTGGTGCATAGTTTCTTGCAGTCTTTTTCTGGATACCTGGGATGACTTTCCCTGGACTTAAAATTAAATTTATAATGATCCCATGCTTGGACTCTCTCAGTTGTTGGCATCTTCAGATAAGTTTTTCTTTTTTCTGTTGCTAATAATAAATCTAGTTATGCAAGCTACTATAATGCGTTTTGGATCTATGTTACAATCAGTTTAACTAACTGTACCAGCTGAAATTCGTATTTTGGTTGTTAATGATAATTTTATTATTTTTATAGTAGATTTAGGGCTCTAATCTATTTAGTTTACTTTATTATTAAATTCTAGGAAAGGTAAACTAGATATATAATAATTTAATGAGCAAAGAATTATAGGGAGGAAAAGGGTGTATATCCTTTTGCAAGATTGGTATTACAGGCCTATTCATGTAAGTGAGAAAACTCGAAACATTTTATGGGAAATAGACTTGTGTTGGAAGGTGGATGCAAGTTGAAATGGAAGGACTGTCATATTTTGAACATTATATGTTTTGAGGATCTATGTTCATATGTCTTATCCACTCATGGTGGTTGCCTTAGTGCGTAATCACTAATCACCATATTTCTCTAGGATAATGTGATGTTTTGGAGCTTTTCACTATCTATGATTGCATGACATGCTTGCAGGTCTATATGGCTCGAAAGCGACGAAAATTATGTTTGGAAAATTTCCTGCAATTTTTTAAGCATGCTTTGCATGCAAGGTTCACTCTGGTCTGTAGGTCTGAGTGCGGCCTTTATCCCAGTCATTCATGAGAAGAGATGCAAAACTACTGAAAGATATGCAGAATGACATGATAATCATATAGTTTCTTCGAAGTCCATATGGACAAATGGGCAACCCTCTGGACTGCTGTTTCTTGTTCAATCCAGTTTTTGTCATTGCTTGTTGTCATTTGTATTGAAGGGACACCGAATATTTTTAGTTTTTAATCCATGAACTGGCACACTGACAATCAGGTTAACAATGTCATGTCAACATTAATTGAATGCAATGGCCATGGTGAGTTGACATTCAGCAAGAGAAAATTTTAAAACTACTTCCAGCAGACCATATGCAGGATACTATTTGGTGTTAAACTTTTCTCGGCTTCAGAAGTAGATTCTTACTATCTTGATTTTTGCAGCTTCTTACCAGAGTACACAAGCAACTGAATCTGATAATGATCCAAATAATACAACTGTGGGTATCTTGTCTTATTTCATGCATCAATGTGTATGATATATGCTGTTTCTTACCCGCTGTTTTGACTGCAGATATTTGTTGGAGGACTGGATCCCAACATTAGTGATGAAGTTCTAAAGCAAGTTTTTAGTCCGTATGGTGAACTGGTATATGTGAAGATACCTGTAGGCAAGCGTTGTGGGTTTGTTCAATTTGCCAGCAGGTTTGCTTTTCTTTCTTTCTTTCTTTCTTTTCTTTTGTTTTGATTTTCTTTAAATGCTCTCATCATGTTTTGTAGTTTGACATCCTTAATCATATCTAATTTAACGATTTTATCTCTCCATCCAGAGCTTCTGCTGAGGACGCCATCCGGTTGCTAAATGGGACTCAGTTGGGAGGGCAAAACATCCGGCTTTCATGGGGTCGTAGTCCTACAAACAAGCAGGTAAGTCTCACTTGCCTTCAAATTGGTTTCTTTTCCTGACAAGAAAGTCTGAAGAAAAGTGGGCACTTCCTTGTTTCATGTTTTCAGCCCCAACAAGATCCTAATCAGTGGAATGGTAACTACTATGGGTATCCTCAAGGATATGATACATATGGGTATGCTCCACCTCAAGATCCTAATATGTATGGATATGCAGCATATCCAGGGTATGGAAATTATCAGCAGCAGCAGCAGCAGCAAGGACAGCAGGTAAAAATGTTTGTACTAGTTATTACTTATTAGTTAAGTTTTTTAGTATGGTTGAAGTTTCATCCAAAACCAAGATGTTTGCTGAAACATTTTGCATTTCAGTCTTATTCAATTCGAAACTAGCATCTAATTGAAACAACCCTTATAACTATTTTTTTAATGTATTTTTTTAATTCTAAGTTAGATTTGACTTGAATCTAATTTCTACCTTACTCAATATCAACATTATTGCTTAGATGCTAATAGATTGCGTAATGCATCGAGAAACAAGATAAAGAAGACTATATACGAGAAGTTCAAAACCGATACAATAAAGTTAGAAGTGAAACTGACCGAAACGCTTTAATTGTAAACTAAGCTGAAACCAAAATTTTGTAAACAGCAAAACCAGACATTCTGGAACAAGCAAGTACACCGGTAAATAGGAAAACCAGACAAAATGTTTAACTGCACTTGAAGCAAACAAATTCTAAGAAGCAATATTTTGATTCTTCTTGTTGAGAATCGTTCCTAAAATTAATTCCAAATCATATTAAATCTCATAACAGATCTTTTTCTTATAAAATCAGATGCAGTCACTGAAAAACATAGTTTTTGGTTTTGAGAACATTGTTTTAGAGCTTTGATGGATTTAGTCTTCGAGTATTGCATTATATTTTCGTGTATACTGACCTTTTTTTCTCTGGAATATTACTACATATTACATGAATTCAATACAAATTGTCTTCAGGATTTGACCACAGCTCCTTGTTACATGAATGCATGCCTAGACAAGTGTGTTAACTTATAATACGTAACTCACTTGCAGTGATACTTTCTGGAGCCTGAGTACTTCAAACAGCACTAGTGGAGTCTGGAACATGGCCTTAAAGTTGGCGCCTTTGCAAGCATCTATAAAGATCTATGAATTGAGAAAAAGGCCAGTGAGTTTCTGAGGGAGTTCAAGATTGCTGTTCAATTAGACTGTTACTTGTCTACTTATTTATAGTTCCACTTTTAGTGCTACTTGTTTCTTGTAATGCTGCCCAGACTTTTGGTGCTGCAGCTGCTGCTGGTGAGAGGGTGGTGGGAGCCCTTTGTCTTGCTTCTCTAATATATTTTTTATTTCTCATCTTAATGGTTACTTTCATATTGCATTGCCGTACTTGCTTTAATCTGCCTGACGTCATACTATTTCCGAACAGATGGTATTTGCAGCATCTAATCTTCCCACCTACAAATTGTTCTTGTTTGGCATAAATTGTTATATTATTATTTTTGGCTTAGCCTGCCTGGATGTTCTACATTACGAAATTATATCTTATGTTTGCATACTGCTATATCAGTATGTTTGACATATCAGGATAACCATGAGCACACTTCAGTCTGGCATATCAGGATTGCAGCGAGAATTACCCTTTCTCAAGGAGCACAATTTATTAAGTCACTACCATGAGCACACTGCAGCGAGAATTACCCTTTTGGCAGCAAGCTGCTAATAGTATATGATTATATCCCATAGGTTTTAACCTACTGATCAAAAGCCACAATTTAGTAAATTTTCTGGGCTTCTGCGAGCAACAATCATCTTGATTCCAAAAGCTATTGAGTATTAAAAGTGAGAAAAAGACAATACACATCATTACTGAGCCTACAGCCTAAGATTGCATGCACACTAGAAAATTATCACTCACATTGGTTTATTATGATACTCAAAGATTACAGTGTTCTGTTACTTCCAACTCTGCAATTCTACAGACGTACATAAATATATAACAATACATTTCCAAGGCAGCGATCGACGCCGGACTTATAGGGCCAGTTGTTTGTTACCTTCAAAGCACCAGGTCTTCGCGATTGGAAATGCAACCTAAGTAACAGACCTTCCAAGCTTGCGCTTCATCCGAACTGATACCACAGAAAGGGTAGAACAGAGGCACACCCCCAACACATGCATACATATTTACTAGGGCTTCAGAAGACTCGTACTGATGGTCACTGCTGTATTTTTCACATGCCTCCTTTCTCGCATAGGTCTAGTAGTGACAAAGTCTAGACATAGGTATAAGTTAATATCTCTTCATTATTCAGCAAAATGTTGCAAGATACACCAACAGGGTAAGGCAAGAAGAGAAACTAAACCCATACAAATTTTTTGTAAGGATCATATATAAAGGGGAAAAAGATGCTGAACGAACTCTAACTGATCATATGATTGATGATATTCAAACATCAAGAAGATTCTTAACTTCTCATAATCCAGACAAAAGGAAACTCAGAAGGCATTGATCAAGACTTTCTTATTACTCGGAGTATTGATTTAAAAAGAATATCCTACTTATTTATTCAAAACAATCACAAAATGACCATTTGAAGAAATGCAAGTCATCTAGCATAATTGGCATGAGAGTAGTATGAATAGCAAACTTAGAGAAAAGGAAGCATATGTACCTCTGCTATGGATAATTCCAGGCGGAACTTTGGTCCATCATAGTGATGCAAAACTGGCCTAAACGAATCCTCCTCCAAAGGCTTGCAAAGCTTCCTAACACGGATCCTTACCTAAATCATTGACCAACGAGAATTTAGAAAAGAAATGTGGAGCAAGAGCTTGCAAATGTAATTTTTCAAGCCACATCTCCCTACCTGTGCAGGAAACCTGGATTCACCTTTACACTTTTTATCTTCCCAAGCAGTTGGATCAATGTTAGAGCCCCCAAAACTAACAGCCTGATGTGAAGAAAACCAGGTTAAGGGACTAGAGATACAGAGGATACTAGCAACAAATGATCTACTTGCCATGTAGCACAAACTGTAAGGCAGGTATATGAAATGACGAAAAAGTAGTATAACAGATGAACTGAAATACAAGTAAATAATTGCAACCAATCGTTCAGTAATGGCAGCAAAAAGCATATATTACCTTATAAACATAATAAATTAATATTAAGCAAACTAAACTTCCAGCAGTTTCATGTATATAAAGATGAAAGCATTACTGAAACAATAACAATAAATTTCACCAATCTCACTTCAAGGCTTGTGAGTGCTACCAAGTTTAGACATGATCGAAGGACCCACTCCGCCCGTGCCTGGCCCGGTTTAGACCGGGCTAAGCCCGGCCCGGCCCGAGCCCGAACTATCCATGGGCGGCACGGCCCTTTGCCCGCCCGACCTGGCCCGAAAGCCCGCCCATTATGCTACAGTAGCCCACCCGTCTGCTACAATACTTTACCATTGCTACAATAAATTTTTTTAAAGTATTGTACCGTTTTGCATTATTTTAAGCACACATTTAAAATTTTTTAATTTATTTTAATTATTTTTTAAATGGAGGAATATAAATATTTTTTTAAAAAATAAGCTAATAGTTAAAAAAATTCTAGAAATAGCTAAAATATGGGTTGGGCTGAGTGATTGGTTGGTTGGGCCGACCGGCTAGCCCGATCTCTCACGGGCTGACGGACGGTAACGGGCTAGACTATTCTAGCCCGACCAGAACCCGGCCCGGCCCGAGTGATTGGTGGGTCGGGCCGTGAACAATACTTAAGCCCGGTTGGCCTGAAAAGCCCGACCCGAACCTGGCCCGGCCCGCCCGATGATCATGTCTAACCAAGTTTGATAGGCCATGTTCTCCAACACATTCAAACAATTCAAACAAGGATTTGCAGAAAAAATTTGTTACTTATCTTTTTAAGAAAACAGCATTAATTTCAAATAAAGTTTGTTTTCTCTTTATCCTTTCTCAAGGATCACTTCCCTTAAAAAGTTTATAAGCTGGTTAGTGACTTAGTCCTTTAATTTTACAGAACTAAATGAATACATTCAGAGAAGATCGTGTCACACAAACAACAGAAGTTATGCAGAAATATCCAAGAAGAAATAGTATGATCAAAAGAACATCAGAATTTGGAGAGTAGTACACATATTTAAAGCATTGGAATCTAGTGCATATTTGAATTTGAGAAGGGGAACGGAGAGACAGAGCTCGATATTCATCAAAATTTTAAATTTTAAATAAGCTAATACATTTTTAAAATTTTTAGGCTTCATATCTGAGTAATTTTTATTTTCTTATTTTTCTCCCATTTTTTCTAAATTTTTAGAAATATTTTCTCATTTTTTCTAAATTTTTAGAAATATTTCCTCTGCATTTTTAAATAATATTTAAAATTTTACATAATTAAAAAAATAGTCCTATTCGATAGGAGCAACCGACCGATACATATTATTTTTCCGGACGGTCGATACTGATTCCGATCCTGAACAAGGAACCTTGAAATAAGGTTTAATAAAATTACTATCACTATCGGTTAGATTATTACGTGTAAGCAGAATTAGAAACAAGTATTATTATATTTATATGAAATAAAATATCTAAAGCACAGAAAATAATGCTCTAAAGAAGAAAAAGAAAAAAATATGACACAAAAGAGCCTGGTCATTGAAATATAAAAAAATCTCTTAAAACATCTTACTTGCAAATGTTTCCTACTAGAAGCTCAAACATTAACAGGTTTAATAATGAATATGGATTTTGTACATACCTCAAATATCCCATGAAGCTGATGAGTTGTATAGTTATACAGGAAAAGTGGTAAACCAGGAGTAATTGCCCGTACAGAATCACGATACCTTGGAGGTAAGCCTACAATAAGGTATGTAAGTAGCAAATTAGGAATATTTTGGAGCAGACAAATGGTAATTAAGAATGCAAAGAATAAATTGAATTTTGTCGGACAATAGCACATCGAGAATAAATGAATAACAAGGAAAGCCATGCATGCATTGCAGAAGCTCCAATAGGTCAAAACACTTGGAAACTTTATAGGTTATCTCCTATCTGGCCCTTATCTACTATTTTATTTGGGTATGATTTGGTTTGCTCCCCTGCATTTCCTTGTACACCTATTTTTGACTTTTTTCTCGATTTATCCATATTTGGTGTTTAAAAAAGATCCACACAAGAAAACACCATTGTTCAAATAACAGTAATTTTCCCTTGTTCATCTGGATAAACAAACAGTCAGAAAACTTGTTCACCTTAAATCTACAAATTTAACTAGGTACAAGAAAAAAATCAATGTATGAATACTGTTCCCTTCAGGATGCTACATAAGTGTTCATATGTGGCCATAGTCCTAAATAAAAATGCAGACTCCCATTTAAAAATTCTAACTTGCTCAAATATGTTGGCTCACTTATTAAAATCCAGAATATTGATTTAGCCATTTTGGCCTTCTTTGAGTAATATAAATGCAATTCCTTGGAAAAATAAACTTCCTCCACCATTTTCTTCTTATTTCTTATTCCTCACACCTATCAATTTCTCTCTTTTTTTTCCTACTTTTGTCCCAAAATGCGTTCAGTACTTTCTGATTACTCCAGATGTACCAGTCTCATCTGCTTTGAAGCATTCAATTTTGTAGAAGTAAAACATGGTTATATTTCTAAAGCCTTCAGGACCACAGAGATATATTTCTAAAGCCAACAGTTGTTTTACATATTATATTTATTTATATATATATAGATTGTGTGTCAATAGACTCAGAAAATTTAAGAAGACGCATACATACCAAAAAGTTGTCTCTTGAGATCTTCCTGCATTGTATCATTGTTACAAACAAAGATATAACCACCAAGAACTTCATTCCTTGGTAGCATTTCGCTCGAAGGTAAAGTCTTGAATCGTTTGTCAACAGCAGCACTGTTGTTGTTGCTATTATTGCTGTTGTTGTTGTTGACATTGTTATTGTTGCTGTTGCTATTGTTGTTGCTGATGCTGTTTTGGTTGTTGGCCTCTTTTCCACTAAAATTATTAGAATACTTGTTTGTCCCACTGTTCATCTTGAAACTATTGATATTGATGTTGTTGTTGTTGCTTCCCTTGTGGTACGCTGAACTCATGCTATACACACTGTTACGAAAGGGATTCTTGATAGCAGACTCATTCATTTTTGGATCTAGGTTCATCAGTCCAAGATTCAGATTCTCAAGTTTATAATCATCCTGATAGCCAAACTTCTCCCATGACCTTGCTTCAATAGGGCTCCTTGAAAAGTCAACGTTGTTCATCCTTTCATCCTTTGATCTTGTCAAATCAGCAAGTTTTGATGTTATGACAGACCACTTATGGTCCTCGGAGACCTTTGATTGTCCTCGGAACTCATCACCCAGATGCCAGAGATTATCCATCCTTTGGAAGGTCTATCTGCCACAAGAAGAAAATAGTTGTTGTAAGACATTATTATAGGTATTCAATTTCAACAATAAATTAAACAGTCCATTATCAAGGTTGGTCAAGAATAAAGTTATAAGAAAATATTTACGTTAGACGATTGAAAATACCGGGAGACTTTCTTCAAATGGATAATTTGAACACATCCAAAGCCTAAACCTCTTAAAGAATCGTTTGCAAAGGCAAATATTACCAGAGCCTTAACAACATTTATACACAGGATAGCTATTAATGATAATAAACAAGATATAAAAAAATCTATCCAGGAAATTCTATGATTTACAAAGGCCTCCACTTTACGCCAAATTTCACATTTCCTGAACCCACAATCACACGGAAATGGAACAATAATCATTAGGAACGAAAAGAGAAACCACAACACCGACTAATTCTGGAACCAAATTAAAATCCCCATCAGAGATCAAGAAACTAACCTAAAGGAATCCAATCTGATCTATGCACCAAAGAATATGCAAACTACACCAGAAAACAACAGGATCACGCTCACCTAAAGATACGCGAGAGATGCAATACCGGATCGATCGACTCCCAGATCTGCTCGAGCGCAAAGGATTTGGAAACCCTAATTTTTTTTTTTGTTTGGGGGGGGGGGGAGGAGAGGGAGAAGGAAAGACGGAAGGGAGGTGAGAGAGAAAGGTCTCTCTCTCTCTCCTCTACAAACACCAGCTGTCAGAGGAAAATGGAACCGGACGTTGTCCTGTTCTTATAGGAGGAAAGTTGCTAAAATGACCCTGGAGTTAAGAAAAATATACATTTTGCCACTGGAATTTCGAAAAGTTATTCGTTGGTTATTTAGTCGCAGTCTTTGAAATTGATGGGGGGATGAAGATGAATTCTTTTGGAATTGCAGAATTGTATAACAAACTCAGATTTGGTCTTCAAATGCAAAGTCAAAACAAATCTTTTAATAAAAAAAGATATTTGGAAAGAAAGAAAAAAAAAAAAACTGGAGTGTATATATATTGATCCAACTCAAGTTTCAATGGAATTATGTTTAGATTTTTTGTGTTTTTGAGAGAAGAGGAAAACTTAAATGTTACAATATAAATTTCTTTAATCATCTGAGTATGAACAAATTTAGATTAAGCTCAATCCAGTTCTTTTCCCCAGTGATTATAATCTATTACAAAGAGAGTTATCTAAACTAATGAATAGCTCAATGAATTTTTTTAGTTTCAACTTCTTTCTCTTTTTTTTATTCTTTTTTTTTGGTGGGCAAAACAGGGGTTTTTAGGAAAAGTGGCATGATAACAATTACTCATTGGGATATTAATAACAAAAGAGAATATTATTCAACATGACTTGTTGGTTAAATTTTTTTTTAAGCCATGGAATATGTTGGTCAAACTCCCTTGTTACTTGCCACCATATTTATGAGAGGCAAGCCATGACATGAGTTTTTATATAGTAGATTGGGTTTGATTTATTAAAGAAACATTTCTTTGGAGTTCAAATGCTAAGCTTATCTAAAAAAAATAGAGAGAAAAAAAGATCATCTAATCTTAGGTCAAGCCATAAAAATAGGCTTCTCACATGGAGTTATCACTAACCATGAAGCCTAATTTGATTAAATTAGGCTCATCACATGTGCTAACCTAAGATAATGGCTAAGTAGAGCAGTTGACCATGATTAGTTTGTAGATTTTTAAGTTGTGAATGGAGATAATGAGGAGAAATCAAGCAGAGTTAGATGGTTGGGATTTTTTTTTTTACAAACTAAGTCTATTTTTTTCAAAACTTTTTTTTTAAAGAATAAACAGTGTTTCGCTTTTAATGTTTTCACTAAAAATGTTTCAACTTATTTCTCTAATAAGTTTTATATATAGACTCAAATGGATATTAATGTAGATATTTATAGAGACTCAATTGTGTTCATAATACTGGATTCAAATTCTATTAATATTGCTTATCCGTTTTGAGTTAGTTCCATTTAATAAGTTAAAAAATTATTTTTGTATATAAATTAGGTCGGATATAATTTCGGTGTTTACCTATTAGGATATTCTGAGCATATTATAGAATATGCGCCAACACATTGATTACTCACATCTAAAAAGCTACGTCCAAAATCGAATACAGAGTGCTATTGAGGTGGTTAAATACATATAATCAATATATTGGCGTGCACCCGACAATATGTATAAACCAATTAGAACAAGTAAATCTGCACCGAATAAGAACCCTTGACCTAATTTTGATTAAAAATATCCACTAGAATTCTTCTTTTCTTTTCTGTGGTGAGATGTCACTTCTTTATAGATTTGTGGACATCACTCATCACAACAAATTGCAAACCAGTGGTGGCTGGCACTTTCACATGAGGTTTGTCCACTTCTCAACCATGGCTTTAGGACAATATTCAGTCTTGGTTCCTCCCTAGCATGTTACAATGTACAAGATGTTGATGCTTTCATAATTCTAATAGTTAGATTAATACATATATGCATACTTATCCACCTTCTAATATTTGAGATAGGAGAAGCAACATGCACTAGAATAATTATTTTATACTAACATAAAAGAGTTTATAAAGGTATAAGTTAATTTAATGACATAAAGTTAAAATAATAATTTTGTAAATGACTAAAATATTCTTTATAATTGATGGATGAGAACAAAAGAAACGAAAGAGTAAAATGAGAGATTAGAATATTATCTTTTAAGAGTAAAAAGTAATTGATAAATATAAAATTATAATTAAGAAGAAGAGAGAAAAGAGAAGTAGGTATTAATATACTAGTATAAGATAATCTTAGTTAATATCTATAGGGAAAGTTTAATTTTGCAAAATAAAAATATTCTGGTGTGTAAGATACTTTACAATGGCATATTTATAACTGACTACTTAAATAATAATCACCACCTTCCCACATATATTATATTTTTTTACTTCTGTTACTGTGCTACATAAGATATATACTCTTTGTTAGTATCTATAAGAATATATATATATATATATTGCAATAACAATATATATATATAAAAGTTGGTTTGGTAGGTTGGAAAATTATATTAATTTGATATGATTCAATCAGTGCTTGTCTTCTTCCGGAGCAAAGATTCCAAAGGAATCATCTACAAATGGCTTTTAGATTAATTTTTTCCAGTGCTAATGTGCTATCCAAGAATATTAATAATGATCTAATTTAGATTTAATGTAAAATTTCAATTACTAGTAGATTGTCTTGCCTAGTATGAAAAGATCCATGTAGTTTAGGGGGATGCCAAATTATCATGAAAGAAAGAGAGAGAGATGCAAAAATAAAATAAAAATAATAATATAACCTAATATTTTAACCTTGTGATGGAAGTGCTTTCTGAAATTTTTTTTTATTATTTATGAGCTCGAAAGATAGATATGAGTTTCATATATTTGATATAAATTTTTATTAACTTTGAGCTAAGTTTTAAACTAAGCCCGTATATTATTAGTGATAGTTTAATTATAGAAGTAATTTAATTTAAAGAGTATTTTATTGTCATATATTCACTTAATCAAATTCATGAAGAGAAGTGAATGAAAATTGACTCTAAAAGTGAGTATCACGGTAATAGAAAATAAAGAGAAGTAAGTCTAGTATCATATTGGATATTTAAGAAATATTAGTATGATATATAAGTGATAAACTTTTTATAGGCTTTGGGCCCCAAAAAGAGTATCTATTTTGTGGGTAAAAGATAACTCACAAGATAGTGTCCAACACTAGACTCGACTATACATAATTTTATATTATGTAATCTATAAGTTTATTTAATTTATTTACATATTTTTTATCGGGTTTTTTTTGTAACTCTTAGATTGTTATTGCCGACACTACCCCTCTCTAGTGCCTAGTCTAGACTTTAAGTCATGTGCGTTGTCGAATAATTGCTCCAAACTACACTATCGAGCCATCAACTGAGTCAAGCCATTAAGCTAAGCCATCAAACCACCAAATAGTTTCTCCATAATATTATTTAAAGTTCGAGTTGAACCCATGACCTCTTTGATCACGGGAAGGCCAACTCTACTAAAGTTGATTAGTTTTTTTGAGAAACCTAACATCATCCTTTGGAGTAGTTTGATGTTTATTGATAGCTCAAAAAATCTATCAATAAGTTTTCCAACTTTGGAATGTGCTTCAATATCTCATATTTATGCAAAAAACTTCAAAAGATTTTGAGAATTTATTTAAAAGTATTTTACATATTATCTAGATATTTATTATTTGACCATTGTATTTTAACTTAAAAATAAGTTATTATATACATATTTAAAAATAACTATACATGCAAAATAATCTTAATATCTTTAAATAATCTTATGTATTTTTTTTGTAAATAATTGTATATTCTCTGCTGGCAAAATTAGTTCGAGAATATTTTTTAAGACATTAAAAATAAAATTTAAAGGTGGTATGATAAGCATCCATATGATAATATATGAACTTTTACTATGCTTTTGATAAATTTTCAAACATTTTTCACATGTTGCTCAGATGAAATTAGCACAATATAAATTATGAATCACTTGGGTTTTGCCATAATTGATAACAAATGAAGGCTTTAATTTGGCAGTTTATGAAATCAAAAAAGAAGAAAAAAAAAACTACGGTAAAATTTCTTGGAAAATTTGTAATGCAATATGAGCAATCGATGGTTTAAAAAAAAATCCCAAGTTCTACCATGAATCTTAAAGTCAAAAGTTAAAGATAAATTCAAACTTAAATATAATTATTTCCTTAGAAAAATGTAGGGAAATTTTTGAGAAACACTCTATCATGTATTTTTATTATTATTTACACTCTGACATAATTATCATTCCACCCCTATATTTTACTTAAAATACCCTAAAACTACCGTGTTGTTAGTTTTCTTAATGAACAATTACTATATAGATAAGTTAAAATAACTATAGAAGTAAAATGACCTTAATATTCTTTAATAAACTTGAGTAAGTTTTTTTTTAAGTTAAGATACAAATAAATAAATAAAAACTAGATTTTAAAGTCAAAATAGATATTTTTATTTTTATTTTTGAAACTAATAAAATATTCTTAATCTTATTAAGCTACGGGTATATTGCTTTCAAAAATTAAAATAAAAATTAACTCTCAATATTATTTTGAGGGATTAAAAGCGGATTATGGAGTTCGAACGATAGATATTAGTGTGAATATAATAAAGCAAAACTCGGGTGTTTCTTGTAAAATTTCCGAAAATATAAAATATAAATATAAAAGGAAGGAGAAGAGAGTGGAAGATAGAGACGAGGAGATGGAGCTTCGAGTGCTCTTGGGGGCGATTTCACTTTCCCTCTCCCTCTTTCTCTGTTCGGCGAAGGGGATCGGAGATGTGTTTGGGGAGGACTACGTACGACCAGAGCCTCGGGGAACCCTAAGCTTTCCGTGGAAACAGAAGGGTTCTTCCGATCCGCAACAAGTGAGATCCCTTCTTCCCCCTCTTTTAACGATCCGAATAGAAATTTGATTTGGAATGCTATAATTCGGAATCTTAATCTAATTTGGGGGTCCAATGTTGATTTTTGGAGGATCAAATGTGTTTTTGCTACTAATTTTATGTTCCGGGAGAAACCAAAGTTTCACTTGACGCCGAGTTATTCATAACCAAAGTTTGAGTTTTAGGTTAAGATTGGAACTGGGCATATGGGAATTTGGTTTGACCGGAGAAATTTTGAGACCTGGAAAGAAGATCTTGGGTAATTATAGTGTTTAGAGTGGGTTAAGAAGCTGCTGCTGGTTGCTATTTCTCAATTTCGCAGGTTATGTTGGTTGAGTGAATGAGGTCTTGGGTAGTTCTACAGGGAGAAGACATGGAAGAGGATATCAAACATAGGAGTAAGGTAGGATGGTTGAAGTGAGATGTTCATTATATCCTTAGTGATTATTTTATGCCTCTCAGATTAAGGGAAGATTTTATGTAATGCAAGATCAGTGACGCTTTAGATTTCTTAATCATAATTCATTCTTTTAATCTAATTGGAGTTTATAGTGGTTTCGTTATCAAATATTTGCCAGATTGGTAAGTAAGCATTGGATAGTACTTTGCTGCTTAAGCTCCAGTTCACTTTAAGAATAATTTTTTTCTTATTTTAGAATACAACTCCTTATTTTAGAATAATAGTTAAACATTATAATAACCTCAAAATACAAATACTATTTATCAAAATTATATTTTATATCACACACTAACCTAATTAATAATTTATTCTTAAAATCTATCCCATCAATCTACTTTATATCAAACCAAAGGGCATTCATGGTAATTTTATAACAAACAAAACAAATTTTTTTTCCATTTTTTTCTTCACTTTATATTACATCAAAGATAATTATTATATTTTTATTTTATAATATAAATGAACATAAGAATAGCTATTCCTAAAATAAAGACTTTGTTTTGGGAATAGCAAAGATAAATATCTATTCTAGAATTAGCCTTATTCCTCAAGTAAACGAGGTCTACAAGAGTGTTTATGAAATAATAAAGAGTAACTACCATTAGACATTCAAGATAATAAATATTTTGAGCAATTTATCTGTCAATGAAACATATAATGGTAAATATTTTGTCTCTTAAATATAAAACATATAACATGGTATCAAAGCTAATGTTCTGAGTTTAAATTATGCCAGACTTATTTGTCAAGTAAAAAAAAACATAAAAAGTTTTACCCATTTAAATTAAGTCTAATTCTTAGGTCTATCAAAATATCTCAGCCCCAAAATGATGGAAATATTAATTATAAAATATAAAATTCATTGTCCTCTATTAGCCTAATCTTTTGCTGTAGCTGATGAGTTAACAACTTAACACTATTGAAGTCATCCTAGTAGCTGGAGATCTTGATTCTTCAACTAAATCCTTCTTTTATACTAATTCCTATTTCCATGTCTTATCACTAAGGAGAAGTTTGAAGTTTGAACTTCAAAATTTATGTGATTCAAAATGTGCACATTGCTTTCAATCAAGTTGTTTATGGTTTTGGATGGCTGCACTAAAAGAATAGATGCATCAGCTACAGTGTTAAAGAAAGAAATTCTGTCTTGGCTAACTATGTGCTTGCAATGGAGGTGCCCATTGCACAGGCATGCATTTTTGTTTTTCCAAGTCAAAGACAATATCAACCTTAAACAAGTAGCTGTTATCAATGCGATGGGACCAGATTATTTCAATTATTAATAAAACAGGTTGTTATCCATTTGATGTACTTCTAAATTAGTTTGCTTTACATATTATTTCAATTTTCTATTTCTTTTCTTGGAGTACCTTGAGGTCTAGGCATACTCTGAGGCACCTACCTAGGGCAGTCTTTTATCTACCTATCAACCATCTATTTTCTTTGAAACGGTAATTTGTGACTAATTTTAGATCTGATAAACAGCTTGAAAGGATCTATAATTGCTAAAATTTAGTGACACAAAAACTACCTCATTTATGTATCACTGTCTTGGAGTGAACCATTATAACAGGTTCACTAGCAATTAACTCTTCATGCAGGTTCACATTTCATTGGCGGGAGAAAAGCATATGAGAGTTACATGGATCACTGATGATCAGTCTTCTCCATCAATTGTCGACTATGGAACGTCATCTGGAGTGTACGGATATACATCTCAAGGAGAGAGCACATCCTACAGCTACTTATTATATAGTTCAGGGAAGATACACCATGTTGTCATTGGACCTCTTGAAGCTGACACAGTTTACTATTACCGATGTGGAGGAGAAGGTCCAGAGTTCCATCTTAAGACACCTCCATCTGAATTTCCAATAACTTTTGCTGTGGTTGGTGATCTTGGGCAGACAGGCTGGACAACAACAACTTTAGACCACATAGGTCAATGCAAATATGATGTGCATTTACTTCCTGGTGATCTCGCATATGCAGATTACCAGCAGCACCTATGGGATTCTTTTGGTGTGCTGGTACAGCCACTTGCTAGTGCTAGACCATGGATGGTAACAGAAGGAAACCATGAGAAGGAGAGAATACTTTTCCTTAAATCTGGCTTTGATGCATATAATGCACGGTGGAAGATGCCTTTTAAGGAGAGTGGATCTACATCAAACCTGTATTACTCATTTGAAGTTGCAGGGGTTCATATTATTATGCTTGGTTCTTATACAGAATATGATGAATACTCAGATCAGTATGCTTGGCTAAGGGTTAGTTACTTATAATTGACTTCTATTGTTATCAGAGATCTCTTTTACTTCTCCCTATTATTTCATTGTCATATATGAAGTAAATTTATGGTAGGAAGATGCTGGCTTTTCTGGTTCTGACTTCTGAATAACAGCCACAAATGTCAAACATATCTATTACATGGTAAAAGAGATGAATGTACTTAAATATTGAGTTGAACAGACATAGAAACCCAATACAGTCTGCTTCCTCAGTTCTAAATAGGATACTAAGCAGTAAGCACTGATGTATAAGGTGCCTATATGTGCATTCATAGTTTCTTGTATTTATTAAATTTAGGTATGTAAACTGTCATAACATGCAGTAAGACAAGGGTATCTTTTGATCATATGGATCATATTTCAGTTCAGTAAGTTAGTTCTTACTTATGTATTAGTGTACAGGTTCTTAGCTTGTAGGATAGTGTCCTATATATGTCCAGTGAGATCTGTGGACTGCTGTTCCTGGAAGTACTAATCTTTCTCCATTTCTGTACAAAGTACAATATGTTGCTGTGCTGCTTTATCTGAAGCCAGAAAAGTTCTCATTCTTACAAGAATTGAAATTCTTTCATGACCATGTTTATAGGCCGATCTTGCTAAGGTGGACAGAAGGAGGACACCGTGGTTGCTAGCATTATTTCATGTACCCTGGTATAACAGCAATTGGGCCCATCAAGGCGAAGGTTCCAGTATGATGGCTGCAATGGAACCTTTACTTTATGCTGCTGGTGCAGATATCCTACTCTCTGGCCATGTTCATGCATATGAGCGCTCAGTATGTTCCAATTGCAACAATTTATTTGCAATATTCAATCAGATACAAAGAAACACTTATCCTACAATATGTTTGATTGATTTTCAGGAGCGAGCCTACAATGGCAGATTGGACCCTTGTGGTGCTGTACACATTACAATCGGGGATGGAGGGAACCGTGAAGGTTTGGCGCAAAGGTACCAACATACTAACATCTAAACCATTCCGACATTTTTCTAGAATTGATGAACTTATTCTTATTATCTTTTCTCAGAAGTCTATTTCTTTTTCTCTCTTTTTTTTTAAAGAAAAGATTGGGGATTAGACCCTCTCTTTTGTTGCTCAATTATTAGTTTGCTTGTGACAGATATCGCAACCCAAAGCCATCTTGGTCGGTTTTCCGGGAAGCAAGTTTCGGACATGGTGAGCTAAAGATTGTAAATTCAACTCATGCTTTCTGGAGCTGGCACAGGAATGACGACGACGAACCAGTAAAGTCAGATCAGGTTTGGATCAGTTCATTACGCAGTTCAGGATGCATCAGCGAAAGGACCCACGAGTTAAGGAAAATTCTGATGGCTCCTTAGATGACTAAGGGAGATTCTGATAGCTATATACGGGAACTTCATTTGCTAATAAAATATAACATCCTGATGTAAATATATGATAACATGAACCAAATGTAAGGTTCTCCTTATGTAACACATGAAGAAAAAAAAGATCAAGTGCAGTGCAGTTATGAACCATACTATCTACTATCTTTTTGTTTGTTTGTTTTTTTTGTGTGGAAGTGTTCTACTATCTAAGTTGGATCAATAGAAAGTGACTCAGTTTGACTGTTATAAAGGATTTTTGTGATTGCATCCAAATATTTCTTGCAGAAACCAACTGATGCTTTGTGAAATCACCTGTTATCCAAATAGTAATGTGAAGCTGCCATACCTCAGCTTACTCAAATTGAAATCAAAGAATAGAAACAGGATTTAAACAGCAATTGACATAAACAACAAAAAAATCAGTACATCCTTTGATCTATATCTCCTGTCCTAACTTTCAGGCACTAAAACACAACACTTCACAAAGATTAGAGAACAGCACCCATAATTGAGGGACTTCTCTTAGTTTTCCTATCTGAGCAGAACCTCTGGACTTAAAAAAAGCATCCAAAAGGCCATTACATATTTAAATGTGTTCAAATTTCCCCAGAAATATAAGCAATGCGGTTATTGTGCCATAGCTCTAAATTTCTCATCCTTGCAGTTTCTCTGATCCCTGATCATAGACTCAAAGACATCTAAGAGATTGTCCAATCCCCCCACATCATTCCCCAATCCCTTCAAGGCACAGACTATGCTCTCAATGGTAGACAAGCACCCGGCCTTAGGCTGATGCCTAACTTCGCTATACAAACTCTCCTTCCCGGGATCGAGCTTCAAGTGCGGCAAAAGCTTCAGCCATGGATTCTCATGGTACATCCGTTTAGCCTTAGCCCAAGTGCCATCCAAAACAACTAAATGCTTCACCTCAAAATCCACTGCATCCAAGCTGATCGATTTCTCGTACGGGAAAAGGACAGCTGATCCTGGAGGGATTGTAATCTCGTACTCTTGGAAGTCTTGAAACTCCTCGCTACCGCGCAACTGCTTCCGCTGCAGCTTTGCGACCATGAATCCATTTGAAGTGGCCTCTCGGCCGACCGGAGTACCTAAAACCGAATTGATACTGGGCTTTGCGGCTCGCTGGATGGTGATCTTGATTTCACTAGGAGAGCATGCGACCTGGCATTTATCCATGGTGACTGTTGGGATTTCTCCAGTACCGTCAAGATCTAACTTTTCCGTTTCAACGAGTTCCGAATTTTTGAAACCGCCGCCGCATTCGCCATTCTCACAACGACCGGCGGATCTCTGACCCGAATCACCAGAAATGGCCGTCTGGGCCGCCGAAAAATTCGATCTTGCGCGCGCATCTCTTGTCGTCGAGGAAGACCCGGAGCCTCGACTCGGCTCTAGAGGGCGAATCAGGAACCGGGCTTGGAAATTGACGTCGGTAACGTGGAACAGAGAAATATTTTTGAGCCCTAGCTTGGCGATTCTGGTGGAGTTGAGAGGGTGGCTCACCTCCAAGCTGTGCTGGAGGATCGTTACGCCGATCACGTTATCGATCGGCGGGGACTCGAAGCGGGAGCAGAGGCAGAGTCTCGCCGGTTTGGAGCAGGCGAGGCAGAAGAGTCTCTTGGAAGGGCCTTGGCTCCCCATATCTTCAGCGTTAGCGTTACAAGAGGATTGGATCTACGAGAGAGAGAGAGAGAGAGATTGGCGCAATGGCGCGTCTTTTGAAGGCAAACGAAGAAACCCTAGTTCTTATTGGACCTCAGCACTGTACTAGGCTTTTTAACACTGTTTAGAGCTAATTCTTTATGAATTTTATTTAGACACTGTTAAACTGAATTCATTTTTAGAGATAATTTGCACTAAAAGGTAATAAGAGTTTTAATTTTGCAGAATCACCCTTTTTTAAATTTTTTACTAGAATATTTTAAGTATATATATATATTTTTACTATTTGTCAAATCTATAGTCATTGTTTGATTTGAGACTGAGTACCAAATTTAATTAGTTAGTCTTATTTTTTAATCTTAATTTTAAAAAAATAAATATAAATAAATAAATAAATATTTAGTTACCAAACTAGTTTAGGAGTTTGGAGAAAGAATTTCTAAACTCAAAGAAAAGAAAGTGGAAGAAGATTTGGAGGAGACATTAATTTGGACCGACGGAATAGAAAGAAAAGAAGAGAAAAAAAGTGTAGATTTTTTTTTTCTTTCATTTTTTTTCGGTCATTATTTTTCTCTATTTATCTTAAAAACTTTATTTAAATGAAAACAAATATTTTTCTCTGCTATTTTTTTTATTTTTTTCTCTCGTATTATCTCCATCCACACAGCACGTTGAGATCCGGCAAATCATAAATAGTGAATTAGGATCTAAGTCAAGATGATTTCATGGGAAAATGCTTTTTTTGGGACAAAAGAACTACAGAATACTGACTAAATTTATTTAATAGTAAAAATACTGGGTGTGAACTGTAAACTGTGAAGTATAACATAACTAATAAGTAATGAAAAATTGCAAATTAACTCTAGCTGGCGAGTGGACGCCACGCTTTTTTCCGGTCAAAGTTCTCAAATCCACCAAAGAACACGTCCCTCGCACATTACCAACCCCTTTTCTTATTACTTTCTTTCTTCTAGGTAATTAGCAAGAGAACATTTCGTCGAACACCTCATTGGCAAATTCTTGTGCGAAAGGTCGAACTTTGGAGAGAGATCCGTACCCGAGGAAGAGGAGATGCACGACTTCTGCTTCACGATCCCCTATGGCTTCCTCCTCGCCGTCGGAGGAGTCGCCGGCTACTTGAGGAGGGGGAGCACCGCCTCCCTCGCCGGGGGCGCTGGCGCCGGCATCCTCCTCCTCCTCGCCGGATTCGTCAGCCTTAAGGCCTTCGATAAGCGGCGGAACTCCTACTTCGCCTTGATCCTTGAGACGGGTAACGAGATCCGATATCTCTGCTTCCTTTCCACTCTTTGACCAAATCCATCTCTTTGTCTCGTTCGTTTGGCAACTTGTTTTCGCACTTTGCTATGTTTGATGCTTGTTTTAGATTTAGATCTTGGATGGGTGCTCTCTTTTCTGGTTAAATTTTGAATTTAGTGCGGTGCGTAGGAATAGATCTACTTTATCTAGGAAATTGTTTGCAACTCTGGATTCTATACATTCATGCAGAGCTTGCTGATTAAGAATGGGTTCTGATTGAGGAAGACTTCTTCTACATCTTGATTCACGAGTTTCAGAACGTGAAAGAAATGACATAGGTAGATGTACTTGGTCATCGTGCTTTATCTATATGGTCTACTGTGTTAACACTTACAAAAGCATTCCTCCTCTCAATATACATTATGTTGTGAATGAGGGCTTACTACCAACTGATGTTTTTAATTTCTAAACTTTTAGGTTGGTAATGAAATAAATTTTATCAACATCTTAGCTAGCATTCAAACCGATCTAGTTATATTATTTCCTTTTGGTTTCATGCTTTGATTTTTAGATATGTCCGCAGGAGAATAATTGATTTTTTTTGCTCTGGTTGCGTATCTGTCTGAGCAATTGGGAGACCACTTTCTACTTCTAAGCAATATCCTTCCTTTTTGAGTGTGTGATTCAATGAATGTGAGGCAATGAAGTCTTTGAACATGTTATTCTCTTCCTTTTTCTTGATAGATGTATTATGACTTATTTGTTATATACAGTTTGCGCGCTGATATTAACATTTGTTATGGGGCAAAGATACATTGAAACCTCCAAGATAATGCCAGCTGGCATAGTTGCTGCTCTCAGGTTTGCTCAGTTGTTTCTTGTTCGGTGTGCAATAAATACCGTTGATGCATTATGAATCATTGCATTATCTTTGTCCCTATGGTATGCCTTACTAGCTAATAGTCAGGCACAAATTGGTTCTTACTAATGGTAGAAATTCTCTCAGCAAATGTTGGAAGGAATCTGGATCAGCTATCTTTTCCTTTCCTAAGAGCACTTTCATTCATAACTGAGTTACACTTTATTTTTCACCAATTAATTTGACCACATAGTGTGTGGTAACTGGAAATTTGTTGGCAAAGTGAGATTTACTGTAGTATGCAGTAAAAGAGAAGGAAGAAATAGAGGGAGAAAGACCTTGGAGGAAGGGATATAGAGGATGGGCATTAGACATGAAATGAAGATGCTCCACATGGTGGTGCACAGTAACTCGTAGTTATCTTGTTTAAATAAGCATATTGCATTGCAGGAGTAAATGAGAAAGTTGGACCCAAAGAAGGCTATGTCATATAGTCATATGGAATATTAAGGCATCCCAGTTATTTCATTGACTGAGTATTGTCTACTCCATGAGGTAAAAGAAAAGTTGCTGACACTTCTGACCCAACAAAATAAGATGACCAAAGAGTTTTAGAATTTAGTCCTCTATTTTGCTTTTATCCATCCAAGATGCAATGGATGCTTCCATACTCTAGGCGTGTGCTTGTCACACACAATGCTCATTGATACTCTAGCAATACTTCTTTTCTGAGTATCTGATTTATAAAATAACTATAACTCACATATGGCTTTGCTAATTATGGTATACTTACTGGATACATTTGAGAGACCTATGAAGATGAGTAAATATGAAGAAAGTAACTCTTTGTTTTGTTTCCGGTTAATTTCAGAGGTTTTTTTATGTCACAGCTGTTGACGGTATATTTTATTTGCAGGACATAAGTTTACAAATTTGAACTAGGCTTAAATCAGAATTTCATGCCAAATTGCAATTATTAACTATTGTTCTCCATAATACATATTCGTTATTGTTGCTAGGTCTGTATAGTCAAATTGGTAGTAACTTAGGTTGTGTTGTCTTCGCAACCAATTTTACATAAGGCTTTTTTATAAGTTTTCCTTAGATTTCGAGAACTTTTAAAAATACTTGTATAAGGATTGCTCCTTGCACACACCCAAGCAGGAAAAAGAAAAGGTAAGACAGGCGTCTCCTGTCTCATCATCATTACGTATCTCCAAGTGCTGTTAGCATATGTTTCAGCCTTGGAAACATACCTGAGCTGGAAGGACTTAAAGAACTTTAAGTGTGGTGAACCAGGTTTTTAGAGTTCATCATGTAAAAGCCTGAAAGGTTATGAGGTTGTCTTTCAAGGCATCTTAACAAGTGGTCAATTCTCTCCAAATATAGTCTTTATGCTATAACACTAGATGATAGGCAATTGGATCCACATGGAACCAGACCATTTAGTAAAGTGCTTGAGCAAGCGATTCCGCTTTTATTTACATCAGCTTTCAATCTTGACTCCAGGCTGTTTAAATTATAAGACTTGAGGTCTATGTTCAAGTTGGCAGTCTAGTCATTTGAAGCACTTCTTTCACCTATAGAAATTTGTAGCTAGTCTGCAAGCTGAAGGCCATTATCACTTGCTATTGCCTCTTTGGTTGCAAGAAATATTAAGCCTAGCTATATGAGGATAAACTTTACTGTCACAAATGAGATGCTCACAGAAATTTCTTGATTGATAGCCTTCTGCAGGTCGGTTATATTCTGTAAGACTATACATTGCACTCAAGCCTTTTCTTTTTCTGATTAAAATAGTGTATTGATTGAGATTAGTGAGATCATTTTTATCCCCTCAAAGATGTTTCTCTTTTTCGAATATGAAGTTGTACCTTATCTTCATACTTAAAATCGAAGCTAATATGATAGCCAACAGACTATCATTTGCTTTCTTTACCCTTTTTAATTGCAATATGGTTAATTTTCTCATTTTCTCTCTTATCATGGAAAGAGAAAAAGAGATTACCCACGATGAGTATATTATGCATTAGTACGCCTTGATTTCTTATGTTTTATTTATTTGATCCACTTGCAGTGCACTTATGTCCGGTTTCTACTTGTACAAGATTGCAACTGGTGGAAACCATTTCCCAGCGAAGGCAGAGTGAAGTTGGCAATTTAAGCTTACAATGTGTACTCTGTTAAGAAATAGGTGATCATGAACCATGTTCTTATTTCACAATCTTGGTTATATCAAATGTCGAACAATATTCCTATATTGAGTCAGTAAACATGCTTTAGATCTCATGTTCTGAATGTTTGGATGGACTAGAACAATTTAGCAGTAATTCATCAGAAATAATAACTCTTGATAGCAATATGAATTACGAAATAATTCCATTTTCTGTGCAACTCATTTGTGCTTAGTATGCTGTCAGTTTTTCTTATACCTGTACCTGATGCATGCCTTGGCAACGCTAACTCCTATTATTTCAGGTAGTAAAGTTTTGGCCATCAGATTTAAGTCTATCCGGGGACGACAATCTTAGAAGTACAGAGATGTTTGTATTAATCTTTCTTTAAACCCAACCTGTTAGACTGATGAAATATAGTCTTTTTTTTTTAGAGAAGTTGGATCTTAATGGCGTCCCATTAAACCGATGCCGCTAAGATTCGAATTCAAGTATATTCATACACCATCTCTTTGACAATAGTTAAGTTAAATGTTAACTTACCGATTACTATAAGGCGGCTTACGCTATAACGGAATGTAACTTTTATATTTATTATATTCTAATATTCTCGTGCACCTTTGGGCTTGGGATATCTTTGAGAGGGCCTAAAAGTGGGCTTAGATTATTTTTATATTTTTAAGCAACTATAGGCATAACAAATTTAAACATATGACCTCTTGTTTTGATATTTTTAAGCTATTAGAGAACAATAATTTTTAACGTTCAAATCCATAGCACTATCTTAGTTGGACAAATTTCTTCTTCTCCTGCTATTCTATTGGTTGCATAATTCAAGATTCCACTCCCCATATGGTATCTTCCAAGCATCTCCCTCACATATCACTATCACTCATTTAAGAGAACGACTCCAACTCCTTATTAAGAACACAAACCTCGAGCTTTCTTTCTCTTCATTTGCCTCCTGTATCCTCACAACCTCTCCCTCTTTCTCTAACCATGAGGAAGCCTGTTCCTCTTATACTACTCCTCTTGCTCCCTCTACTTTTAGTTGGACTCCTTTGCTTCTCTTCCATCTATCCAAATGAGAGGGATGAAGGGCCTTGGAGATTTCCTCTCCATCCCATGGACCTCCTTCCGTTGCTCCCACGAGAGATCTCATGGCCAGTCCTCTCCTCTCTCAGGAACGTAGTCGACATCCTTCCTCTCTTTGTCGGCGTGGCCTCGGCGGCGAACTCGCCGCTCGAGTGGAAGGGAGCTTGCTTTTACCAGAACAAGGCATGGATGGAGTTCCACAACAAGAGTGGCTCTCAGTTTGGTGGAGGAACTCTTCATATCAAGGTAGGCACACACACATACAAACACACACGTACCCCTTATCATACTCTCTCTCTCTCTCTCTCTCTCTCTCTCTCTCTCTCTCTCTCTCTCTCTCTCTCTCTATAGATCCCTCTCAGCGTGTCCCTTAAACTTTTATTTTCTCTTATATCTTGTTCTTTTAATCACTAATCCTCTAAACTTTTGACTAAACTACAACCGTTTAGTTTTCTGTCCAAAATAGGCTTAATCATGTCTAGAACTATAGCATATTTTTCATAACACTTTTAACTCCTTCAATTATCTAATATCTTGCTCTCTCTTACTCCCTGAGTCCCTGATGATATTAATAAAAAAAGAGTTAAATAACCATTTTATCTTAAATTGAGTATAATAGTCCCTAGAGAGTGTAAAATCAATAGCGTGATATTTTTTTAACAAAAAAATCTAACGGATAACTAATTGAAGGGGTATTTTTGAAGTCTCACGTAGTTGAGAAAGTTAGTGTGTCAGTAAAAATAAATGAAAGACTCTATATGATAATAGATAGTAATTCGGTATCTAAATGTAATTATTCCTTTAAAATATATTTAACTAGTTTATCTTCCTTCCTGGTGTCACCGTGTGACTTTAGCAACCAATAGATAATTTATTAAGATTGGTAGGAGAAACTGACGTGTTGGGCTCTCTGTACCCAGCTCATAGCAACCTCAGTATGCGGCATAAATTAACCACATTGGTTGCTTTCAAGTTCTATTAAGGTTCGTTGCACCGGTAATAATTTAATAGCATGTATGTAAACTGGTCAAGTTTGATGTAATTAAGGCTGTCAAAATGACTTAGCCGGCTTTTAAGTTGGGCTCAAAATTCAGCTGATTTAAACTTGATCTGCAAAATAATTTTGAGCCGAGTTTGATCGTGAACGAATTCTCGATCAAACTCGACTTATTAAAGCTCAACAGTAATAATGTAATATTTAATATATATGAACCTTCAGATCAAGATATAAATGATTATAATATCATTATATTAGTTGTTATACTTCCATCATAGAATCTAACCTTATTTTAAGATTGATTTGGCTCGATTTAGGAGTAAATCTATGATTTAGAAAGAAAAAATGGGGAGAAGATGGTCAACTCTGAAGAAAAAGGGGATCCACAAATCAAGAGATAAGGAGAGAGGAACTAATCCATGACTATTTTTTTTATGGGGGTGGATGTGTGGGATCGACAGTAGAGGAGAAAAGGAATGCTATGGATCGAAGAGACGAGAAGGAGACCAGGAGAAGAGAAGGAGATGAGAGGTAGAAGAAGAAAGGAAATGATCATTATTCTTTAATAATACTAATTTGATTGCCTTCCACACATTTAAATCCTAGCTAGAAATAAAAAAATATTTAAATTTAACCCTAACACAAAATGACCTCGGTGTTAGACGTTTGAATATCATGTTCGAACATTGTTGGACAGGCGTTCAAATGCTTAGTTAAAATTTTAAATCTTTCACTCTCCGATTTGGGTGTTCAACTGTCGTTGGACATCGTTTAAATGTCGTTAGACATGCATTTGAACACTTTATTGAAGTTTACACTCGGGTTGAGGCATTTGAATGCCGTTAATTAGGTGCTCGAACGCTTGAATGAAGACTGCTTTCATATTCAGTCGTTCAAATGTTGTTAGTAGAGCGTTTGACTGTATGAGCCCAAGGTTATATTTTCTCTAACAAAAATAAATTAATACTACGATAAACATGTTCAACCTAGTTTACCCAATCTTCTTTGTGAAGTAACCTGATTAGGCCCGGATCACATCAAATTTGGTTCATACCCTTAGTTATAACCCTGTGTAATTGTAATGAGTGTACAGATTCTTACTAAACTTATTTTTTTAATAATTTAATTATATTTAATTTTTTAATTTATAATAATAAACTATAGTTGTTCACCGTATTTATAAATTATGTACACTTTATTATAATAAAAAATATATTAATTATAAATTTAAATTGAAATTCTAAATATAATTAAATTACAAAAGCCATAAGCCACTAGATTCTGTCTTGTACCTTATTACACTAATGCAATATCTATGTATGGGGAAAAAAAAGGTTTGGAAGACATCCAATTCTTAATGTAAAATTCGGCTTGTTTGGTTTGAGGCTAAACTCGAACTTTATTAGTTAAATTTATTTTTTAGTTTTTATTTTTTAAAAACTAAATTTAATTAGATATAAAAAAATAAAGAAATATTTAGTTACTAAACCAAGCTAGTGATTTCTAAACTCAAACCAAACGGGTCAATGACCTCTCGATATTTTTCTTATTTGAAAACTACACAAGAAGTAAAACCAATCCCAATTATATCGGCAATTAAAAAGTAAAACCTACAAAGTCAAACCCTATTTAAGGCACATGAGATCTCACTTCGTGTTTCAATCAAATCCACAAGCGTAGGGTGAGGGTTAGGTGGTTCATATAAATATCACTCAGATGGATTGGAATTTGGTTTGGCTCCGGTTTCGGCGCATTAATATATAGGTCACAACTGGAGGGGCTTTTTTCATAATTTAATTTTTTAATTTGTAATTATATTTATATACATTGATCCTCTAAATTATAAAAGATAGTGTTAAAAGAAAAACGTCAAATAATAAATTTTTTCTCAACTTATTTTAATCATATAATATTTACATATTATTTTCTAATAAAAGATATATTTTAAAATAAACTATGTATAATTATCCCTATTTTTTTTTTAAATAATAGAATAATAATGAGTTACACATGGAAAAAAATAGTTAGCATAATAATCTTCCAAACCAAGCTAATACTAAACAACTACTCTTTCTTTATTAGTCTTTCTCATTAGAGTGATCCAGCTAACAAAGCTCATGGGATATTCTTTTCCTACACTCTAATTCTAAATAAGCTTGCACTCTTCGTCCACGTGTCCCTATCAGAGGTGTAAAATATTCTTTGCACTATCAGACCGTATATGTACATTGTGGAAGGTTTTTGCAAAATTTCTGCGTTACAATAGGACTAAAAAAAAATGTAGGTGGCGATATTGCAAAAAATCACGTAATAAATGAGGACAAACTTGTACCACGAAATGCAGATTTGAGGACTAATATGTAAAATACCCTGCGAAGCGGCGAGTTAAAGACTCAAGACGGCTCTTCTCTACGCCTCCCAACTTCTTACCCTTCCTCTCCGTCGTCTCATTCCTCTCCGTGCTTCGATTCCATGAGGCCTTCCAATCTCAGACGCCTCTCTCTCCCTTTCCTCTTCCTCGTCCTTCTTATTTCTCTTCTCTTCTTCTCTTCTTCTCTCGCCCCTGATTGGCGCGATGGCCCTCCCAAGCTACCCTTTCGCGTGGTTGACCTCCTGCCTCTCCTCCCAAGATTGGTTTCGTGGCCCATACTTAGATCACTCCACAGCGCCGTCGACCTCCTCCCCACCTTCGTCGGCGCCGCCACGCTCGCTAACGACACTGTCGAGTGGAAGGGCGCTTGCTTCTACGAGAACATTGCGTGGATGGAGCTCCACAACAAGAGTGGAAGCCGGTTTGGAGGCGGCACGCTTCATATTAAGGTTGGGGGAGGAAAATCCGTGTTGAAATTTGTAGTTTAGGTTCTTGGTGTTGATCAATTTCGTCTATTTATTGGTGTTTTGGATGTTTAGGTTGAAATCTGGTTGTTGGTAACTACCGATAACTTGTGCAATTGGGGTTTTTAATACTCCTATGCAGTAGTTCTACAGTGCATGGATGGAGTTCCGCAGAAAGGTTAAAATTTGGCTGTTGGTACGCCTCATATCAATATTGGGGAGACGAAAAAAATATGTAGTTTTAATTCTGGGTTATGATCAAGTTCCTACTTTCTTACTTCTTCTGGATGTTTAGGTGGAACCTGGTTGATGGAAATTACACCTGGGTTTGTATTTTTCATGTTGCTAATTAATGGACTGGTGCTTAGGGTCTTCCTATATAGTTACATAGGCATGGATGGAGCTCCAGGAGAAGAGTGGGAGCCAATTTGGTGATGATACGCTTCATGTCAAAGTTTGGGTAGAAAAAACTTTCTTAAAATTATTTAGTTTTAGGTCCTAGTTTGGATCAAAGTACATATCTGTTTGAATCTATTTGGATATTCAGGTGAAATCTGGTTGTTGGGACTTGAAGTCAGATGTTTAGTTGAAATCTCTTTGGATTATTTGGGAATGGGTACTTAATTTGTAAGGACATTATTAGTCAGAACACTGTGATAATATTGTTTATTTCATTTTTCTTGTTTACTTCCTAAGGTAGATCATGGTGTGAAATTGATTGGCTATGAACTATTGAACTATAAAAACTCTTAATTTGGAGCAGGATTGAATGGTAGAATACTAATAAGGATATGGACAATAATCTTAATGAGTTTTTTTGGGGGTAAGGAATATGTAAATTCAGTTCTGTAGCAGCATTCTTACTATTTCTTTTTTGTATTATTAAGATGTTGATTTGTCTTTAGTTTGAAACTAAATTGAGAAGATGGAGATTCCCAGTTGATTTCTTGTTGGAGGCTGATCTTGTCTTACTTGCACTTTGAATAGAATTTTCTCACCTGGGAAAGCTTATAATTATATATAAAATATTAACTGGTGCTACTTTTATTACAGTAAGACACTAATAAATTTGTAGAAATGATGACTTTATGTTAGGATATGTTGTTTGTTGTTCACAAAAAGCATAAACTGCACAAACTTATTCCATTATTTGTTGTCATGCACCTACTAAAATTGTTATTAAGGATTAAGCATGATGCCTCCAAACATTCCTTAATTTTCCTTTGCAAGCATTACTGCAGTGCATGCATCTTTATACTGTCTTATCAGCACTAGGCCACAAATACCAGTTTCTAATTTTCCAAGAAGAATCAGATGCTAACCTCTTAAGCCACTATGAGATATAGAAAGGAAATAAAACAGTAAATTCCTTTGCTAATTATCAATAGATCATTGATTCTGACCCTGTAGCTAATTTATGTAAATGTTGCTGTTCAATTGAAATAACTATATCTCCCCTCATGCAGATGAGCCATGCGCATAGTTGGACATGCATGGATATTTATGTCTTTGCTACTCCATATCGTGTAACATGGGATTACTATTTTTTGTCTCGAGAGCATACCCTCGAGTTTAAGGAATGGGAGGACGAAGCCGAGTATGAATATGTAAGTCTCATACAACTTATCCACACATAGCATCGAAGTCTCGTACAACTTATCCATGCATAGCATTAAAGACTTATTGAATAAGATGCATGGTTTTAATCCCACATGACATGCTCTTCTTTTCTCATTTGAAATCAGGTTAAACATAATGGGGTCTCCATCTTCCTCATGCAATCAGGGATGCTTGGAACCCTCCGAGCCCTGTGGGATGTTTTCCCATTGTTCACAAATACTGGGTGGGGTGAAAATTCAAATCTTGCTTTTCTCGAAAAGCATATGGGGGCCACATTTGAGGAACGTCCAAAACCTTGGGTTTCGGAGATAAATGTTGATGATATTCAATCGGGAGATTTCTTTGCCATATCAAAAATTCGTGGGCGTTGGGGCGGTTTTGAAACTTTAGAGAAGTGGGTAACTGGAGCTTATGCTGGTCACACTGCAGTTTGCCTAAAAGATTCTGAAGGAAAACTCTGGGTTGGAGAATCTGGTCATGAGAATGAGAAGGTTAGACCTGGTTATATGTGCTTAGCTATTCGAGTGTATCTATACCTTTCGATACTCATTGTCCTTTGACTGCTTGCAATCATCTTGATACGTCATACAACTTTATATGACAAAAGTTTTTGGCTACAATGAATTTGGTTGGTGTGTGTTTCATTATGAGTATTGAAACACAAATGTTTTCAATGCATACAAAATGTGTTGTTCTAGCCTTTTAATGTTCCATCAGCGTCAACATATGTTGCATGGATTGGCAAGAACCAGATTTGACTATCATATATCTCATTTTTGTGTGTCTCTATATGAAAATAACATCTATAAGCATCTTATTCATAATTAAGTCTTGGAAATTCTGGAATTTCTGTGAAGTTTAAAAACCCTTCTGTCTTTTGGATTATCCATTTTACTTCCTTCAGATAATATAGTAATCAATGTGAACATGATTTGGTAAACCTGTTCATGTTTAAATAAGATATAAGCTTCTTTTCCTGCTAAGGTAGGCCCGTGTTAAAATCCATGTGTATTCTCATATTAGTTGCCGTAGTTTCACTTATATAACTCGAAAGCATCTGAAGATTGTTTTGCAGCTAAATCTAGAGCTTATATTCATAGCACTGGTCCTACTTGTGTAATTTGCCTTTAAATGGTTTATTCTTTAATCTTATAAATATCAAGACATGTTACTGATCAGATTGTTACATTTGGTGCTGACATTGAAGATTTTCATATCTTACAAAAAGTTATGGGATTTTTGCTGTATGTGGTTTCCGTTAGACAATACTACTCGATTTTCATCACTAAGTGTTGCTTCCAAAATAAGCAACTAGAGGGCAGTGATAGTATGTTGTGATCCTAGTCTTCTAACCCTTCTTTTTCCTAATGTTTTAGTCTGCTGATGCCCCAACATCATGCTCTTCAAGTCATAAAGATCATGTTTCAGTTCTAATGAATTTTGTAATGTGTACTACAAATTATGTACTTTTTCAGGGAGAAGATATTATTGCTATTCTGCCCTGGGAGGAGTGGTGGGATTTCGAGTTGAACAAAGATGACTCAAATCCTCAGATTGCTCTGTTTCCTTTACATCCAGATGTCCGAGCGAAATTCAATGAAACTGCAGCCTGGGAGTATGCAAAGAGCATGTCAGGGAAGCCTTATGGCTACCATAATATGATTTTCAGCTGGATAGATACTATAAGTGGGAATTATCCACCACCCTTAGATGCACATGTGGTATGATGCTTTCCTTTATACGTTTTTTTTTCTTCTCATCATTGTATTCCAAACTAGACATTTGAATTTGTTTAACATCTTATATAAAATATGTTTTTCAAATTCATGTTCTTATTCTCTTGCATTTGCTAGTTCAAAAGAAAGGAAAAAACTCTTTCTCAGATGGAAGCTTGTGAATTTGTAATCCACTGTCATTGCTGTCAATGCCTGACATGATGTTTAAATTGTTCTTGTCATTTTCAAAAATTGATATTCTTTTCATTACTGAAGCAGTGGAGCCTCTTGTTATTTCCCGAAAGAAGATGGTTGTTAAAATATTGACGAGTCAAATTATTACAGATTCAATTACATCACAGGACAATATGTGGCTTAGATAACAATGAATTTACCTGTTGGCAGTAGGTGAACCCATCTAGAAACTGAATATGGTCTGGAATAGTAGAACCACTTCTTTCAAAGTCTTGACAAATTAAGTGGTCATTGCTGTTCTGTCAACTAGGAGAACATATAGTAGTTTAAACTGTCAGAATTATTGATAATGGATGTTGTTGTGTGACTTAGGTTGCTTCTGTTATGACCATGTGGACTAAGCTTCAGCCAGCCTATGCTGCTAATATGTGGAATGAAGCCCTGAACAAACGACTTGGGACCCAGGTTTTATAGTTATTCTTTTTGCCACTTTTTTTTCTTCTGACAGTTATTCTTTCTATTGGTACTTGATTTTGTCTAAATTGATTTTTTAATATCTTTACCTATCAAAATTAATCTTTTCAGTGACATTTCAGATTTTGTTTTCTTATACTTAGGAATAATAATATTTAATATGAAAAGGGAGAACAACATCATTAGTCCAAGTCTTAGATACTTCATGGGTTCATTTTTTTCATAGTTAGATGGCTGATGAAACAATTTTGATATAATTTATGCTTTAACTGCATTTTTTCAATTACTCCTTACACATTCTGGCAAGAATGGAGGATACAAGGTTTTGCTAAATTGTGCAACTGGATGGATTACAATCAGCTGTCCATACTAATATTGATTTTAGTAAAGAGAGCCGATTTCAAAACTATGAAGCATCCTCCACGTGTTGCTGAACTAGTACATTTTGATGCCCATTTTATCTCTGTAATATTTTTTATGGTTGAACTACTGATATGAATATTTTATGCTGAATATGCTGTATGTATTAGAATTATCAATTATTTCTGCTACGAATATTCTGCAGGGTCTTGATTTGCCTGCAATCATAGTTGAATCAGAGAAACGTGGGATATCATTTGAGAAGCTGCTGGCAGTTCCTGAACAAGATGATTGGGTCTACGCCGATGGGAAATCAACATCTTGTGTTGCATTCATTCTTGAAATGTACAAGGAGGCTGGACTTTTTGATCCAATTGCCAGCTCCATACAAGTTACCGAATTCACTGTAAGTGCACTAGACTTGCCAGAGCAACTAATCATTCATAATTAAGGAGCTAACTTTAACATGTAATATCCATGTAGAGCAATAACTGGCTCATACTGATCAACTAGCACTTAAATGTCTTACTAAATGGATTTGGTGCAGTACCAGATTATTGCTTTTGGTTCTTTATATATAAAATTAGAACACTGACATATTGTACTCTTATGTAGATCAAAGATGCCTACACCCTCAAATTTTTTGAGGACAATGTAACCCGCCTGCCTGAGTGGTGCAACAAAGATGACGACGTTAAGCTTCCGTTCTGTCAAATTAAGGGCCAGTATCGGATGGAATTTCCTGATTACAACACCATGGAGCCATACCCTCACATGAACGAGAATTGCCCATCCCTGCCTCCAAACTACATCAGGTCAAAACGGTGCTGACATGATCATCTTGCTTAATGGGTGTTTAGTGACCATTCTTTATGTAGCTGTATATAAGGTAGGCACAGAGATAAATCGATCGTATGTGTGTTATAAATGTTGTATATATGATTTGGATGCTAAATAGCAAAAGCTAATGGCAAGAAATTGAGGTAGACAAACAGAAAATGTATAACTAGATGGTTACTCATATAGTAAATATAGTGCTTAAACCATTGTTTTTGCAAACTTGATCATCTGATTTGCATTTATTGCTTGATATTTATGTTCCTATGCTACTACCTCAGTATTTTGGTATCAAACTTTTTACACTTCACCTTCGTAGTAGACCTCTAGATCTACTTGATTTAGGTTGTAGAAAAACATGAGGGTTAATTTGTATTTATGAGCAAAGTAAAACTATTAGAGATTTCATCTCACTTAATAAGAGTCCTGCCCAAATTATCAAAAGATCCCTTTACAATTTTTTAGACAACCTAATTTGGGATAAGGATAATTTAGGCATTTTAGCAATTTGTTATATTTATTATATTTGACATAACAAAGAGGTATATTGGTAATTTGCGTGGGCTCTGTTAATGTGAATGGAAATTCTAATTATTTCACTTGAGTCATAGATATAGACTTGTAAAATTAATTTTAGACATAAGTATACGTGGGCAGTGTTAGGAAATCTGAGGCTGACCACTCCTCTGTGGTCAGTCATTAGTCCGAGACAAGGAATGCATAATATTAGGCCAGTTTGGTCTGAGATTAAGCCTCAAATTCAATTAGTTAGTCTCATTTCTTAGTCTTGATTTGAGTACCTTAAATTAATTTTTTATTTCTTAATTTTGATTTAGTTACTAAACTCATTTCTTAGTGATTTAAGCGCCTAAACATCTGGGCTTTTAAGTGCACCTATATATTGAAAGGGGTTAGCCATTGACTAGCCCATAAATAGTGTGTATGAGCTTGGATTATTGACAAGGAAAAGAAAAGGAAAGATCCGAAGAGCATGCTAACTCATTGACGCACTAACTGCTCCCATGTTACGCTGAAGCGGAGGCTCTTTTCGCTCTTCAAATACATTGAGTGATTGTGGAGGGTGTCAGCTCTGATTGATATCATCGATTGGGACAATGCTTCTCCTTGGCTCGCTCATTTTGTTAGCTCTCAGAATTGTACATACCCTCTGATTGTATATCCCTATTCTCCTAAGAGCTTCCCCCTGCTTATGGTAATATAGTTTAACTCTTTAGTAAGAAGAAGCATATTAGCTAACAGAAATCCATGTGTTAATTACCTGAACTAAACCATGTTTTGACGTACTTCAAGGTCTCAATGTTCTTTTCTGTAAGTTGTGCATATGGAGGAGCTATCTCAGCAAGACAAACATATCCAATATGTCTAGCAAGGAACGACAAGCTCAGGCAAACTGGGTCAAGGAATACTCATAGTTTGAAATTTATCAGAAAGGTTCATATATATATATATATATATATTAGAAAATTTGTAACGACAAAAATTCACATTGTTATCTGAGCAAAGTTCCCAACTCATAATTTAATTTGTGAGAATACAAAAACAACAGAGATGTCCTCAAGAGGAGAATGTAACTATTAGTACCTCCCATACTCTGTCATAACAAACACATGAAAGTAGGCAGTTGAAGATTTGAGAACCACCTCCTTACAAATCCCATTCCAACTCCATCACTGAACAAAATGGTCACACTTCCAATTTAGCAAAATGGCTCTCTTTAACTGCCGTTTTCAATGTTCACAATCTTATTCAGATATGAAGGGGCACAGGTGCCATCAAAGACACTGACGACAATATTTTCTCAATAGCATGATGATCAGTAAACAGTAGCCACCAATAGAAGATTCAAGTTCTAAGAACACCAATGCCTGTGCCTTATCCTTATCCATCAAAATTCAGCAAAGCCTAAATTATTTTCTGACAATGAAAATAAACATGGATTAGAAAGGTGATAAAATCAAGGAGATCATTTATAATTGTATGCAAATTGAATGAGAGTTCACCTATAATAAATGATAATAACTTTGATATTTATTGCACTTTTTGAAGCTGATTTTATTTAAGTAAATGTAGTGAAAAAAATCTATTGACATTAAGTCAGCTGAGAAGAACGACACATCAGAGGTTTGGAACAAAGTGAAAGAAGCATTTTGTAATACACTACGAACAGTTTCTCTGTCATCTTAGTCATTGTTCCATCCAGAGTAATGTTTAGTAATGGATTCCTATTTAAAAAATAATAATAATCTTAACTTCTTACTAGAGCTGTGTTTATATTAGGTATCTCCACTTCTTCATGACCTTCAGCAAAATCCATATCAATTAAAATAAAAGGATCATTAACATGTCATGCCAATGTTATAGATGACTGGTGCTATCATTAGAACTATGATCAAGGATTAAATGATGACAAAGTGCCTTTGGATAATGGAACAGGCTTTTATTTAGATTCAAAATTTATGTAATTGAATGAATAACTGGAAACTCAAGCTGAGTCACCTTTTCTTTAGTATCAGCTGTCAATCAGACTAGTTGACTGCATCTTTGGCTGAACAAAATATCAAGAAAAATGCCATGTAAAAGTGATGGAATTAACAACTAAGCTGAGCAGCACTTTGACATCTACCTTAAAGTTTCACATCATGCTATCTAACCATCTATCTAGGTCTCTAAATATACACATTACAAAAGGCTTGCCATGACTAAATATACATCCTTGAACTTCTCATAATTAATTTAGAGTGCACCAACCATCATACACATGCAAGCCACCGGATTAGCCCTCCCCAATATCACAATAAATTCAAAACTAAGTGCATATAGCATTTCGATGAAAAATACATTAAATATTAACCCAACATTCACGGGAGGAATTGAACCTATAACCTTTATCATGGACTGGGAGGGCCTAATCGGGCCTAATCGGGCCTAATCGGGCCTAATCTCTGAACTACAATAGTGGCATCACAAAAGGTATATTATGCAACACAAAAGAATATGTTTTACAACATCTATGAAAATACATTAAACTTGAGATTTTTGTTAGTTTGTTCATTTACCTACAAGTTTTTCCTTTGCCATGCTTACACAACTCTGCTCTAAATGTCTCGAAACAGAATGACAACCAACTTAACTTAATATCGGAAGTTTAAAACAAAGATAAACAGAATAGGAATTTCTTACTTCCACTATCTTAATGACTTTACTAATAAGACTAAGTTTACAGGAGTGTCCTCATGATCAATGAGCATTACACATATCAGAGAAGAAAACTAGATAAGTGACAAGAAAAATAATGTCCGGCCTCTAGTGAACAGAATGACATCAAACAAAATTTTTGTTGTAAACCTAGATTCTGCAATTAAAGTCATGCTATGAAAGGAAACTTTTATCTCTTTATTCTCTCAATCAACACATCAGATGCCAGGATAACAAGGCATACCTCGTCAATCCTCCCAAGCTACTGAGCCAGCCCCTCTTCCACTTCCTTCCACGTATCAGCATTCCCTGGGAACTTCTCCTTCATCTTCTCAATAATTTCCCGAGCCTCCTCAATCTTCTCACTGCTGGCGAGTCCATTCACAAGCACCTTCATCGTTGAGAAGCATGGAACCCAATTCCTTGCCATTGTCACCTTGCAAACACCCAACGCCTCCTCAAATTCCCCACCTTGGCAAAGATAGTATATATACGTAAAGTACAAATTGCTATCCCCCACAAACCCTCTCCTCCGCATCTCCTTATAAAGCCTCTTCGCCTCCTCCAGATTTCCTTCCTTACAAAACCCATATATCAGATGGTTATATGTAACCCAATTCCATTTCATTCCATTCGCTGCCATCTCCTTCAAGAGCGCCTTTGCTTCCTCAGACCGCTTGAGCTTGCAAAGGCTCTGAATCCTCACGTTGTACGCTGTCAGCCGGGGGCCACACCCGTGCTTCCTCATCAGTACCAAGAGTTTCTCCACATCATCAAATTTCTCTTCTTTGTATAACCCAGCAAGCGCGGAACAAAAAGTAGTCTTGTTTGGCTTGATGCCCGATCTGGACATTTCCTCGAGCACCGAGAAGACGGATCTTGAGGAACCAGATTCGGAGAAGGCTTTGACGATGGTGTTGTAGGAGGTGAGGTTCGGGGTGATGGAGTGGGAAATAGGTAACTCTCGGAACAAGCGGGAGACGTCCGCATGGCGGTTGGCAAGGATGGCGGCGAAGAGGAGGGAGTTGAAGGAGCGGAGGGAAGGGGAGGCTTTGAAGGCGGCGACGGCGTCGTCGAAGAGGCCGGCTTGGCCGAGGAGGACGATGGCGTGAGGGAGGTGGGAAGGGGAAGATAGGAGAGGGGAGATAAGCGTTAGAGTTTGGGAGGAGGAGGAGGAGGAGGAGGGGGAAGCGGAGGAGGATAGCTTGGAGACGGCGAGGGAGAGGGCAAGGCGGTCGAGATGGGAGGAGGAAGGGGAGAGCGATGCTGCGCGGCAGATGGAGAGGATGTGGTCCGGGTCGGAGGCGGATTTGAGGAGTGACAGGGCGGCGCGCGACTTCTCTTTGCTGGAGAGAGGTGTCGAGGGGTTGCTAGGATTAAGAATAGAGGAAGGGGAAGAGGAGAAGTGACGGCGGAGAAGGCGGCGGAGGTGGGAAGTGGCGGCCGCCATGGCTAGGGTTTGAAGTTTGGAGGGAGGAGGGAGGAAGGAGAAATCACGAGTGATGTTTTTCTTGGATTGTTTTTGCATATTTGCACATTACCAACAACAACACTATCCGACCCGACCCGACCCGACCCGATCCGATCCGAATCGGGTTCGGGTAAAAATTTGTCTGTCTCGAATACGGTATAATTTAAAAAAATATCCGGATACAAATATCGGATATCCGTTTACCCACAATTTTTTAAATAATATACTTTTATTACATATCCTACCCGCTAAAAGCCTAAATCCGTCCCGTTACTATCTAAACCCACTACCCACAAGTCCACTTACTAGTTACTATCAAATTATCTTAGCCGCCGTTGAAATCCCAGAATCACCGCCCTACCTTTGCCATCTCCAACACCTCCTCCGCCGCCATCACCTCTCCGGCTCTCCGCCGTCACCAAGATCCGCCTGCTCCTTCCTCGAGCTCGTCTTCAGCAAGCTCCGCCTCCTCCATCCTCAAGCTCGCCGTTACGAAGCTTCGCCGCCATCGCATCTCCGTCGTCACCAAGCTCTGCCGCCATCACCACTCCGCCGCGTCACCAAGTTCCGCATCCTCCCTCCTTGAGCTCGACCGTCACCAAGCTTCGCCGCCATCGCATCTCCGTCGTCACCAACCTTGTAAGTAGATCTTTCTATCAATACATAAAATTATTTATTCAGTTTGTCTATGGTTAATATGTAATAGATGTTTTAGGCTTTGGCCTTTCATCAACAAAAAAAAAAAAATGTAATAGATGACATATCAGTAAAGGTTCTTCTTCTTGTCGGTGATCAGAGAACTCTTTAATTTCTACCATTCTTTTTAAGATTGTTCTGTTTGTCTAGAGTATCAGATGCTAATTTTAGGGCATGGCTGTCTTCTTTATGTTTTGAGGAAAAATTCTCCTTCCGAGATTATAGATATTACTAGTTTTTGCATTGAATCTAATTTTTGATAATTGAACACTAGATAGTTATGACAGTTAGAAATAAACCGCAATAGTGTGTTGTCTACTAGAACAGCACCTGCAATGGCTATTATCTAAAAGGATGCTTATACCTAAATATGCTAGGCGCATTTCATAAAGCCTTTAAAGATACTGTAGACGCGACCTTTTTATTCTTTCTGAAGTAGTGTTTTGCCTAGGTGTTCTTTTTCTTTCTATGCAATGAGGTTTATTTGATTGCTATTTCTGTCCATTTATCCTCCGTCTATCATGATCAATGTAATATCCTTGTAATGCTACTTTTTTTCTGTCATTTTCATATATATTCTCTACTACTGTGGGCAAGATCTTGTTTGAGGAAAAAAAGAAGAGGTCACCTTTGATGTCATACACTTTTTTCTTATTTTTTAACTTTTAAATGCTTCTTCACGTACTTGTCTGTGCTCTAGCGTTGGTACTTGTTACTTGGAAATAAAAAGGGTATGTTATTATCAACATTGATGCCTAACTCATGCTTTTTCAGTACAATTCACAATTTGGAAACCCTTTGCCTCAAAGATTTTTGCATCATCATATGGCTCATTTGCGGGTGATATATAGGTGTCTCTTCATCATGATGTTATTCCTTCATTTGGTGTCTAGTAGTGCTTCAGCCAACCAGGTTAGCAGGAATATTTTCCAATCTTTTATGTCCATTTCATATGTAGACATTTTTTTCATAAATAATTACAGCTGTTAATACCGTTACTTTGTTGTAATTACATGCATCTTCATTTATGAGTTATTAGTTTTTGATGCTCTAGTCAATGCAAATAAGACGACTTTGAAGAGATAACAGATCAACTTACTTTATGCATGTACGATTGTCTTCCATGTATGTTCGGAAAAATGGTTGTCATTGATGGTTGTAATTTTTTTTTATCAAGTTAAGAATTTTTTTTGTGTACAATAAGAATATTTTAATTCTTGTGTAACTTCTTTTTATATATAATTACAGCCCACATAATAGAAGATTGAGCAAAGATGGGACTCTGTAAACACCATTTGGGACAATGTAAACAGCAGTTTTATCGTTTGCTCTTTTTTTATTTTTTTGGTCAACATTGTGAATGTGCAAATACAAATTTTCTTTTTACTTTTGTATTTTGTATCATCTCTTGCATGTCTATTTTATGAAAGATGAACTTTTGTACTTCTGTTTACATAGATCGTATTTCTCTTATTCATTAGCTTAGCTAGTGATTTCATCAGCATATTCTTCAGATATATTTCTTCTTTTTATTGTCTACCATAATGAGTAGTTGTAGTGGTTATTTGCCAGGTGGACAACAACAATCAGAAAACCATTAGCTGTTCTCCATGCTCTCAAGCTTATGTTGCTCATTCATATTCTGATGACCGCAAGAGCCTGCTGCTTGATTCAAAATATCGTGATATTTTAGCTGAAGAAATTGGTTCCACTGACTTATGCAAATGGTTGCCCAATTATTTTGATGTGCTTAAACTTTTAGACTTGCATCGGCATTTGGATGGTGAAGGTTCTCATCGTCGCCTTGTCTCCACCTTGAGATTTGATAACTGTTCAGATGCTGTGATGCACTTTCTTGATGGTTATAATTGTGAAGCAGTGATTATTGAAAAACTTCCAAATGGGGTCTTTTCTGATCCATTTGAGCTGCAACATCTTGTCAACCATAGAGGTCTCAAGCCAATCTTATCTATCAGCTCATCAATGTTATCCTATTTCAAGTGCTGATGAGTTTCCTTCTGCAGTTTTTCTTGATGCTGCAGTTTTTGGAGACACAAATTTGGAACTACCCTCTGCTCTTTCCAACAGATCAGTTGTTGAGATTCATATGGATCTCAGGCATGAGACTTTGTCAGAGGGCGAAGTTATTATTGAACTGCCCCTGCATGCTAGATACCCAGTGAGTTTTACTTTTCAGAAGAAGTGTTCTGAAATATTGCATAGGTTGTTATGAAATATCAGGTTCAGTTTGAAAGTACTAGGCTTCATCAAGGTTTAAAAGAAAGACCGTAGGTGGTAGAGGGGTGAACAAGGGATCATGTAGTGCCTAGGTATTAGGTGGATGCCTATGCAGACACCCAAAATTCAAGACAGTTAAAAAATATAGTTATAGAAGAAGCTAAAATCAATTCCTACAATCTAAACGATATACTAATGCATTCTTTTTAAGAACTATAGTAAGTTATTCAAGTTCACTAATTTATCAACATGTACAATAATTTTGAATTTCAGAGTCAATCTACATACTAAAATATGATACGAGATATTAAGGCGGTCACCTAAGTGGGACTTAAGCGGAGTCTTGTTATATTCTAAGGCAGGAGCCCCTAAACATTCAGGTGGAGGTTTTCTAAAATAATGAGCTTCATTTCTCTCTAGAAACTCATGCTAACAAAAAAGAATGTCTGAATCATTAACTTTGCTCTCAAATTTTGCATTATAAGAATCTGCTTTCTGCTTGACAGGATGATGATGTGAAAACTTAATTGTTGCCTTCTTTGCTAAATATCATATGTTTTTTATTCTTTCGCCATGTCAATCTGCTTTATAAGCACATTCTTACTCTTTAGTTATGGACTCAACTGCCAGTTTGCATGGAACTGTTGCTGACTATAGACTTTTAAAGTCTAGCTTACATCATCTATGGAGAGACATTCTGTTCCTACTTTCATACTATTACAGTATTGCTCTCTGTCTCCATTCTTTTCTTCTTACTTTGTTTGAAGCTGTCAGTCTTGGTCTCATCTGGCAGGCTTTGTTAAAAGTGGAAATAAGAAACATCATGATGAAGGTGAACTGATGCGTATTTTTCTGACCTACAAACCTATTTTATTGAGTTCCTATGTCTCTTTTTCAGATTGAATAGAAAACAAACCTGCTTCTTGAGATTATTGACAATACTGCAGTGAAAATAGTGGTATGATGCATCCCTTCATTTGAAGTACCTGGAGCCCTTGACTCGTATCTTTTGGTTTGAAGAGAACCTGGCATTAGATTTTTACACAATTATCTTTAGATTCTGTCTTAATTTATTTTAGCAAAAGGTTTTTGATGATACACATTAGATCACAACTTGTGGAGCCAATTTCTTTGGTGAATACTCTTGTGTGTGACATTTGAGTGCCTGAATACCTGTTATATTCTTTTACTCAAATTTGTAGTAGATCATGTAGCAATTGATCAATAAATTGACTAATTATCTGATTTCATTTGCAGCCCCTTGATTCTAGTGGTTATGCAAGGGTTGAGATCACAAAACCAGATTTGTTCATACGTTATAGACCAAAAGGGCATGCTGATCCCTGCTTATGGGCAATTGCTAATCTGGAAGCTCAAACTGCAGGGACTGTCAATTGGCAGATACCTTGTGGAAATGAAGCACATAGGGGAGTCGTATCAAGCATCACTTTTCTTTCAGCTCTGGTCTCTGCTCTGTTAATTGTACTCTCTGCGATATATTTTCCTCCTAAAGGCACTATTAAATACTCATAGATATTCTTGTACTTCTTTCCTTGCCTTCAGTTCCATCAATGTCATTGATTATTCACCATCAGCAAATTTTATCACAATAGTTCTCAATTCTCATGCTAATTTTGCATTTGAAGCCTTCCTCTATGATTATTTTAGTGAACAACTAATCCTGGAAACTTCTATTGCATCTTAACAAGAGGATCTTTAGCCCTGACAAGTACCATCCATCTAATGACAATTTCTCCTCCTAAAGCCTATAACCTTTATCTAGTTCACAAGTTCTGTAAAGTTCATTTGCAATTCAGGTCTGCCGATCCACAAACTGATCATAAGGTGATGTAAGCCCTTTGTCACAAAACTTAGGCTACTATTTTTGCATTATTAAAGTTCTGGTAACTCTTCTGACTTCATTGTCATTACTGCCATGGCATCTTCATTTATACCTTGGGTTTGTCCTCTTCTTATTTACTTGGCTACTTTGAGATTACTTGAATGAAATTTTCATGTGATTACCTGACAAAGCTCAACCCTTTTGGCCTTATCTTTGCATTCTTTGTAAGGTTCTGATGGAAAAGTGCTTCTATACTGTATGGTGGAGAATGGATATATAGAAAGCGTTGCAGATTTTAAATGGAGTCAAGGTGGAATATGTATAGGCTTTCCTTTTCATTAATAGAAGTACACTAAATATTTGTTCCTTCTATTTATTAGAGTATTTTATTATAAAAAATTTCTTAGAGTAATTTTTTTATGTTGTCGTCTTTTAATATATATTGCATTCCTAAATATATTATTAGAATGCATAGTTGCATTAAATTATCATAGGGAAGGTTCACTCAAAGGAGGCTTAGTCACAACTTTCTCCTTGCCCATCACTTGTGCAGTTGTGCTGATCTTGGGATTGTAGCAGACACAGCCTAAGTATTTTTTTTTTCTCTTCTCTTTCAGACTGGCTTTTTTTATTTCTTAATTTTTTAATGGGAAAGTTAAATTAAGTTAAGCATGAAAGATAATTTAAGCTTTGATACATCTATTTTCTAAGAGTTAAAAATGGAGATGCAAGAAAAATTAAGAAAAAAAATGTGATGTAGGTAGAAATCTAAGCAAGTCCTTTTAACAATACTTATAAGTAGAGTCCCTTAACAGCATAGAAGCTTTTTTTTAACCTAATTGCCACTTAAAATGTTTGAAATTATTATAATTGCTATTAGAAAATATCATATTTTTCACAGAAATTTTTTATTCTTCAGAAAATAGCTTTAGATAATTTTCAAGTAACAATGATTCGTTGGATTTAACTTTGTTGAAAAATATAATAGTAATTATGTTATTTGAAAAGTTTTGAATGACATTATATAAAACCCCCAATAAATAAAGGGTTTTTTGTTTGCATGTATAGCCTTCAAAATTGTTCAATTTTAACTGTTAGTTAGCTCCAAAGAATATTCATATAAAAAATAAGGGTAAATAAGAGTTTTATAAGGCATATATATATATATATATATATATATATATATATATTTAAGAAGGGTAATATCAAATTTAGATGGGCATACAAATAAATATGAGATTTTTGAAGGGTATATATGAAAAAAAACCCTTAATAGATGTGGATCATCTATTTAGTATTTACCGTACAGCATCACACATAATTTCTGAGACTTTTTACTTCTTAGCTATCAAATTGATGCACCCTAATTCAACCCCATTCTAGTATAAACCCTAAACCGTTTCTATGCAGGCTTAGTGGCCCACAAACTAATGGAATGGTGTGATTTAGCGAGTGCAAATAGGCAAGAGCCAAGAGGAAAGACTTTTATTCCTAAAATGTGATCTAACTCGCTTTGGGTTCCATCCTTCCAATTCGATGGTCGGATATTTGAAGAGGGAAAAAAGGAAGGCAAAAGACCTTCCTTTCCGAGCCCATTACTTCCCCCGAAATCTTCGAAATCCTCGTCAAAAACCCATCTTTGCTTTCTTCCTCGCCACTTTCCTGACACAAATTCTCTTTCTCCTTCCTTTTCCCTTGTTTTCTCTTCTGTTGGATTCCATTATAACGAAGGATTCCAAGAAATGGATGGAGAGGGAGACGAAGAGCTCCTGGTTGAAGAACGGGAGGTGGAGATGGTCACCTTCGCCGATCCTGGAGAACCCATAAAGAGAAACGGCTGGTTCATCAATCCATGCGCGAACCAAGATGGTGGCCTCCTTCGAGCTCCTTATGTTCCTCTGAGGTATAAGGGCGTCTCTTTTATTGCTCCCGAGGAGCCAAGGGTCTTCTTTAAAGGGTGGTCGAGCTCGCCGCGGCTATGGGACCAATGGGTCGGCAAGCTTCGACCCAAATACGGTGATTGCTGGAAGAAAGCTGGGATCTTGGAAGCAATTTTGGCATCTACTTACCGAATTAGGAGAGACCCATCCGCTATTTTTGGGGTCTCGGCGTTCTGGTGTGAGGAAACTAACTCCTTTCTCTTCCCCTGGGGCGAGGCCACGATCTCGCTCGAAGACGTCATGATTCTTGGGGGTTTTCCGGTGCTCGGCGAGCCGGTGAGGGAGTCATTGGTGGGTGAACTCAAAGACATCGAGGCGAAGATGACTGAGGAGCGCCTGAGATTCAACCGGATCTCATGCAAGAAGGCAGACCATTCGGCGTGGATGAAGCATTACATGGAGCGCGACGGCGATGAATTGGAGCATATTGCCTTCTTATCTCTGTGGCTATCTAGGTTTGTCTTCTGCAGTCATCCTGAGAAGACCTTGAAGCAGCATGTGTTTCCGATTGCAATTAGATTAGCGCGAGGGGTGAAGATTGCTCTTGGCCCCGCGGTCCTTGCCACCATTTACCGGGACTTGCGGGAGTTGAAGGAATATCTGGTTGCTGGTGGAAGTACAAAGGAGTATCCTTTAGTTGTATGGGCTCCTCTTCATGTGATGCAACTATGGGTTTGGGAGCGGTTCCCATCTCTGAGGCCAGAGGGTGAGAAATCTCTTGATAGCGGTGAGCCGAGGGCAGCGAGGTGGCATGATGTAGGTAAGAAGATGGACTTCTCGTTTGTGCAGGTGGTTCTTGAGTCACCTACTGAGTTCCTATGGCGGCCCTATGCTGTTAGTTTGAGTAATTGGTGTAAGCCCAAATTTTATAAGGAGAGTGGTGCATGGATTCGTGGTGATGCTGGTAGAGATGAAGAGTCCAGACAGTTTGCTCACTGTATAAGGGCTTGTGAGCTAGTGGGATTGGATTGTATCGAACAATATCTTCCGCACCGTGTGGCAATGCAGTTTGGGTTGAATCAAGATTTACCCTGCAGCATCCCTCGTGCTAACTCAAATTGGGAGGTGGCATGGGAGACTTATGATATTGCAGCAAAGAATGTTGCATTTTATGTGCCTCCCCATCTCCTTGAGTTGAATGTCACACTCGCATACTCAAGATGGTGGAAACAGCATATGTTGGATTGTGGTATAGCTGCAGATGAAAATGTAAATGGATCTGAGAGTCCAAAGTTTGTCAAAAGATTGCAGGAGATGACATCAGTCGAAAAGAAGAAGAAAATTCGGACTTTGCCTAATGGTAAGAAGAGAAAGGTGCAAGATCTTTATGATACCACGCTCTCAGAGTGGCTTGCATTTAACAATTGTAACATACGACTGAAGAAGAAGTACATGGAATCTAACGAGCCTACACCTCATGTTGTTGAAATCCAAAAGCAGCGTACTAATGTGATGAGACCGATGGATCAATTTACTAGGGGAGAAGGAGAAATCAAACAGGTCTCAGAGGCATGTAATGATGCCATAATTGAAGATAGGGCACCGATTGGAGAAACTTCTGTATCTGCTGTATTGGACAAAGTGAACAAGGCTACCATAGAAAGTGTTGAAAGAAGAATTGTTGAAGAGTATCGTTATGAACCAACTGCCTTAAAGCATGAAGAAACTCTTTCAGCAGATCAAGAACAGGGAAAAAAGAGTAAACGAGTTATGGATGACTACAAAGAGAAGGTAATTGTGGAAGATACTAAGAGAACTGATGATGGAGTGTCTCCTCAGTGCCCAGCTGCAATAAAGAAGCATGAAGAAGCTCTTCTACCAGAGAAAGAAATCAAGAGAGGCGATAATAAAGAAATCATGGAGATGGACAAAGAAAATGCAGATACTGTTGAAGATGTTAAGAGAGTTGATAATGGAGAGTTTCTTTGTGAACCAACTGCTACAAAGAGAGTTGTTAATGGAGGGTTTCCTTGTGAACCAACTGCCACACAGGAGTCTGGTGAAGCTCTTCCGTCTGAGCAGGCAAATCAGAGAGAAGAGCACAAGGGAGTTGCAAACATGGACGAGGACAGGGCTATTGTGAAAGACAATAAGAGAATAAAGGTGGAGTCTCCTTGCAACCAGACTGTGGCAAAGGAGACTGATGAAGCTCTTTCACCAGAGCAGGCAAATCAAAGAGGAGAGAGTAAAGATATTGTAGACAAGGACAAGGGAGATATTCTGATAAATGTTAAGATTGCAAATGCTGGAGAACTTTCCGGTCCTGAGAAATCTCCTCAAATGGAACAGGCAAAGCAGATAAGGGAGGACGACGTAATTTTAGATGATAAAAATGACAGTGTGCAGGATTTAATGAAAATGAATGATGGAGAATTTCTATGTGATTTAAGTTTTGGAAAGGAGGTTGAAGAAAATCTTACCCCAGAACAAGCTAGCAAGAGAAGAGAGAACAAGGTAAGTGTGGACAAGAACCAGCAGGAGGTGGTTGCTGAAGATGTTAAGAGTATAAATGATTCAGAGTCTCCACATGATTCAACTGTAGTGAGGGAGGCTGAACAAGCTCTTCCACCAGAACAGGCAAATAGAATAGAACAGAACAAGCAAGTTTTGGACAAAGACCAAGAGGAGAAGGGAATTGTCAATGATTTTAAGAGAACCAATGACGGAGAGTCTCTACATAATTCCAGTATAGTAAAGGAGGCTGAAGGAACTGTTCCACCAGAAGATGCAAGCGGGAGAGAAGTGAACAAGGCAGTTTTGGACAAGGGCCAAGAGGAGAAGTCAAATTTTGAAAATTTTGAGAGAACAAACGATGGAGATAATCCATGTGATTTAACAGTGGTAAAGGAAGCTGAAAGAACTCTTCCACCAGAACAGGCAAATGGGAAAGAAGACAAAAAGATAGTTTTGGACAAGGATCAGGAGGATAAGGCAATTGTCGAAGATGTTGAGAGAACAAGTGATGGAGAGTCTCCATGTGATTCAGCCGGGCAGGCAAACCAGCAAGGAGATAAAGTAGGAATTGAGGATGGTGTAAAGAGAACAAATGTTGGAGGATCTGGTCATGATTCTATAAATGTGCATGATCCGTCCGGCATGGAAGGCAAGGGATCTTTGAAAGATGTTAAGCAAACCACCATTTTGCCTGATGAAATTTTACTGATAAAGAAACCGGAAGGAACTGTTCTGGCATCAGCAAATAAGAGAAGGCAGAACAAGGCAAGTAGGGAAGATTTTAGGAGAAGAAATACTGGACTTTCTGCTTATCGCCAATTAAAGGAGCCTGTTCTATTGGACAAGGAGAACAAGACAACCATTCAGGATGTCAGTAAGTCATTTAAAATAGAATCTGTTTCTGACCTGATAATGATAGAGGAAAGAGCAGGATTTCTTCCGCAAGAGCAGACAAACTATAAAATGGAAAGAATAGAGGAAAAACGTGCTCTACGCATTGCTAAAGAATCTCAACTTGCAATGGAGATTAGAAAACTGAAGGAAGAGATTGCTGAAATTGAAGCAAGAGTGATGGATTTAGAGTCCATTTCTGACATGCCCTCTAGATAATAATGGTTCTGTCTTGCATAAATTATACCTAGTTAGATATCAATTCCTGTAAAAATTGACATCACAATGCTTGTCCATTTTGCTAGTAAAAACAAAATTTTGACTATATAATGTGCACATATTTTGTCTACCTACTTCATGAAAGCTATTAAATTTTAAAATTTAAGGTACTTTCTTACGGTTTTAATATGCATGCCCCATCTCATGCTCCAGTATATCTCGACTTAACCCAGGAAAGACATTAGTTTAAGAACATTTGATAGTATTAAAGAACTCATGCAATTGATTATCTAGTGAAGGGTAGTAGTCTGACTTCCTTAAAGGATTTCTTTATATTATAAAAATTGAAAGAATTGATTGCTTAACTTACCATTAATTAAAATAAGTGCTGAAATGAACATAAGAGCTAATGGTACTGTACTACTGTTTTAGCTTCCTGTCCAAACATTTACATAAATAATTTAGGTTTGGATGTTATAGTTCTTTTATCTATACTGCATATCCATTCCATGAGGATCTTATGTATTTTAAAAGCAAATCAGTGCTTTATCAGACAGAAGACGGTCCGAGATGGTGCCAAAAGACGGTCTGGGAGGTGTCCTGTTGGATAATTCTAGCTGAGGCCGAGCAAATCATATATGAAGAGGTGAGTAATCTAGGACTGTGTTGCATGTTTAGACACCCATAAGAAATACCAGTTGGTTTATTGGATTGCTTGTTTCGTGTCTCGAGGAAATGTCATGCATGAGAAGTTAGTACATTCCGGCACAGAATAGAGTTCTATTAGATTTGAGGGTTGATGCCAAGTTGAGAGTGGGAGTTCTAATGTACTCAAGTTAGTGACGCATATGTTCACGTTAGTTACCAATGCATGTTAACATAATTTGAAAATCATGTGATTGGAGCATTTTAATACCTTAGTACCTGCTAGTGTTTGCATTGAATCTAATTTTTGAAATTTGAACACTGGATAGTTATGAAAGAAATAAGCCACAATAATGTGTTGTCTACTAGAACACAGCCTGCAATGGCTATTATCTAAAAGGATGCTTATACCTAAATATGCTAGAAGCATTTAGTAGTGCCTTTAAAGATCATGTAGGTGCAATCTTTTTATTCTTTCTTAAGTAGTGTTTTGCCTAGGTGTTCTTTTTCTTTCTACGCAATGAGATTTATTTGATTGCTATTTCTGTCCATTTATCCACTGTTTATCATGATCAATGTAATAGCCTTATAATGCTACTTTTCAGAGACCTGTTGATCAATTATAGTTTCTTTAGTTTTCAGGTTAGATATTTTCTTAGTATTGCATCTACTTTTGCTTTTGCAGCTTAGCTTAGGCATAGAGCTTAGGCTGTGTTCACCGTGGAATAAGGGTGGAATAGATATAATAATTCTAATTTGGTATACCAGAAGAAGAGAGTTAATACTATTATGAGCTATTCTAATATTTAGTTCGATATTAGTATAATAAGTAATAATTATATTTAATGTGATATAAAATTGATATCCAAGTATTAAAGAATAATATAATTGTACTTAAAATAGTGACGTTTGAAAGCAAATGACAAATAATATTTTTTTGAAATAATTTTATTTTTATTATAAGTGGACTTAAAATATTCTATATACTTCGCACTATGAGAAAATAATAATGCACTGTACGGTAATACAGAGTTATAAGTCCACACTATGTGATAATACGGAGATATAAGCTCACACTTGGGGAAAAGTGTGCGGGCTTAATTTTTTTAATAATATTTGCAGAATTTATTAGTCTTAAAAAAGATGGAACCACAATTGTAGATGAGATTAATATTTAAAAGAAGAGAAGAGATAGATAAGAGAAAAAACTTAAACTATAGCTGAGATAACCGATATTTAAGAGAAGAGATAGTGGAGGGAGAGAATTTCAACTGTAGCTGAGATAATGTGTAATTAAATATTTTAATTTAGAAGTAAAATAGTAATTGTTAATTGTTATTAAATTATTTTTAAAATTTATATGAAAGAAGATGAGAGAGAATGATGAATTATTATACTAAAATAAAATAATTTCTTATTTAGTTACTATACCAAAATAATAGGCTTATTTTAAAATAAACATATTCCTATACCACAAAGTGAAATGTACACTAAGCCACTGCATTCATGTTGTACATGCAAGTTTTGTGGTATTTACTGTCCTGGGGACCTTAAATTGGTACATTTGGATGCATTATTTACTCATTTGGATGTACTAACTTTCTGTTCCGAACTGTATCGATACATGTTTAATGCATGATATTTTGTTCTAGATGGTTGAGTTCTATTCTATGAATTTGGTCAAATTTGGTCTTGATAAACGTTAGAGACTACTGGAGAGTCAATAAATCACTCTAACTCATCCTAAGATTCGTTAGATTTGACAACTTAGGGCTTGATTGGCTTTCCTGCAACACTTTGATATGGGCCTTGTAAGTACAGAAAGTCATAGCCAATTGGATGGTGTATAGATGGTTAAAAGGTCACGTATTTAATTAGAGTTCTGGAGCGGTCTCAGATCTCAATTTAACTGGACACCATTTGATTTCTCATTTCTCTATATTTTTTTTACCCTCCAAAATAGCAGAACATCTAGATTTTGACACACAAACACAGACGAATTTTCTATTTCTCATGCTATATTTATATGTGATTTGAAGAAAGCATGCATCAAAATATGCCAACATCAAAAAATTAACTGAATCCAAGTTAATCAATTGGATCCAGCTGTAGCAGTGAATTTGCCTCAATAGCATTACCTGATAACTATGATCCTACACAACTTTACAAGTTTATTAAGAAATAAAGAACGAGTTGGACATCATCACTACCTATAAAAGCAGTTCAAAATTAGTCACCAATTCCTTCAAGAAAACACGCTTTACCCACAATAGTACATGGTGACCTCCAAGTATCTTTTTCTTACAAGCTGCTGGATGGACTCTATCAAATTGGACAGCGCTCTTTCAGCTCATTCATGGATCCTCAACTTATCTTATTGCATTTCAGTGTGTGAAATTCTCATGTGATCCGAGGATCTTTGCTTCATGGAATCGGGCAACATGTAGTAACCTCAGCCAATGGGATGAGTGGCGACTCCTTCACTTGGAAAAACTGCTTTGAAAGCGATGAAGTTGTAAAGGTGCATGGGTTTTGATTGATACTATCCTTTGCACCACCATTGAGCTCCTAGTGTTATCTTGAGGCATGTTGTTATGGACTTATTGTTGCTTCAGCTGGACCGGGATGCTCTTGTTGTATAAGCAGGTCTACTGCAAAGATACTGCACCCCATATGCCAGGGAAGATGCTGCCGTGGTTGAAGCTACTAACCAACTGCAATCATTCACAATTTGGTTCAGCAGTTTGAAATAATTGGACTTATTTGTCCTTTGATAGATAAAACAGCTAATGGATGTGATAAAGGATGATGAAGAGGATCTCCTGGACAGAAATCTATATGGATTGTAATATTGTATATCTCTCACATTATACAACCCAACACTACTCAGAACAGGATCTGAGCTAGTTTATGAATACAAATGCCTTTCAGTGCAGAACTTGCATTCTAAGCAGGTTAAGTAGTATTTAAAAAGAATTGAGATGAATCATTGGAGCTTTAGGACTACATAAAGATGCAAGAGTGAAGGCACATAACAAGTTAGAAAAGGTAAAGACAATTATTACAAATGCCCATATCGAAATCCTTTGATTCATGAAACAGATACTGAGGTCAATTAAAGTAAAGAACATTATTATGATAATGGTATAAGACAGAATAGAGATGTATCTAAACATTATCTTGGATAGGGTTTTTTGCATGTATATCTTTCCAAATTTGACCTTTTAAATTATCTTAATTTCGTGCACACTCAAAACACTTTTTTTGCATGGATATTTCCCACAACTAACTAACAAAAGTATAAATTACCTCAAGTATGTTATGTACAACTGGGTTTCTTCAGTGCCAAATTCTGGTTGAAGAAGTGCAGAAGCAACTAAAATCAACTGGAGTACTGTATTAACCTGCAACAAGATTCCAATCTCAGTAAAATGACATAAAGCAAGTATACTTCTTTCTTAATAAACTTTGAAGTTAAAAATGAAAGATATTGTATATATTTGTATCTTCAGTTACAAGGTTATGGAAGAGCAAATGGTTAAACCAAGTCAACCAATTTGTAGAGAGAGATAAGAAAGACATGCCTTGCTAATAAAGAGAGGCTCCACCTTCTCTTGACGGGTTGAATCAAGGTTGATGAAATCAGACCAAGAATTCCACTAAAATAAGAAATAAATTTGCTGAGATTTGAGAAAGCTAATTTGCATAATTGCCTCCTAACTGTGAGAATCTCACCTGCCACCCCAAGATAGAAGCTCGTCTATACACTGCACCACTGACAAGAGCAACGTCTCTTACGATGACCAAGCCAACAAGTCCAGCTTTTCAAACAGCATAACAGAAAAGGACACAAGTCAGAGTATATCATCATTGTATTGTATTATTTTTACTCAAGGTTTAGTTATATGAAAAATAACACATGATACATCTAGAGAAGAGTTAATGACACTGCAGTGTTTAAACTTTAAAACCTTCTAGTTGTAAGTAGGGGTGTAGACTAGCCGAGCTCGAGCGAGCTGAGCCTATCTCGGCTCAACTCAAAATTGATTGATATTTAGCTCGACTTGCTAAGATTATCAAGCTGGCTCCACTCGGCTCAAGCTGGCTTGGTTTTTCAAAAATCTTATTCTGTATTTACTTTACAGCTACAACATTATAACCTTTTGAGAGCTGGACATATATAAAAATGATTCCTAACTCTTTATTTCCCGATGCAGGACTAATTGCCATCCAACAAATTTAAAAAATTAGACTTTCTACAATCTACATGTAATATCTAGGATTCAAATCTAGATCATCCTATATTAAAGTGAATTACCAGCTATGATACAACATATTATTATAATTTTTTAATAGATAATATATATCATATTATATCTTAAAAAAATATTGAGCTAATCTGAGCTGAGCTTAAGTGAGCCAAATCTAGCTCGATTGAGCTCATTTAGAGCTTGAGCCGAGTTCAAGCCGAGCTCACAAGCCGATGTGTTTTTAACAGCCCTAGTAGTAAGGCCACAAGACCAACATGTAGAACTTAAGATGAGTTAATCCTCAATTATATATTGCAAGAACTTAAGATGCACATAGACTCATGATAAATGACAACCACATATGATAATCAGACTTATCATTGCAAGAATTCAAATTCATGTCTGGAACCTTTTTTCTTTGGGGGGGGTAAATCATTTCTTTACCTCAATATCCCTAAAGAAATGCACCACCAATATTAAATATAAATGCCATCTTGCATATTGTAGGAGACTGATATTCATTGAAAAGATGTAGCTTCTCCTCTTACTGATATGCATAAAATCAAAATGAAACTTTCACAACTTGGCCAGCACCTAAAATTCTTAACAGTTGCTCCCCCACATTATCCAAGAAGTATCCTGAACTTATCTAAAGCTTTCTATTACTATCAAATGGACCTAGAGAGTGTCATTAGTTATTGCATACAAAAAATAAAAATCAGATATCATATTATTTTTGCTTCATTGATACGATTATTCTGTAAATCAAGTTGCTGCTCTACAACATTTGGGAGGTCTAAGCATATCAAGCATGTCAAGTGTTCCCTTATGGAAACATACATGTTGAGCAAAAAAAAAATGATGAAGCTACTACTCACAATGTAAGAGGTCCTTTTTCACCATAGCGACAGCAACACAGCCAATTAAAACCTGTCAAAAGAAGTCAAAGACTCAAACATAATCATGCTAAGCTGAAATGCTGCAGAGATTAATCTGGCATTCTCTAAGCCATTGGATTTATAGATATTAAACCTTGTCGGCAAGTGGATCAAGGTAAGATCCAAACACTGAATTGATACCCATCTTTCTCGCAAGGAACCCATCCAACTGCGACAACAACAAAGAACCATGAGAAGTAACAAACTAAAGTATATTGGTTAATATATTCTCACCATTGTAATTGGTAGTGAATTGCTTACCCAATCAGTTGCTCCAGAGATAGCCAATGCACCAAAAGCAGGAAGATACCATTCATTTATTATCATCCTACAGAGGTTGTGTGATCTGTTAGAATTTCAACAATGATGAAACATTATCCAAGTCCATCTTCCTTTTCCTAATCAATTAGGAATCCCACCTCCATGTGGCTTCCAAACAAACTTTAGTATCATAACACAAAATCCATATTGACGATGAATGCATCACTAATTCCAAAATGAATATAAGCATGCATCAATCTAGCCTGTCTCAACCATTGTTGTTCCGGCTAGAAAAGAATCTCTGCTTACATTGTTTACTTGTGATCTTTCTAAAATATGCACACACTTCCGTATAATTACAGAACAGAATCAATGTGGGTTTGGATTCCCAACTTGCACTACCGGAGCAAACAACAAAATGACACATATTAGCTCAAAAACTGAGTGCAGAGAAGAACAATCATGAGAATAGAATGTTTCCTACCAAGGGATTTCTGCTATAACTCAGTCTAAGGACCTAAAACGAGATATGTATTTCACAAGTCAACTGAACTAAAGTTTCATTTGTATTCTCCATAGACATCCTTCAACAACGAAAGTCAGCATTCTACAGCAGCGGTATTGTAAATAACCCATATGTAATACTACATGGTTACTAAATTATCTCACAACTAATTGCTAAAATTGACTTCTGCGTGTATCAAGAAATGATAAAAGAGCTAAAGAAATCACACATTCTTCCACGATCTCTAAAATGATCATCTGATTTTGGGAAACAATATCATTCAATGTCATACAACTTACCACCCAATTACGGGACCAGACACCATCCTACTGATCGACACCAAATTTGGCAAATTCAGAAACTTCTCATCAACGCCGATCTTTCCATCCACGCTCCGATTTCGCCTCCTGACCTCCCTCACCGAGCCAAATGGTAATACAATCGGAAAGGTCCTCGCTTTGAGTAAGTCCGTAGGGAACACTGCCCCCCTCCCGCGCAAGTAGAGCGGGGTCGCCGACTGAGACAGCTTCCACGGCGTCGAGGAAAGGAAAAGCGGGCCAGAGAAGGGGACCCATCGGGACAACGGAGAGAAGATCCGCGACTGGGAGGAGGTGAGGAGAAGCGCGAAGGAGACACGGTACGGGAAGGAGGAGGAGGAAGGAGAAGGGGAGAGGAGAGGAAAAGGGGGATTGGAGGTGTGGGAGAAGGAGGAGGAGGAAGAGAGGTGGGATCTAGGGTTAGAGTTTCGGAGGAGGGACCTTAGTAGGGTTTTGAAGAGCATATCGGAGGAGGAGAAGGGTGCTGCTTGGGGAGCTTGGGGAACCATTTGCAAGACGGAGGGCGGCGCTTCTTGCGCGCTAAAGGATCGTCTGCATTTCAAAATGTAAGAATTTCCTCCAATCTATATATGTGGCAGTCTACGTTTGGCTATTACGCCAGTTGTATATTGCAATTTTACCTTCCAAGTTCCAAGGAATGTTTTGCACATCACCACCTTAATCTTTGTGATATTCCACATTTCCACTGCCAACACTTTTTCTAGGTCATTTTGGCATAAACACGAATTAGAGGTAAGGTTTTGCAAATATGCTAGAACGTCGACGTGTCGTACACTAGAATGTCTTCATAACACTGATCACTCTCACTCCAGAGTCCACTCTCCGGTGTCCTCCTTCCATTGTCGACAAGAAAAAGATGGCGAACGCATGGCGGAGAGACAAATTCATCCTTCTCCCTTCTCACAAGATCCTGATCCTCGCCATCTCATCCCTCCTTCTCCTCCTCTTCTTCTTCTACCCCACCTCAAACCCTAACCCTGGATCCCCTCACACTCTAACCCTAACCCTATCCCACGGGATCCGACCCTACGACTGCTTCGCTTCTCCCCAGGCATCTCCAGTCTTCGCCAGCCTCGTCGAAGGCGTACGTTACCCTTTCCTCTTCTCGCTCGCGGACTTCGGGGCGCTGCCGGAGAAGCCCCACAAGAATATAGTGCGGATGCTCAAAGGCAAGTCCTTTAGAAAGCCCGACATCTCGGCGACGATCCAAGATCTCTTGGAGGGGAAGGAGAGGGATGGCGGATTGGTGTTGGATGTGGGGGCTAATGTGGGGATGGCGGCCTTCGCGGCCGCCGCCATGGGGTTCCGAGTGGTGGCCTTCGAGCCTGTGTTTGAGAATTTGCAAAGGATTTGCGATGGCGTGTTCCTGAATCGGGCCAGGGACCAGGTTACGGTGTATGCTGCAGCCGCCTCCGACCGGATTGGAAACATCACATTCCATAAGGTAATGGTTCTCTTGGGGATGCAATTGAAGCATTTTTATCTTTTACATTGGTGGTGTGATTGTCATGTACTTGTAGCAAGGATTGGATCACAAGATTATAGAATAGAGAATTAATTAGATTCAAGAACTTTAGATCCAATCAGCAAGAGGATGATCTAGCATGCCAACTGTATCTTGGAATTGCCGGCAAAACAAACTTTATCAAACTAGTTTCTAGAATCATACTTGCTAAGTAGATCTTCTATGTATGGTGTTTTATAAGTGGTGATAAATTGTCAAAGCAAGTTTTACACTGAAACTTCCATTGGTGAAGAGTCATTCCTCAAACTGGTATCTTTACAAATGTCCATAAAGGCAGTTATAGTGCATTATATGAATTTGAGTAAGTGTTGTCTGTGAGGAAAAAATATGAAAAGAAAATTATGATTTTGCACGCTTGGAAAGTGATCTATACTTATCATTTGGTGAAGACCTTCCTCTAGGATTCTCTGTAATGTCTTGTTGAGCTGCAGTAATCTTTTTTTCTCAGGAACCTTAGGTTGCAGTTAACCTTAGTAGATCATTGCCGAATATGTAGGCAATATTTGTTGACTTCTAAAAACAACTCATTAATCATAATAATTTGTAGAAAAGACAGACTTCTGCAACTAATAATTATATACATGCTTTTTTTTTCTCTAACACCAACATCTTTTGAACTGATACCATGGCTTTCTCCTTTCAAAATTAGGCATAATATAACAGAAATTGATATCTGGCAGAAGGTCATCCTTCATGTTGTTCTATAAATTTTCTAGCAGCTGCAATAGTGGTTGCCATGGATTAGACATTCCTCGCCACAATATGTTTTAACTTCTTATGGTATATGACTTGTTGCAGGAATCATGGTTTATAGGAACTCATTTTTACACCACCTCACTTTATATGAGTTACTGCAGGATTCTTAGCCCAAGTATCTAACTTTGTTTAGATGCATCTCCAGTCTACTAGCTTATGGTCAATTGTGTTTGTTAGATGATTCATGATTCTATTTTTGGTGAATGTGTGGAACCATATGGGCACTGTCTTTATTATTTTATCTTCTTTTCAAACTTCAATGTTCCATATTTACCTTTCATATTTCATACTACTATATTTTAGCTGAACTCTGTAAGTCACTAGTTGGATATGTTTTTTCTGAAGATGTTCCAATCGTAATACTTAATTAAAGTTTAGATATATTACCTTCCCACTGGCACTCAGCTTGCTTGGACTGTAAACCCCCTCGGATATTGCATAATGTCGGATGTTTTTTGTACTTTTTTGAAGAAAAATACTTGGTGCAGATAATTTTTCTGAAAAGTACTCTTTTAAGGTTTTATTCTCTAGGACGTGAGTTCGTGCCAGCAAAGAAATTATTTTATGGTTATAATCTCATGATGACCAAACATGTTTTGTTGGGGCCTTTGCAAGATGGGTGAAGAGATGCATACCTAGTAAATTGTTCATGCTATTTTCCATTCTGTATGTATTGGTGATAGGTGAATAATTAACATTCTTTCAGCTATATTTCTTAGCTGTTTCTTACAGTACAATTCTTGACTTGCTATCTTATATGGCCGACACATATCTAGTCCCAACCTCAAGTTGAGTACTATTATTCATACACGCAACTCATATTTCTGATTTAGAAGATAGAAGAACTGGTCAATAATCTGAGCCTATCGAAATATCAATTATATGATTGATTGACAAGTTCTTTTTTAATCTTGGACGTGCTAATATGCTCACTCTTACTAAATTAGGCTTGTTGAGTACTTACTTTCTTACTTTTACTGCTATGATGAATCAGCTTGTTGGCCGTCTTGACAACAGTGCCATCTCTGCAACTGGTGCAAAGTTAGCCTTCAAGTCTAATGAAGAAATTGCTGTGGAGGTACTCACAATCCCTTTGGATGAAGTCATTCCAGATGCTGAACGAGTTTTGCTGATCAAAATTGATGTCCAAGGCTGGGAATACCATGTTTTGAGAGGTGCCTTGGGGCTTTTGTCTAGAAGAAAAGGTGAAGCTCCGTACCTCATATATGAGGAAGATGAGCGGTTGCTGCAGGCAAGCAACAGCAGTGCACTTGAGATAAGAAAATTTCTTGAGAGCGTAGGTTATCATCATTGTACTCGGCACGGTACAGATGCACACTGCACAAAGATTTAGTTGACATGACAGCTTGCCACAAGGTAGACATGGATATTGTTTTCCAATTTTACAGTGAGGTACAGAGAGGCATTGGAGACCAATTTGCAGCAGCAATGTGAGGTTCTTTTCCTTTATAATCACACAAGTTGGATCAGAATCTTGCCTGGGCCTCCCATTCATTCATTGCCTGTCACCTGTATCAGGTACTCATTTGCCAAGCAAAACGCAAGTGCGTTTTCAAGTTTTTCAAATACTATAACCATTTCATTAATTGGTTGTAACAATTAGCATTTTAGCAACCTACTTTTATTGTCATATTGTGATAGAACCAGAGAAATTTTTGGTTTTAGACTGTTGGCAACTGGATTTCTTTTGCCCAATTCACCTATCGATTTCTTGATGGTATTCTGGGGGTTGCTTGCAAGTCTTTTGCAATTTAATTATATTTATTTTTTTATTTGTAATAATAGATTTTAATATGCATCGTAATTAAATTGGTAAAGCACCGTCGTTTGCAGACACAATGTATATGTGAATTTATGGGTTGATGCTGTCTGAGCCAAGACAAACCAATCATGTTCTGAGATACTCTTAAATGCCATTTAGTCACAATATTTGCAGGTCTTTTGGATATAAACCATGCAGAAATGCTTGAGGCTTTCACTGATGTAGGGTCTAGAAAGGGCAATATCAATTGTTTTTACCTTCAGTATTAAAGTGGATGTATTGTGATCTAGCGAAGTACACTGGTGAATGCAGTATAGAGCATTGTAACATCATCACTCCAACTAATGCTCTCTAAGTCAATAGTGAGGTGAAGAGAACACTTGTAACAAGTACGTTTATGGCTAATAATATGTATCTCCCTTTTGCAACATAGAAATATCTCAGAAAATGAAAATAAAGTCTCGATACATTCATCTCAACATCTTGCCATAGTCTTCAATCATAAGGATTACAGTCAATACGTCCTCCAAACATCAAGTACTCATCTTTAAAGATAATTGCAAATAAAAAAACAAAGGCTTCCTCGCTCTGTGACAGTCGGACATTTTTCTGTATTCTGGCACTTCATGGAACTACGAAATTATTTGAGGTATAATTAGGAAAACGGAGTAATAAGAATCTTCCTATCTGAACGCTTCTAATGGCCGACTTAAAGAGCACAAGGCCAATAAAATATGGATTTAAATTCAGCTTCTTCTGTTCCTAATAACTCAAACCCAAGCAGCCAATGTATTAAGTTTAAATCCAAAGGTGATCTATCTCCAGACAGATGCCCATAATAACAGTAATGCCTAAAGAAGCTACCTATTACCACATATAAGGAGCAGATCCCGTTAGTTTTCTTAAGCCTGTGGAAATACGAAAGCTTAATAGCCAATATAATGACATACTTAGCAGATTTGTTGGAAAATAATTTCACTTATGCCAAGGAATTCCGGAGCAAATATTTTTGACTTAAAAGTCCATAGACATATTTCATTACATTTCAAATCATTACACACACCGGAGGAAATATAATCTATTCATTTTTTGCGATATTTGTTCTAGATAGAACTGCAAGGTTATGAGCAATCAAGTTGTTCACCCTACTCGAATAGAAAACCTTGATGAGCTAAAACATTTTCATCAAGTCCTTTGCACTCTTGGATGATAGGAGATATTTGTCGATAGATGGCCGCTTTGCTTTCATTCACTTCATATGCCTTGTTTATCATGTACTTCACCAATTGTATGGTGTCCAATTCAATTGGCAGATATAGATTGAGGATATGCACAGGTGAACCTATTTTGACAGTCTAACGGTCACGGCTAGCTTGCAATGATGATTGCAGCCCTCGCAGATTAGCAATTAAATTATTTAAATGTGACCAGATTGTTTTGAGGTCGTCATCAAGTGTGAGCACATCCAGTAATCAGGTGAACTCATTTAACAGTTGAGAAGGCTTTGCAGTCACTTAAATTCCAAGAGCAAACATAAGAGAAGCTTCTCGTTAACTTTGTACCTGGTCCATATGAACTTCCCTTTGTATCAGAAAGAAGTCCAGACTATTTGCTTTCTGGATCCCCATAATATTAGCAGAGATGGTGTATCCATTTAAACTACAGAAGGGAATCAGTGCAGCTACTCTTTAAACTGTTCAAGCCTATCTGTTCTTATCCATATACCAAAAGATTTCCAATTATACTGGAGAGGGAGGCACTAAAACTCTTCTAGTCCAAGGAGATTGATAATAGTACCTGGTTTTATGCATTAAGACCAGCCCAGTTCTTGAAGGCAATTAAAGCCTCCATTTTCCTAAAGTTTCTCTTCCGTAGCTTTGCCACCCTCAATTTCTTATGGGTCTCCATGAATGCTTGCTTATGTCTCCACTTATCAACAAATATTTTCAGCTCTTGTGCCTTCTCTGCCACCTGCATTGCTGCGTCAAAGAACCCGCCCTTAACTAAAGCATACAAGAAGGCGTCAATCAAGTCATGATCGAAATCAGCCCCCTTCCTCCTCACCTCTGTCCAGAGCATCAACACACTGAAATACTTCTCTGCCGAGACATATCCATTGATGAACGACAGGTACGTCTGGTTATTAGGTTCAAATCTCAGAAACATCATCCTGCGGTATGTCCTTCGAGCATCCTCCAACCGCCCTAACTTACAGAAGGCGTGTATTATGGAATTCCAATCATGGGTGGCAATCTCAATCCTTGGGTCATCAACCACCGAATCTAAGAAGGAAGCCATGAGCTCAGGCCGGTGTTTCTCCATCAACCCAGTCATTATTGTGAGATAACTCGTCTTGAGATCAGTAAGCCTTGCCTCTCTCATATCCCTGAAAAGAGAGAATGCAGACTGAAAATCATGAGCGGACATGGAAGCATCAATGAGAGCATCATAGCTGCTGGCATCCAACCGCAGTCCTGCAGCACTAATATCAGTCACAAGTTGGGCAGCTTCCGCCGTCCTTCGATCTTTGCAGTAAGCTTGCAGGATGGATGAATACACACCGAGCCCCACGGAAGCTCCCTGAGCTGTGATTTCATCGAGAATGTTGTGTGCTTTATCCAACAATCCCAACCCTACACATGCATTCACAATCCCAAACCCAACAGAGCTTTCAACTCCAATCGATTGTCCAGATGATTCCAGTTCTTGTGTCTCAACAATCAATGCCGCCAACTCTTTGATCCTGCCATTATCAATAAAACACTTCACCATCTCAACATAACTATCTCCATCCAAACCATAACATCCCTCGTCCCCTCTTTCCTTCAAAGCACGCAAAACAATCAAAGAAACAGAATCAAAGCTCCCAGCTTTCACATATCCACTGATCAAATTCTTAAAAAAATCCTCCATTTTCGAAAAACCAAGTGCATCCATCAGTTTATCCAACTCGGCTATCCTGCTCTCTATCCCCTTCGATGCGTACAAGTACGCCAGCGATCCAAAAGTCCGCAAATCCGGCGACAACCCCAACGACGACATGATCTCGAGGACCCTCTCCGCATCAGAAACCGAACACAGAAGCCTGCAGCACCCATCAAGAATCGCATTGCAGGAATCTAAATCAGGCTTCATGAATTCCACTTTTTCTTCCATTACTATCCGGCAGTTCTCTTCGAAAACCAGTAAAAATGCGCTGAATCCACCGTTCCTTTTCGCCATCTCGATGAGCGATGGCGCCCACACGGAGAACGGCGGAAAAGATCGGTTTTTGAACATGGCGCGGAGGAGCGCGAGGGCCGGGGCGGCGGCGTCAGCGGCGGCCATGGCGCGGAAGAGGGACTCGACGGTATCGAAGGAGACGGCCTGCGGGTTCCTCTCGAGAAGGAAGACGGCGGCGGCGAAGGCTCGCTTGAGCGAGAGGCGGTCACGGAGGCAGGAGAGGTGGGCGACGAGGGAGTCGGCGACGGCGGGGGAAGGGAGGACGGAGGCGGAAGCGAGGGACTTGAAGGCGCGCCATGCATCGTCGGTGTTGTGGGAGCGGAGGGAGGAAAGTATGTCGGATTCGAGGGAGGAGGGATCGAAGATTGGGGTTTGGGGTTTGGGAGGAGGGGGAGGAGGAGGGGCTGGGGTTTGTTACGGAGGGCGAAGATAGCGGGCTGGAGGAAGGAGTAGAGGGTGGGAATCTCCGAGGAAGAGGAAGAAGAGAAGGAATTTTTTGGAAAAGAGAAATGGCATGGGAGATCAAGGAGTCTTCTTCTCCACATCGAGAGCTTGGTATTTATCTACAAGTTGTTTGTTGTAATGCCGCTGAGACTTGAAATACACTCATGGTCATGTTGGTCTATTGAGCCACCTCCTTTTATCTACTAATAAGGGGGCTCTAAATGAGTACAGATCGAATAAATATAGATAATTAGAAATGACCCCAATGGTGTTAGGATTGGCTGAATTCGTTTAGGTTCATCTAAGCTTATCATTTAATACGGGTCTATATATTTTATAAAAATAAGATTAATAGTCATGATCGTATTCGTATCTACAATTTTATATATAATATTTGATCAAAATATTATTTTAAAATTTTGGAAATAACTTTTGCATGTTGATACGCATCGAGTATAATTGGGATTTGCTAATGCTCCTCCTAACAAAAGTTAAGGGCAAAATTGGAAATCAATTATTACCTTCGGAGCCCTAACCCTAGCCCGAACTCTCTCAATAAAAGGCTGGTCTCCCGTCCGAAACTCCCTCGTTAGGTCTTTCGGCGGCGGCAGGGAGAAAGAAGGCTCGATATCGCAGCCCTAAACTTAGCTGCAACAATGGTGAGATCACCTTTCTTTATTACCGATCCCTAATTGCATGTGTTTCAATCGAAGCCGTTAAAATCGAGCTGTTTGTTTCGATTGAAGCTGTTAAAGTTTGATTTTGAATTCAAGTGTGAATAGTTATAGCTCAAAGCAGTCGCCTCTTTCAATGGTTAGTTAGATTTGACATTAAAGATCAGAGATGCAAATTTATAAGTTAGTAGTCTAATCTGAAGTTTCTGTTGCATGAATGTTTAGCTTGTGTTAGGCTTAGTATGAACTTTTGACTTCATTTGTGTAAGGAAGACCGTATTTGGTGGTATGATAGTATCCAGATGACATGTAGAATCGGAGTTCCTAGCGCTCTTGATTGTTCTCAACCTCTGAGATGGGGATCATTAGGCTGCTTAGCTGTTCGAAGGTATAGGAACGTTTTGAGTTTATGAGGGATACAGGTACTAGTGTATGCAGTTGCGATGTGCAATGCTCAAGGTTTTTACCCCAGTATTTTGCCTTGGAGTGAGTTTGAGAGTGAGCGAATTGGCCGATCACAAGATAACTAGATAAGGCTTGGAATGGTTGTATATGTATGCTCCTATACTGCCAAGATAGTGTATCTAGTGTAAAATCTTCATATCTTTTCTTTTTTCTATATTGAACTTATCTCGCTAGTTTCATACGATGACTGTTAGTTGAACTTTCCTACGCCTTTGGGTCATAGTAGTATATACGCCGTTTGCTAGGGCATATGTGGCGAGTTATCCTCACGAAGTTTCTATCAGCTAGAAAGGTGCCGGTCTGAATGGATATTGATACCCTAGTGGGTGGCAGTGTATGGTTATATTTGAGATACTCCTTGCGGATGGCAGAGTATGCTCTATGTTGTTTAAGGGATAAAGATGAAGGGGAAAAAGTTGTCGAGATCTCAAGGAGGAGGGAAGATTCGACAGACGAGGGAGATTAGAAGATAGATGAGACCTTGCCAAGGTAGAGGTGGCTGATTGATGAAAAGGGAGAAGGAAGATTAGAGTAAAGAGACTAGAGAAAGGATAGACGAGGATAGAAATCAATATTCATTTCTCACAATGATTTAGGCGACTAGCATTGGCCCTCAGTGTTAACCTATAACTAGCTTTAGCATAAGCTCTATGGTGATTTGAGGATGTGATTCAGGGACGACAAACTGTGCCACTTGATAATTCAGAGGCTTAATCATATCAAGCTGCTGATTGTGGGAACAGGCTATTACGCCTTCTCCAGGTAGTCCGTCTTTCTATGAAAGAATTCCTGCCTATGCTTACAAGCTCAAAAACACCCTGCCTCTACAAAGATTTGATAAGATGTTACATCACATGTATATTTGTGTTTCACTGGATGCAAATAATAAATTCTCTAGCATGCCCTTCCATTTGTTGAAGCTTAGTGCAATTGTTAAATGTGTGCAAGCTCTAAAAGACTCCCTATGAGTTTGTTGCGGTAGTGATTGTTGCTGCATAACTTCTATTTGAGTTAATTGCATTCATTCCTTTTTCGGGGGTTATGGATGATATGACCTTTCACTTTGTCTTATATAGGTGAATGTTCCAAAGACAAAGAAGACTTACTGCAAGAACAAAGAATGCAGGAAGCACACTGTCCACAAGGTTACCCAGTATAAGAAAGGTAAAGATAGTCTTTCTGCTCAAGGGAAACGTCGGTATGACCGAAAGCAGTCAGGATATGGTGGACAGACAAAGCCAGTTTTCCACAAGAAGGTAATATTGGCTGTACCTATTTAATAGTATTGCTTGTTCACTTTACTCTCTTCTCCATTATCATGATAGTTGATGTAATCTAGCACAACGCACAAAGTATACACTCGTTGGGGATATTCGAAACTTGAAATATGATGAGTTTTAATGCTGTGATGCACATATGTATCTTACTCTGTTGATCATCAGGGGAAATCATGGGTTATATGATTCTGTACCTTAATAATTTTTCAATTGCCAGGCAAAAACAACCAAGAAAATTGTGCTGAAGCTACAATGTCAGAGTTGCAAACATTTCTCACAACATCCAATTAAGGTATAAGTTTTTAATATTAGTTGTCAAACAACTCAACATCTCAAGATTTTTCATTTTCGTTGTATTACTTGAAAATGAGTTTGAATTCCTTTATGCAGAGATGCAAGCATTTTGAGATTGGTGGAGATAAGAAAGGAAAAGGCACTTCTCTTTTCTAATTTGTTGCTGTTGCCAATTTATTGGGCTCTGCCTTGCATTTTGTCGGAATGAGATACAAGTAGCTTATTTAGAGAAGTTTACCTTTAATTTTGATGTCAATGTTTAATTGTAACTTCACTGGATATTGGCAGTTTGGCACTACAAAATTAGTTCTCTCCTGGTTGCCATCTAGATATCGTATATGATTTGGTAAAATCCTTCCAGAGAAAGTTGAAGTTATTAGCTTGCAAATGCTGTGCTGAATCTTATTTTTATGATCTGTATCAATCTTGCGTGTGGTTTTGCAGTCTGCAAATCAAAGAAAATGTGAAGCGGCTAATAAAATGGTCGTTTTTGCAATCCGCAAACAAACACCTATATTTTCAATCTTAATGTGAAATATTGCCTTACAATATCTTATTATAGATGTTTGTCAAAACTCAAAACCAACGGTGTGATTATTCTTGGAACAGTTAATTTTCAGATTAATTTTTCTTCAAATGTGGATTACCAAAATTAAATTAATATTTGATTGTATTCAATTAAAATTAAAACCGACTCATTAGACTTGAAACGCTCTTGTGCCCAAGATCCAAAATACAAATAACTTTTTGCTTTTTATTCAATTTTATCTATTCACACCTAGAGGAAGTGAAATATCTGAAAAGAAAACTGGGGCAGGAAACAAAATTCCTTCTGACTAGATCCAACCAATGTCAGTCTTTTAGCTCTTTTGCAAATTAGCACCTGTATTTTATCCTTGCATTTGGAAAATTTTCTCCTTTGACATATTTGCAACTCCTTCCAGAGTCATACGTGCTTTGCTGTCTTTTTTTTTTAAAATTAAATAGAGAAATTCATTAAGCCGAGGCAAGAAGCCCAAAAAGTTACAACCATCTTTTTAACTGAGATCCATAAGAACGAGAAGAAATCAGACCAAATACCCCTCTTTCCAAGACAGCTTGTGTCCACCTCTCAAACAATCAAAAAGACAAACATCTTATGTGCTCAACCAAGTGCAACATTGTATGAAATTGCCCTCTCTATTTATACATCCATAGCTAAAGGACACAAGAAGCAACCTACGCACTGGGGATGAAGGAAACATACTGCAACAAGAACCGTCCATGATTACTACCCAAGAAAATTTCTTAGTATCAGACAAAAAGCTCAGAGCTTTATTTAATACTAAATCTTATCAAGCACTTAGCGCTAAAGGAACACTAAATATCTCTTTTCGAAAGGATAAAAGATTAATATATCTACAGTGCTACATTATTTTGCTACTACTGCCAACAAGCTGCTTCAGATTCAGTCTACCACCATTAATGAACAAGAGCTACAAGGAACTTCATGCCGGACGTTACAAGCTCCGTGTATTCAAGTGAATATTTCAAGATCTTTCCCATATATTCTGAATGTTTCACTGCTTTGCCTGCAAAATAATTGGAGCAAATGTGAGTAGATCGCAGCGCTACTTGTATACTGTCGCGTTTTATCTGGCATAGACCAAGATGGGAAAAACCAAGAATACAAGTGTTTAACATAAATTAGAAATAAAAAAGGTATTGTTGCTCCTCCACTCTTGGGTGATTGTTGTCGGAAAAATTACTTATAAATGACTTACAAATCCAATGTGAAATAACGTATGACTTACAAATGCCAAAAACATTGGTATAAGAATTGATCTGGTATTAAAAAGTGATTAAACTCGCACTTGGAAGTTAGCATAATATCCCATGGTCGGTAAAACATTTAATTTGGTTATGTATAGCAGATGGTGCGGCATGTGTTACTAGACCTGAGCCAACAAAGAGAAGTCTTCTTTGCTAGAAGGAAGCAAATCCAACAAACCATGCAATAGGCACTGACCACAGAAAATAGATTTAGTTGTGCAATGATATGTGGCTAGATACCTCTTATAACCCATTTATAGGTCCTGCAGCCCCTGCCACAAATAAGGGTACCCACTCCTGGCAAAAGCAGGCTCCATTAAAGCCAATTGAGCTGTTGTCAAGATACCTTAGTTTCAAGTGGAATGTTGAGCTTGCTCATTATGCTCATTTGTCTCTCCAATAGCAACGACAAACTGATGTTTATCCTACTGAGTTATAAGGGAAGTGGTGACAAAGAAGTCCTGGATGGCAACAGTCAACCTTGGATGGCCATATAGCAATGAGGACATCCCACATTCTTCAGAAGTATGAGGAAAGAGAATTATTACCCTAAGTTACTCACATGTTTAGCTATCATAATCTATAAAGCCTTGCATGGTTTAAAGGGTAATGAAGCTAGAATAAACAAGAAGCATAAAATTTTAAATAAGTTAAATTACCTGGGAGTATAGGAAAGTTCCAAAAACGGCAATAGCAGCTCCTAGGGCATTGATGGGTTGCACAGGAGTATGGAAGATTATGATCGATGAGACAATGACAGAAATTCGCTTCATGGTGTTCCCAATGCTAAATGTCAAAGGAGAGATTTCATCCAAGGACATGTATGAGACCTGGTTGTATAAGTGGTAGAACACGCTCTGTGCTGCTACCCACCTGATAAAATATGATGTGAGAACAACATAAATAAAACTAGTAAGTTAAAGTAGCAACGGCATATAATGTTTTTCGACAAATAACTTACTTTCAGAATTGTGTGGCGAGAATAAATATTCTCCTCTATGAGAAACTCATAATCAACACAAAGGTAGCAAAAGGAATGCTAGTAATAATATTTTTGAACAGTAAAGAAAAATTAGAAGCAATTTCTGGTCTTGCCAATAGCTCTCTTGAATGTGTTTTACTTCTATCATAGGAGGTAAAATAGTACATCAGATAAAAAAATCAAAAATAAAAGACAGCTGTTTAGGCACCAGAAGATTCACTCATCTCATAAACTATGAAGCATTTCATAACTGCAGGAATATGCAAAATTGCAAATTTAAAAAATAATTGTGGTTGTGGGACCTAAACAAGAAAAGCACTAGACTATTAAAATGCCATTTTCACTCCAACAAAGAAATAATTTGAGCTTGTGTTTGTATCATAAGGTCACGGTCAAATAACTTGGGCAAGGAACCAAATGTTGATGACATTACACCAAAAACATGTGAATTGGAGCACCATAGAACTTTATCTCAATGTGAATTACTCTACGCATAAAACTTCTTTCAATACTAACAACAAGATAGAGGAGAAGTGGACATTCACAGCCTGCTGTACATACCAGATGAAATTTGGACCGATCTGTGAGATCGCTGTCTCCCAACCAGCTGCCCACATCTGGGGACCCTCCACGGCAATAGCAAATGGTGTGAGTATCAACAAAGACAGCACTGATAGGCAGGCATAATAGTTCATCCCACTGACCGCCTTTCCCTTCATCCCTCTCTTCGAGAATATATTACGGAAAACAAATGCAAGGTTTGATATCATTGCTCCCATAAAACCTATGAGCAAGGAAAACAGTCTATCAATATCAGCCAGCAAAACTGGAATAATGGAAAAAACTAAAACGGCTGATGGTGAACCAAGGACAGGTGAGCATTTGAATAAGATATGAAGAAAGAAAGGAAAAAAAAAATTTAATCTTGTTCCCAATTAGATTACCACTATTAATTACTCTCTGATGTTCTACTTCTCAAGTAATACACTCAAAGGAATTTTCTCGAAACATAATCCCCAAACTTCTAGTGATATGCAGAAAAATCAAAGCAATGATTAGTCAAAGAGAAGCAAACATCGAACTTGGTAACCAAGTAGATCAAAATCATTGGTATAAACTTTGCAACTCCAAACAGCACCTTCATAACAGAGACAGTCAAAATGTTCTAATTGAATCAAAAAAACAGAAAAGGCATTAAGAATGAAAAGACGAACTTCAACATGTGAAAATTCATCTTTGATTACTCAAATATCTGAAAAAACTGTGTATAACTATTAGCCATGCCATGAATTGAAAACTAGCTAAAACTCCGTCTTGACCTACTCTCCAGCTACCCTTCTTAGTCCCATGGTTTGAAGTTTTGTCAAAAAAGAAGACATTTTGCCGACACACTTCACATTTCGGTCCCTCCGATCTGAAACTGCCCTGAAACTAGCATCCAGCTGAAACAGCCCTAATAATATTTTCTTTAAAATATGTTTTTGGTTCCATGATGGATTTGACCTGAATCCAACTTGTACCTAACCCAATATCAACCTCAGTGCTTATATAACTATTAGATTTTATGTAATGCATTGAAAACTAAGATAAAGAAGATTGTTTATCAAAAAGAAATCTGAAACCGATACAGCAAAACTAGAACCGAAACCAAAACTCTGAACCATGCTTACTCCTTACCAATCATATTAAAATTGAGCTCTGTCACAGCCGCGAGAGCGCAACCACCGATGATGGGCAGAAGCGAGAGATAAACCGGCACTGGGAATCTCTCCCCCAGCAAAAACCTCGACACTAACACACTAAATGCCGGTTCCCCGCTCTTAATGATATGCGTAAATGACACCGCCACCTTCGACATGCTCACCGTTGCTGCCACATGCCCGATCGTATGCGCCACCGCCACCTAACCAATAACCGGAAAAACACCGGATCAAAATCCCACATAAAAAGATCCAAGCAAAACCCCAAACCACGCGTCAAAAATCCAATCTTTCCTTACCGGGAAAAGTGCCTTCCAGAAATCGAAGTCAGTCTTGGGTGCCTCTGCTATCCTGGTGGCCCAGGACACAAGCATTATGAGGGAGCCAACGGCGAGGGAGAGGGTGGAGGTGAGCCAGGGATAAGGGAAAGCATTGAGGACCTTCTTGTTATAGATATTGAACACCACATTGAGAGCCCACCAAGTAGCGAAGTAGATCCCAATCTTAACCTTCTGGGCCGCAGCCGATCGGGTTTCAGCATCTGGAAGCGGGATGCCCTCAGACCGATCCGCCTCGTAGGCACGGCGCTCGACGAAATGCCCACGAGATATCGGTTTTCCTTGGGATTGGATGCCGAAACCTTCGAGAGGAGTTAGGTACAGGGGTTTAAGAGAAAAGGAGACGGGTTTGGAGTTCTTGGTAGACGAGAATGGAGGAAGAACATGACCGCATGGGGTAGGAGAAGACAAAGACGATCTGGGACGCAAGAGATCGGAGACGGCGACGCCTGCCATGGACTGTTTCGTCAGGCACATCATGGTTGCAATAGAGACGAGGAAAGGTGGGATTTTTATCGGTGAAGAGGTGGAAAGGAGAGATCTTGGTGAGTTTTAGGAGGTAGTTTGATCTCTGTGGATGGTATATATATAAATGGAGGAGGAGTAGGAGTAGGAGGTGGAAGACGAAAGCACAACTCTTGGGTTGGTTGTGTACTATTTGGAGGAGTATACTTGACCTTTGGTGTTGGAAGGAGCAATGTGTCACTATAAACCTTTATTGCAGGACTTTTGACAACCTTGGAAGGTCAAAATTAGGGATCTTAACATTATGAGAAATTCATTTAAAACACCCATATTTGTTTTATTATAATTCACCCTTTATTATATAAATATTTCTTATTCAACTTGTTGCTTCTTTGAATAAGTAATTTTATGCTTACGAGGATTACAATCCTTCCTAATTTTTTATTTTTTTATTTTTCCTTTACTCTTCTTTTTCTTTCATCTCCGCCATATTATCCATCTCCAATCTCGAGCTCTATCTCACCATCTTTTTACCATCCAATACTCTTTTGACCATGTCATTAGTGTCTTCCATATTTATTTTGATCTCCTCTCCAGCTCCAACTCTTTAATAGTGTTCACCATCTTCACCCCACTGATGCTTCCCTCTTCTCCCTCGACAAGGCCTCCTCCCTCCCTCTTTGCAACTTTCGCATTGATACTCTCCTCTCAAATCGTCGTATTTATATTCTATAGTGTTGGGTTCGATTATCTAATGTCTTAGAAGATGAATAAAGTTGAGATCATTATTCTAAAGGTTCATAACGGTGTCGACCTTGTGTTATTTTGTATCGAATATATTTTTGTATTCTAAACCAGCAAAATTAATTCAATGGCAAAATTATTATATAAAGTATTAATCATATTAATTATGTCGTGTTACTGTTATTAAACGAATTTAATGAATTATATTTATATTTATCAAATTTAACTCGTTTAATAGTGAAATCGTAACCCAATTGCCTACCTCTATACCTATCCGTACAGATTTGTTCACGGGAATCCGATTTCACCGATGAAAAATAAAAAATAAAAAAATTAAAATTAAAATTTAATTGAGTAGATACCTTTTAAATCCATCGGATGCTCGCGATTCCAAATCCACGTCTCAAATAAGAGGTAAACAGCGAAATCTTGCACGTACCAAAACGAACCTAAACATGTGAAGACATTAGATTAATAAAGAATTAGTCCTCATCTATTTCTTTTAATTCGACAAAAGAAAGCATAAGGAACGATGGAGAGATTGGCTCGTTTGTAGGCAAAGCGTTGCACCACAGCTATTACTAGTTTTATAATTTTCGAATAAAATTTCAGAGAGATTGTTGAAATCTTCATCTCTTCGATTATTATTTACATATAAAACCTAATAAATACTTATTTTGTTAGTTATTTCGTTTAAATTTTTTTATAAAAAAAATATATCACATGGTTCATGTTTCCACACGTGGCTAATTCTTACCACGTGGGTAGGTCGGTAAGGGGACAGCAGTACGAATATCGATCTCGTTCTCTATCGGCTCACCACCTAACCCTCACGGTAGACGACTTCGAGGGAGTCCATGTATCTGTCCATTAATACGAGGATAATTTTCCATTTCAGACCCTGCATAACCTGTTTTTATTTTTTGTGAGAAAAAAATAAAAGACGAAGAAAATAGGCTAACGTAATTTGGCTTGAAAATAAGTTTGGTTCATTTCATGAATCATGATGTTTGAGAATTGAGGCTTAAAAATAGACTCGAGCGCAGCTGTGGCTCAGCTCGATTTGAACAGAGTCTTAATAGAAATCATAGCTCGAAATTAATTTTAAATGGAGTGAAGCCGGCTCTCGCCCAGGCTTCATATGTAGGCGGGAGCCTCGTACGTGTGCTAAGAGAGGCTCATATTGTCCGGATAACATATTGAAGTGTCATATGCTCAAGAGTGACAGAATATACTAAGTAACTAGGCAGAAACCATTATATTATTATTCCTCAAATAGAGGTTACTGCATAAGTTCCTTACAGCTAGAACTTATCCCTCCCCACACCAATTTGAGATAAACTTTCGACCAAATTTATAGACGCCAACACCAAGACGACAGACAGACGGACGGACAGACAGACAGACAGACAGACAGACGGACAGATAGACACAAACACACAGGTTTATATGAACTTAACTATTTATTGATGCATGAATTCATGCTTCATGCTCACTGGGCATCACCATTGCCAACTAGTGAAGCTTTAATCCTCTCGCAGGTGCAAGACAGCAGGCTGTTCACAGTGGAGGCCGACTCAGGAGTGAGATCGGATTCCGGGACGGAATCGACTATGATCTGAAACGCAACAGTGAGGAGGGATCCGCCGCAGTCGACGGACGCGACGCCGCCGTCGGGGAGCAGCGCGAATCCCGAGGGAAGGAGGGCGACGCTCCCGGTCTCGCCGCCGTTGAGGACCATGTTCATCGCTGCGACGTCGATCGGGGTGTAGATCACGTAGGATCCGGTGAGTTCGAAGCAGCTCTCTTGTAGTATCATGATGTTGTTATCGTTTGTAGCACCCTGAGGTCACAAATGTAAGATATATATATATATATATATATATATATAGTTTTCTTGGGAAATTTACAAATAACACCCTATCTTTTAGTGAAAAAAATAGTGTGCGAAATATAAAATTTTCGAGTTTTAATCAGTGTGCTAATGGAGTTGATCTTACAGTAATACGGAGTATAGAGACGCAGTTGCCTTGCTCTCGTCCATTAACTATCTGAGCTGCCTCTTGAACTCTGCCTCCCTCTGAGAGGACATCCCACTGTATACCATTCCGTGGAACAGAGAAGAGAAATTAGAAATTAATTAGAATTCGATTCACTTAATCTTATATAACATTTCTAAGGCTAATCTTCTTATTGTACTTCCTGTTCAAGCTTGGGTTCAAGTCTGATGCAAGGTTAAGTCAAGCTCGAATTGAAGCTTAATGAGTTATATTTCGAGCTTTATTGAACGATTAAGCTCAGCTTAAAATAGTTTCAAGACTAAATCTAATTAAATCAATGAAAGAAATCAGAGTACACGTACTTGATTGCGAGTGGCGTCAGTCCTTAAGAAGTCAAAAGCTCTCTGGAGTGGCACTGGCAACCAGAAGGATGTGCATGCAGAAAGAACGGTGCCAGCGGGCCTCCCTGGATCACCACCATTCCTTCTGCTCATAATTCTCACATGCTCGCCGACGCCGGACGCCGTCACGCCGTTCCAGTGAAGAGCCGACGAGCCAGTGATGCCGCCGATGAAGCTCACCAACATTCTCTCAGATAACTTTAGCAGGTTCTTCATCCCATTAGGGTTAGCTATAGCTGCAGTTTTGCATATTGACATCCCATTACGGTTCCTCCTTTATTTATAATTTTTTTACCAAGATATGCTCATAAAAATAAAATAAAATAAAATAAAATAAAATAAAATAAAAATCATCTTCGGTAAAATAGATCTTTTGAAATTAAGACTAAAATATAGACGCCATTTACCGTTATTCATAGTAACAGGAATACTAGTGCCCAAGACGGTCGCTAGCCGCTCGCACTGGCGATCCATGGTCGTCACCCACCGCCGTGCGCCGAAGGCTAAGCCGGAGTTCACGATCGGCTTATACATGTCATGAACATAATTATCCTCCACCTCGACGTGCTCGATCCATATAACCTAACATATATAGTCATTAATAGAGTTAATTAAAAAAAAAAGAAATTTTATCGTTCTCTTGGTAACTAAAACTTTTAGAGAAGCGAGTTAGAGATTGCCTTGGTGAAGGTGTTTGGCATTTGTTGCAGTATGCAACCAGAAGGCCTTTTTCGATATTTTGGGTCGGATTGATCACGGCCGTCCAAGGAAACATCAACGACTGCCCAGAGCCCTTGCCCGTGCTGCTTGCAGTATCGTAAGAATGTGAACTCTCTTCTGGGCACAAAAGGGGAAGGCACTTGCACCTCTGCTTTCATCTGAGATTGCATCAATTTATAATAGAATTAAGTAATAGAGATGATAGATATATAATTTCATGTCATATATGTACATATATAAGTAGTTCAGACCAATTGAAGAGCCCCATTATAATTTCCCTGAACTGGCCCAGCATATACTTCAGCTATTGTTGCCTTAGACACAATGCTCGAGAAGAAAGTCTCATAGTTAGTCTGCAACATCAAGAGATTAAGAGTTATAAAGTTTAATTTGATAAAAATCTACTGCACAAGATAAAGAGTAGTACTGATACTAACCGCATCCATGAAGAAGTTGACTAACGGCAAGTGGCCTAGCATGACCACTCCGCTCGCACGAGTAGCCTCCGTCTTCATTCCGTGCATCTCCGGCCCAACCCCTCCGGAGAATGCCGCAGTGTACTCTTCAATGTTCATTATCTCCGTCGAGCCGTCAGGGCTCATCTGCCACATTGGCTCGCCGAACCGGGCCATTGCTATCAACTCATCCATTCCCGAGATGGCTAATTCTACTATAGCTCTCCTCTCGTTGCATCCTATAAACATCCCGATGTCGATCGGAGAATCAGCGTATTTCGCAAGTATAGCCGATATCCTCTCAATCTGTGACATAACATGATGAGGAAATATTAGTTCTCTGTTCATGAGTATGACATCTACTGTGTATGTGGTACCTCATGGCTCAGATGAGCGTTCTCCATCCTTAGATTCTGTTCGTCCAACGACATCTCGGCGACAGTGGCTTGGCCGCCGCAGCTACGGCAGGAGGCACTACGTAGGGCTTCCTTCATCCTTTGGTTCTCAACTAGGAGCCTCTCATTGTCCTCCTTGAGTTTGTAGTTCTCTTCTTTTTCGTTTTGGTTCTGATAAATAAATCATATGATGAGTAAAAGAGGATAAAGCTTCAGATACGACTCAATTCAGATTTTCAAAGTGACTGCCACATCATCATCATCAAGTTGAGATTTGTGGCTGACGTGGCGATTGTTGGGGTTGGGCGGAGGGGGTCAACATTCCCATAATTAGCTCCGAGTCAATGGGTTGGACCCTGAGACTATGAGGGAGAGTATAACAAGGTTGGTAGGAATTAAAATTTGGGACCATTAGTCCTAAATGTAGAGAGTAGAAACCCTTATAAGACACTGATGTGGCTTGTAACGGCAGCAACGAGTAAAGAAACGCTAAACTCGTGGGAGGGAGTATACGCTGACATGACTGCAAAATTAGTTTCAAAGTATAAATTCCTGTTGACCTTCACTTGAGTCCTTTTATTCTGAAACCAAAACTTCACTTGCAGAGGCTTCATCCCGAGCTCATGGCTAATGGCCTTTCTTTGCTTGTCATCTGGATGTGGGCATTCCTTGAAGAACCTATGCATCCAAAAACTCGAAATTAAAAGCTAAATAGAAGAGAGAAAGAAAGAAAAGATGGTCGAGAAATCCTGTAAGGGCAGGACTAATTTGCGGGCAGTTTTGCTGCCCTTATTTTCTGAAGAGACTGTGTTCAAGACTTAAACATGCGGCACGTTTCGGGCTATAAGAATAAGAAGAAGAATATCATGAACATGGAGATCATACGCCTCTAGCATTTGAATTTGATGAGTGGTATGGCGATGGTAGCATCTCCTCCTCTTCTTCGAGCGTTTGCCGTCTTGTTCATCATCGTCGGAGGCTGCTTCAGGGTTGTCAGAGCGGGCCATGTTCCCGAAATCTTCTTCTCCAACACCGGGGATCCCGAAATCTTCTTCGGGGTTGCCGTTGCCGGCCTCCGGTATCTGAATCTGGTTCTGGGCCTCCAGAGGGAGTACATGCTGTTGATCCTCCATAAGAGGAGGCAGTTGGTGATCCTCCGCCATGTTATTCTACCACAAGAGAAGTCAAGTATAAGAACTGTACAAAAAATTAACAGAAACAAATTGTGAATGAGACCATGCATGCAAAAGAAAACCATCTATCTCCTCTCTCTATCTCTCTCTCGCTTAAAGGAGGGGGAGAAGAAGAAGAGAAGAAGAGATCTTACAGATCCTTGGAACTCCATATCAAAGAACTCCATTATCTCCTAAGAAAACCTTCAGGACAGACCCAATCTCACTCCCCCAGAACAACCCAAACCCCTCAGTTTATAGACTCTCAGACTTGCCCCAAATAGAAAGGTCCAAAGCAAGTGCATGTACCACCCTCATGTACATCTCCTCACATATTGCCACCTTCTTTTAATTTCCTTGAAATGGAAAATTCAAGGAAAACATAACCACACAAAAGAACCAAAATTCTATCTTGCTTCAAAGATATACCTGGACATATACAAAGCTCGAAGATTGCCCGTACAAGGCTCCGATCATCGCAGGAAAATTGCTCGCGGGGATCATAACTCACTCACACCTTCTTCTTCTTCTTCTTCTCGATATGAAACCTTACTTGGATCTTGAAATGTGCTTGGGGTTGCTTGGCTCACTAGTGAATTTATAGCAAAGCTATCTTGGTCGGTTTCAGCTAAGTAGCAACCATGCAAATGCTGAGTTGGCCGTCTTCCAACTGTTATAGCAAGGATAGAGAGAGAAAAAGAGAGGGATAAAGAGAGGAGAGAGAGGCCAAGCGAGAAGACAAAATTGGAGAAAGAAAACAAAGAACGCAAACAGAAACTCCCGTTATAATATTTGGCAGTATCTCTCCCTCGTCTTTACCTAATTTGTATGTTTTAGGGGGGTTAATTCTTTTCTGAGAGGAGAAATAAAAAAATGGTAGAGATTATTGCATGGGGGTACAAGGGTATGGTATATGAAACCAGCTCGCCATTAAGGGCAACGGAGAAGCGGAGTGAGACAAGGGGAGTGAGGAAGAAGGGGCACAGAGGAAGAAGAAAGGGGAGAAGAAAAGAGAACAAGTTGGACAAATAGGAGTTATTGCTGAGATCATGGAGGGTGCAATTGCATTTATTGTGAGTGTGGTGTTGCTGTTTAGAGAGTGAGAGCGAGAGAGAGAGAGATGGACATAGAGAGACCATTTGACTTCCCTAAAGACTATATAAGGTGGTGCTATCCATCTTTCATGAAATTGAGTTCTATGAAAGTCTACATACACAAATACATCAATTACACATACTTATACAAAAATAGAATATATATTTAACTATTATTTGCGAAGAATTCAAGGAAAGAAATTATGTCCAAAAAGTTCGGATATAATACGACAAGTATCCTACGACAAGTATCTCACGGCAAAAGGGGGTGTATCGTGGACAATCATTTTTGTTAAGTATTAGATGTAATTCGACAAAATTTAGAGTATCGTGGATGTAAAGCATTTACGCAGTAGATCCTCGAAGGAGAAAATCTCAAACCAAAAGAATTAAAAGAGAGTGCGACAAAAAATAAAAGAATTCATTGCATCGGGGAGTATACCTCGAGTGAATCTTGACCTAATTTTCTCAAGATATACAACAAAGAGTTTTCGCATAATTTTCGCCACATAGATCTACATAGGTGAAAAAAATATCTATGGATATTTTGGATTCTTATGTAAAAAGAAGATGCTAAAAAAGTTATCATTTTTCATATATAATCAAATTCTTTCCGTACAGAACTAAATTTCTAATATCCAAAAATTTGGGAGATAGTTGAGATCATAATATGGAGTTTTAGTCCAAACATGTAATAAAATATAAGGGGCAATAAAAATTAATTGATACAATATATAAAAGGGGCTAAAATCAAGAGAAATACTGGAATTCCCTTGGGCCAATTTCATAGGGAACACTTCTTTCGCATTCCTCTGAAGTCTCCAAACTCCATTAAATGAACTCTGAGCATAACACCTGCCGCGTGACATGAAACATTTATTCCAGCAATGTCTATATCTTTGAAGTGGCCCATCAAAATATATCCTTGTCTAGGTCCATGTCTTCTCATGTGGAGATTTAAAAAAAAAAAAAATTTGGCTCTTAAATTTAGATAGATCTTAGAGACGATGATAACCTAACAGAAGAAATATTTTATTATTTTTGAAAAAAAATTAAAAAATTAAAAATCTTTAAAGTCTCTTAAATTTTTTTGCTTAAGGGTATTAAGGTCATTTGCTCATCTATGCAGTAACTGGTTATAAACAAAATAATGCTACAATGTTTTTTTTTCTAATAATTAAAATATAAGGGGTTAATGTATAAGTATTAAAAAATATGATGTTTTTAGTCTTATATTTGAAAAATAGAAACAAAGTCGTTAGGTCAAAATGGACCCAGGTACTGATGCAAAGTAAAATATAACCTGAGAAAATGCCAACGAGAGGAATGATCTTTCCGTACAAAAAGTTGTACAAAAGGGAATAGAAATAATGAAGGGATAATTGCACTATTCTCTACTTTGGTGTAGCCCAATGGCAAGTGCACAAAACGCCTCTAATTTTAACTTGGACTTTTATACATAATTACCAAATAATTGTTACTATTTCTTTTAACTCTCATAGAATCATTATTATAATTGATGTTAAGAGAATATTCTTTTATTGTATGTAAATAAAATATATTTTATCGTACTATCTTATCGCACATGATATTGGATAGCTTTCGAATTATTTTTAATAATTATATAAGGGTTAAAATAGTCTTTAAAATTAAATTATATTTTAATTACGAAGGGATGATGTTAAAATAGAATAATAATTTCAGTAGTAATTAATCTTTAAAATTATAATATTTAAAAAGTTTCAGTGACAATTATATAAAAAATTCTTATTTAATCCAATCTTTGTATCTCATGAGCAAACGTAACGCACAGCTTAAGTTTTAAGTACAGAAGGTTTCATATAATTAGATCAAATAACAGAGGGTAAAGTATAATTTATTGAGATTCCGCTCTCGGCTCTCGGCTCTCGGCTCTCGCTCGCACTTCTTCTTCCCCGTTTCATTTGCTAAGAAACCCTATTCGTTTCCGGTTCTTGCATCGCGAATCGCCTCTTTTATGTCTCAGCATGACCTCTACGAGCAAGCTCAAATCCGTTGATTTTAGGTATGAACCGTTGATCCTTCTTTGCCCTCAGTAGAAATGTTGCTCTTCCTTCTCTGTTTCTCGGGCGGAGAAGTGGTAGTTTGCGAGTTGGGATTTTCTTGTACTTGGGTTTCCTTTCCATTTCATTGTCAATATTTGCAGTTTTGGTTCAGGTGAATGTTGCATTGGAGAATTTGGAAGTGAGCCATCGTTGAATTGGGGCTTCAGTTTGGCATCAGGGGATATGTGAGTTATATGCTGGTCTTATGTGTAACTTCCAAAGACTTATGTTTATATATACTTCATCTTGTGTTCTAATCTGGATTCAAGTTACAATTGACAATGTGTGAACTGTTTTGGATTGAATGAGTTTTGTAGGCTGAAATGTCAGGTTAAGCCTAATCCAGAGTCTAAAAGTACTACATTCCAATCTTTTTCTATAATTTGACAGCAGATTGGGAGGAGATTTCTTAATAGGTCGATGTACATCTTCCTGGAAGTACTATTCTTGGTGCCTTACTGCCTTTATAGCTGGATAAGTTCATTTTATGGGGCATCGCTTTTCTTTTATGTATCTGTCGTGGCAGCACCTTTCCATGATGTGTTTGTTGGTCTCCTGTTTTCTACATTCATTTGATTTTGTGAGATAAATTTCCGTAGATGGATTTATAAGTATATGAAATACCAATCAAATCATAATAAGCATATTAAACAACCAAAATAGTTGGACCTTAAGGTCTTCTTAGTTCTTATGCTTCCTCTAGTCCAGTAATTATCTTGCATCTAGCATTGGCTTCGCCAATTGCATCTGATTTGATCCATTTAAATATTTAAAGTTCGTTATGTTCTTGCAACATTTGGTAAATCCTTAGCTTTGTTGGATGGCACATACATGATAATTTTGTCACTATTATTGACTGATATCTGTCTTCTACGATTTGAATGATTACTTGACAGTGAGTCATCCACATCTATAGTCATTTGATAGCAGTTCAGTGGGGGCATTCTGATGTGCAGATTGCCAGATTCTAGTATAAGGTAAAGTCCATGTCATATTCTACTGTAAGAAGGTTGTCCTGATACCTCTTTGGTCTTGTTAGCTTTTGTTTCATGTCTTTTTCTTCCATATGATTGCTTATGCATCACGTGCATTGTCCCACTAGGAGTTGACAAGTATAGTGTGTCTTACTCGAATTCAATAAGCAGTAGCATATCTAATTTGTAAGCATATGTTTGCGCATGTGTGAGTGTCTATGTATCTGCTTGATTTTAAGATTAAGATTTCAAAAACCGGAGTTGCAACATATCTACTCACGTACATATTCCTACGAAGATTAACTTCTTAGTTGTCCATGCTAAAAGTTAAGGTGCAAACACAACTTCAGTTACCTTACTTTAAGCCGATAGAGATACTTCAATCACATGCTTTATTATTTTCTGTCCAGTTAACAAAGACTGAAAGCAATATAGTGCAAGATATCTAATGACAGATTACTAGGCTGGAGTCACCACCATGCCAAAGTAAAATTTCAGAAGGATTTATTATGACTGATTGCCCACAATTTCCAACTCAGAAAAAATAACTCAATCCCACAAACCTTTGTTTTTAACACAAAACACACCTCACAATGCGTAGAAGAATGCTGCAATAGCAGCTCCAAGTGTGCCCATGAAACCCAGCACTACTGAAGAAGCCTCATTTGGTGGAGGGGGAGGTGAAGTGGATGGTGTAATTTCTACCATTCCTGAAGGTGTTGGAGGAGAAGAAGAATATGGGGAAGGAGAAGGTGCTGAGCTTGGCCGTTTGCTCCGGTCTGCCATAACCACAACGTGCAACTTCTCATTCTTTTCGCAGTTGTCTTTGTTTCCACTGATAAAGTAGAATGGTCCTGATGTTGTGAAAGTGAATACTGTGTTCCCATCGTTGAATCGGTCAATAACTGATGATGTATCACAGCTATTGTAAGCCTTGACATCAACTAGTAGCACGGAGTCCTTGTCAGGTAAGTAACTGAACACTGCAACATCAAGAAAAGGTTGGCACAAGCTTTGTAGAGAAAATGTAGAAACACAATTTCACAACTTCCTTTAATTGCATTACAGTGCACAGCCTACGATTTTATCATTTACAAGTTTTAAGCTTTGCATTTTCAAGTTTCTACGCAAGCATGGTGAGATAGATGTAAATAAACAACAGTATAATTTGTTCGTGTCAAGTTACAGCCTTCTAGATTAGGCTTGAAGTAGACATTCTCTACTGCAATGTAGGCTGAAGGTGTTTTGGTAAATGTCTATACATATATGTAGTTAGCTTCCTCAAAACCCAAAATCAAATTCTGTTTGATTGGCTTACTGTAATGTGCTTTTTTTATTATAAAAGAGAACTTGACAACATAGTGCTTGATTTGTAAATTTTGGAAACATACGGTGCGAAACAAAGTTGTCTGATTAATTTCTAGAAGAAAATTGCCTTTTCCCCATGAAGCATTATCTACTATATCTTACCTTCTCAGAACTTGCATATGTAGAAGTTTAATGCAAATTTACAAATCAAGCTTACCTAGGGTGTCACCGACTTGAAAACGGTGTTTCTCTGCCCACTGGTTGTAGGACATCGAGTCAGGGACATCCCATTTGCCTGATCCTCCAACTTTGAATTCAGTTGCAACAGCAACCGTTGCTAGGAGAACGAGGCACAAGAAGATCAAGCCTGAATACTTTGCCATTGTGGGGGGTGAAGAGAGTCGCTAGTCTAGAACTTGTTCAGGTTGTAGCAAGCTCTAACATAGTGTTGGATATTTATAAGGACTCATCCAAAACCTTCCTTCTCTTCTGAGTTCTCTTTTTGTTTTGCATATCTTACTTCATGGAGCAAAGTATTTAGCACTTTCTGTTCTGGGCATGCTCTTTTTATGTACTATTCCATCTTCTTTGCATCTTTTGTGGCTCTCTCAAAGTTATACTTTGCTTGCTGCCTTCAGAATATTCATATCTTGTGAATAGGGTTATACCAGCAAGCAGGGTTCAGATGAACTTGATGTCTGAGCTGTGCCATCTCAGAATGTGCTCCACTCCTCTTGTATGTCCATGTAATCCATTTGCCATTTCATTTACTCATTCATCAACAAATATATCATACTTGATACTTCTTGCAGCTGCATGAATGTGATCCATTTAAGATCACTTATTCCCAAGAATGGCTGATTTAGAAGCTTATAATTATAAGTATAATTTGTACCGGGTTTGCAAGAATCGAATCATGCATGAGTCTTGGAGAACAGGAGTAGGATATGATCATTTTGTTACTATCCAATGAAGGAAATCTTTCTTTGCATTTGTTAAATCATCTACTGTATTACGTTCTGATCTAACGTAAATATGGAACAATTGTAATTTTCGAACGCTGGTAATATCTAAAATCAGTAACCATTTTCACAAGTTGGCCCTTAATTTGCTTTTATCCTCTTTCAGTGAAATATGTTAAAATATGTTATTGCATACATTCAAATCCTAAATATTAATGATATCTGCAGTTAGATCGATGCTAATAGAGTTTGAACTAGAAACTACTCTAGCTCTTTACTAACTATATGGCTTTATCCTACCGTTATCCAATCACAAAGTTAGATGACGATATAAGAGGTTTTTAGGAATGAGTAGGTTCTGCTTAAGGAATTTCATGTACAGATGCATTTTTTGGCTTGGCCAAGAAAGAAAGTGTCGAATTCTTTTTATCCTTTTCATCTTGGAATAGACATCATATCCATTACGGCGAACCATTTGAAATGTGAAGGACAAAATAATAGAGATTCTCTTCCGAAGGAAATGAATGAGTAAATTTTTTTATTATACGAAATTAAGCATGAGAAATACCAATTCTAGCCCTTTTTTTATTGTGATATTAACTCTCAAAAAGATGGCAATGTTTGAATGAATTTGACTGCAGGACATCAAATGGCTATCTTTGAACTGCAGTAAGAACTGCTACTACTTTTGAAGACAAAGACACTTATATCACACGACACAAAGGTTGACGCATGCAACTTGAACACCTCAAGCAGGATCACCTTCCCCTCAATCCTCGACGAAGATGTGAAGTTCAACGACCCAGCTGGGCTGAGGATATCCGGTAAAAAGTAAATGCTGCTGATCACCTTCGTCACCTGAATATCCACCGAACTCAAGATCCTCTCCGTCGAACGTGCGTCGACCGTGCCTTCTTCGACCTGCGCCTGCCCGACTAACTCTCCATGGTAGAAGATCAAAGTTGTTGCATTATGATACCTAAATCCAGCGTAGTTAGGGTTCTTGATGACGATTTCGACACCGAGAGTTACGTTCAACGCGAAGGTGGAGGGGTTGAATTCAAAATGCTCAAGGTTAACCGGAGTCGCAACGACTTGGGGTTGCTTCTGTTTGAAGACTGTGAAGTATAAGGTCACAAATGTGACTATGAGGAGAAGGATGAGAATGACTGTGATGAAGCAGCAGATCTTGAGACATTTTCTCTTCATTGTTGATACTGATGATCACATACTGATGCTCTCATAATATATAAATGAAGGCCAGAGAGAAGCGCCGATGATGTGTTTCTTTCTTTAAGGCTTTTTTAATGGGAATTGAGGAAGCTTCGTGTAGTTGGATGGTTGTGTTGGAAGATGAAAGCAAGGCGTGAGGTCAAAAATAGAGAGTTGAGAGGATGGTTGAGTTTCCTATGTAGGTTTCATTGTATTATGCGTTTGTATTGTGCTCTGCTCTGGTTAATGCTATAGGTATGCTGAGAATCTACTGATTTTTAACGAAACTAACATTAACGTTAACAAAAGAGCAACATAATATTAAAAAAACTGGGAAGTGTGAAGCAGGCATGAAACCTTTAGACCCCACAAACATCGTCACCTAACACTTAAAAGACGAAACCAAACTTAGGAGACCAAAATTATCACCTCAAAGACCTTCAGTAAACGCCACTCCCGTCCCCTTCAACCAAGCACCGCCCTGGATCAAGCTAGCCACCGTGAAGCGCTTCGCCACCTCCGGATCGGTGATCACGTTATACCCGGGCCACTTCACCCGGCCGGCGGTCCCAGCCCCGGGGCCCCGGTTCTGGTACTCCCCATAGAACAAAGTCTTCAGCGCGAACTCCCCGTCCCACTCCAACCACCCCTTCGGGTCGACGTGATCTTCTATCGTTGACTGCAGGAAGACGGTCCTCGAGTACGCCTTCCACGGCCGCCCGAGGTACGTCGGGAACTGCTTCTTGACAGGGGCGAGGTCGGCGGAGGGGGTGACGTGGCAGCTCTGGATGGAGGTGCCGGTGTTCTGGTTGGGGTCCTCGCGGCCCTGGGCGGTGACGAGGTTCTTCTGCTTGTCCATGGGGCGGCGGGCGACGAGGTCGCAGTTCTGGAAGACGACGGCGGCGTTGCCGAAGATGAAGTCGACGGTGCCGGAGATGGAGCTGTCGCGATAGAACTGGCGGAGGGAGTGGGCGTAGAGGGTGTCCTGGTAGCCGTCGAGGCGGCAACGGTTGATGGCGGAGCGGTCGGCGCCGACGCGGAGGGCCACCGCCTGGTGCTTCTGCGGGCCGGCGGTATTCTCGATCTTGAGGTCTTGGAGGATTAGCCCGTCGCCGACGGCAGCTGCATGCAAGAATTGGGTTTCAATTAAACAGTGACGAAGTGAATTATTTGTACGCATGTATACATTTTTGTAGGAAGAATCATGATTTGAATATAAATTGTTTACAAACTGAGCCTAAAAATAAGTTGGATCCATATATTAAGTGAAAAAGAAAGCCTTCACAAGAATAATTTAATGTTTAAATCTATAAATTAATCTTAAAGTGCCTATTATAGCAATAAAAAGTAAACAAAAATTAGTTTAATATCATATCAACTATTTAAAAAATATCGATAGTATATAAAAATTAAATTTTCACTTAAGCCTTTGGGGCCCCAAGGAGTATTTTTTTTGGGGTTGTTAATTGTTTATTCTAAATACAATCGATAAAAAAAAAGAAATTATTTTATAGAGATAGCGTTAAATATTAGACTAGACTTGACTTACACAATATTATGTATTATATATTCTTTTTATTTTCTACTATATTTCATTACTATTATTAGCTAATTAATAGAAGAAAAAGAAAAGGTAAAAGACTCATGACTAAGATAAGAAGTATCTAAACTAGAATAAAGGTATTAAAATGTCTTAATTTTGGTTGCTTATTAGCTTTAAAGTGCGTCAGAGAAAAAAAAACAAGGATTTAAAGTTATCTATGCAGAACTTCACAAATATCGACCATTTGGAGTGGTATATAAATAAACAACCCATAAATCAATAAAAGTCCGGGCCGGAGCCGGAGATCGATTAATAAATGGGCCGAACTTGGGCCCACATGTTTGTCGTTCTACGGCGTGATCGTCTCCCTCTCCATAACGAGGTAATAAAATTGGATTTAGATTTTAACAAAAAAAAATCATATTAATTTAAATAAAACAGAATTTCCATGTTCTGTTAAGCTAAACTAATGTGAGTTTAAGTTGACTCTGAAATTTTTTTAAATATCTTTGGTACAATATATGGTTTATTTTTAGAAAAATTTGATAATGTAGGATTCGAGTCATTAAAAAAAAATTTATTATGTAGAAATCGATTTTTTTTTTCAGATTTCTGTATATTTAAAAGTGATATAAGAATCTTCATGCCGCCTACTAAACTTGACCTAGTAGATAAATACTAATATATCCTGACAACTCCAAGACAAACTCATTTAAACCCTCGTAGCTCTTAACGTATATTATATACCTACAAGCATGTGAAAATTAGTGCAAGTTGACTGGCGATTTTATTGGCACCAGTAACTCGATCCACTTGGAGAAGAACAAATCTTGGATCTTTTCTCTCTCTCTCTCTCTCTCTCTCTCTCTCTCTCTCTATATATATATATATATATATAGTAAAGAGTGCAAAGAGCTAGGATAGATCTAGGCCTTTTTACTTTCGAAAACTTTCAAAATATCATAATAATTATTATCTTCCTCAAAATATGATAACTGCCTTGGACTCTTCAGTTAGATCATCCTAACCACAGTTAGGATGAACTTACTATTTTACTCTTATATAAATTATTTAAAACGATTATAAAACTATATAATGATTCTGAAATGATAGTAGATTTAAAAAAAAGAAGAAGAGTATTTTAATTATATATATATATATATATATATATATATATATAATTTTATTTTTGTTCCATCCAAAGCTAACTATAAGGACATGACCAGGTTATAAGTCCATTAGCCATGTGATCTGCTCTGAAGATTTCCTAACTTCAATGCTTGCTGTCGGATAAGGAGATCTTTGGATTTTAGAGCAATATTTTACATCCGACCATGACATCCACCTACCTAGATTATTATCCAACGTTCCCATACTCTTTTGTGGTTTTCTAAATTAAACTTCTTTCCATAAGCTCTTATCTAATCCTTATCTCGAAAGTCATTTCACCAATGGTAGCTTAACCCGCAATTCCATGGCATCTCACTTCTAGTCTGGATTCCCTATATCCCAAGCTACAGGAATTTCCGACAGGCCGTGCAACTGGGCAGCTGAGGTAACGAGGGTGTGCTAAAAGATCTCCGTAAAATGAGCAGAAAACACCATCAAAAAGTTTTTTGTTTGATATATCCTAACTTAGCTAGCCTACTAGCTACCACGGTTGCATGCAATCCAAGTATACTACCTTTTTTAGAAAGTGGAAGCATTCAATTGGATCGCTTACCTAAAGTGGCCGAGTTGAAGGTGGTGGACCCGTCCACCACGTTGAGGCTCCCCGAGATCACCGTCGAGTCCATGCCGTCCCCGACAATCATCACGTTCGTCTTCTTCTTCCCCAGGCTCACATTTTCTTTGTACACCCCCTTTTTCACGTAAATTACGTAGCGCTTCGTGCCCTTGTCCGGCGCCGAGTCCACCCCTTCCTGCACCTTCTTGAACTTGCCGCTCCCGTCGGCCGCCACCACGACGTCGGCCTTGATGTCCTTCGCGCTGGTAGCTTCTAGAAGCTTCCTGTCGTGGTGGGAGACCCAGGAAGGGAAGCTTAGTACCAGATTCGCCACGTCATCGTCGTCGTGGGAAGGCTTACCGCCGGCGGCGGTGAGGACGGCGAGGGCGGCGCTGGCGAGGGACTTGAGGGGCGCCACGCTGGCGTGCAGGGCCGCGCCGGCGCCATCGAGGCACGTGGCGTAGTTGGTCAGCGCGGCGCTCGTCCACGTGCGGGCGTCGGCGATGGATGACGTGGCGGAGGCGGCCAGGAGGCGGTCGCGGGAGAGGTCGAGCAGCTGGGCGCAGTCGGCCAGGGCCGACTGCTGACGTGGGTCCCTGACCCGGAGGCGGAGGTCAACTGCCGCGGCGGCGGCGGCGTTGATCTCGGCGACGGACCTGTCGGCGATGGCACGGAAGACGTCGAGCGGGGTGGGTTTAAGGGGTGCCGACGTGGAGGCCAGGAGGAGGGCGTCGGAGACGATGACGTTGCAAGAGGATGGGTTAGGGGAGGTGGCGCAGAGATGGGAGGGCTGGGATGGGTTGGTGGTGGAGAAATGGATGGTGATGAGGGTGGTGAGCGAGATGATGGTGGCTAAGGAGAGGGTGAATAGAAAAGCTTTGCATGGGAGGGAAGTTTTTTTATTAGTTGGGGAAGATAGCAAGGGTTCATGGGATGGAGCCATGGTGATCGAGGATATATAAGAGTGCTTTGAGCTTCAATGGATCGAGTTATATTAGGGGCTCTATTTATAGAGGGATGAAAGGGGGAGAAGGGAACAACATTGGCTCTTGTGTTTGTATGTGTAGGTGGAAACTTTAATTATAATTTGACAAGAGGAGACCATGTCATTAATTTGATCTACTTTACTTAAACTAGCTAGTTCCAAGGCCAATTTACTTTGTCACTCCGATAATAAATGCGAGCCAAAATGTTGTAACTTTGAATTTAATTCCGAGCTAGGTCTCAAACATACTTCCATGTTCTTGAATATATTATGAACTCTTAAGCTAATTATAGTTATGCGGATTTAATACTTTTGTAGAAAATCTACTAACTATCAATCACAATGTCTAAGAGAGATTTAAACTCATAGTTTCTATCATAACTGATACAATCTGACCACATTAAGCTGCAGTAATGATCTTCTCGATTGGCTGGTAAGCACTAAGTTTTGTGTGTGTGAGTTGTGCTATCGGTGGAGATAAAATTAAGAGGTGATCATAATATGCAATGTGTATATGCCATGGAAGTAGTGGTTCTATAATCCTCACGGGACTCGGATTAGATTTACTTTTCAAGATTCCCTAAACTCGTGCCAATGCTGTATGAATCTGGATACGATGCATGAAATATTGCAATTAATTCGTTCTCTAGTCATATGGAGAATTAAATATAGTTTGGTGGGACATGATCTAATAGATCAATTTGGCACATTTAATACGGGTGATCAATAGATGGATAAGGATAAGGACAAGTTATATATATATATATATATATATATATATATATACATATGCAACGTGAGAGAGAATATCTCATAGTCATCTCTCTAGTTCTACTGGAGATGGTCCCAATGGAGAAAATTTAGCCTCGAATGCTGGATAAGAACACAAGAATCACATGACAATTAAAAACAAATTAATGAGATTCAGATTAAAGTACTTGGATAAAAGTAATTATGGGAAGACAAATGATGGATTACTCTATTCTAATATGATATTGGCAATCCTGCTCGCATAAGAAAACGTGAGCTCAGTTGGATTACTCTAGATCTATTCTAATATGATATTGTTAGTCACCTTTCTTTTTTAAACACATAATATTCTAATCTGAAATCTGGATACGTGTTGGCTAACTATTGAAGGGCAAACTGTTTGGTTCTATCGCTCTGTGATAAAGACTGGTGTTTTCTGGATTAACTAAGACTTCGTACAAGTTACATTTATTTAATTACTCATTGTACATGGAAGATAAATGTATTAAAGGTGCTATCAGATAGTCTCCCTTATAGTAAATCTTATTGGTTCTTATTGGATCAGCTCTCATGTTGGGTGATTTCTTTTTCCGCAACCTAAGATATATACTTTTGCATCACTTGTTGCTACTACGTTATCATCGCATAGCGACACATTTGTCACACATTATTATAAACTTAATAACCACTACATTGCTTTTGCATTGTCCTTGCATAGCCACTGTATTATCGCGCATTAGTATGTATTGGTTTGTATTTGTAAGTCCGCATTTGTTCTTAATATAAATATAAAGAGTATTTTAAGCTCGTATTTATAATAAAAAATAATGTTATTTAAGAAAAATACTATTTATTGTCAACATATACTCATGTGTATTTTTCATTATTTTTATTAAAACCATCACTAATTTTCAATACAACTATATTATTCTTTAATACTTTAATATCAATTTTATGTCATATTAAATGTAACTATTATATTTTATATTCGTAATGAACTAAATATTACAATAGCTTATATTAATATTAATATTTAGAATATCTATATTTATTCCATCCTTATTTAAACACATGTTTTAGGAATACGGTCAATTCTAGAATTATTTCTAAACTGAGATATTTATTTCAAGAGTAACTATTGTTATGTTTATTTGTATTCCAAAATAAGGACATAATAATTACATTTAATGTAATATAAAATAAAGAGAAAAAAATTAAAAAAAAGTTTTATTTTTTATAAGTGTCATGTGTATCGTGTATCATTTAATTTAATATAAAGTAGGTTGATGGAATGTATGTCAAGAGTAAATTAGTAATTATGTTAGCGTGCGATATAAGATGTAATTTTGATATATAGTGTTTGTATTATAGAAAGAGGTAATTAATATTTATCTGTTATTCTGAAATAAAAAGTTGTATTATAAAATAAGAAAAAAAGTGAGGGGCTAATACAAAGTTTACCATTTCACTTTACCCGGAAAAAAAAAAGAGATATTAAAAAATAGGCTAAATCTAATTTGACCCCAACTATGGGACGGCGCGCGACGCAATCCAGTGCCTCCCAAATCAACAAATGCCATGATTGGGTTCGGCTTGACACTTAAAGGAAAGTGTCCGCTGTCTGGTGCTTCGCAGCGAGATCCTCTTTCCCTTAATCGTTGTTACCCGCCATCACTGCAAGAACGGCTAAGCCATCACGAACGTGGTTAGATCCCATTGGAGACAGCCGATTCGGTCCTCCTCCTTCTGCCACGTGTAAAGGACCACTGTACCCAAGACCCAATGGTAGCGACTTGGTCTCTCTTTTTAATTTTTTTTCTTTCTGTATGAAAACCAACTCCCTCTCTCCTGGTCACAAATTTTTCTCTCCTCCCTTGGGGATTGTTTACTTCCAAATCCAAGGTATGCTTTCCCTTTCCCTTCCCTCTGTTCTCTGTTACCAGCTATTTTTCTTACTTCCTCATGTGGGTCTTGCTTGTTATGTCCTCCATGCTTCTTGCTCTTGTTTTTGTTCATCTTATTCGGACTATTTCTAATGTCTTCTTTATCTTAGTTGTCTCTTTTAGTGGAAAAAATGACTAGATTTGTTCAATCTTGTCACTAGATCTATAGGTTTCTTGCTCTGTCAAGTAATTTGCATGCCAATAACTTTTAGCAGTTCATGATGTATTTTATTTGCCTATCTTATCTATATTGAGTTGAATTTGTGGATGGAATTGTTGTCCTGTAGGTGAAATAGATCCTTATATGAATAGTTGTTGTGTGAAAAGGGAAAAATGAGGTTATTAATAGCTATTGCTTCGTGGATTATGCTACATTTATCATGAGGCTATAAGATTGTTTGTTTCTCGAAACTTTTCCATCTTTCCAAATCCATATTCACATGGATTATGCTGCCTATATAAACTTCTTTCCGTTTTGCAGGTTTTTAGCCAAATTAGAACGATGGTGCAGCTCGCAGAGAATCTGCACTTACTAATGCTTTATTAATCTGGAGTCAAAACCAATGGAAGGGGTGAAGAAGTTTTCTTCTGGTTATCACCTTGGGCCCCCCTGGTCTTTTAGGGGCAGGCAAGGCTTTGCCACTTTTTCCTTCCTAAGAAGAGTTACCCATTTGATTTGAATGAGCTTTTTCCCAGTTCATAACCATATATATTTTATCTAGTGCATTGTACCAGCTGCATTTAGTGAAAGCAGAGACTGCTCGAGCTTTCATTCCAAAGGAGTTTAAGCTTGTTGAAGCCTTTGGGTATTGAATCATAACAATTAAAGACTAAGAGTTTCTACAAACTCGCAGATTTATTATAATTGCAACTCATATATGCTTCTGTTTGCAGGTATACACTCGGTGGTTTGTTCCTTGCTGAGTATGATGACAGCCCGGCAGGAAAGTTTGATGAGGTGAATAATACTGGTTTTCAGTTGAAAGTTTGTCTATTTATCTTTTTCACACAAAAAAGGTATTTTAATTCCTGTATTAGGTGCATATATTGTATCTTAATGTTGCATTCTATTTAGTATAGCTGCTCTAATGGCTTCTACTAATCTGCTGGCCTCTGTATTATTTCAGCTTGTGGTGATCGCTGGCATTGTATGGAACCCTCCAACTTCATGCGCGTAACATTGTTTTACCTATCCTTTAGCTGTGCAACATGACAAATACCTCTTTAGTTTTATAACAGCTGTTACTCTTTGTTCTATCATGTAAAGTCTTGATAGTAATATGTATCTCCATTTTTTTTTATTTTTTTTCTATAGGTGGGCCGCTAGAGTACTTGTAAGTAGTCATGAAGCTTGCTGGCATGGCCGAAAGGTGTAACCATCATTTCATTTATGAATCATCTAGATCTGTTTTCTTCCCCTTTTGCCTGATTAAATTCACCATCATTCTTCTAGGAAATAGGGCTCCCAAGCCATGTTGCCATATTCTCAAAGGTATTCCAAACGAACTGTACACTTTTCTGATGAAATAAAATTTGGTTCTGATTGCAAAGATCTATATTGAGTACATCATTGTTACTGAGCAGTTGGTTCAACAACTTGCATATTAATTTCCAAGAATTGTGACACTATGTTGCGCACTATGTCAGACATTTTTTTTCCCTTCATTCTGCTTTACATGTTAAAATCTGTAACAGACACAATAATGCTTTAAGCAGCATTTTTCTTTTTCTCGATGTCTTCTTCAATGTTCAATTGAGATGTTTTATAAGTTAAAATTTAAGTTGTAGAATGTAATTTTTGTGGTGCTTGTCACAATCTGACATATCGTGATGTGCTATGTGAGTGATCTTTAAAGAAACAAAGACACGTGGAAACTATGAAGAAACAATTCAGTAGATGCAGTAGCTTTCTGAGTATGCTTGGTGTGAACCCAACTTACACCAAGCAAGAGGAGCATAGCGAGATCGAAATAACAGAGATTAAAGGATCGTCTCAGATGTCCTTATGTAACATCAGTTTGCCATTTTCTGGTATGTTAACTCTGCTGATCTATCAAAATTCAACAAGTTGGATTATTAAGTTCTGTTTACCAATTTCAAAATATTGGTCTTTTTTTTTTTGTAGAACCACTTGATATGTTCTCTGAATATCTAATGCAAATAATAATCTAAAGTTCAAACTAATGTATTTTAAAGTAGAACTATGTCTTAGAATTTTGAGTTCTTGTCTGACTTCTATACTTGTCATGTGTTTATGATGGCAGTGCCAAAATCAAACAAGAGTGACACATGGATGGGTCCTAGGATCAGAATGTCTCTTCCAAGCTTCAGGTTAGTCTGATGGAGACAACAAATCTGCTTCTTAAAATCTTTTATCGTGGGAATTTAACTTGTATTCTCTGAAATTTCAGTGGCCAAACTGAACACAATCCACACCTTCTTAAGTATTCTTGCCAGATAGAATGCAGGTATTGTCCAAAATATCTATATGATATAAGTAGTTGTTGTAGTCTCTAATTTTATGCTCAAGATAAGTGCAAAAACCACACCCTAGTTGTCTTGTGTGATGATCCAAGACCAACTATATTAGAAATTTCTGATTGAATATGAATCTCCTTGCTAAAGTCTTCACTATAGTTGTATTCAGTGAACCTTCACTACATTTTGAGCAGAAAACTTATGATTTGGTTTCTGGTGTTGATCAATCTGGACTTCGAACTTTGTTCTCAAATGTTTCTTTTGCTAAGCAGGCAGTTCCCTGGTGCTGTCTCAATTAACTTTTCCAAACCAACTTTGCTGTTGATTATGAATCTTAAAACTCTGATTCTTTACGAGTGTTGTATGATAATCTTATGCTGTTTGAGGTTTCCACATCATCTGCAACTTTTCACTACAGGGATTACAAGTGATCAATAGATTCTGCAGAATTATCGCAGGATGAAGTGTCGCTAATTGAACAATTCCTTTTTGATGGTTTACCAAAGTGGTGCAATTAGGAGGTTGTAATGGTACTAAATGATTGAATATATCTTCCTTTTGTCTTTAGTAGACCAATGAGTTTTAATATATCTTCCTTTTATCTTTAGTAGACCAATTGAGTTAATTATCTGCAAAGAATTTTCAGGAAAGAAAAAAGATTTTCTAAGTATCCATTTCCATTGCTAAGTACTACAGAGGTGTTTGTACATCTTAAAGAACCTTTTCATATTAATTGCGTCATCTGAATTAGATTAAATCTGTGCAGGGTAAGAGCAGTAAAAGCTGCTAAAGTATCGAATTCGAGGATGAGTGACCTCCATGAAAGTTCTCAAGACAATAACACTGATTGCAATCTAGATACCAGTCTATTAGCTGAAGATGATGCATGGAAGAGAAGCATTTCCATCTTACTGTCAAAGCCCATCTTAGCTCTGGAATTCAACCTTCTAAAGATGCAGGTAGGAGCTCCAAGAATAGTGGTTCCAGGATCAAAGAGTCGAGTTACATATGCAAATGCTAGCTAAGAATAATTAGTAGATGTACTTGGGAATTTTTTTTTTTTTTGTAGATAGAATGTACCATTTACAAGCCCACGGCAAAGTTAGGCTTGGTACATTGATGTTATTAACTATAAGATTTGTTACGATGTTTAAAGAGTGATTTGCCTATGCCATCAACTTGAGTTAATTATGTCGAAAAATCAACTTAAACCCCCAAAATCTAATCTGACCTAGCAACAGCAACAATGCAAATCGTGAGGCTTATTTTGACAAAAGATATTAGAGAGAGCAAAAGGAAAAGAACAGAAAAACAATCACCTCCCTTTCCATTACAGCACGAAAATTAAAATCCTCACGAATCGAGGAGCTATCGAATCACCCATAATTGAGCCGGAATATGTCATTCTGCACGAAGAAGCTTCCCTGCTGCGTTGGAATCAGCTGAAACATCTGCATCGGAAATGCCAAAAATTATATACATTTTTTTTTCCTTTGCTAAGTATCTCTTATGAAGGAATTAAATCATTGTAATCTCCCTCCTGTGGAGAGAGAGAGAGAGAGAGAGAGAGAGAGAGAGAGAGAGAGAGAGAAAGCACCTGACTGAACTTGAGCTGGTGCTCCTCGCCGAGAAGTTGGAGATTGCCACTAACAAAAACAATTATGCCGCCGGCGAACGCCGACGGCTGGCAGTCGATCGTGGAGGCGAAGTGCTTGCATTGCCCGAGCGGCAACTGCGTGAGTTTCCGCCCTATGTCGTCGGCGCCGATGAATTTCTCACCTTCGAAGGAGAGCATGGAGGTGTGGCCGTACAGCGAGGCCAGGGCGGCGCGGCTTGTGTCGAAGAGGTTGTAGTAGTGGTCTACAAAGGCCTTGGCCACCATTTCTAGTTGGTCTCCTGCGTCCATCTTCTCCTCCTTGCGATCCATTAATTGCCTCCCCTCAAATTTTATTTGTTACACAATTTTGTATAAGCTTCAAAGAACGTTACTAGCTTTGCATGGGAAGTGCAGCAAATGGCTTGTAATATAGAGGTATGGATGCACAAAAATTAACTTTGATGCTAAGAAACTGGGGTGCATGTTGGTGTTTAATCTTCTTCTTTTTTCTCGCTCTTAGACCATAGTTTTCAATAAAATTACTAAAAAGAGTTTTTGCATGTATAACCTTAGAAAATCTCAAATAATTTTTATTCTAGTTTTCATAACTTTTTTTTTCAAAAAGTAATAACCTGAAGGGTATTCAAGTATTCATAGAATAGAAACACTACATGTGAAAAAAGCGTTTATAGGCTTCAACAATGGCAGCACTGTAAATAGTTGGGATCATAAAGGGTATTACAGGAAGCACGTAAAAGGAACGCTCTTCCTTTTGGAGGATGCACGCAAAGAATCCACAGGATAAGCCAAGTAAAAGCTGATCAATTTACATGAAAAGTTTTATTTACACTCTTCTTTTCCTCGAACAACACTCTCCCAAGTGCTTCTGCTACTTTCCAGGACGTAAAGAGTGATGAGTGCATCCACAAAAACTGGGGGTGGGTTTAGGATCTCAAAGGAAAAAAGAAACTGCAACCAAGAGTGAGACGGCGCCGACTTTAGCGAAAAGCATTAGATTCCTTCTCGTTTTTTTATACTTTGTTCAGGAGCACTCGGCCGACCATTCTAATAAAGGGGTCCACTGATTCATTTATTGGCAAGCACTTGTCCTAGAATAATGTCCCACGTATACATAACTAAGGGTGCTGACGTGTAATTATAATGGGAATAACAAGAATTTAGGGTTCTTTCTAATTAACAAAAAAAAAAAACAACAGAGAATTTGGAATTCATAATTTTCTTTTCTACAGGTAAAGATTCAGTGATGTGGGAGGAGTTTTCTCTCTTATAGCTAAAAGATTTATTGGGTTAGACTCGGACCTCTCTTAAAAAGAATTGGTGTAATACCCGTGTAAAAATAAAATAAAATAAAATAAAAATTAGTGCACGGGTTTAGCACGTGCGCTGACTTCTTCTTCCTCCCCCACCTCTCGTAGTTAGTTACGAGAGATGAGAGAGAAATGCGCCAGAGTGGAGTTGAACTCCACTCCGCTCCCCTCTCCTCTTTATCCCTATTTAAATCCCTTTCCCCTCGAGCTTTTCTACTTTTCGCAACATCTCTCTCTCTCTCTCTCTCTCTCTCTCTCTCTCTCTCTCTCGCTCTTCCACCCCTTTATCTCTTCTCCTCCGAGCCGCCGAAGCCTTCGTCGTGGACAGCGAGTCACTGGAGCGTCGGCAGCCAATCAAAATCCCCTCATCTCAATCTTCGGGTTAGCCTCCATCTCTTTGTTAGTTTAATTTGAATACTGTCTAATTAATCATGATTAATTATGAGTATATTCATTACTACCCTCGTCAAGAGAAATTCGCCGCCGGCGACTTTGGGTTGACTACCCACTAGTCCGGGAAGTTTTCCCACATCAGCCCCTTGCTGTGGGTACCTAATTTGGGTACCCACGGGGCGTGTGGGAGGCGATGCCATGTCGCCTCCCACCACCGGGTTACTCGGACACAAGCGGCCACCATCGACGGTGGTGGCCTCGCTCGCTCGACCTCGTTTGGCTCATCTCTTCACATGGAAGAGGTGGGTACTCGAGATGAGGGCTTCGAGCCCATCTTTCACTGAACTAGGAAGCTCCATGGCCACCGGCCATGGAGTTCCTCAACTCTCACCATCGACCACACTAGCCGATGGTTCAAACTTACCTGCAACCCAAGTCAACCTCATCGACTTGGGGAGTCGATAGAGCTTGGCTGCCGGCGACGGAGATCACCGGCAGCAGCACCACTTTTCTTTTCAATTTTTTTTCCTTCTCCTCTGTTTTCTTCTCTAGGAAGGAGACAATGAGAAGGGGTGGGGGTTTGGCCAACCTCCAATGCGTTCTCATCTAGGCTATGGGGTGGGCCGCAGCCCACGCCCACAAGCCTTATCTAAGGCCTCGTTGGACTGGGCTCTAGAGCCCAGTCCACCCCCTTAGAGTCTTGTTGGCTACGGTAGGCCCGCAGCCCACCTCCTTACCTTGCTGGACTGGGCCCTTGAGTCCAGTCCGACACCCTTTAGAACCTGGTGGGTTGTGGTAGGCCCGCAGCCCACCTCCTCACCCTGATGGATTGGAGCCAGTCCACCACCTCTAGTCTAGTGGGCTATAGGTAGGTCAGCAGCCCACTTTCTCACTTAAGCAATGCTGGGCCTTGAGCCCAGCCCAACATTTGGACCATAGGCTCTAGAGAATCAAACTTAATTTATACAACAAGGTAGTTAGTCCCATAAGTTTATCACTCTTATGCTTATTTTATCTATAAATTATTAGACCTATTACTGTGCGGGGAGGATATCAAAATTCAGGAGGGATCGACTGATTAGGAGAGTGAGACGGATTCCAGAGATATCCCAGGCGAGTAGAACCCTATATTAGTCTACGAAAAATGTATGCTTATGTCGTTTCTTACCTGCATTAATTAAATATTATTTCTTACTTAGAATAATTACATGTTATTTCATACTTGTATTAATTACATGTCAATTCTTACTTGCATTATTTACTATTTATTGCACATATATGATAGGTTCTATGTATTGTTTATAATACATGTTATTTTGATGATCATGATATAATAAATAATAGAGGTCATGACACCATGTGCGCGTATCATTGTTAGTCAAGTCCCAATCAGGCAGTGCCCCTCTCACCCACTCAACCTGGGGTTAAGGGTAGGGTGTATTATATAGTATTATATTAGCGATCAACACCTGAGGTCATTAGCTGGTGAAACATTCAGGTAATTACACTGTACTAGTTAGAGACTAGTCTAGTATGATTTTAGAAAAGATGATTGAGAGGTAGGGTTATAGTTCTAGCGGTATCCGAGGCCGCAGGGTCAGGGCGTCTATCGAGCTGTGTGCTCTTACCCGCTGTATGTGATGATTTGCTTTGTGCGATGATTTACTAGAGAGGTGTTGATGGGCCTACGACCGGGGTCCTTAGTCTGGTGGCCACAGACAATCGGTCATATGCAGCGTCACCAAGCATATATGGGCGATAATACCGCTAGATGACTAGTCCCCATTGATTTTATGATGCTTTGTGAGACATGTCATTAGTGACTCGGTTTCTGTGTGGATTTTTATGTAAATTGAAATATGATGATGAAAGTTATTAAAAGTTGTAATGTACACATTTCCTGACATGTTTATGGGTTTGCATTTCTATTTATCATACAATACAATATTCATAGATTACTATTGGATTTTACTTGCTGGGTCCCGTGCTCACCGCCATTTTGGTGGAAATATTTCAGAGCTAATATGGAGGATGCGGATATGGAGAAGTAGCATATTCATTTCTATATTTAGTATTGTTTATTCTATTATTTCTAATTGGACTTAATCCCTTGCGAGGGTATTTATGTTTAAAAATTTGTGTATGGACTTGTATTCCTAGAGGCTTGTTGAGGCTTGTGATAATTATAACTTTAGATTATTTGTTGGATTATTATGGTATTTCTAGAATTATCCAGATACTTTATGAGATTATTTCACTGACATGTCATGTGAGAATCATGTGGAACTCTCCATGTGAGAAATACGTGATTTTTGAAAGTGGGTGTTTTAATTGGGCTTAGAATCTCGACCCGAACCCAAATAGGGCTAACACGTAGCTTTATTCAAAAATCTATATTCTTTGAGATAAAAACTATCACCGCACAACTTAGCTAATTATACAATATAAAGAAACTTTCCAGGAACCCAAGAAGTAATTCTTTATATGCCCAATTCTCGAAGTGCTAATATTCGTAGTTCAAGAGTATTTGCTGGCAATGTCCATGAGGCACTGACAGACCTCCTTAGGTGCAGATAGCATTGGCATATGATCAGCTGCTTTAATAGTCTTCACCTCTTTCACAGGGTAATTCTCGATCATCCACAATTGGTGCTGCTTCGGTATCGTGAGATCTTGCTCGCAGACTATGTACACCCTATCCACTGAGCCGTATCGATTGCTAGTGAATGGCAGTCGGCTTAGCAGCTCGTAGCGGAACCCCGATGTAGCCCTAACTAAGGTTTTTGCCAGTGTGAGATCCTACAGTACACAGTGATGCATGTAATTCGTGGAATATATATACGTTAATACAGCATTGAAGTAGGTATTCCATTAGTACCAATACTGTATACATATATATATATATATATACCTCAGGTGGGCAGAGCTGATAGAGTTTTAATTCCAAGAACTGAGGGCCAATAATATGGAAGGTAGACGCTTCTCTTCGTCGCTGTAGAATTTGATTTGAGTGTCCATCAAATCTGACGGTGGTTTCTCAAAACGTTTGATGCATGAAATAAGCCTCAAGTCAGTTCATATATATATATATAAGCCTCAAATCAGTCAATTTTTTTAAAAAAGAAAAATAAATAAGAGAGTAAAGTTTTTTTCGTAAAATTCTAAAAACTATACTCATCCGGCATATGACGTACCTTAAAACAAACATATGACGGCGGCGCCGTACAATCCGGCATGGACGCCGCCAGAAAGACGGCCGCCGCAACCTTCTCCGGAAACATCTCCGCCGCTAAAGCGATGTTCATTCCCCCCAAGCTATGCCCTACCAATATGACCCTCTCGTCGGCCGGGAGAGACTCCACAATTTCCAGCAACGGCTTCGAGTAGTCGGCGAACGTCGGCACGTCCTCGAGCCGCCTCTCATCTATCCCGGCGGCGGCGAGGTCGGGCACCGTGACGCGGTAGCCGGCCGACGTGAGCAGCGTCGATAACTTGTACCAACACCAGGCTCCGTGACATGCTCCGTGAACAAGAATTATGTGGTTGCAGGTCTTCTTTTTTGATCCATCATCCTCCATCTTATCCTTTCCAGTTACATTCTACTCTTTCTAGTTTTTATAATGGATTTCTAAGCAGCTCGATGATGAGATGGGAGTAGTTGGAAGTCTATTGGTGGAAGTTAGTCTATGTTGTTGACTAGTTTAATATGGAAGTCGGCGAGTCATTTGGCTATAAATTAAATATAAATTGAATAATTGGCAGAGTGGTTAAACCGTCACACACAAAAAGCTTTGCATCATTGATGTTAACCAATTTCAATAAAAATTTACTTGGGAGATTCGATCAAGAGGCATATCTACGAATTTAATCTAATTTCTACCGTAGAGATGCCTATTTACGAATTTAATCCAACTTCCACCGTAGGAGGAGGTGAGGAATAAGAAAGAAAAGAAGAAGAAGAAAAAAAAAGAATTTAATTATATCTGCAGGCTTTACAGTCAAGATAGATTACGTCAGTCTTATTCGATCCAAATAGTTATTTATCGGACCATTGGGTCGGCCTCGGGCCTCAGCCCTCAGGCCTCTTTAAAAGGATTGCTCTTGGAATTTGGCTCGCAATAAATCCAGCTGAAGAAACCAACTTTATTCAAAAGTTTTTTCCTTCTCTTCTTTGAGATAAAACCAAACGTCATCTATACACAGCTAATGCAATAGAGTTAATAATATAATACATCAGAAGAAGACAGTGGAAGTATTAAATATTCTTACAAAGTTTTGGCCAGTATGATATCCTGCAATACATATTGATGCATGTAATTTGTTAAGTATGTACGTTAGTACGGCATTGAAGTAGGTAGTGAATTAGTAGCAGCATATACCTCAGGTGGGGAGAGCTGATAGAGTCTCAATTCCAAGAACTGAGGGCCAAATAGCATAGAATTAGTTGGAGGTTTCTCCTCTCCACTGTAGGATTTTAATTGAGTATCCATCGGTTCTGAATGCGGAGTCTGGAAACAATTTGATGGATGGATTAAGACTTAGGAGCCAAGTCAGTTCATATCAATGCAGTGCCAAGATTTAGCCACCATTCATTCATTTGTAGAACAATTTTTTTTCTTATTCTAGAATTCAACCTTTTATTTTAAGATAATAAGCTAAACATTAATTATAATAACCCTATTTTAAAATATAAATATTATTTATTAAAATTACATCTCATACTATATACTAACCTAATTACTAATTTATCCTTGATATATATTCAACCAACTTACTTTATATCAAATTAAAGATGATAGGAGTGTGAAGTTTAAATAAACTATAGGATTGTTTTACATATTTACCTTTCTAAATTTCATATTCACATGTACACCCTTCATAACCTATAGGTTTTGCATAGATACATTTTCAAATGACATTTGATAATCATAAATTAAAACTTACTAATGTAAAGACAACATGACATAGATACCCTTAATTGAAAGAAAAATACAATAAGGGTAATATTTCTATTTTTTTTATAGTTAGACTAATATAATATTATGAGAGGAGTATGCAAGAGACAATATAACGCATAACTTCATCCATATGCTTCTCTTTATTGAGATAAAATCAGCATCATACAATTGAGCCTACGCCGCAAGGGTGATAAATAATACATGGAAAGGTGGTGGATATGTAGATTATAACAATAATAAGAAACTTCGTACGGTCTTTCTAAGGGACCCTAAGAATAATTCACCATAACTCCAAGAAGAAATGACATTCTTAGCTCAAGAATACTTACTAGCGATGTCCATGAGACACTGGCATAGCTCCTTCGGTGTGGATATCATTGCCATATGATCAGCCGCTTTAATTGTCTTCACTTCTTTCACAGAGTAGTTCTCGATCATCCACCGTTGGTATTGCTCCGGTATCGTGAGAGGTCTTGCTCGCAGACTATGTACACTCTATCCACCGAGCAGAAAAATTGACGTAACCCTACTTAAGGTTTTCGCCAGCGTGAGATCCTGCAATATATTGATGTACGTACGTACGTGAGTTGTGAATTACGTACATTTGGTACAGGTAGCATTGCAGTAATTAAGTAGTACGTCCATTGTGACTACTGCTGCCGCTGCTACTACTACTACTATATATTGGTGTGGTGTTCGAGGAAAGCGGACGCCGGAGCTAGCCGTGGTCCGGGCTGCGGTCGAAATGGCGGAGGAGTACCGTAGCAGAAGCAAACAGAAGAACCCGAAACCTAGGAAGATAAGGAAGCACTGGGTACCGCCGGAGACGGGCTGGATCAAAGCCAACACGGACGGAGCACTGAAAGCGGGCACATACCAAGGCGGAGCAGCGGCCATATTTCGAAGTTCCGACGAGAAGTTCCTTCAGGCGGGATGGGAACCGTGCCCGGGTACCTCGGCGCTACAAACGGAAATCTGGGCCATCAAACTGGCGTTGAAGATGGCGAGAAGAGGCTCTAGGCTAGAGATAGAGTCGGACTGCACCGAGGCCATCAGAAGTGTGCAGCAGCCGGAGCTCGGGCCATGGCGGGTCCGCAACCTGGCGCGCGAATGTGCCGAGCTCGCCAACGGCGTTGGCGAGGTCCGGTTATCCCACGCTGGGAGAGAAGCCAACTCGGCACCGGGCGGGCGGCGGTCGGGGCCGGTGTGGCCTCGGGACCTTGCCAGTGGAGCGCCTAGCGACGCTCCACCGGAACTTTGTAAGGTTTTAACCGCCGACACTGACACGTGGCGGCGGAAAATTAATAAATAGCTGAACCCAGCTCTTTACTTCAAAAAAAAAAAAAAACTACTACTATATATATATATCTCTCAGGTGGGGAGAGTTGATACACTCCCAATGCCAAGAACTGGGGGCCAGGTAGCAAGGAAGCTGGACGTCTCTCCTCGGCAACGTACGTTTTGAATTGAGTGTCCATCCATGTCGACGCCGGGGCCTCAAAAAGCTTCATGCATGATTGGATGAATAAAGAAAGTCAGTTCGCATCAACGCACCCTTTTGTGTCATTCTAGACATACTGTGAAGTTTTTTCAAGAGTTTTTGACCACACTAGTCCTATTTTAAATTTAATTTATTAAAATAGATCAGTATCTCCTAGATAAAGCGATGAAATTTTTAACGTTTTTAATGTTACAGTAAAATGCTGAAAATTTTACATTTTTATTATTAAAAAATATTTAAAATTTAAGTATTTTTTCATACTAATCTGTTAAGAGGAGTTAAGTGTCAGAATGAGCTAAATAAAAATACTAAAGAGTTTAGTATTTTTTTTAAGATTTTAAATCCTACCTTTTAATAATAAGTCTAAGGAACAACCTATTTTGATCAATTAAATTTAGATTAGAGATAGATTTGTCGAAAACTCATTTTTTTACTGTGCTATTATCGAATGAAGTCAGTTTTTTTATTTTTCTTTTCTTAAAGCCGTAGACTTAAATTTCCTTTTGAATTTTTAAACACAAGCTTTTTCACTTGATTACAATTGTATACGTTAAGACATGCTTTGATATAAATGCCCTTTTTTGATCCCTTTAGATGATTAGAAAAAGAACACATGAGATAGGACTAAAGCTTGGTGATATAGAGAGATCAGGCATGCCGTAGTGTCCCAATTATGAAAATCCATCATAAATAATATAATCCAAATTATGTCAAAATTCCCAATTAGTATCACATTTTCGTCTTGCCATAATGGCCACGTTGCATATACTATATATAGAGATCAGGTATTACCTTATCAATGACATAAGATGGCGGAGTGGTACAATCCGGCAGGAACGCCGTCAAATAGACGGCGGCCGCAATCTTCTCCGGCAACATCTCCGCCGCTAAAGCAATGCTCATTCCCCCGAAGCTATGCCCTACCAACATGACCCTCTCGTCGGCTGGGAGAGACTCTACAATTTCCAGCAATGGCTTCGAGTATCGGCGAACGTCAGCACGTCTTCGAGCCGCCTCTCATCGATGCCGGCGGCGGCGAGGTCGGGCACTGTGACGCGGTAGCCGGCCGACGTCAGCAACGTCGATAACTTGTACCAACACCAGGCTCCATGAGATGCTCCATGAACAAGAATTATGTGGTTGCAGGTCTTCTTTTTTGATCCATCATCCCCCATCTTATTTGTTTCCAATTACATACAAACTCTTTTTTTAGATGGGAGTAATATATTTATAAGCAGCTCAATGCTAAGATAAGATTATGGCTAAGATTTGATACGGAGTTTGTAACTTAATTGGCTAGCTAGATTTTAGTACCGTTGGATAGATCATGTCGCCGGTTTGGTCTGATTTTAGTTTTTGTCGGTGTATTTTAAATTTAAACACTTTTTAATCTCCTTATAATTCATAATAGTCCAGAAATAGCGATACAAATGACCAACTTAATTGTGTTGTCATCAAATCATGCTATATTTCTATAGGGGTCATTAAACCTTTTTTTTTTTATATTGGAGATTAATAAGTAAAGAATACATGAAAGTAAATTAAAATTAACCTAAACTATAATGAATAAACTATCACTTCAACAGCATACAGAAGATTATGTTATTTAATATATCGTATTTCTTTGTACTTCTTATTTTGACATTATCAATGAGATGGAGATCACGATGGAGACAAAGGAAGGACAATTATCGGGTAACAAGGACATGAGTTGTCAAATGGGCATATGTAATGTTGGAGTGAGCCGTGTCGCAATTTTCTTCTCTTAATATTATTACGATCTATTTAATTTATACCCTATCAAATATTTTCCGTGTGCTCTATCTCTGAGGTTTTCCACGTTGTTAGCGATTTCTCTGTTCTCTTACCCTCTCCTGCCTTTTCCTCCTCTCCAGTAGCGCTATCGTCTTCTCCACTACCATTCTCATCCCTTGCTACCGCAATGCTCACTAGCAGAATACATACTCAGCTCTTGAGCTCTATTCCCAAGCCATCAAATCAGCTATCTGATGTCTCACATCCTCGCTTGTCCTCCTTAGTCTTCGAAGCCACCTTACATTGTTTTGCTGCCTCTTCCTTTGGTTTCGGCTTTTTTTTTTTAAGGTGGTAGCATATCTTTGCGTCTAGAGATTTTTTGGACTATTATCTTCTCACTTGTTTACTTTTGTCTATTTTAGGTTCATTATAGTCAGCCTCTTAAAGAGGATTGGTCGTAATTCCTTTGTCTAGTTCATAATTATCTATCAAAACCCAAGTAATATTTTGACCAAAATTTTCTTATTTTAATATTGTTAGGTTTTTAGTGTTAACAAATATGTACAAAATAATCTATGTGGTTTTATACATGTACATTAACATTTATATAAATTTTGAAACTATTCGGTCCGAAGATTTTCAAGATCTAGATGAATGAGATAGGTCATTACGTTTGCTTCGCGTTCAAACGCATTCAAATCGCGTTCAAACGCGGACTTAAACATTTGCATATATAGAGAATGGATTACAGTCGTTCAAACATGAGATAAGTTGTTCACATACACAGAGAACGTGCTATGGCTGTTCAAATGATCAAGTGTTTTCATATACAGAGGTGGTGCATTGGCCGTTTGAACACACCCTGCATACATTCACACATACAGAGATGATGCATTGGCCGTTCGAACACACCCTGCATACGTTCACACATACAGAGGTGGTGCATTGATCGTTCGAATACACCTTGCATGCGTTCATAGTGCGCTCACACATATAGAAGGACGTATTTGCGCATTCGAACGTGCTTGGGAAAATAAGTCAGCACATTTCAATGCCCCTTTGTAACATGATAAATTTGGACTTCCATGAGTTCTGTTTTGATTTAGAATTAACTTTATCTTGTTAACTTATATAAGGGTTGTGATGCCCTAACCCTAAGTAAGAGTTGGTAATTACTTTCAAATTTTTTTTTTATAGTTAAAATATTTTTCCACCAACAAGGTTCATCTCTTCTTCAACGCACCAAGTTTTTATCTTAAGGGTCATCTAGACGAATGATCAATCTCAATGACTACTAAGATTGGAGATCAATTATAAAAAATTGTGAATCGAGGGTTCTAGCGAGAAAAACTAAATGAAACAAAGTTGACGGGATTGACGGGTTGTTTTGTAGGTCAGTTTTGTAACTATTACAACTTTAGTGATTGATTTTGGTCTAAGTTTGGATTTGTGATATTTTTTTTCGTTTGAAATTTTTCATGTAAAAATCTTGATGTTTATCTTTGTTTTACTCTTTGATATTCATTTCACATATTTACTTAAGCAAAGGGTTGAAATTATTACATAGAGTTTAGATACATATGTATAGGGGTAAAAAAGAATCGGATACGGATATGATAGTGTGCTCAACCCACATTCAGATCTATATTTTTACTCCGGATACAGATTTGGATACGGATATAAATAACTTTTTAGATAGAAATCAGATCTTAAACGGATATTAATCAAATTTTAAACGAATTATAATTTTTTATTTAGACATAATTAACATAAAAATATTAAGAGTTTCACAAAAATTAAATTTTTTGTATGTCAAATATATATAAAATTAGAAAATTTAATTTTATATAAATAATATATAATACATCATTAGTAATAATATCAATATTCACTATTTAAATAAATAAACTAAAATTATAAATCATTCAAAAATAAACAAACTAAAAATTATAAATCATTCAAAAATAATATATAATACATCATTAGTAATAATATCAATATTCACTATTTAAATAAACAAACTAAAAAGTATAAATTATTTAAAAATATATGCGGGTAAACAGATATCCGATATCCGTATCCGAATCCAAAAATTATATCTGACCCGAATTCGGATAGAAATTGTTTATCTGAATCCGATTTGAGTCGGGTTGGATAGTGGATCGGGTCGGAGTTAATCCGACCCATTTTCACCTCTACATATGTATGTCTAAGTTTTTTTTTAAATATATTAAAATTAGTTATTTTAATATTTTGAGAAAATTTTATTTGACTCGTATCTTTCTCTCTAAAATTTAGAATTTGCATCCCTTTTTTCTAGTATGTTCAGATGAAGTCAAATTGAGCTCATGTAAAAAATTTCTCTCTATGAAAAATTTGTCCTCTTGTCAAATTAAGATGTTGGGCCCCTTTTAGTCTATATAAGGAATCCTATAACTCTTTGGTCAAACTTAATTATCGAATCATTGTTTACAGAATAATATATTTCTTTTCAAATTTTTTGCACGCGTTTCACAAATTAAGTTCATAGCTTTGACTAGTCTTACTAAAAACAAACATATTGGGGTTCCCCTTTCTTTTGCTAGGTTACAGTCGGGAGGTGAAACGAGGAAGGAGAAGGAAGTTGGAATGGCTCGAGCCGGCGGGATCACGAGCCCTGTCAACGTCGGGATCGCCGTCCAAGCCGACTGGGAGAGCCGCGAGTTCATCTCCCTCAACGTCCGCCGCCTCTTTGAGTTCCTCCAATTCGAGGCTACAACAAAGAATAAACTGGCAACACTAAATGAAAAGCTCGACATTTTAGAGCGCCGGCTGGAGGTGCTTGAAGTCCAAGTGAGCAGCGCAACAACTAATCCCTCTCTTTTCACGTAAGAAATACTAATTTTGTATGATGTTGTAATTGCGTGTTAAAATGTTTGCCAGCATGAAAAAAAAAACCAAACAGATTAGGTAAGAATTCTCTTTTTGTGTTAATCTGTTAGGTGAAATGTGACACTTAGGTCTATATATAGAGAGAAATTACAGTGGGTCATTTGAGACGTGCCTCTTCCAAGTGGTATTCAGAACTTTTATTCAAATTTCTCTTCTTCTCGTCATTAGATAAAACTAGCATCACCGTCATAACTCAGTATCTCTTCTGAGGAGACCCCAAGACTTATTTTATATTTATCACTATGAAATACATATAAACTTCTTAATTCAAGAATATTTACTGGCAATCTCCATGAGACACTGGCATAGCTCCTTCGGTTTGGATACCATTGCCATATGATCTGCTGCTTCAATTGACTTCACCTCTTTCACAGGATAGTTCTCGATCATCCACCGTTGATGCTGCTCCGGTATGGCGAAATCTTGCTCGCAGGCTATGAACACCTTATCCACCAAGCCGTATCGACCAATGGTAAATGGCGGCTGGCTTCGCAGGTCGTCAAGAAACAATGATGTAATTCTGATCAAGGTTTTTGCCAATGTGATATCCTGCAATTCATGGACATATAGATGCATATAAGTTGCCAAATATATATATATTAGTACAACACTGAAGTAAGTAGTTAATTGGTTAGTAGTTGTAGTACTAGATATATACCTCAGGTGGGGAGAGCTGATAGAGTCGCGATTCCAAGAACTGAGGACCAAATAGCACGGAAGTTGGACGTTTCTCCTACGCCGTGTAGGTTTTGAATTGAGTATCCATCCATACTGATATCGGAACCTCAAAAATCTTGATGCATGAATAAGCCGTTAGTTCATAGATACGATGATATATGTGTTTGCAATATGACATACATAGCTAGCGAAATGGACATGATGCATACTGGAGATCACATATTACCTTATCAACGACAAACGACGGCGGAGCCGTACAGTCCGGCAGGAACGCCGTCAAGAAGACGGCGGCGGCAACCTTCTCCGGGAACATCTCGGCGGCCAGAGCGATGCACACCCCCCCGTAGCTATGCCCTACCAGCATGACCCTCTCTCCGGCCGGGAGAGAGCGTAGAATTTCGAGCAGCGGCTCGTTGTAGTCGGCGAAAGTCGGCACTTCTTCGAGCCGCCTCTCGTCGATGCCGGAGGCGGCGAGGTCGGGAACCGTGACCCGGTAGCCGGCCGACGTCAGCAGGGTGGATAACTTGTACCAACACCAGGCTCCGTGGCCTGAGCCATGAACAAGAATTATATGGTTGCAGGTCTTGTTTGATCCATCATGCTCCATCTTATCTTTTTTCTTCTTCCCAGATACATTCATCTCTGTATAGATAGAGGAGTGGATTTTATAAGCAGCGACACTCAACGAGGAAATGGGATTGTTGGTAGTCAATTATTGCAATAGTAAGTTGATGTTGTTGTGTCAGTTCGATTGCCTAACATCGAAGACATTAATTAATTTGGGATAGCCAGCCGTGGACGTATTTGGAATTAAAGCGCGCAGTCATTGTAGAAACATATTAGATACATCACAAGGATATCATCTAGAATAACAAAACAAAATAAAGACGATCGGCTATCACTCTAGCACAAGATAATATACTTTTTAGGTTGTTTTAAACACAATCTAGAACAAAGAATATTTTGAAAAGTATGAACAAACAAGAAACATCTACAAAAACTAATGAAATTGGAGCAATCCACAAAAGCATCCGACAAAATGCACAATTAATGTCTAATGAGACATTATCTAACCCACGTAAAAAAGAAAAAAAAAAAGAGTTTATACAAGCTATCTCCTTTTCTAGTCTTGGAGCTCAGTGTCCGTTATTTTAAAAAAAATTTCTAAAATTTAAACTAATAATTTAAATTTTATTAACATTCTTTATTTAATAATCTAATTACTTAATTAAGTATATAATTAATTTTTAATAAAAATAGTACCGTTAAAAAAGTCTAACATTAAATTATTTAAAAATATTAGCTTTTTAAATTATACCATAAATATTTTAAATGTATGTAATGTTTAACTTTTTTTATTAAATTGTTAAAGCTAAAACAGTTTATTGGAAAGAAACCAACGGGAATAAACATATGCAGTTAAATAAAATAAATTATATTAATATGAAGATAAAGATGTAAAAAAATTATATTTTATGAGTAACGGTAGGTCTACCGTCACAAATCGTCAAGTCGGATTACTGGAAGAATCAAGAAGAAACAAGACGGAGAAATTTATAGTAAAGTTGTCTAATATAGTAAGATAACGAGAATGATAGTGTTTAGAATAACGAAACAAGATAAATTCGACTGTCACTTCAGGATAGAACAGTGTGTTGTGCAAATCTACCAAATGGGTGAAGGTAGTGGAAGCAAGACTTCTTCACCCTCAAATATCACAAATTGGGAATAGTGAAAGAGAACACAATGCAAAGCTTCAAAACCTCCAATAAGGATGTTAATGGTGATAGAAAAGCCCTAAGCAACTTCTAATCACGGATTAACATCCTAATATATGCAAACACCAAACAAGACAACAATGGAGACAAAAGAGAGAGAGAGAGACAAGATTTACGTGGTTCGGCGATGTGCCTACGTCCACGGGCGGAGCAATCTTCTTTACTACGCAAATCCCTCACTTACAAAGAGTTTAAGAACTCCAATCACTCTCAATACAATGGTGGCTCAACCCTCATTAATGTTCTTCCCACTACTTGCCCTAAAAATCCCCTTTAGTATTTATAGTCAGGGATTTTTCAGTGTCGCATTCGAACGCCCTCGGGGCGCGTTCGAACGCACCCAATGTAAACCCAGCAAAACTCAAGGGGCGTTCGAACGCGGGAGGGGGCCGTTCGAACGCCTGCAGAAATAGCTGCTCTCGGGTTGGCTTGCGTTCGAATGCGGCTGGGGCCGTTCGAACGCCTGCAGAAAGTCTGCTCTCGGGTTGGCTCGCGTTCGAACGCGGCTGGGGCCGTTCGAACGCCTGCTTCACAGATTGCTCTCTGTCTGAGCCCGCGTTCGAACGCCCTCAGGGCGCGTTCGAACGCGCGGCACAGAAATGCTGAAACATGCTGAATTTTTGTTGAAACTGAATTTGAGCCAATTTTTAACACAGTGTACTACTTATGGTAATGTTGCTGACTATGACATTTAACTTAATCTAATATATTAATTAGGACCTCATCTACTTATGAGAACGTTGGTTACGACCACATTATTGTCTCCTAGCTAAAAGCAAAAAAGAAAAAAAAAAGAATACTTTGAAAAGAACACGACAAGAAACATCTGCCAAAAGAAAAAAAAAGATTCTAATGAGACATTGTCTAAAACACGTCAAAGAAAGAAAAAAAGGTTTCTATGAGCAATCTCAGGGCTCGATTGAACTGCTCTGCAAGGAATTTGACATCCTACCTATGAATTTAGAGGGGGAGCTCTAAATTACTATTTATTATTTCAAAATTTTAGTTCCGTCTTTTAAAACTTAAATTAGTTAATTTAATTTTTGCCTAAATTCAGTATTTAATAATTTAATAATTTTTGTGTTACACTTAGGTCTATATATAGAGAGAAATTACAGTGGGTCTTTTGAGACCTGTCTTTTCCAAGTGGTATTCGAAACTTTTATTCAAGTTTCTCTACTTCTAGTCATTGAGATAAAACTGGCATCACCGTCACAACTCAGTACCTCTTCTGAGGAGGCCCCAAGACTTATTATATATTTATCACTATGAAATACATATAAACTTCTTAATTCAAGAATATTTACTAGCAATCTCCATAAGACATTGGCATAGCTCCTTCGGTTTGGATACCATTGCCATATGATCCACTGCTTCAATTGACTTCACCTCTTTCACAGGATAGTTCTCGATCATCCACCGTTGGTGCTGCTCCGGTATGGTGAAATCTTGCTCGCAGACTATGAACACCTTATCCACCGAGCCGTATCGATCGGCGGTAAATGGTGGCCGGCTACGCAGGTCGTCAAGAAACAATGATGTAATCCTGATCAAGGTTTTTGCCAATGTGATATCCTGCAATTAATGGACATATAGATGCATAGAAGTTGCCAAATATATATATTAGTACAACATTGAAGTAAGTAGTTAATTGATTAGTAGTAGTAGTAGTAGTAGTAGTAGTAGATATATACCTCAGGTGGGGAGAGCTGATAGAGTCGCGATTCCAAGAACTGAGGACCAAATAGCACGGAAGCTGGACGTTTCTCCTCCGCCGTGTAGGTTTTGAATTGAGTATCCATCCATACTGATATCGGAACCTCAAAAAGCTTGATGCATGAATAAGCCGTCAGTTCATAGATACGATGATATATGTGTTTGCAATATGACATACATAGCTAGCGAAATGGACATGATGCATTACCTTATCAATGACAAACGACGGCGGAGCCGTACAATCCGGCAGGAACGCGGTCAAGAAGACGGCGGCGGCAACCTTCTCCGGAAACATCTCCGCCGCTAAAGCAATGCTCATTCCCCCGAAGCTATGCCCTACCAACATGACCCTCTCGTCGGCTGGGAGAGAGACTACAATTTCCAGCAATGGCTTCGAGTAGTCGGCGAACGTCAGCACGTCTTCGAGCCGCCTCTCATCGATGCCGGCGGCGGCGAGGTCGGGCACTGTGACGCGGTAGCCGGCCGACGTCAGCAACGTCGATAACTTGTACCAACACCAGGCTCCATGAGATGCTCCATGAACAAGAATTATGTGGTTGCAGGTCTTCTTTTTTGATCCATCATCCCCCATCTTATTTGTTTCCAATTACATACAAACTCTTTTTTTAGATGGGAGTAATATATTTATAAGCAGCTCAATGCTAAGATAAGATTATGGCTAAGATTTGATACGGAGTTTGTAACTCAATTGGCTAGCTAGATTTTAGTTCCGTTTGGATAGATCATGTCGCCGGTTTGGTCTGACTTTAGTTTTTGTCGGTGTATTTTAAATTTAAGCACTTTTTAATCTCCTTATAATTCATAATAGTCCAGAAATAGCGATACAAATGACCAACTTAATTGTGTTGTCATCAAATCATGCTATATTTCTATAGGGGTCATTAAACCTTTTTTTTTTAATATTGGAGATTAATAAGTAAAGAATACATGAGAGTAAATTAAAATTAACCTAAACTATAATGAATAAACTATCACTTCAACAGCATACAGAAGATTATGCTATTTAATATATCGTATTTCTTTGTGCTTCTTATTTTGACATTATCAATGAGATGGAGATCACGATGGAGACAAAGGAAGGACAATTATCAGGTAACAAGGACATGAGCTGTCAAATGGGCATATGTAATGTTGGAGTGAGCCGTGTCTCAATTTTCTTCTCTTAGTATTATTATGATCTATTTAATTTATACCCTATCAAATGGCATTGAACAACGATTCTCATGCCCTTATACACCGCACCAAAATGGCGCTATCGAACGATCTCATCGACAAATTGTTGATCATGGTCTTTAACTTCTTGCGCATGTCATCTCAGTTTTTGGGTTGAAGCTTTTCTTCATGTCACGTACCTTACAAATATGCTTCCTTCTTCGGTTCTTCACAGCAAGTCTCCATGGGAGAAACTTCTATAAGATCCACTGGACTACACAATGCTGCGCACCTTTGGTTGTGCCTGCTATCCTTGTCTCCGTCCTTATGCCACTCATAAGCTACAGTTTCAATCATTTTTATGCATTTTCTGGGATTCAAACCACAACACAAGGGTTATGTTTGCATGGATTGGGAAACTGGACGCATGTTCCTCTCGCACCACGTCGTCTTTGACGAGTCTCACTTTCCTTTCTCCCGAATTATCTTGGCTCCAATATCTTCTTCACGAGCTATGCATCTCCATTTATACTACTCCAACCTTGTGGTGCGACAACATTGGCGCAACATATCTCGCCACCAATCCCATTTTTCATGCACGAACTAAGCATACAGAAGTTGACTATCACTTTGTTCGTGAAAGAGTTGCACAAAAACGCTTGGTGATCAAATATGTTCCCACTACTGATCAGCTTGCCGACCTCTTTACAAAGAACCTATCGTGCACATGTTTTGACTTTTTAAGATCCAAACTCAACATCTGTATTCGTCGGACATTGAGTCACATCAACCTGATTGAGAATCATGCCACTGTTACTATAAACAACCCCTATTATTACTATAAACATTCTCTATTGTTATGGTAAATAATCATGTCAAATATTCTTGATATCATGCCTTGTATAACGTGAATAGAGGATATTCAGAAATTGATTTGTAATCCTCTCTATTCTTTCCATACATTATAACATCATTATAAATATAGAAGCATAGCAAAGGTTATCATTGACTTTGCTAATCCTTATTTGAATTCTTACAATATCGACGCAAAAAGTAAAAACTAATATTTTATGGTTAATAGCTAGTCTTCCAATCCAATTCATCAAGTTGCGCTATTAGAAAAATCAAGGATTTATTGATATTGACGCAAAGAGTAAAAACTTCTATTTTATGATTAATGGCTAGTCTTCCAGTCCAATTCATTAAGTTGCCCTACTAGAAAAATCAAGGGTTTGTTGATATCGACTCAAAGAGTAAAAAGCTTATATTTTATGGTTAATGGCTAATCTTCCGGTCCAGTTCATCAAGTTGCCCTATCAGAAAAATCAAGAAAAAGACAACCCTATTAGAAAAATCAAGGAAAAGACCAAAAGGAGAAATTTAGTTGTCAAGATTTCTTCAAATGACGTAAAGAAATTATAATTACCACGATAGCTTTTAGAATAACAAAACAAAATACAGAGGATTATAATGTAACACAATGGCATTTAATATATTTTTTAGGTTATATTAGTTACCGTCTGTGTACTTAATCTAATATATAATTAGCTTATGACCTCATCGTTGTCTATTAGTAAAAAAAACAAAAACAAAAAAATTCTATCCACAAAACAGAACGAGGAATAATACCTTGAAATTTTTGAACACACAAAAAATATCTACCAAAACTAATGAAATTAGAATCGTCCACCAAACATCCTACACAATGCACAATTACTCAATTAGATGAGACATTATCTAACACACGTAAAAAAAGAAAAAAAAATGGTTTCTATGAGTCCAGATCCTTTTTGTCCGATTAGAATTTTGGGCACTTTTTAATACATACATAGTCATGCATCTATGCCTTTAGGCAAACTAATTCAGGTTATAGTCAACAAAATTTTGAGATTTCTTAAATTTTCAGCTTTTATATTTCACAAAGTTGATGGCTCTGATCTGACTATACTAAAATTCAACAAGTTGGTGAACAATTTTCTTTCAGTATTTTCCTGTAAGGTGAAAAGTTACCTTAGATCTATAAAATTTATAACGGAACTTTGCCATCATAAGTCAAAAGAGAAATAGAAATTGAATAATATTTGATCGGGTCTCTCGAAAATTAATTCTAGTCTTATAAAAAATAAACAGATTAAATAAGAATTCTTTTTTTGTGTTAATCTGTTGGGTGAAATGTGACACTTATGTCTATATAGAGAGAAATTATAGTGGGTCTTTTGAGACCTGTCTCGTCCAAGTAGTATTTGGAACTTTTATTCAAATTTCTCTACTTCTAGTTATTGAGATAAAACTAGCATCACTGTCACAACTCAGTACCTCTTCGGAGGAGGCCCCAAGACTTATTATATATTTATCATTATGAAATACATATAAACTTCTTAATTTAAGAATATTTACTGGCAATCTCCATGAGACACTGGCATAGCTCCTTCGGTTTGGATACCATTGCCATATGATCCGCTGCTTCAATTGACTTCACCTCTTTCACAGGGTAGTTCTCGATCATCCACCGTTGGTGCTGCTCGGGTATGGCGAAATCTTGCTCGCAGACTATGAACACCTTATCCACCGAGCCGTATCGACCGGGGGTAAATGGCGGCCGGCTTTGCAGGTCGTCAAGAAACAATGATGTAATTCTGATCAAGGTTTTTGCCAATGTGATATCCTGCAATTAATGGACATATAGATGCATATAAGTTGCTATATATATATATATATATATATATATATATTAGTACAACATTGAAGTAAGTAGTTAATTGATTAGTAGTAGTAGTAGTAGTAGTAGTAGTAGATATATACCTCAGGTGGGGAGAGCTGATAGAGTCGCGATTCCAAGAACTGAGGGCCAAATAGCATGGACGCTGGACGTTTCTCCTCCGCCGGGTAGGTTTTGAATTGAGTATCCATCCATACTGATATCGGAACCTCAAAAAGCTTGATGCATGAATAAGCCGTCAGTTCATAGATACGATGATATATGTGTTTGCAATATGACATACATAGCTAGCGAAATGGACATGATGCATTACCTTATCAATGACAAACGACGGCGGAGCCGTACAATCCGGCAGGAACGCCGTCAAGAAGACGGCGGCGGCAACCTTCTCGGGGAACATCTCGGCGGCCAGAGCGATGCACACACCCCCGTAGCTATGCCCTACCAGCATGACCCTCTCTCCGGCCGGGAGAGAGCGTAGAATTTCGAGCAGCGGCTCGTTGTGGTCGGCGAAAGTCGGCACTTCTTCGAGCCGCCTCTCGTCGATGCCGGAGGCGGCGAGGTCGGGCACCGTGACCCGGTAGCCGGCCGACGTCAGCAACGTCGATAACTTGTACCAACACCAGGCTCCATGAGATGCTCCATGAACAAGAATTATATGGTTGCAGGTCTTGTTTGATCCATCATGCTCCATCTTATCTTTTTTTTCTTCTTCCCAGATACAATCATCCTTGTATAGATTGAATGAAATTTATAGGCAGTGACAGTCAACGAGGAAATGGGATTGTTGGGAGTCAATTATTGGAATAGTAAGTTGATGTTGTTGTTTCTGGTCGATTAATTAACATCGAAGACAATATTGGAATAGTCTGTGGTCTGGAATTAATGCGCACCGTCGTTATAGAAATTTATCACAAGGATATCTTTTAGAATAACAAAGCAAAATAAAGAGGACTATCACTCTCGAACAGGATACAGATGATCGTAGTGTACGACTGACTATAACATTTAATATATTTTTTAGGTTATCGTAAACACCATCCTGTACGTAATCTAATATATAGTTAGCTTACGGCCTCATCTTTATCTATAAGAGGGAAAAAAATCTTTCAGCAAAACAGAGCAAACAATACTTTGAAAAGTATGAACACAGAAGAAACATCTACCAAAACTAATCAAATTGGAGCTATCCGCTAAAACATCCGACACAGTGCACAATTAATGTCCAATGAGACATTATCTAACACACGTGAAAAGAAAAATAAAATTTGAAGTCCTAATTTTGAATTTAGAGGCCAGCTTTAAATTACTATTTACTATTTCAAAATTTTAGTTCTGTCCTCTAAAATTTAAATTAGTTAATTTAAATTTCGTCTGTATTATTTAAATTGAGCATATAACTAATTTTGCTTATTAACCTTAACAAAAATAATATTGTTAGAAAAATCTCCTCGATATTTTTTAAATTATATAATAAGTATTTTAAATATATTTAATTTTTAACCTTTTTTGTTAGATCGTTAAGGCTAAATTAAAATAATTTATCTAGAAGAAATATTTCAATTTGATTATATTTATTCGATTCTCGAAGAAATGTGAAGAAATGTGTCAACCCGGCATCTATACTTTCTCTAAAAGATCACCGTCGAATAAGATAAATTCTATTTATCTCGGCATAAAAAATAAAAATTTATATTTTATGGTTACTAACTAGTCTCCTAATCCAATTCATCAAGTTGCGTCTTGAAAAAATTAAGAAATATTTTTTTCTAATTTAATTGTCAAGATTTCTTTCAAGAATCGTGGAGAAATCTTTAACAAAGACAATGATAGTTTTTAAAATAACAAAACAAAACAGATACTACTTATGATAATATTGCTGACTATGACATTTAATATATTTTTACCATCCGACACTTAATCTAATATATAATTAGCTTACTACCTCACATTGTGTCTTAGTTAAAAAAAAATTATGCCCAAAATAAGACGAAGAATACTTTGAAAAGAACACGGCAAGAAACATTCAAACATCTACCAAAACTAATGAAATTGGAGCAATCCACTAAAACCGACACAGTGCACAATATGGAACTCTAAATTTGAAGTCCTAATTATAAATTTAGAGTTCAAGTTTAAATTGCTATTTAGGAATATAAACTTAAATTAGTTAATTTAAATTTCATCTGTATTCTTGCCGTATATAATTAGTTTTACTTATTAATTTTTAATAAAAATATAGTATTGTTAGAAAAGTCTCGTCAAGACTTTAATATAAGTTTAATATTAAATTATTTTATAATTTTAATTATTTAAATTATACAATAAATATGTAAATATATCTAATTTTTAATTTTTTTTTTGTTAGATTGTTGAGATAAAACTAAAACAATTTATCGAAAAAAAAATCAACTTTAATTATGTTTAGTCAATTCTCAGTAAGCCAATCTTACAGCTATATTTTCAAAATCATGCTTCTCTAAATGATCACAGTCGAATAAGATAAATTTTATTGACGTGGACACAAAGGGTAGAAATTTATATTTTATAGGATGCAAGTCTCGTGGTAATAATCAAGTTAGTGGGAAAAAAACAAGGAAGACAGAGAGAAAAAATTTAGAGTTTTAGTTGTCAAGATTTCTTTGAAGCCGTGGAGAAATTTTTAACAACGAGAATGATAGTTTTTAGAATAACAAAAGAAAACAAATACTACTATCACTTTAGGATAGGATACAGAGGATCATAGTGTACTGCTACTTATGATAATGTTGCTGACTATGATATTTGATATATTTTTTTAGTTTATTTTAGTTACCATCCGTGTACTTAATCTAATATATAATTAGCTTATGACCTCATCATTGTCTATTAGTTCAAGAGAAAAAAAATTCTATCCACAAAACAGAGCGAAGAATACTTTGAAAAGTTTGAACACACAAGAAACATCTACCAAAACTAATGAAATTGGAGCAGTCCACCAAACAGGACATATTTTGAGCACTTTTTAATCCATACATAGTCATGCATATATGCCTTAAGGCTAACTAATTCAGTTTATAATCAACAAAATTTTCAGCTTTATGTTTCACAAAGTTGATGGCTCTGATCTCTGACTATACTAAAATCCAACAAACTAGTGAACAATTTTCTTTCGGTATTTTACTGTAAGTTGAAAAGTTACCCTTGGATCTATAAAACCAATTAAATGCAACAATTTATATTGGGTCTTTGCAAGCATAAGTGAGAAGAGAAATAGAAATTGAATAATATTTGATGGAGTCTCTCGAAACTTAACTCAAACCTTTGGGCGTTATACACCTCCAAAATCCTTTTTTTAGGGTTTAGAAGGGAACAAATTTCTCTTCTTAAGACCTTTTTTAAGGAAAGTTCGAAGGCTAGATATCATTTATTTAGATCAGATAATTACAATCAACGGCCTATAAACCTATTACACAATAAAAATTAGAAAATAGTTTAGACAAGCTCCATAACTTAGCGAATAATATCAAAAACACAATATAAAACATATTATAAAAAGCCTAAAAAAGGCGAATAAAATATAGTACAATGACCATGTCATGACTCGAAGAAATTAGCTTTCATTGTTTCTGTCGCGATCCCAAGAGATATGGCCAAAAAGTTTATTAGCACAATAACAATCAACATTGAACATTTTTTGACCTGGGGAAGCAAGAAAATAAAAAAGCCAATGCCTCATAGACGACTACAATAACATGGCTAGATGGAGAGGAATGATCATATGGGGGCACATCGTAGTAGCACAACCAAACAACAACGACAGAGAAGAAGCTTTCATTTGAGGAAAGAGGTCATTCTTACAATGGAGCCAACACTGTTTGCTAAGATATCGAGGAATAGATCCTCAAGAGGAATGCGGTGAGAAAGAATATGAGCTTGAATTCGACGTAAATGTAGAGAAGAAGAGGAATTTGGCGACGAGAAGCATGAAGAGGAGAGCACAGCTAGAGTTTCGTGATTGAAGAAAGTTATTATCAAGGAATAATGAGGCGAAGGAAGAGGGAGAGGGGTGAGAAGGTAGAAGGTGGTGACTATGACTATGAGAGAAGAGTAGACTTGATCATTAGGCCCAACTCTGCTTGAACCTGCCCAGTTTTAACTAGGCTAAGTTTGACACAAGCCCGATTTGTGCTAGGCCCAACTCATTATGCCTGTCCACGCCCCGGCCTGTTATGCTTGCCTATTCATATGAATTTTTAATTTCACATCAGATATTTAATTTATTAGATATCACTATATAAACTATATTCCTAAATAGCTAAGTAAAATATTTTTGTTGGAGGCATGTTATGTTTGGCATATTATGATATTATAATTTTTATAACTTGGTTCGTTACACTTAGTCCATTATGCTCAGTTTGAATGTAATATCTCATATGCTAGTGGGTTATAATGAGCTATAATATTCTAACCTAAACTGACTTGACCCTACTAATTGATGGGTCGAGCTACAAATAAAGACTTATGCCCTATCGGCCCAAAAAGCTCGGACCAAATTTGGCCTAGATTGAACCCGGCCTAGACTTAGAAAGAGAGTGAAAAAGAACCTCTTCTAGATGGGGAAGGAAAGAAGCCAAATCCTGGCTCTGTTAGGGCCGCTGCGGGTTCCAAACAGAGGGGTTCGAGTTCGGTAAATTAGCCGACCGGGATTTTTCTTCGTGAGACCTTTCTACGACGTTCCTCCGATAAAGTGGTATTCGAGCTTCTGATCTATTATATATTGCTTCAACGATAAGGACAAGTAACAGCTCTTATTTGTCATTATTGGTGCTTTCTTTAGTTGTGGATCAAATTCAAATAAACTATATATGTATGAGCTGAACATATGGTAAGTATAACAAGAGAAGTATAAAAGTGACAACTTTACTCAAAATTCTCAGCTTTTACACAAAACCAGCATCATACGACCCCACGAATTAATCAATTTATCACCATGAAATATATACATATATACTTCTTAATTCAAGAATATTGATCCTTTGGTCCGCTGCTTCAATGAGGCACAGAGGCCCAGTCCAGTCCGGTCCAATCCGGCTCGAAAATCTGGCCCAAACCTGATCCAGCCCTGTGATCACTTCTAATTGTAGTACAGGGAACTCCACAAGAATATCCTCAATTTTTTTTTTCTTAACCAGCATCCAATCAGAAACAAAAACCAGAACAGCAGAGAGTGCACCAGAGACACAGACTCAATGCTCTAAAATATAACCTCAGGCTCAGGTGCTTGCCTAAATAATTCAGTAGATACTGCAAAACAACGATCAGAATAATATAAAACAATGAAACATTTTACTAGACCAAATAGAGTCCACTATGATTCGTTTCATTTCCTTTGTTTGGTGACTTGCAGAGAATGGTAGGAGAGTCTAAACAAGAACAGAGCTTTCCAAGCTAAAATCCTCTTATCTCCATTCTCGCACAATCTCCTTATTTCCACTTCTCTCATCTCTCTCTAAGAACCAAAATAAGAACCACCACTTGGTCTCCTCTCAACTACTCAAGCCTCCACCACATCCCCACCATCCGAAGAAGCCAACACCATCTCCGGCTGCGGCATCTCCTCCGCAGCCCCGATCGTCCCATCCAATGCATTCGGCCTCTCGAGTGCTCTAAGCGCCAAATGCGCCGCCTTCTGCCCGGAAATCATCATCGCCCCAAACGTTGGCCCCTGCAATCAAAACAAGCTTCAATCTATTAAAACAAGCAAGACTTGTCGAGACCCAAATCGAATCTCCCCAAAAGATCCAAACTTTACCATCCTCGGAGCTCCATCTATCTCAGCAACCTCCATTCCAGTGACAATCATACCGGGAACGATCTCCCTGGTGAGGCGAACAATGGCGTCCTCAGCCGTGTTCATATCGAGAGCCTTCATCCCGGGGACCGAATCGATCATTCCGATATCCTTGAGCCTTTTAACTCCAGTAGCACCGAAGGGACCATCGTGGCCACAAGAGCTGACGACCACCTTGGCCTCCATAACATTGGGATCCATGCAAGACTGGGTGTCGTGGTTCATGGACACGAGAGCCCAATTGGTGACAACTCCGGCCACACGGTTGTTCTTCACGATGAGGTCCTCGGCGGCGACGGCGTTGAATAGCTTAATGTTGGGGCGGGCAAGGAGGCGGCTCATGATAGTGGAGGTGAACAAAGCCGCGTGCTTTATGACGACGTAGTTGTCCTGGTCAGACAGATCGCAGATACAATAATAAGTAGCAAAATCACAAAGAAATTTATAAAGAACACTACAAGTTCCGGCAAAACTCACCTGGTCATCGTAGGGAACACCGATCTCGTCGAGGAAGAGGTGAGCCGGCTTGCGGACGACCATAGAGGAGAATAGCTGGCCGCCCAGCCACGCGCCACCCCCAGGGGACACGGATTGCTCTACAATGGCGATGTTAATGGAAGGGTCCTTCGAGAGCTCGTAGGCGCACGAGAGCCCGGCCGAACCGGCGCCGACGACGACGACGTCGGTGTCGGCATAGGTGATCATGTCGGTCATGTAGCGTCGGGTCATCTCGCGGGCGACAATGGATTCTTTGATGGGCTCGAACCGGATCGCATTGAGATCGTATTTGGGAGGGGAAACCGATGCCTGAATCGAGAGATTGGAGGGGTTCTGGCAGTTGGTTTTGAAGGAGGAGGGGCGAGATGGGAGGGGGAGGCCATGGAAGGAGGAGGAGAAGAGGTGTTTGTCGAAATGGTTGGGGTTGGAGATAAGAGAGGTAGTGATCATGGCTGCCATCTCTCGGAGTTGGATATCTAGGGGCTGAGTGAGGGAATGGGATGACGAGGTATAAGAAGTGGAAAAAATTCTTGGATGATGGGACACGTGTAGGATGGATAGGGAATGAGAGGTGGCGAAGGACTGTTTCTTTTATTGCTATTTTTTATTTTCTTTTTGAATCTTATTGATTGATATCTGTAAAAATTGGAAGATATTTTAGATAACTATTAAAAATATTTAACCGCCTAATGCTATGAATAAAAAATAAAAACAAAAACAAAAATACTTTCTAAAAGATAACAATATTTTGACGAATTAGATTTTCTTTCTCTCTCTCTCTCTCTCTCTCTCTCTCTCTCTCTCTCTCTCTCTCTCTCTCTAAAATATCAAATAACTACTCACTTGATTTATACTTGATAATTTATAATAAAAATTTAACGGGATAAGCTTGCAAGTGTCATGATCTCCTCTCTTCTAGCTTGGATGAGCTTTCACAGAGCGACGTGGCACTGTGGCAGACCAATATCGAGTACGTGATCTTCGCGAGCTTGTTGCATGCCCGGGAAAGCTGTTCGTTGGGTTACCATGGTTAGCTCTAAGCGACGCAATGATCGTCTTCTTCACTCGGGAAGATTAACTCGATCGGCTTTCAATTTGCTGCTTCTGCCCTTATAATAGTCCTGTCTTGCCAATTACGCCGGAAGAAAGCTTATTCATGGCATTCTTGGGTTTGTAGTTGGAGGAATGCGTATCAAGAAATGCGTATGTGCCAAGCTTGTTCTCCCAAGGCTTCAAAATCCTTAAGATCTTGCAACGTACCTGTTGACTAAGATCACCCTGATCCAGTCCGATGCAATGTAGAGAAAGACCTGCAGGAACTCTTAAGATCGCAATCTCTACTACTACAACAACAAAGGCGACGAGAGCATCATAGACGCCTTTGATTATGGACAAGTATTTGCTCTCCATGGGACTGCTCCAAATGATTTTTTATTTTTATCCTTCTAGTTTGCAATGCTTTGAATTCTTATCAAGAAAAATAACTTTTATCCTATAAAGCAATTGGTTGGACACTCACATTACCAAGTTATACGTATGTATGTATGTATGTATGTATGTATAGTACTCAGATGGCAAGGAATGAAATAGAAGAAGAAGTATTTCCCTTTTTCCATCAAGGCATTACATCCCATCAACAATCCTTAACAAAGAAGGTCACAAAGTCCTCAAAGAAGGTGAGCCAATTAGGGTTACCAACTGAGGTGAAGAAGAGGTAGAGGATGGAGCCATCAAGCACACCGTACTCCGCGAGGGTACACTGATCATCCCTCATCAGACGGCCATTGCTGAGCATCAGAACCAGCCTCTGCTCCTGGAGCGTCTCCTTGCTAGCGATCTCCTTCTTCAGCATCCCAACCGTCGCCTTCTCCTCCACATCGACATGGAAGAACTTCCCTGTGAGTATCTCCACTCCCAACCTCATCTCGGTGTATAAGAATACCACCGTATGCGATTCTCTGTTTTATTGTGATTCTGGGTTTAATTAGTTACCATACGAATAAAGGAAGAATTGAAACGTGGCAGGGATTGGTAAGCAGGTGTCCGTTGGATTAGGAAAAGGGGAAGAAGCACGAGATATTAGCTTCCAATTATAACGGGTCAAATACCAGAAAGTCATAACGATAACGAGTACGACGATTAATGTAGTTTTAATTGGAAAGAATTTTAGGTGGATTTAGGTATGTTTGAAATTTTGAAGGTAAGGTTAAGGTCCGATCCATTTGGAAGGGTTGGGCCTCTCTTTTTCTATTGTAATCCTTTCCCATAGACTAAAACCTCTGTGCTGTCTCTTCTTCGAGAATATGACACTAACGGTCTGTTTGGATGAAGAGAACAAGAGAGAAGAAGAGGAGAAATTAACTTTCTCTCATCTTATTTGGATGTAATGGAAAGAATTGAAAGAAAAAGAGAGAGTTTACTCCTGTTTAGTTTAAGGAGAAAAAAGAAGACAATAATAATATGCTTACCATCATAACATTCATCTAATATTAAATTATTAAAATAAATCAAAACAAGATGATTTTTATTTAGGTGCCTACAAAAATAAATCATGGAAGAATAAGCAATTATGTGCAAATTAAACAGAGCAAGGACAGAAGATTTTTTGAGATTATGATATCATAATTTATTAATTTGATCATAATCTAATTAGATATGTTGTGACTCATGCTTATCCTTCCTTTCTTAAATTTGTTGATAGAATCCTAAAATATCAAATAAATAGAAAATTATAAAAAGGAGTGTTTTTTTTCCCTCTTTTTTATCTCAGATCTCTTAATTTGTAGATGTGGAGCAAGGTAGTATAGTGGTAGGGTGTCAAAACTTGGCCTAATAACCTAACAAAGTAACCCAAATTTTATGAGTTCAAGTTTTGTATAATCATATTCAGATTATAAATATGTCGCATGTCTAACTCGATTATTAAAGGGGCCATAATGTTTATTATCTTAACCCATTTATAACCCGCCAATCCACTTGTGACATGTTAACTAATTTATGACTCAACTAACAGATTTATAATATGAAAAATTTATTTTATAACCTGAGTAAATTTGAATAACATATGAACTTGATAACTCATATAACACATTTAATAAATAAGTTATATTTGTATTTAGAAATTTTGACCCATTCAATGAATTGATCTTGTTTGCATATGAATTATTATAACATGACTCAAATTGAACCCGACTCGAATCTAATTAAACTGACTCACTACCCCTAGGCGGCAGAAAAGGAGATGGCGGGGAATAATGATGGTAAAGCAATTTAAGAGATGGTAAGAAGAGAGGTGCTGCATGATTAGATCCCTCAACGCAAAATACTAGCCAAACTAGAATGATAATAGGTTGAGGCAGACCACAATGAACCTAATGAGTCTTGACTCAAAAGAAGAAATACCTACGAAGAAGAAAGAGTCATTAGGGCTAAAAGAGGGGAAGAAAATATAGCCGATAGCAAGGGTCAAGCTCTAAGAGAGTGATAAAGTATCCTGCGGCTAACCCTAAGTAGGTCGACCACTACTCCAAATGTAGATTTCGTTAAAAAGGTTAATAGAACTCCTATAGTTTTAAGAGATAATACCATTGACTTCATTTCTTTTAATTATTAAATGTCTAAGCCAGAAGAATGTCAACTCTTTAATTATTATTATGATGATTAGATAGTGTATCAACCCTTCGTAAAAAAAATCCACGTCATTTCATATAGTCGCCAACATCATCCAAAGAACTTGTCAAACTCAAACGTTCACGGAAATTTCCCTCTATAAGTATCTCACAATAAACTATGGAAGGAGCAAATTCGGTCAATTTCGGTTGCACATTTTTTAGTTTCAAGCTAGGGTGGATTCTACTTTTCTGCTTAGGATGGTGGAACGCCTCTTAAGTCAAGTTTGAAGTCAAGCTTAAATACAATTCCTAGTTTCAAATTGATTGAATACATATACATACATATGTATATTCTTTTTTAGTTTTAGCTTCACTAGTTGCCCACTGATTTAGTTAATCCTAACTGCAGCTCTACGAAAACAATCCAACCAACTTATATGTATATATATCACTTGTCGTATAGGTAGGTAACATTGCTTATAAAATAGAATTATCTATCAAATCATTTTGGTTAGACTTTTGATTTGCCTTAATATAAAAAGTGCCCGTATTAATATAGAAAAAAATGGGAACTTTCACATAGTTATTAATTGCCATTGAAAACTATACAAATGTCGTAATCACTGCATTCTTCAAAAGACTGTAATTGCCATTATATCATTAAGGTCTTTTAAAAATATTATTCTGTTAGTGAAATTTAATTAACTGTAGTTAAAACTAATCTGATATCATAAAGGGACTATTTTATTCTCGAATAAATTGTTTGAAATGGTTCAAGGCTTAATAGTTTCAATGATAAGTACAATATTTTAAAGAAGAATTAAAAAAAAAAGTTGCAGTTTATATATATATAACCCTCTAGGGTGGGGTGAGTTCAGAATCGCAAGCTAGCAAATTAACATGGAGATTCACAAAAATGGCGACAATGGCGTTCGTGCGCTTCTCGGTATGTTTGACTCCCCAGAATTCAGATTAATACGTGTAAAAGTCCTTGTGAGCCTCAGCGTCGGCCTCTTTCTTCTTGTGCTCATCCTCGGCGAACTCCGTCGGAGATCGAGCAACAGTATCATCAGATACATGGCCTGGGGGTCTTACAAACTGTCCTTACCATTGACAACCTACATCATAGGACAGATGCGATCCTCTACCTTCAAAAACGATTTATATTCTCCATTGTGGGGAATCTGCTTGTTCCTTGTTTTTGACATTGCAGATTCCTTCTCGGCCTACAGCCTCGACGACAACGAGAATTGGAAGTCGCACGCGGTCCGGCGAATCCTCAAATCCGCTTGGATTTGGTACTTGATCGGGACATATATGCGGGCCAACAGCGGTTCCGATAAACTGTACGATGATTTGCTGTCGATTTTAAATACCGTCTGCTTAGTGAGGTGCTATTCGCGAGTAATATACTTGGTAAAAGGAAACTCTAGTTTCCTACAGCGCGACACCAAATGGCTCGCGGACTACATGAGCTACGAGCATGAGTTGAGTATCGAGGGTGAGGTCAATCCTAGAGACATGAGAGGCTACCGTTACGTGATCTACGCTCCAGCAATGACGAGTTTAACTGAAATTCTCCCAGTTGAATGTCCGCAATACCGGACACGCCTTGATAAAGACGACAAGCGTGTCATTACTGTGGATAAGATTCGGCGGGCCAACGATAGACTGTTTGACCCTGCTGCCGGAGATCCAAAGGGGCTATTGAAGGACGTATGCCTCTCGATGGCCTTGTCTAATCTACTCAGCCGGAGATTGTGTGGGTATCCCTTGGCTGAGTCGCGCCATCCAAAGACGCGTGCCTTCGTCTTCGAGGGGCTGCTCTCGGAGGACGATGACGAGAGAGTATTCAGGGTGATCGAGGTAGAGCTATCTTTCCTTTATGATCGCTTCTACACTAGATATCCTCTTATCCTCCAAAATATATATAAAGTTTTAGGTGCATTTGGGGTTGGGTTTGAAGCCATCTTGATTCTCATGACACACTTCGGTTTTACGATCTCATTATCTCTTAGTTACTTTGTCATTCGGCTCGGGTTGATGAACTTGGATGCCCTTGTCATATGTGTTCTTGTACTGGTCGTTTTACTGCTGGAGTATGTCCAGCTCTTCTTCTGCCTAGCGTCGGATTGGTACAAGGTGATGTTGATATGCCAGTACGTTATTCTTCTAGAGCGTCGCTCTAGCGTAGGCTCTGAGATATTAATGAAGCCCTTGGGCCTGATTAGGCTGTCTAGCTTCCTCAAAAAGATTGGGCTTTCTAGATATTGGGTGGGTAAGATTGGCCAGTACTCCTTTCTTGATCATTTCGATTACGAACCACGGAATGTGATGCACTATGCGACAGTACTAGGTCTGGTCGACAAGACCATGAGAGGGAAAAAGCAAGAGAATTCCGTCGAGTTGCCAACTGAGGTGAAGAAAGCCATCATTAGTTCCCTCAGATCTAGCGGAGGTCGGCTGACGAATGGGATAAGATCCTTGCAAGACAACGGAGTAAGCGAAGAACTCTTGTGGGCATGCAGGCTACACACGGACACACACTCCATCTTGGTCTGGCACATCGCCACCACTCTGTGTGACAACACACCACCAGCACAAGATTCACGAGAATCAGACCAGGAGCTGAGAAGAGATAAAATCGTAGCTACCAGCTTATCCAGATACTGTGCTTACTTGGTAGTTTTCGCGCCACATTTATTACCAGGTCATAGTTATGACACTGAGTTAATATTTGATGAAGTGGTGCGTGAAGCGTGTCGATTTCTTGATCGGACAGAAACGATGGCCCAGAGGCGTCAAAGGATGCAGAGCATCGCAATGGATACCTCGGAGCCAAACCGTATTGTTGTAATGGGTGCAAGACTTGGGAGACAACTAATGGAGATACAAGATCATCAGCTAAGATGGAAGGTGTTGGCAGAGTTCTGGGCGGAAATGATGCTGTATGTTGCACCATCAGATAATGCGAAAGCCCATATCGAGACTACAACTAGAGGTGGTGAATTCATAACACATCTATGGGCTTTGCTCACTCATGCAGGCATATTGGAACGCGAGCCTCAGAGGCATGCTCTGTGAAGTCCTCTGTTTTCATTTGTATCCTTGTTTCTACTTTATTAAAAGCCCACTCATGCAGCCATATTTTGACGTTAAAATGTGTGTGAAGTCCTTTGTTTCATTTTGTTTCGTCGCATGTTATCTTGTACTTTATTCATCCATGTACGCCAAAAATCATCTATCTTCTACATCGACCCCCTGTTATGGTGTTCGTTTAAAATGTTCTTAATTTAAGATTTTTTTTTTTGGTTTATGTATTTCTCAGTGGTATTTAGAATTATATTTCTTTTGTTCCAACATGCTTAAGACGGCTTAACTTTGAAGCCTCCCATGATCCCATCTTTGAAAATTTTGCTCCTTTTCTTTGTACCTCGGTATCAGTTCCAAGAATTAGCAAGGAGATGCCTGAACATCTTATCGCGATAGAGGGAAGTACCCGAAAATCCGATCCGTTTTGGTCCGTTTCCTGACACCCCAACTTGAAATGTTAGTCCAAACCCGTTAACCCGTCCCCACCTAGAAGCCTCGCCCGACCTGGCTCCGAATTCTAATAGATCCTTTTATTATTACGGTGGAGTATGGTTTAGAAAAGATTTAGCTAGTGTAGTGTAGGTGTGCAGTCTAGCTCGTAATTTTTTATGAATATTTTAATAATTCAAACAGTAGAGGTACATATACTATATAACATAATTAATATCAAGGAAGGAAGGGTCGGATTAACAGTAGAATAGTGCAAATATAGGGTAGTATTTGAAAATTTCCATAACACGAATAAGAGAAAAGTGAAAGGTGTAAATTATAAAACTCCTCAAAAGAATATCAACAAAGTCCTGAATCCTGATCCCTCCTAGCGCTCATGTATTGGATTTCGTTCCCGATATTTCTGGACCCAGAGGTATTTAAAAAGAAAATGAAAAAGAAAATGAAAAAGAAATGAAACAGAGATGTTAGGCTCCAAATTCCCATCCCTCCCTGCTTTCTTTCCCACCATCGTCACCAAACCCCACCCACGTTTCCGACTACTTTCCTGCCTTCCCCATGAGAATCCGAACTCGAACCCGGATCCGAATCCGACCCATCGATCCGAACCGGACCCACCGGTCCGAATTCGATCCAGCCGGTCGAGCTCACAGCTGAGCCGGTGGTCCAGGGCCCGAGCCCTCCGGTCCGGCCGCCGGCTCGAGTGGCCGGCCCTCCGCAAGAAGGCCGCGACGTCGCCGGCCACAGTTCCTCCCTCATCTTCTTCTTTACTGGAAGATATCCAAACGTCCGTTTCCGACGGGGAGGATGACGGCGACGGCGGATATGACGGCGATGTGATGGCGGCGGCGGGGAAGCCGATCTACATGGTCTCGGACGGCACGGGGTGGACGGCGGAGCACTCCGTCAACGCGGCGTTGGGGCAGTTCGAGTACTGCCTCGTCGACCGGGTTTGCCCCGTGAACACCCACCTCTTCTCCGGGGTAAGTCCGTCTTTCCCGAGAATTGTCGAATCCTAGAATGGTTTTTTGGTTTGTTCGTCTATTTTTTACACACATCTTTAGCCAAAATCCAATTCGTCATTGAAAATTGACACAGTTTGGAATCGAAGGAAAAAAAGGGCTTTGGTTGTGTTGGTTGTCGTTTGATTTAGTATCTGCAAGAAGGGCTTTGGTTGGTTCTTTGCTTTCTGCTAATCTTTACCCAAAAACTAGTCTCTTAATATGTTCGTACGGACTTGATGATTTCTAGGTGAGCTAATAATGAAGTGTTTGGAGTAATCTGCTGATTTGGGTCTGAAGGGGGTATCATGATATCATCAAGATTATGTGCACATGACCATTTTGATAATTATTACTGGAGAAACAAGCTCATTATTCTTCTTAAAGATTTTTCTTCTTGGGTTTCTCTGTAAGTTGTAGAACATAAGAGCATTTTACAAACTTGGAGACTGCAGTGGAAGCTGGAAATTGTTATTGAATTGCCTATTCTAATCGGCTAGAGTGCCTACGCATATGAAATCATATTACTGAGATTTTTCTTACAGTTGAGAGAACTAAATAGAGATCCAGCAGATTTAGATATCTGATCCTTATTGTGGACGATTTGGATTGTTCAAATAATTGGTTTTGGATAATATAAATTAATTTCATTGCTTTTCTCAGGGATCCTTCTTTTGTTGGTTTCATTGGTATTTTCATAGGACTACAATAGTAGAGTGAAGAGCACTACAAATGGCATAAACTGAAGTTGGGATAACTACAAAAGGAATCTAGAACTGCTTCTTTGTTAAACTACAGCTGTTGGGGCCTACTCTAACTAAAAAGTAATGTACCATCTCAACCAAAATCCTTATCTATAATCAGGATAGTGAAGATATCAAAATGGTGAGGACCAGAGTGATTCAGTATAGTTTTCTGTTGGAAAATGATGAATTTGGATTAGTCTAAATAATAATTTGGATAACTCAATATGTCGTAGACAACCTTAAGTAGATTAGTCTAAACAAACTTTTGACAATAATGTTTTGGCAATCACTGACTGATGGTCTTAGTTGTTCAATGTAATTCCTGACTTCTTATTTAGAGAAGAAGAGTTTAGTTCATCATTATTCAGAAGACAGTAAAAGTAAGGCACTATTGTTTCGTCAAGTTGTTGCTGCTTAATCTAGCTTTCTTGTCTGTGTAAGCCTTGGCAGCATGATTCATCCTTTCTCTCTTATATTTTTTCACTTTTGGCATTGTTGATCATCTGTGTCACATATTTTCATGTCGCAAATTTGTTTGAATTGTTTCTCTTGTTCAAACATCATACTGACAAGTACCATGGGATCATCATAATCCACTTCTTCAGATAACATCTTGGGAGCTTTACAGCTTTAGGGTATTATATCAAGCATACTGCTCAAGCTATATTAACATAAACACACTCATTCCAATCTCTTTTCTGCAGTTTAACAGAGTTATATTGGAGAAAGAAACAAAAACTCTTTTGGTGTGCCATTTACTCCTATAAACATGATTAGACACCTAGTAGGCTGTACTGCAACTTCAGTATTTGGCTTTCAAATTTCGAATATGCATCTTATTCAGCAAAATGCAAATCAATCCAAACAAAGTTATCTAATTTCATCTGGGAGTAAATAAGTGAACAAGTTAATATTGATTAGCTCTTTCTAAATGTATATATGAGTGATGGCTTCCTCCTAATTCATCATTAAGATGAACCTCAGAGGGCAAGCCCTCACTCATAGATCCCTTTGTTAGTTATATCTTCTTGATTATCTGCAGGATGAGCTTTACTGATACTGGAGCCAGTTTCAATCTTTGATAAGAAGAGAGGATAATTACTGTTTGCATGTTGTTGCTACAACATTCTAATTTCACATTAATTATCTGCAAGACATTAAAATTGTTATTATATACTACAACCTGTAGGTCAGTCACCATGTTGATATAATCTGTATCGTGGTGCATTTTTTTGAAAAAATCTTTGAGTATGGCTCTATAATTTGCTACTTAACTTTATTTTTGCCATCTTATTCATATATAATCATAGTTTATTGTAGAGGATGGTCAAGAGTTAGAATCTTCACGGTATTATGATTTTTCTTTATATCTGTTTTTCTGTTTTATTATGAATAGTGTGAGTGGTCGTTTGTCATTATCAGCTTACATCTGATAATTTTCTGTGACCAATCTTCAGGTTGAAGATACGGATAGGCTATTAGAGATAATTAAGCAAGCTGCAAAAGAAGGTGCACTTCTTCTGTACACCCTTGCTGATCCTTCCATGGCTGAGTCTGCTAAGCAGGCTTGTCAGATCTGGAGTGTCCCATCCGCCGACATTCTACGACCCACGACCGAAGCCATTGCTGCTCATCTTGGTGTTGCTCCTTCTGGGATCCCCCGAGGTGGCAGAAAGGCTCCACTTACTGATGAGTACTTCCGACGTATTGAAGCTATTGATTTCACCATAAAACAGGATGATGGGGCTCAGCCTCGTAACCTTCATCATGCCAACATTGTCCTCGTTGGTGTTTCACGCACTGGGAAGACACCCTTATCCATATATCTTGCTCAGAAGGGATTCAAAGTTGCAAACGTGCCCATTGTGATGGGTGTGGAATTGCCGAAGACCCTTTTTGAAATCAATCAGGAGAAGGTGTTTGGATTGACAATAAATCCATTGGTACTGCAGACTATAAGGAGGGCAAGGGCCAAAAGTCTAGGGTTCCATGCTGAGATGAGGAGCAACTATGCAGAGATGGATTATGTGAAGGATGAGTTGGAGCATGCAAATCAAATTTTTGCGCAGAATCCTGTTTGGCCAGTGATCGGTAATTGATATCAATAATTTGATCAAATGTCTTTTGGTTATTCCTATTTTGTCGTTACGAAGATTGTTGTTCTATGCAGAGGTCACTGGAAAAGCTATAGAAGAAACTGCAGCTGTGGTGGTACGGATATACTACGACAGAAAGCAGAAATTCTCCATGCCACGCATTTCTCGACGATACTAGAATCATCGATCTGTAGGTCCTGTATGCTATGTATTCTTCCTCATGGACAACACAAGGAAACTGAGTCACAACTGAACTTGGAACCATGATCACATTGGAACAAGCACTAATCTTATGTATTGCAGACTTACTATCATAGATCAACCCTTAATTTCTCATATTGTATATCACATGGGAGTCGACTATTTCTTCTTCTTTTTTTGTAAACAGTGCTGTAATGAGGTTACTGTGGTGTATGATATATTGGCTCATTAGAACGTAAAAAAGAATTACAGAGGCTATACTCTGTGGGATCTCATATTGTAATATAAATAAGCTAGAATCCTTTCTTCCCTATCGTTGAAGTGTCCTTTTCTTCCTTATATTTTAACAGGTGCGATCTTTTCTTCTCTTTCTTTATGTTTTATGGGTACTTGGATTTGATATATAACTTTCAGCATGATGGCTTTCTGAACCATGTTATTAGTTTGGATAAATTATAAATTATTCTCATGTGGTTATGCCTAAATTTAAACTATTATCCAAATTTAACAGAAAAAAGTTAAAAAGATTTTGAATTTTTCTTGGCCATTTGACTTTTTTATTTCATTATATTTACTCGTCATATTTCATTCTTTAAAATGATATTCTTCATCTTATATTTCCTCTTGAGATTATAAGCCTCACATCCTAGTTATCATATACTATTATACTGTCCTTCAAATAATATTATCTTAAAAATATAGATAGAAGATCCATAGTTACTCAATCAATGAGATAATTAATATAATAGAAGAATTATAGCAATTAGATGGTTTCTTTAATAGCCATTCAACTTTTCATATTAGTTTAGACCAGGTACCAAAGTGATATAAATAAAAGTTTATAAAGTTAATTTAATTTTGAGGAAAATTTATTGTTTTTTTTTATTATCATTCACATCCTACTATGTAGATACTTTCATACTTATTATTCAAATTCTGTGTTTTGATTAAACTACCTCAAAAATATTTTGCAATCTAGTTTTCTTATAATAAATTTGTTAGATTAAGTTAAAAATAAATACAGAATTAAATCTTAAAGTCAAATGAGAGGTATTATAGATATCATATTTTAAAAATTTTAAAAATAACAAAATATTTTCTATTTCATTAGCTGATTTTAGGATAAAACTATAGCAGGGCGTGAATGATGATAAATACAAAATGCACGGTGTTTTTGATAAATATTGTTTTAATTTTAGATTAATCATGAGGGTTAATTTTTAGTTTACCTTATTAATTTTGCAGTTACACATCTCCTCTGTGCTTCATGTTAGACTACGCACCCAACGTCGGCTGTATCAGTTCATGCCGACATGAGTGTATTAATGTCAGCATATATATATATATATATATATATATATATATATATACTTACAATATTCATCTTCTGCTCATGTCTGACCTCAATCTTCTTGTCTACTAGTAATGCAATACTTTACTTGTGTCAATATGCAAAAAAAGCCAAGTAGTTCAAGTCAATCTGGGGACCAAGAATACTAAGTTTTAATTTTGACCCACACTTGTAATTGCTTGAAAAAGTCATCAATTAGAGTGTGAATGGCATCTAGATCGGATGAGTTCAATGAGCTGTATCCACAAATTTAGTGCTCATATCCATGTAAAATATTTATATTGGTGGCCTTCCTATATGGGAATAATTTCAAGTTCTTGACCTTAAATCCAATAGTCTAACATGATCAAAGCATTGACTTTGCAATTCATAATTTTCAATTACCCCCATAAGGTTCTAAATGGCACAATTAAGTAATGAGAAAACTCTAATGATTCCCTTAATTCGGTGCGTTAATCCAGCCTTAATTGCCAACGGGATAGAGCTTGATTGGTTAAAGAGGCTCATATTATATGATAGTGTTTGAGTTCGAATCCTAACTGTATAAGTATTTAGCGATTTAGGAACCCTATATACACGTTATGGAGTTACATTTAGAGAAATATCCTCCTTGTAAACTGTTAAATTGAATTATTAGTAGAACAAAGTTATGAGGATGTTTATTTAACCCACATAACATACTAATTTTACAGGCTCATTGGATGTTTAATTAACCCATAAGCATCTAAAAAGCCAGTGTCCAAGTAGCACAATATGCTCCTAAAAATACCTCCAACAAGACAATGATGCAGGCTAAAAGACCAAATCAATTATTCTAAAATATTTGGCGTTGATGTATGTAACGAAATAATTTTTTATATTCACATACAAGTGACATTTTAACAACCGAGCAACTTGTTGGTCATTATTAGTCCAATTAGTTTATATATATTCCGAGTCCTTGCACAGTTACTTTATCTATTTATTATTTATTTATACAACGGATTTCCTTATTATATTGAATTGCTTAGAAACTTCCAGACCAAATACTTGTTAAGCATTAAGAAATGTTACAGAAAAGAGGCATGATGCCAATCTAAAGGAGTAAATTAAATCCAATTCAAATTCAAAAATAAAGATTCCCACTCGCATATGTCTCTAATCTCAACTTCGAGATGTGATCCATCTCGATCTCGTGTGGCAGCCACACTAGTGTTCAAACATTAATTAAGATAAACCCCCATATGATGCCCACTATTATATAGTGACACATTTCAAGTTTCCCTAAAATAATGTTATGCATTTGAAGCATGTCCCTTTAGATAAGATCATGAATCTTACCTTCCTTAGATAACCTTTATATATGTGAGCATATTATATTCGTTCTATGAATATTAATGTGATTTGCACTATTTTTAACCAAAATTATTGCTATGATAAGGTTGGATTAGGATGGAGATATCAAAGATGGTGGAGTTAATATGATGTTCGAGCCAATCCGACCAAACCTATCCATTAGATATGAAAACCAAGATTAGTCAGTTTACTTTTCTTACATATATTCATATTATTATTAAAGTAAAGATGTTATATATAGTGCTTGGAGAGTAGTCTAATTAGGAAATCTATTTTCTTAAGAACTTCTATTCTCGAATAGACAACTAATTAATGAAGTTCCTATCAAGCTACAAGACAAAGTATTAGGAAGCATCATATTGATGCTAATTATTTTGACATAGCAATAACGAAAACATGGCCAAAACCAACTACGTTTAGCTTGAGGCTCATGTATAAAAGTAGTCCATTAGGCATGAGATTATGGTCAAGTCATCAATTTGAAACACGCACAGGATAACTATGAGACTTTCCATGAGCCTCTTGCCTCAACTTGCACTTGCTCTCTTCCTCCTCCTCCTCCTCCTCACCTCAGCTCATGTCCATGGCTATGGCCTGGAGGTCGGATACTACAAGAGGTCGTGCCCCGCCGCCGAAGCCATCGTTCGCGAGACGGTCTTCGGTTACTTCTCCCAAGATCCAACTGTTACTGCTCCACTGCTAAGGCTACACTTCCATGATTGCTTCGTTAGGGTAATGTATATCTTCCTGTATATTTGTTCATAATATACGATCTATAAGAACAACTGTTTGTATACATAATTTTTCTTCGCAAGATAGGGGTGCGATGGATCGGTGCTGATCAACTCTACGAAGAGCAATAAGGCGGAGAAGGATGCGAAACCGAACCACAGCCTTGATGGTTTCTTCGTCATCGACGCAGCCAAGGCGGCGTTGGAGAAGAAATGCCCTGGAGTAGTCTCATGTGCAGATGTTGTAGCCTTAGTGGCGAGAGATGCTGTGTCCTTGGTGAGCTAATTAAGACGACTAGTTATCGATAGCAGCAGTAGTTGTGAATGAGTTGATTAATGTATATATGCTTCTTGTTCTTGTTCAGGCCACTGCAGTTGTGAGGAACGGGGGATGGACGAAGGATGGCAACCTCTACGAAGTCGAGACGGGGCGGCGAGACGGGCGAGTGTCGCACGCCGCCGAGGCGGTGGACAACCTGCCGTCGCCGTTCTTCGGGATCTTTCAGCTGAAGACTTCGTTTGCTTCAAAAGGTCTAGATATGAAGGACTTGGCAGTTCTATCAGGTACTGTAACCTGGCCTCTTTTATTTATTTTTTAATTTAAGAGAATAAAGTGAAGAAAGCCAGAGGAGTAATTCAGAGAAAGGAAATTCTATATTCTGCATCTTGTCTTATTAAAAGTTAAGGTAATTGTGCATGATTCCATGGAAAACTTTTCATATATCACAAGTGCCATTTAATGGATTAAATTAAATTAACTACTATTAAAACTGAATCTAGATTTTGAAATGGTTTGAAGACTATCTTAACGTTTCCTAGAGCATATTAATGTCATAGTATAACAATCTTTTTTTCTATATAAAAAAAATAAAATAAGTAGCACATATTTAATACCTTAAGCTACTTGGCAGGAACATTTATACATATATCTTTTAAAGAAATAATCATAATGAATTTATAATAATTTCCAATGGCTATTCTGATACTTGAATTTCAACGAAATCAATCCAAAAAAAAAAAAAAATTTATGGTTGGAACCCTTTCTTTTCACCCTTTATATATAAATCCTTCTCCTTCCGAGTATAAAAACTTTGACCATATACCTCCTAAAAAGGATGAAGAATTAACTAAAGCCATGAGTCCAATTCTATCTCAGGTGCTCATGCAATCGGCAACTCCCATTGCAACTCCTTCGCGAGGCGTCTCTACAACTTCACCGGCAAAGGCGACATGGACCCAAGCTTGGATCCGGCCTACGCCGCCAAGCTAAAGCAGCAATGCAAGCCCGGAGATCTCACCACCATACTCGAGATGGTGCCGGGGAGCTCGACGACGTTCGACACAACGTACTACCAGCTCGTCGCCGAGCGGCGAGGGTTGTTCCACTCCGACGAGGCCCTGCTCAGGAACAAGGAGACGAGGGACTACGTCTACTCCCATATCAATTCTGAGACTAATTTCTTCAAGGACTTTGGGGTGTCGATGGTGAGGATGGGGAGGGCTGGGGTTTTAACTGGATATCTGGGGGAGATTAGGAAGAACTGTGCTTTGGTTAATTGATTGATTTAAAGATTTAGTAGTCATCCGAGTGATCTTTGTAAGCTGAGTGAGTTATTGTTTTCTGTATGAAATAAGGTGTTATATTTGATTAATTTCTAATGAAGTGTGGCTTGGATTAATGACACCCGTTTTATTTTGATTTTGAACTTTTTTTTTTATTTGTATGATTTCATACGACATCCTAAACTAATTTAAAATAAACATTCTCTAACAAAAATGGTATCCCAACCGGAATATTTTGTTATGGATAAAAGTGGAGGTATCAACCGATCGACTATTCTCAATTCAAAAAAATTTAGTTTGCTATAGTTTTTAGATTATTTATCAAACTAATACTGACTGTTATTGTTATTATATAAGGGCCTGCTAGTTATGTAAATTATTGTTTCAGAGAAGGACTTAATAAATCACTTCCAGAGATTTATAGCAATATATATTAATAAGAGAATCCTAACATGAAGGAGTTGTTCTTGTTAGAAATAAGCTATTTTTCTCGCCCAAGATAGCTTGTTATTATGAAATAAGATGAGAAAGAGAATGTCTTTTTGACTAGATTTTCTACGTAGTTATTGAAAGTAAACACAAATAAAATGATGAGCTTAAATATATCAATTTGAGGATATGTAAGGGCAAGATGTTAGTCTTGTTCTATTGCGAAAAAAAAAGAAAAATGCATACTAAATTTAAAGATATGTCAAAAGACTAATGGTATCTGTTATAAAGTAATAAAAATTATTGATTGAGAAATTGACTCTATGAATCATTTCCTCTAAGAACGATATATTTAGCGAAACTAAATGACTATTTAAGCGGTAGAGTTGTAAGAGTTTGGTAAATAGTTTGTCATAGAGTATATAGTAAATGTGAATATATTTTAAGAATCAAAAATAAAATTCATGGTATCTAAAATATTCTTGTTTTCTATTTTCCCTCCCCATTTTCCTCAACTTATGAAATACTGACGTATAAAGTACCATCCAAAATCCAAAGTTTCTTAAAAATAATTTTCTCGGTGGCTTTAAGTAAACTTCATTAGTGTTGGGTCAAGGATATTTATGTAACGTCCTACCTAAAATTACCTAAATAATAAAGAGCCGGATTACAATGGCTCATCACAGGGGTGTTAATTATAAAATTACTAAAATGTCGAGTGTAATTAAAAGATTGTCTCAATTTTCAAATATGGGGCAAATATTATTAAATTATTTTACGCATATATATATATATATATATATATATATACAAAGCCAACTAAGGAAATAAAAAACGTAATTAAGGTGGGGTAAAAAGATACAGAAGACGGCAAGAGATAACAATCCTTAGCGAACTAATCTTTCTATCAAATTAAGGTGGTAAAAAGAAACACAAAACTAGGTCTATAAAATTTTTGCACCATGTAATTTCCTAAAGAGAAGGAAAAAAATAATAAGAGAGAAAGAGAGAGAGATGCATTATTTCGATTGGAAATAATTAGTATTTATTCTCATAAACAAATTGAATCAGCAGCGAGATAAAAGTATCTGTTTAGATATAACTAAAATTAACTACCAAAAACTGAAATCATAGTGGGTAAAAAAAATTAATTTTAATAACTTAGAATTGAATTGAAGCGGGTGATATGCGTATTTGAGTAGATTTACGTACCATGCTTTCATCCCAAAATAAGAATACCATTTAAAGCCTAAAGACCTAATAAGTTCTTATCTACTGTACTAATATTTTTTAAATAGTTGATATGGTACTAAACTTATTTTACTTTATTTTTTATTATCATAATAATCACACTAAAACTAATTTTTATTTACTTCTTTGTGTAATAATTTAAATAAGTAAATTTATTATATTAAAATAAAATTTTGAGCTCCTTTTATTCCACAATCAAAGCAAATCCACAGAGTGTGCTACTTATAAACAAGGCATTGAAACCGAAGTACACAAAGAGGATTATGTCAATAAACTCATTTTTTTTAATCCAATACGTCCCGTGTAAGCTAAATTTTGTTTGTATTTGGGTCAAATTTGTGTCAATAAAAAAGTAAGAATTAACAAAAGTATTATAGTTAATTCAAGAGAGTCCAAATAAAGCTCAATCAATTATCAATACAAATTAGCCTACGTGGAATCCAGTGGTATTTTGATCTAAACGACTATTATGCCCACAGAATATGATTTTGTCGCAAGTACGATGTCAAAATTTAAGACCACTAATTAATTATAAAAAAAAAGTCTTTGGGCTTAGATCAGAGCTAGCAACAAATTCATTAAAGAAAATAAGGTCAAGAAGAATCACGGCACAATTCCTGTGTCACTTGAATATAGAATTGTCGTTAACGAGGACTAATTTGTGCTCATTGTTGTGGTATTTCTATTATTTGTCCAAGTACTCAGAATAAAGTCTTATTCGATTGTTGCACTTTTAGTTACCAATGGAATTGAAAGGAAGATAGGAGCATCAACACTATGCTATGTGCCAGAATTAGCACTTTATTATTAATATATGATTAGAAACTCAAATAGAGTCCCACCAGAAAAATGGAGCCAGACTCCAATTTTATCTGTATGCTTTATTAAATAATCTAGTTAGTTAAACTGAGTATATAATTAATGTCACTCATAATTTTTTTACAAAAATAGTACCATTAGAAATGTCTCATCGAGACCTTTAAAATGAGTCTAATATTAAATTATTTTTAAGTTAATTTAAATTTTAAAATTTTTATTATTTATAAAAATGAGTACAATATTTTATTATTTATAAAATAAATATATTTATTAATTATTTAAAATTAATGTGTTCTAAAATATAATTACTCAAAATTATTTTTCAATATAAATATTAAATATTAAAATATATCAGATATGAACGTGCTTTCTTTCAAAAAAAAAAGATATGAAATTTATAGAAGAAGCAATATTCATTTTGGTGTAATATAATTTCGATGCGTTTAATTAAAAAATTTGTAATTTAAAATTACTTCTGAAACTATTGGATATTAGTCTTATTTTAAAGATCTCGATGAGAGTTTTTTAACCATATATATTTTTTATTAAAAAATAATAACATTAAGAGGACCTATTAAGTAATTTAAAATAATTAATATATTATATTATTATTTTAATAAATATGGAGCCTAGTGCGTTGGAGTGCATCGGGCTCTTGGCTTCATATTGGCTCCATATTTAGAGCCTTTGATTGGAGATGCTCGTAGACGAGAAAGTTGTTAGTGGATGTTGTCGGCTAAAAGTGTGCTATGATTTGATTACGTGAATCAGGTAAGTTGAATCGAGTTTAATTCAGTTAATTGATTTTTCTTATTATTTTTTATTTTAAATTAAAAAAAGATAAGTTTAGGAGTAGATATTAATCTTAAAACTCGTCTAAGCTTTCAAATTTAGCCATCATTTTCCTCCATGAGTCATCACCCTTACGATTAACCTTCACTATCACCCTTACGGTCCAATAATTCATTTTAGTCCTAATTTTTTCAACATTCTCTCACCTTTTGTCCATAACCTCTTATTCCAATCTTCAAATTCACTCAAAGTCGAGCTAAAAAAACTCTAACTTGTTAATTTACCACCTACGAGCGAATCGTTTTAGATCTAGCATGTAACAAAGTGTACAACTCATTATTTAGTCTAAGAATAACTATAAGCATAATGATAATAATAATAATAATAATAATAATAATAATAATAAAATTCTCTTTTTACCTCCTAAATTTTCACCCTTTTCTACAATAGCTCTCTGTACTATTTTTAGTACATAATAACTCTCTAAATTTTTGTAGTATATAATGACCTCTTAATTAATGAAAGGGTTTTAATAAAATATTTCTGATAGTTCATATAATCATTATGTATCAAAAAAAGTTCATAGGATCATTGTAAAATATATGAATAGTTTAGAGAGTAAAAATAAAATTATCTGTAATAATAATCATCCAGTTTAGTGAGAGTGGTAGTAACTTTTACGGTTTTGAAGCATTAATACAAAGATTATCTTCTACAGAAGAGGGATGTATATAAAAAAATCGTTACATATAAGGTCATATGGGGACTTTTTAAGTGATCAACACTGCTTGCTTACATCCTTCGTTGAAACTTGAAAGAAAACAAAAGGGATGGATAGAGAGATAGATAGATAGATTATTTACCGTCATTATTAGATATTTTTTTTGTTGCATAAGCATTGTGTTATTTCAATCAATTCTGATTCAGTGACATCAAAATATACCATTTTGCAAGAAGCTACATTGCAGGTTGGGGTTCTAGAAAGAAGTAAATAATTCTCATCCGGGAGACAATTTTCTCAGTCTTTTAGTGCTAAAATATTCTTCTGACATAGCTCATAATCTTTGAATTAAACCTCCTGAGGTAGCTTTATTAATGGTCATTTTCGATCCACTAGGCATTGGACACAATATTTTCTACTAGTATTTATTAGATTACATTTATAATTAACATCCAAAAAGAGCATCTATAGGGTTGTGGTTTTAATTGCCGCATCGCAACGAAACCCTACGCTTAATTTAGACAATTTGCTCCTACAAAATCTCCGTAACTATCATTTATATTATTATTTATTTATTTTTATTAGCTTGCTATCTTATTTATATTATAGTGCTATTCTATGTTATAACTAAGTATAAAGTTTATATCAAAGAGTCGTCATTCTATCTCTCTTATATTATGTATTAGACATATTAATGAATTGAATAAAACTCTGCAGCTTACCCTAAAATTAATCTAAGTAATATGGCATCACAAAAGAGCCTTTTTTGGTAGTTTTTTTTTTTCTTTTGAAATCTTTATGGTTGTACATCATGTTGTTACTTGTTTGTGCTCTTTCGACTTATTACCTTATTTTTGTCACGGTGTTATTCTCTATTGTAATTAAATGGGGATCGCCTTATTTCCCTCTCATATTGTATATTAGACAATCTTAATGAATTGAATAAAATTTTGCAGCTTACCTAAATAAATCTAGAGGAAAGTAGGAAGAACTTATAAATTTGAAAAGACCAAATTTAAAATTTCACCAACTAGACACGCAAATCATGAATGAATCAAAACTTACACCACCTAATATATTACATACGGATCAAAACTACCAATAAACTTCTCTACTTTCTACTTACAAAATGGTGTAAATTAACATTAGAACTAAAACCACCTATTCAGCTACCTCAGGTATGCTCTGCAGTGTTGGCCTCCAATGCCTCTCCTGATGCTCCAAACTCACACTCCCCATTCTCACAAGCTTCTCAACGACATCCTGGGTGGATAACTTCCCCTTATTCGCCTTCTCTAATAACATATTCAACTCCTTCTTCGTAATCCTTATCTTAACTGTACTCGAACCCTCGAAATACTTATTCTCCTTGCCGGCCCCGGACCTCGCCGGCTCCTCGCTGCCCCAGTCATCGCCGCCGCCGTAGTCCTCGTCGTCGTCGACCCACGTCGCCCCCCGCTGGTGCTCCAGACAATTTCCCATATATATAGATATATTCTTCAGGAACTAACGAGTAGTAGTCGTAGTAGTAGGGAGAGAAGACTAAAGTATAGGAGGAAATTAATCTCTGCTGCATGTAAGAGAGAAGAAGTGATAGGTCTATATATATAGGAGAGGAAGAAAAGGATGTGGAAATAAAGTGGAAGGTTTGGAATTGAAGGTGGTGGAGCGAACCCCCACCCGAGTACGGAAAGTTAAAGCCTCTTTAGTTCTAAGTAGGAAGTATCCAGGCAAGGCTCAATTGGTGCAGCTGGCTTTGCCTGCTTGCAATTTTATTAATTAATTTCTGGTGTTTTTGACACGGTCAATCAACTCATACCCACAGGAAACTTCAATGTGTACGTCTCAGGTTCCAACATATAATATATATATATATATATATATATATATATATAAAGTTTTCTAAAATTTCATCTGTAATATTTTTAATATGTTAGAAAAAAAAATTTATCTCAAACGAATATCTTCATATTTGAGCCGTATTTTAATTAAATACGATGAAAAATAAAGTTAGTTTCTCCTTATTATGTGCTAATTAGGGATATCATTAGAGATAAGGATCTCAAAGCTAATCCTGTACGTGCCAATGACACTGGGTGAGCCTAAAATATATTACATTAATCGTAGTAGAGGTGAGCAATGACGATAACTTGCATTACATAGTAACAGTGAAGGCATTTCAGCCACAAGCAAACATTATTTAATTTTCAATATGTGGACGCCACACGCATTTTATATATCAAACTTAGATCGAAACTTTAAATAATAAAAAGAACTTTGGGTCGATCTTGATTCATCCCCCTTGTAGTCTTGTAGACCATGGCAACAATTTAAAAGCATTTCTCTTATAGAAGGGAGAAAGAGTCTAGAGAATGACAACATGGAACATCGATTATTTTATAAACAAAAGTGCTGCGTGCCGTCTGACATGAGGAGCCCCTGGTTTACTTTTTCAATTTTATTATTTTAGATGTCAATACATCAGCATAGATTAAAATTTTATAATATTAATATTATATTTTTTTTAAAATAAAACTTTTTTTTTCGGAGCTCATAACTTATGGGTTAATCATACAATCTAAGTTAATCATTAGTAGAACTATGGAAAACATAACATGCTAATATTGGGTGATTAATTTTAGAGTCTATATAAACCATTTACTCTTATTTTAGAAAATATAAAGATATAAAAGTTGAGAATAAAATGGTCGTTTGAGAGACGAGGGATTTTTTTATAATTTCTTAAGTTAATATGTACCCAAAAAAAGTGCATATGAAATTATACTTGAATAATAATCGTAATTAGGATCTTGATCTCCTTATCTAGTAGGACTAAATAAGTATAAAGTAAACATAGAAAGTCTGACCAAGAAAAACCTATTGAAAATTTACAGCTAATTGTAGCACGGCATTTGTACGTGGTGGACTAAAAGTGTTTAGAAAAAAATATAAATATATATATAATATAATGCACCGACGAAAGTAAAGAAATAATAAATTCTTATTAATGTGATGCCAAGGCGTGTGACATCCACACGCCTTGGCAATAAAAAAAAAACTTTTGACCTCTTTTTTTTAATTTGTAAATAATACAAAGTGAGGATTTTTATTTCTAATACAGTGAAGAATGTACGATACTATTTGTATTTTATTAATTTCAAAATAATATTATTTTTTGTTATTTACAAATTTTATATTATTATTCCTTGTGTTATGTAACCTATAATTTTTTTATTTATTTTATTTACCGGGTAAGAATAAAATTTAGGAATAATTATAAATTTTCTAAACTAACTTTCTAAATTATTAAAGATATCTTACTCTCTAACGGCATGGGCCAAAAAAAATGTAAAAATTAAAATACTATGTGAGAAGATAATAATATTTCCATAAACTAAAAAAAAATTCTCTTCTTTTCCCCTCCAAAGCATAACATTAGCGTACAAAAATTATTTAACTAAGGTATGTGAAAATGGTGATAGTTTATAATATTTTAGTATAATTATGATACGATTTGATCCATATTGGCACCACGCGTGGCATTGAGTTCATTGAAATGAGCTTATTTATCTAGTTGAGTTTGTTAGAAGCAATAAAATCATTTTTGTCGGGGCGTGTTCGAACGCAGGGACTGCGTTCGAATATGGTGCAAATGCCTGCACATGTTCGCAAAAACAGAGAACGCAAATTGCGCGATCGTTCGAACGCCTGCATATGTTTGCATCGACAAAGAACGGAAATTATAGGTTCGAATGCGATCGGGCGAATTCGAACGCACTGCAGAGAAAGTGTGGGTTTTGTTAGGGTTTGTTAGGGTTGTTTAGATTTGTTTAACTTAGTTGAAGAGTTCTTAGGGTGAGTCTCTATAAATATGTGGAGGAAACCTAATTGGAGTTTTATGATGATAATTAAATTGGTTTTCGCCTTTATCTCCTTTTCTATTTGTCTCTAGCCATTAGCACCCTCTCCCACCTCCCTTCTTTCACCGCCCAAGTCTTTGGTCGGCCTATTCCAGCTTCTAACCACCCTCTTCTACATCAACTTCTCTCTCTTCACACCAAGAACGAAACCTAATATTTATCTAGCCATTGGTGGGCTATTAAGCTAGGATTTAATTAGCATTCGGTCATTGTTTGGTCGATATCTTGAGATCTAACCGTTCGAATCCTATAATCTTAAATTCATTGGAAAGCTCTCCAAAAGCAACAACATATCCAAACTTCAGGAGGATCCATTGGTTAGATTATTCACAGATCCCCTTAGAAGTTATGTACTTCATCGAGTCCAGAACCGTTGTGGATCGAATTAGGCCGATTCGTAACAAATTAATCCTAAAATTTATAATTTATTAACTTGAATCCTATAGTAACATAATAATAGCTAGAGGTCAGCAATGACTACAACTATCTCTAGTGTTGTAATTAGTTTCATTGACACGCAACCACTATATTTTGAATCCTTTGATAATCTGGATTAGAGGTGATAATTAACATCCAGCTTAATACTTTCCTCGGACTTTGTGAGAGAGAAAAAATATATATATAGAGAGAGAGAGTTTTTTTCAATTTAATTTTTGCGTGGTCAAATTATTGTTAATCTCTATCGAAAGTGGAGGGAAATTCGAAATATTTAACCATTAATTAAGATTCGTGTTACGCGAGCATTATTTGGATTGTAATTAATTAAGGTTTTTTACCATCTTGCAAGCAGAGTACAAGTTGGGTTATAGAAGGAGATGATTAAATTGGATGAGGCTTTGATCAACTATCCATTTAGAGTGAAGAGTTTCTCCACCGAGATTAGATTTAATGCATCATTAATTAAATAATTTGCACCATAATTAGTCATCCTTCAGATACCATACCTTAGAAATTCAAATCCTCCGGAATCTCAAATTTCATGGGTAGATTAGTCATTTCACACGTTAAGTTAACTCCATTCTAAACAGCGATTAGAGGCTCACATGTAAGCTTAGTTAAGTGATGGACTACATTGGTTTCTTGAAACAAAGAATTAAGTTTCAAACTTTCTTTGATATCATATTGCCACTAAATTTTCCAAAATATCATAATTATCATTAAAATCATTAACCTCTTATGCAAATACTATTCTATTAATTAAATCTTACTAAGCATGATCAAAATTAAATTTAAATTATAAAAAAGACTATTTTGCCCTTATTCAAATTGTTTGAAATGATTTGAGAGAAGAATTTTTTTCTTTTGCTATAAAAAATAATTGTGACAAAAATTTTACACTAAATCTCAAGAAAAGAAAAAAAAAGGTAGTTTATTAACTTAAATGCTATAACTTTTACAACTCTTTCTTGTTTATTTATTTATTTATTTATTTTTGAGAGAGAAGTGAGAGTTTTATGCTAGGAATGTGCTAAAATAAATACTAACCATAAGTCCATAATGGCATATTTTGAAAGATTCAAATAATTCAGCAATAATTATAATACTTTAATATTTAATGTAGCAAAGATGTAAAAAAAATAATTAAATGCCTTAAAATTTACAACTCTCTATCAAAATAATAACTATAATGGCAAATTTTGAAAGACAAAATTTTTTTTAAAGATAATTCTAATATTTTAAAGGTTTCATACGGCAATATATAAAATATGACCTATAAAATAATTTAGCCGTGTCTTAGACTTGGGCCAGAAAAATCTTGTTAAATATGATTAATGTGAATAACTAGATTCTATAAGAACTATTTTCCACAAAGAAACTAAAAATTTATGCCAGCGTTTGTCGTCTCCGTTGTTGTTATTATTTTTAGTCGCTTAATAATAGAGATCAACAAAAAGAAGAAGTCAAAGTGAATGCCGGATTAAGATCTTTGACATTAGGTACTACAAATAATTTTATTAATGTGCAGGATTTTCCTACATATATAGCATTGGAAAAAGTTATGATATACTGCCTTTCTATGATTTGATTCTAAGTATCAAATCGAAGTAGTTCGAGTAGTAAGAAGGAATAATGCAATGCACTAAGAACTTAAGACAAATTAAGAACAAGAACAAATGCATGATATTATTAGGCATAGATATGATACACTGAGTAGAATACCAGTTCATGACACTAAACTTTAGTGCTTGAATTGCTTGATGTGGCACTATTCACCCTCCTACAATTCAATCTCACTTCTCCTTCTTCTCCAGTTAGCACTCCAACATCTCCAAGCTTGACCATGGACTTGGAGAACTGCTTCCTGAACAGCTTTGGACTGTTCACAAATCGTGCTGCTAATTTATTGGTTAAGTCTGTGAAGGCTAACTCCTGATCTAATTGCAGCACAGCCATCCCATTAAGAACGCCATGGTAGAAAGAGTTGCCGTCTAGGAGAAAAGGAGTGGTGGTTGCTTGATTCATGAACACTGATGAGTCTTGAGTAATGTTCTGCAATGTTACAGCATGAGGTGGGCATTTCTTCAGTAGAGTGGTGAGCAAAGTTGGGTCAATTGATGGGTCTGGCAATCCAGTGCCCTTGTAGTTGTAAAGCCTATCCATGAAGAATCCACAATGGCAGAGTCCAATACCATGAGCACCTGTACATTGGATTTGGATGTGATGTAAGATGGAAACTTCATTTTAAATTATAATTGGGATATAACACTATTTGGTTAATCTAGACTAGTTCTAGTCTATTAACACAAAAATGGTATGTAAAATTGAATATTCTGTTGGAGTATCAGGTTAACACTTTAAAATGCTTAAAGTACTTTGTTCAAGGACATTATTTTTTTAAAAGTATTTTAGTAATTTAGTTAATTTAGAGTTAAGAGTAGTAAGTGTCTCCGAGGTATTTTTAATAATCTTATTCGTGGAGTTAAATAAATCATAGTCTAGGATTAATAATTGATACTTAAATTGATAGCAGGGTGTATAGAAATTATAGATAGAAATAAGATTTTTAGATTACAAATAGCTCTAAAATGATGTGCTAATTATAAAACCATTAATGTCACTTCAATGGTTGAGTCCTACCACTTATGTGTTTGATTTTTTCGTGTGGATATTAAGTGCTAATATTTAGTAAATTTTTTACTATAGCAATATATGCACATATATCGCTTAGGTCTAGCTCAGTTGTCCCAACCTATTTATTGAGAATAACTAGTTCTTTATTGTCTGTTTTCAGAGAGGCAAATAGGGTGGCCGACTGGGCGGCCAGCCGGGGGAAGGTGGCAGGGTCCCCGGGTGGGCTGGACAGGCCTCTTCCCTTGGATCTTTGTACCATCTTGGGCCTGGACAGACCGGGTTAGCTTGCTAGCCCGGATCCGGCCAGCTGAATGAAACATACCAAATTCAAAAAAAAAAAAAAAAAAAAAAAAAAAAAAAAAAAAGAATAACTAGTTCTTTTGTTTAACTTATAATTAGTTTAAGAGTTCGTAATCTATTCAAAAAAAGTTACTAAAATGTAGGGTGTTAGTTGAAAATTTTCCTTTATAATTCCATAAAAGTACATCTCTAAGTAAAATATATGGATTTAGCTCTCTTGTAATCCATCAATTAATTTTCGCATTGACCTGTTTGGCATTGGGCACATGGAAATCTTCTAATTAAGCAAGCATTAGACTAAAAATTTTTCAGCATAGCAACTTGTAGTATTAGACTGCAAGCAAGAACTAGATGACAGTTGTTAACAATTGTCACTATGTGATTACGATTAAATTGTGGGAACGCATAATCTCATTAGAATCATAAGCACTATGTAGTAACAAAACTTGTTACCTAGCAATGTAGTGAGATCAACTATGTCAAGATTGATGCTCAGAAAAGCAGCTACAGCTTCAGCAACTGAGATCATAGGACTTGGTAAGTGAACATCTGCTACATTAGAAACAACTCCATCCCTCCTCCCAGTAGGCAAAGCATATGCAGCTCCTCCAGACAATTTCACTCCATCTCTTGTAGCCAAAGCCAATATATCTGCGCAAGAGACAACCCCTCTGCATTCCTTCTCTAACTCAGCCTTTATGTCGTCGATCACGTCGAACGTTCTTAGTGTTAGATTTGGAGGAGCATTCTTCTCTGCTACGTTATGGCCATCGCTGTCGAGAAGTATAGAACCGTCGCAGCCCTGACATTAAAAAAAATGAAACATTTAAGAACAGTGAAAGGAATAAGACTCATTTGATTGACAAAGATGTGAAGCTAAGTATCGTAACGTACCCTAACGAAACAATCATGGAACTGTAGGCGAAGAAGGCCGGAAGGTACAGAAGGGTCTTGCTGGAAATGCTTCTGGACGACTTGCTTAACTATGATCTCAGCTCTAGGACATGATTTACTATAGAAGTGGATCTGTAGAGAAAAGCTAGTTGTGATGATATGGGCTAATAGGAGAAGAACTAAGGAGAGGATTGCCATAAAGAGAAGCTTAATTTCGTGCTATTGCTCATCAGATGAGAAAGGGCGTAGGGTGATCTTATTAACTCCATTAGACTCTGAAGAAGCTATGGATAGTGCCTCGCTTACTCTTTACATTATGTTTTCTAGGGATGCTAGTTCCAGTTAATTCCATGGTTTTTTTAAATCTCTCTCTCTCTCTCTCTCTCTCTCTCTCTCTCTCAGTGCTACGTATCATCCTATGGTTGACCTAATTCTCTTGGCCCTAAAGTTTATGTTTAAACTTTTAATATACTGAATAAAAGGTCATCTAGTGGTAAAATAACTCCATGGAAGTAAGCTTTGAGACTACCCTAGGGGGAATTTTCTAGTCAAGTCTCTGCATGGATGTGTGATCCACCATGTGACTATGTAATAAGGTCATACTATTATTCTGGAGAAAGGACGATCTATTGCTCAAAAAGTTTGACTGGTTTCCTCTTGAAGAACATGTACATTATACTCAATCCTGATCCTGCATTTATTTTCCAGCTGGTTTAAGCTAACAAACTAACACTGCTGTGTTTGTATATTTTACTGATTGAAGAACTTTCTAGAAATTTGATATGTGCAGCTCTTCACAATAATATGCAATGCAACTGTTATATGTGATCATCATTATCATAGTCATTAATATAAGTTTGTAACCAAAGAAGTGCGAGGAGCTTGGTAATTAAAGCAGACCAAAATGATGCAAACGGATCGCACAGCAGGGCTTTGCAATAAACTTACCACCATTTAGCCTTATCTATTTCTGAACTTGGATATCTTAAAGCAAAGCTTTGTTACAAAATAAAAGGAAGAAAAGAAAATGATACAGGAATAACCACCCTAAGCTTCAAAATCATGTACTGCAATTCTGTGAAGATTTTTCAGCAGAGTATTTAAGTGTAGATAGTTTACGTCCTTTTCTGCCATAGTATAAGCTAGTAACTTTTATATTCGTTTTAGCATATCGGAAAACATTTCAGACAAGTGCATTAGCATCCCAGTCAACATTCTTGCAATTAACCGAGTCCTGCCATTGATCTTCTGACGAAAGATCTCTTCGGAGAGCTAGGAAGGTCATGGTGAGGTGCCAGTGAACAGAACAATGAGCTCCTCAAAACTAAACAGAGTGCTCCAACTATTCTTTTAGAAAGCATAGCATCTGAATTAGAATGTAGGGACAACACAGTTATTATTACCGACTTTAGGGTATTAATGTGCAGTACCATAACAATAACTTATCAAGCATCTTAAAAATTATTTCTTTCCCCAGAAATAAAGCCCAGAAGCAACAGCAATGCCGGTCACAGCGATACCAGCAGATGCTAGGGTTTTCATCCTAAAAATTCCAGGGCTTTTGGCGGGAATTTCCAGTAAATGCTTTACCTGCAACGAGGAAACAGGAAGAATATATATATCATGCAGCTATCGACAAATAAGAATAAAATAACGACCAACTAGATATGCCTTCTCTCCCTTTCCTAAAAATGAAAATATGTAGCTTTGCAAAACCAAATAGTTAGGTATTTTTCTTTTCAATCCCTTTCAAGTACTAAAAAAAATTTCTGAAGAAATTCTTGTGCTCTCATGATCAGTATGCACTAATCCACACTAAAGATAGAATTAGGGTGCGGTGCCCCCCTCCCCCCCTCACTTTTCTATTCTTAACCCTAGTACTATGGAATGCACGACGTAGAAGCTCAGAAGAATTTCTTAATAGGGGAACCTAGAATACACATTCCAAATGATTCTCTTTGTTTGCAAATTCATGTGATGCCTGATAAAATTAATGGTTTGGCAACGCACAAGAGCATGCATAATCTTATAAGTTCAATGTATAACAAAATGCAAAAGTAAATTTACCAGAAAAATGTCCAAGAGAAGATCCCACTGGAAGATGGTACATAAGATAGTGCCTTATTTTAAATATTTCAAAAATAGATCTATCACAAAATTAATTTAAAAACTGAGATCATGCTGCATGTTGAAAACAATCTGATCTCAAGCTCCACGAAACTTGAGATAGTTCAGACCAGAAGATATCTTTAAAGTATCTTATGAAGACCTTAATCAGCAGAGGACATCTGGAATTTGAAAAATATGATAAACACAAAAAATTACTTCAAGTCCAATATGAAAATGCTGCTAACCTCGATAGGCTGCTTCCAATGTTTCTTAATTCCTGCTAAATGCCCTTTTCCAACAACAGCAACCACTGAAGAATGATTATTAGCAACTTTCAACAATTTAGATGACATGTACCTGCATAAACAAGTAAAAATATAAGAAAGGTAATTTGTTTTCCACGTTCTGACTGTAGGATGCCACCAGTTTCTAGATACAACACATAACAGATAACAAGCTAGCAAAGTTTGTATGGGGTGTACGCATGTCAAGGTGACATAGGGACTCATTATACCTTGTGTCCTTTCTCCCAATTGAATTCTTACATATTATCAGAAGAGGTTGCAAAGAATTCTATGTGCAAAGCACGGACACTCCATTAGGAGTGTCACAGCCATGTCCAACAAATATCAGCTTCAAGTAATTAATATTCACACGTTTCTTTGAAGACTTGGGCTGGCTTCTTTACAAATGGATGTCAGGGTCAAGTAAACCACTTTCCTTTTACGCATATTGTGTATGTCAAATTCAAGCTATTTAAAGGACAGTATGCTCATCCATGCTGATTGTGGGTGCGGTTGATGTTCCAGTCTTCTAGATATTATAATCTCAACTTTTAATGCAGCTTCCTAGGAGTTGCAGAGCTGGACTTGCACATAGAGGTTTCACATCATCTACTTGGAAGTTTTGTATGACTTAAAATAGTCAAGCTTCTAATCTAGATCAACCTATCATAGAGACTGCATAGAAAAATAAATAAAAATTAGTAGTAATGATCATCTTGTTGTTATCGAAAGGAGAAGCTACGTGACTACATATTTAGGACAGTTATGGGATACGGGTATGATACGATATGATAAGCAATTAAGCATATGGCAATCCATCAGGTCTTGAGAAACAACAGTGAAAGACTCCAAGGATCTATATGCACTCTCTTTTTAATTCACCTATATTAAGATAATACGAAATATGTTATTTCTTGCATCTATTGGAGTGCAAGCGAACAAATGGAAATTGTGAATCAAATACTAGGAATAGCTATATGAAGCAAATCTACATAGATAGCTATATAAAGTTCCCATTCAAGAGATACCCTTTATTTTACAGAGCAAGCTATAGCAAGAACTAACAGATGGCAGCAACAAAAGTTAGAATGAACTGACATATCACGTTCATGCAGAAGTGTCTCCATCAAAGTTGGAAATGCCTTGCTCATCTCTTGAATCACAAGTGTTAGCATGTCAACATCATTCATTTCCTTCAACTGCAATAAGCACAAGCAATCATAATTGTATGGAAATGCAGAAAGAATATAAACATAGTAAATCAGCACTACAATATCAAAGATGTAGTACACTAGTATTTAGAAAAACTTGAAACCATTCATGACTGTTTTTACTTTCTAACAGGGAAAATTCTTTTCTGTCATAGGATAACCTGGGACTTGTTTGATGCAAATACCACCAATATGGTGCTCGAACCTGCAATGCTATCTAATATGAAACATTTTCATGGATTTTATAGGTTCTGCTACACCTATTACCCTACATCGCACCGCCTTTGAGCCCATGTCAGTAAAAGTTGGGCACCCTTTGCCATTTGAAGTGCCCCTTTCCACAAAAATCACATCAAAAATCTAAGCAAGCAAAAGGGTAGGGCAGTAAGAAAGAGATGTGCAAACAAGTCCAACTTCAATTCCAGGTGATGGTATATTGCAAGGCAACATAAATTGCTATTCTCAAAGTCAATTCAAAGAGCATCACTACACGCATAATAAGGAAAATGTATAGAGAAACAAACACATTGGCAGCATAACTTACCATTTTGTTAAGATCTTCAGGGCTCGGTAAAAAGATGGTTTGAAACAGTATATAGTAGAGAAATTTTGCCCTATGCCAGAGTGTCATCTTCCCCCAAGTTCTCCTTAGGGTGATCTAAGAAGAAAGAAGAATCAATTAGACCATATTTAAGCTAATGTGCAGCTTCTCGATGCATATCACAAGCCAAAACAGCACAACAAATATTGCATTAGCAAATCTTCAGTTGCAGGGAACAAGTCAATATCAGGAGAACCCAGATTTATAGGTCAAGATCAGACACTCAGTTATGACACTACCAATTCAAAACAATGAATTCATCATTTAGGAAAACAATACAAACTAGGATAATAATATATATATATATATATATATATATATATATATATATATATATATTGAGTTTCATATCCACTGTTATAGATACATACTTGACTATTGGAACTGAACCATGAGCACCTTGAATGGCCATTAGGCCACAAGGAGAAAAAAATGATAAATGCTTGCATGTGACTGGCCAGCTAGACCTTGCACAACAACCATCACTGTTAAAAGTATAAAATGCATGGTACCTTTCTCAAGCAATTTAAGGTTGGGCAATTCTTACAGCTAAATGAGAATTATGAGAAATAGAAGCAAAACCATAAGAAGAACATCAACAGGTAGCACCAGCCAATAGTTGCTTGTCAAAGCAGTGTCATTCATATAATGCAAAACGGCAATATGCAGGAAAGGACCCATCACATAATTAGGCACAAAAGGAAGACCGGAGCTTCATACTTGGACAGGGCGATCACCCAGTATAACTTTGGCTCCATAACTCATTGCTTCTTCATATGCCACACGAAACTCAGAACCAGGAAGCACCTCAAGTTTACTAGCAACCTAAACAGAAAAACATAATTCCATCACAGTCCAAATGATCGAGGGAAGAAACATTATTTTGCACAAATAAGAAGATAAGCATGCCTTTGCGAGAAACCAGCTGTAAAGAATTCCAAAAGTATTCGACTTTTTCTTCTTCCATGTGTCAATCATTTCATTCACAGTAGGAACCTGAGAAGCAATACCTCTGATTACATAAAGCTATTCAAAAGTAACATTCTTTTAGAAGCAACACCTCTGACAGATAATTTGATTGAGAGAAACCAACAATGTTGTGTCATACATGAAGATTTTGTGGGGTCAAAATGGCAACCCTGCTTGAACACAATTCCAAGAAAACAACCTGAATAAAAGGGGAAATGGCATGCCAGAAATCAGAATTAGTTTTTTCAGCCATATCTTGGGAAGATAAGAAAAACATCAATAAAGGAGGATTCTCTAAAGCAGGCAGCTAACCTGCTGAATGATCCATCAACCAAAGAAGTGATTGATGAGTTTCAAAGAGGAAAGCACCTGCGGTTTCAAGTATCTGATGACAGCCTGGACTTCCTCACATGACTCCTACAAAAACATAGGCAAGAGAAAATATTAAATTGTTGTTCTACAATGGTTGTTGCTAACATAAGCCACAAAACATTTATGCAATCGGTGAAGACAGAAGTTTATACAAAAAATCTTGTGAACTATAGCTAAAATTATTTCCCTAATTTATAAGACTATAATCCTCTAGCTTCCTTGATTATTATTATTACCATTTACTACTAAAGAAACACAGAATTGAATAAAGATTCACGAAGCAAAAGAAAACTTTGGTTCACCACAAAATTTTCATCATACTGTAGCTTATGTCTCCTAAAGAATAATACCACATTGATCCAAGCTCAAAATTCCTGTTCATTTCCTCTCATTCATACCAATCTTCACATACAATTAAGAAAGAAAACTAACAAGCGACTTATTGCCTTAACCAATTGCAACAAAAAGACTTTCTTTCCACTATGAATAAAAGAGATTCAGAAAACCAGGGGTAAAAGCCAAGAACTGAAAAACAACTTCAATTCAGGCAAAGATAGAATAACTTTTTTTTAAAAATAGATTCAATTTTTTTAATTAGGATAGAAAACAATGGACAAGAAAAGAGATCAAGAAACCAATATTTTCGTTTCAGGCAAGAAAACTAAAAAGTGACACTAAAAAGAGCCCATCTTAAGGGAAATTGAATATTGAAACCTGAATAGCTACGGATTGGATATCGAGACGACCTGAGAAACGTGGGCCGTTCCAACGAGGTAAACATCGCAGGAGCCGCCTTCCGCCGACGACTCGCACTCCAAGAACACGACGCCCTTCGCGATCTCTTCCGGCACAACCCTCTTCCTACCCGCTCCCAATTCCGTCGAACCCTCGGAATCCCCCAATCCTCCAGGAACCTCATGAATGGTAGCCAAAGCGAAGTCAACCCCGTCAGGCGGATTCGCGTCAGGGTTATAGCTAGGGTTTTGCGCAGCCTCCGGGGCGGAGGTGGTCGCGGCGGCCGAGGGGTCCATCGCTGGAGAGATGGGGAAGGAGGAAGAAGAGATGTGAGAGAGACGATTGGAGAAGGGTTTCAGTGGATGCGAAGGGCTCGAGTTTGGGAAGAGAGGTAGGACCGCGTAGTTTGCGGAGGGGAGAGGACGACGGCGTCGGCGAATCGAGCAAATGAGGCGAGACTCGGGCGAGTTGAAAAAGCGAGCCAAGCGGATCATGTGGATGTCTGGATGATGGACCCAAATATTCCATTAAGAAGCCAACAAACTATAAGGCGGATCAATGTGGATAAAGTGTGTCACTTATCACCATCTACGACATCTACATTGGGTTCCAATTCCAACGCCTAATTTGGGCTGGCATTATTTGTGTGTATATATATATACACACACACACATGAACAAATAAAAAAAAGTATGCTAAAACTGAGAGAAAGCAGAGCCTTTATTCTTAACAAAAGAAGAATTTAAACAAGAGCCAAGCTCACCCTTCAACATTTATGTATCCAGGGGTTATGGTGATTTAGAATCAGTTCTGTTCCTCTTTCTGTAAGCAAGAAGTGCTCCTAAAGCAGCATAGGAAAAGTAGCAGCTAGGTATGAGGTGGAGCCACTCATATGCTATCCTGGGATCAATAGTAAGGTATCAAAGGACACATGGAATCAAAGTAAGGAACATATCAATTCACATTCTGTCTCTCTAAATAGTCGCAAGAGAGAAGGCTATGCCCTTATTCCATGCTTAATTCCAATCTGGGAAGCCATCTTTAGCCCATTTAAGCAATCTCATTAGAAGATAACTACGGGTGGAGGACAAGGTAAGCATGATATTTGTCAAATTAACTAGACTTTTTTTTTATGCTTAAATGATAAATTGTAGTGGTGTAAGTATATTTCATTACCTTTAATTGCATGTCACATCACAGAGGCTCTCTTTTTTATTTTTATTTTTATTGGAGAAGCCATCCAAATCCTCTACAAATTTATAATTCGCAATGGATCCTGCACTGCACAAAGCAGCGACTCAGGGGGATGTCGATAGCTTAAAAGTTCTCCTCCAAGCTGACCCAAAGATCAACCTCTCCGTGACTCCACAAGATAACACTGCACTACATATTGCTGCAAGGCAAGGACACAATGAATTCGCCAAAGAGATGCTACATGAGGATATCACGCTCCTTGTGATGAAGAACGCCGATGATGACACCCCGCTGCATTTAGCGGCGAGGTTCGGACACGTCGATGTTGTCACCTCGCTGATCACCCACGCTACGATCTGGCCGTTCGACATCGAATCTGAGGAAGGGCCCCTAAGGATGACCAACAAGCTAAAGAACACTCCGTTGCATGAGGCGGTGATTAACCGGAGAAAAGATATTGCATTGATGTTGCTGCAGGATGACCCTAACGTGGGACATATAACTAACCTCAAGGAGGAATCGCCGTTCCACATTGCTGCAAGGGAAGGGCTGTTCTCCGTCGTCCAGGAAATCCTGAACCATCCATGGGTGGAGAAGCCGGAGGAGCTGGAGCCGCGGTTGTCAGGAATGGGCTCACCTCTGCACCAGGCTGTTCTCGGTGGTGATATTAGTAAGTAAATTTCTTGCCGGCTCTTTCGCCATCGTGTTTTCCAAAAGCTTAAGCTGATACATACATATTTTGTACCTTATGAGCCCTCAAATTATATTTTAATGGCCAACAACACGGACTGACAGATGTAAAATCACCATGATTACCAAAGCTTAAGCTGCTAAATAAAAGATGAATTTATATATCATCCTAAAAGCACTATAAAAGCTTCCGTTGTCAGCTCTTCATAGGCTTCTAGTCGAAAGCTCTCCTTAGGCTCTCCTTTCCGAGGAAGAAACCTCAACAACTGTTATTGCAAGATATTGTTGAGTGTTTCGCCTCCAAGAGCGAGGACAGATAAAGCTCTTCCTAGAACTCAGGTGAATCCACCCATCACTTCTAATAATTAAAGGAAGAATATGAGAACAAAATAGAAGGATCCCTTTTGCTTGCAGAAAATCATGGTCCACATTGTCGATGCCCTCGGTAGTGATTCACATAATTAAAGCTTCATTATTTTGGATATCTTGACAATTGGAAACTGTCAACTTAAGGAAAGGCAATCAATGGATGACCAATACTTATTGTCAGTTCTTCCATATATTGGCAGAAATTGTGGAGAAGCTCCTGGAGGCAAGAAGCGACTTCATCAAAGTTGTTGACAGCTCTGGCAACAATGCCCTTCATTACGCGGCACAGAAGAGCAGTGCTAAAATGGTAGAAATGCTACTGAAGAAAGAACCTTCCTTGGCGTACATCAAGAACCATGAGGGTCAGTCTCCTCTTCATTCAGCTGCTGCTTATGGATCAAACTCGGCAATCAAGGAGATCCTGAAGCAGTGCCCAGACACTGCAGAGCAAGTTGACCCAAACGGCCACAATGCACTTCATATCGCCGTTACGAACCGGAAAGTCAGCGCTCTCAAGTGCTTGTTGAAATACATATATCCGGAAGAAATCATAAACCAAGCTGATGTTGATGGCAATACTCCACTCCATCTCTCAGCGATGCATTCCAGAATACAGTCATCAATTTATCTGCTGAGGGACAAGAGGATTAATCCGTGCATCGTAAATAATGAAGGAAAGACAGCTCGAAGCATAATCGAATCGCTGACTGCAATGAATACTTATGAGGTAATACTTCCGCTAGGAATATCTATCTTTATATAGAAAATTTTTACCCCATTTATTTCAAATCCACAACTTAGACGCACTAAAAGGACCCAAGCCCAGACAGATATGAGAGGAAATTAATGTCGTCAGATATTAACTTGTCATTTTTACACAGTTAATTGGCCGATTTTGCTGTCCAATCATTGAAACCAACACAGTGGAAGATAATCCTATCAGCTGGTAGTAAACATTTTTATGTCAGGTCAGATCTCTGTTCATTTGATCAGATCCTAGAAAACTTAACTAAATTTTATATTGTTGCACATTGATATAAATAGCTTAAAAGAAAGAAAGGAACATCAAGATAAAGATAAACATATAATGTACAATGAATGCGTATCAATATTCCATTTTATCTATTTTTAAGATCATTTAAACCAATTGACCGCTTAAGGTATTGGTCAACCTGCAGTGATCCTAGTATACACTTTGATTTCTCAAAGTAGCTTTCCAAATTCAGAAGATGTGGAATCATATGTGTCTAGGAAAAGAAGTAAGAAATTGATTAAGATATAATTACCAATATCTGATTTAGTATCTAAAAGACTTTAGGATTGCTAAATTGTCTATCAGTCTCATTCTTTTCTGTCAGAGGTTAACAAAGATAAATTTGCTGCTGGGAAGTTGGAACTCCCAAGCCTCTTCTAGCACTTGGGTTCTGACAGTCCCATTCTTGCTCTCTTAAATGCGTACTCCATACTAACATGCTAACTCGACTTTTTGCTCATATTTAATTTTAGTCATATCAACAACTAACTTATTATCATATTAGATGTTCATCTGGAAGGAACTAAAGAAAATAGAATCGCAGAAATGCAAGAAGCAGCAATTACCTCCTGCAGCAAGGACACGTTCACTGCGAAAGAGCGACGAGTACTTTGAATTAAGTGTACAAACATACACTCTAGTAGCTGCGCTCATAGCCACTGTCTCCTTTTCTGCGATCTTCACTACACCTGGAGGCTATAACCAATCATTCGGAACAGCCATCCTCGGAGGGCGTCCTGCATTCAAGGTTTTTGTGATATCCAACACCATTGCAATGTGCAGCTCACTTATCGTCATCTTCTGCTTCATCTGGGCATGGGGAGATCCGGTGCGATTCATGCTCAATCAGCTACCTTGGGGTCACAGACTCACGGTGGTTGCATGCCTTGCAATGATAGTATCACTGATGACGGCAGTGCATTTGGTGGTTTCTGCTGACTCCCTTTGGTTGGCATATATCGTGATCCTGATTGGTTGCAGCACTCCCGTCATAGTGTGGCTCATATTAGGCCATGAGGTTTTGTACGTTCCATTGTAGAACCGTACCGATCGACAAGGCTTGCATGCTTGGAGAGAGTTTCTATTTAATTATTTTTCCTTTCTTTCTTATCTATTGAGTAAACGAACTTGCATCAAATTGCCCAGTAAAGGTCCAAATGGAACGTTTGTCCTTTCGGTGAACTAAAGAATTCTCGTCTGCCGAGTTGCTCCAGTCGGCCCCCTCTCCGGTCGGCATCCTGCGGAGCGGAGCCCTTTCAGGTCTTTGCAGTGCTTGGTCAGAGTTTTTCAGTTGGCCTAGTTTTTGTCCTTGGCCATGGTCTTGGTTGTTTGGTGCTGTGGGTTTTGGGGTTTCACCGCGGCCTGTCCCATGTCTGCGTGCTGGTGGCTGCTGTGTCTCGTGCTTGTCAGGATTTTGGTTTTCGGAAGGTCTTGCTATTAATGCTTCAAGATCATTGCTTCATCGAAGAGAAGCTTATACTAGCTAGCCAATAATGCATTAATGCTCGGGTGTTTTATCATACAGAGAACTTATTTGCCCTTGGGTCTTTGATATTTTCATTTTCTTTATAGCGCTACTAGAGGATCTCTCTTCAAAATATCCCATATCCTTATCTTTCTTTGTGTCGTCTCTAACTCGGAAAACTTTGATAAGAATTAGCGAAACTACTCTGCCTTCCTTTGACCATATATACCCATATACTACTCAAAAGTGATATTTGCAGCGTATACCCTTCTAAATCTCTTATTTACAATCTACCCTCCTAAAATATCTCATTCACGTATACTTCTTCTAAATGTGATATACCTGTATATCTTTCAAAAAATTATCGTTTTCTACGTATTAAAACCCCTCAAACATAATTAAATTTTAAGGAATTTGTATCAGTTACTATTTATATTTTATTTATTTTATGATTCAATTCCCACATTGCCTTTAAAAATTTTATAACCTAGATTTTTTTTTAAATTTTTATTTAACATCCTTACATTAACTAAATTTACTGTTTCCTCCGTCTAACAGACTGCTCAGCAGTGAGCTAATTTGAAGTAGGCTCAAAAGTGATACCAATATTTACTTCTTCTTTTTTTTGATTAAATGAGCTGTATTTAGCTATTGATGATTGGCTCCGGTGGGTTAAAGCCCACTTGGCCCAAAGCATACATATCCGGTGGGTTTAGGCCCACTTCTCCCAAGTCATACAGTTCTTGAGGGATTGGGTCCCCCTCTCGGATCGATCCGACCCGGGTGTTGCACCCAATCCCCTCATCGCCGCCCAATCGGCCACCCCGTTACACCTTCTCCCTATGTGCGCTACAGTACACTCCACAACTCTCTCCAGTTGGTTTTTACACTCGCGGATGATACCTGCGATCTGCCACGGAGACGGCGTTTCCTCCTTCAGTATCTTCACCAGGACCTCTGCATCCACCTCCACGTCCACCGGCTGCTCTGTCCGGAGAAGGCTCAGCCCCATTCGAAGCGCCCAAGCTTCTGCATATAGCGGTGACACTGCCGGTGCTGGCTCCCATCGAACTATTATAAGCTTCCCTCTGTCGTCTCTGACAACAGCCCCCGCTCCTGCTTGGCAAGCTTGGACGCGGAAAGCTCCATCAGTGTTCAGTTTGACTCGCCCTTCCGATGGTCTTCTCCACTCGCTCTGCTCTTGTCCCGCCGCCGTTACAGCGTTTGACGTCTCCGCCGCATATTCATTAGTCATGAACAAGCCCCGTTTTCGCCACAGCGGATGTCTCCTCCCTGTTCTCTCCGAAAACCACTCAGTTGCGCTGTTTCCATATACCCTAGCACGTGGTCGCTATTAGCACCCGTATGTAATCGTCACTCACTGTACTCCTCCCCCAAGCCGTAGTTATCCACTCCGGGGTCACTGCGTCGCACATCTCCACTGCCTCCGGTAGCATCTTATCCAGCTTGGCCCACACCTCTTTGCTGTATCTGCAGCCATAGAACAGGTGATCAATGGTCTCTCTGAACAGACCGCACAGGCTGCACCTGTCATCTCCACCTACTCGCACTGCATGCAGCATTCCCTTAGTAGGTAGTCTCCCCCATAGGAGTTTCCAGCAAAACGTCTGCACTCTCGGCGCCACCTTTAGCTTCCACAGCCCCCTCCAGCCCGGCCACTCTTCCTCCTCAGTTGGTTTGAGGAATCTATAAATGGAGGAAGGCTTCGGGCTCCCCAACGTGTGTGGCCACCAGATCCATTTATCCTTGACTCCCGCGGTAGCCAGGGCGGTGCAGACTATTCCAAAAGCCAGCTCCAGCCCAGCTACTCCCACCAGATTGTGGCCGCTGTTTGATCTGCTCCGTAGTACCTCCGCCACTGAGAGCTCCATGCTCATCATGTTTCATCAGCCCAACAAAAAGTGATACCAATATTTACGCCCAAATGTTTTTAATTCCATAGCTCACAAAGTGAGCAGATGGAATCCACGCCCAAGCCAAGATTGTGAAGATACACTTTGGATGACACTCTTCCCCACGTCTATTTTTAATTGAACAATTTGACCCGCGGAACTGATATCGAGTTTCCACATAATTTCCCACCCATGCCATGAGTTTATTTCAGTAGAAAATGGGTAATCTGATCAAATTTAATTATTTTATTTATTACTCTAACCATCACAGTCAAATATTATCTTATTCTATATTTTTTATCTAATAATTATTCTAATTTTTCGACCAAATGCCCACAACTAAATTGAGATAAACTTTAAGATAAGTCTTTATTTTATTTTAATCTCATTTTTTTTGCTTATTCCAAATGAGCCCATGCACCCATCTAATAGGATTCTATCCAACACCCAATTCATATCCCGATCTCGATTCCAATTCCGATCCCTAACACTAACGCACTGCTTAGATGGGTTGCCAATCACCACATAGTTATGCATATAAAATGTCTCATATATATAACATGTTGTTGATCGCATAAGATTTTCTACACGGTCTCTAAAGTGAAACAGATAAATCATTGTGTCATGCACATTCTATTTATCAAGCTCAGACTTTGTTATACACTTCGAGTTCATAAGTTGATTCACTAAACGAAAATATCAAGATGAGCACACATACCCAAAAAAAAATGAGACAAGAAAACAAGTATGCGTGAACTGAGAGAAAGTACAAGGCTAAAGCTTTATTCTTAACAAAATAACATCTTAAAGGAGAGCATACATAGCTCACCCAGCGGTTATGAAGTTTTAGCATCAGTTGTGTTCCTCTTTCTGGAAGCAAGAGGTGCTCCTAAAGCAGAGAGGAAAAGATAGCAATTAGGTATGAGGTGGAGCCGCTGATGTACTATCCTGGGAACAATGGTAAGGTATCAATAGAACACAAGGAATCCAAGTAAGGAAAATACCAATTCACGTTCTGTGTCTCTATATAGTGGCCAGAAAGAAGGTTTTACCCTTATCCCGTGCTTCATTCCAATCTGGGGAGCCATTTTTAGCCCGTTTAAGCAATCTCATAAGAAGATAACCACGGGTGGAGGACAAGGTAAGCATGACGTTTGTCAAATTAACTAGACTTTATTTTTTCTGTTTAAATGATAAATAGTAGTGGTGCAAGTATATTTCATTACCTTTCATTTCATGTCACATCACAGACGCTCTCTTTGTTTTGATTGGAGAAGCGATCCGAATCGTCTCCTAATTTATAATTGGCAAGCATGAATCCTGCATTGCTCAAAGCAGCGACTCTGGGGAATGTCGGGAGCTTAAAAGCTCTCCTCCAAGATGACCCAAAGATCATCCTGTCCATGACTCCACAAGATAACACTGCAGTACATATTGCTGCAAAGCTAGGACACATGGAATTCGCCGAAGAGATCCTAAAGGAGGATACCAACCGCCTTGCCTTGTGGAAAAACGCCGACGGTGATACCCCGCTGCATTTAGCGGCGAGGTTCGGACACGTCGATGTTGTCACCTCGCTGATCAACCACGCTACGATCTGGCCGTTTGACATCAAATCTGAGGAAGGGCCCCTAAGGATGACCAACAAGCTAAAGAACACTCCGCTGCATGAGGCGGTGATTCACCGGAGAACCGATATTGCAATGAAGTTGCTGCAGAATGACCCTGACGTGGGGCATATAACTAACCTCAAGGAGGAGTCGCCGTTCCACATTGCTGCAAGGGAAGGGCTGGTCGTCGTCGTCCAGGAAATCCTGAATCATCCATGGGTGGAGAAGCCGGAGGAGCTGGAGCCGCCGTTGTCAGGAACGGGCTCACCTCTGCACCAGGCTGTGCTCGGTGGTCATATCAGTAAGTAAACTTCTCGCCGGCTCTTTTGGCATCGTGTTTTCCGAAACCATGGCTGATACACGCATATTTTATACCTTATGGGCCCTCAAATTACATTTTAATGGCCAATAACACGGACTGACAGATGTAAAATCACCATGACTACCAAAAGGTTAAAGTTAAGCTGCTAGATAAAGAAGAATTTGTATCTTATATTCCGATATGGGCTTGAAATTATAAGCTTCATATATGTCACCAAACAGGAGGTTTTTGTAAAATCTAGTGCACACTATATATATAAATTATATGAACTATATAATAACAAAATATATATCAACTATAAAAAAATATATGCACTTAGTTTTATATACTAAATTAAAAAATTAAATATAATTAAATTGCAAAAGCCCCCCATCAAATAATCTCAAATGATAATGAATATATAAATCATGCACCTCTATCTTGATTTTGATAACACAGATCATAATAAACAGAAATTGTTACATTTCACAAGGGTTCTGTTCCATTATCATCACAGTGAATCCAGCCATCACTTATAATAATTTAAGGAAGATAATGAGAACAAAGTAGAAGGATCTCTTGTGCTTACAGAAAATCAAGGTCCACATCGTTGATGTCCTTAGTAGTGATTCACATAATTAAAGCTTCAGTATTTTGGACATCTTCACATTTGGAAACTGTCAATGCAAATATAGGCAATTAATTGATGACCAATACTTGTCAGTTCTTCCATATATTGGCAGAAATTGTGGAGAAGCTCCTGGAGGCAAGAAGCGACTTCATCAAAGTTGTTGACAGCTCTGGCAACACTGCCCTTCATTATGCTGCACAGAAGAACAATACTAAGATGATAGAAATGCTTCTGAACAAAGAACCTTTCCTGGCATATATCAAGAACCATGATGGGCAATCTCCTCTTCATTCAGCTGCTGCTTATGGATCAAACTCTGCAATCAAGGAGATTCTGAAGCAATGCCCAGACACTGCAGAGCAAGTTGACCAAAATGGTCAAAATGCACTTCATATCGCTGTGACGAACCGGAAAGTCGGCGCTCTCAAGTGCTTGTTGAAATACATAGAACCGGAAGAAATCATAAACCAAGCTGATGCTGAAGGCAATACTCCACTCCACCTCTCAGCAATGCATTCCAGAGTACAGTCATCAATTCATCTGTTGAGGGACAAGAGGATTAATCCGTGCATCGTAAATAACGAAGGAAAGACAGCTCGAAGCGTAATCGAGTCGCTGGATGAAATGGAAACTTATGAGGTAATTATCCCGCCAGGAATATCTATCTTTAAATTTTAGCCCTACCCATTTATTTCAAATTCACAGCATACTCGCACTAAAAAGGACCCAAGTCCACATATGAGAGGAAATGGTAAAACAAAAAATTATTGTCAGATATTAACTTGTCAAATTTACACAATTAATTGGTCGTCTATGCAATCATTGAAACCAACACAGTGAAAGATAATCCAATAAGGTGGTAATAAACATCTTTATGTCACAGGTCAGTTATATGTTCATTTGATCAGATGTTAGAACATCAAATTAGAAAAGAAAATTTTATATTGTTGCACATTGATATAAATAAATAAATGAACGAAAGAAGCATCGAGATAAAGATTGGTCTCACTTTATTATACAAATTTTACCAAATGTATAAAGTACAATGGATGGGAATCAATATTCCACTTTATCTATTTTTAAGATCACTTAACCAATTGACCGCTTAAGATAGAAGTATATCAGGTTGGTCAACCTGCTGTGATCCTAGTATACACTCTGATTCCTCAAAGCAGCTTTCCAAATTCTGAAGATGTGGAATCATGTGTGTAGGAAAAGATGAAAGGAATTGATTAAGACATAATTATGAATATCTGATCTAGTATCTCAAAGACATAGGGATTGCTATCAGTCTCATTCTTTTCTGTCAGAGAGCAGATTAACAAAGATAAATTTGCTGCTGGGAAGTTGGAACTCCCAACCTCCTCTACCACTTGGGTACTTCATTGGGTACATCTGGCAGTCCCATTCTTGCTCTCTTAAAAAGAATGCCACACTAACATGCTAACTTGATTTTTTGCTCATATTTAGTTCCAGTCATATTGACAACTAACTTATTGGCATATTAGATGTTCATTTGGAAGGAACTAAAGAAACAAGAATCGCAGAAATGCAAGAAGCAACAATTACCTCCTGTAGCAAGCAAACGGTTATTGCGAAAGAAGAATTCGATGAGCAATGACTACTTTGAATTAAGTGTAGAGACATACACTCTGGTTGCTGCACTCATAGCCACTGTCTCCTTTGCTGCAACCTTCACTATGCCTGGCGGCTATAACCAAATTTCTGGTACAGCCATCCTCGGGAGGCATCCTGCGTTCAAGGTTTTTGTGATCTCCAACACTATTGCCATGTGCAGCTCACTTATCGTAGTCTTCTGCTTCATCTGGGCATGGAGAGATCCGGTGCAATTCAAGCTCAAACAGCTAATTTGGGGTCACAGGATCACAGTGGTTGCATGCCTAGCAATGATAGTATCACTGATGACGGCGGTACAGTTGGTGGTTTCTGCTGACTCCCGTTGGCTCGCATATATAGTGATCCTGATTGGTTGCAGCACTCCCATCATAGTGTGGCTCATATTAGGCTTTGAAGTGTTGTTCATTCCATTGTAGAACTGTACCAACAAGGCTTGCATGCTTGAAGATAGTTTCTGATTTTTCTCTTTCTTATCTATTGAGCAAACAAACTTGTATCAAATCGCTCAGTAAAGGTCCAAATGGAATGTTTGTCCTTCCGGTGAACTGAAGATCTTGTATTGGTATGCCAGCTGAAAACACATAGAAAAGAATAGCAGCATTGGCGATCAAAAGTTTCAATGGTAAGTGGAGAAGAGTAATTGGCCTGAGATGGGTTGGGAAGTTCAAGAATAGAAAGAAGTTTTTACAGTGGTACTCTTATTGATCACCTGAGAAGACAAAGGTTGAGCAGTAAATGCAAATTATGACTCCACTATTCCCTAGCAACATTTTTTGTCACAAGTTTCAGTCCTTGTGTGATTAAACCTCACAACTGAGTTGGACATGATCCATTGCAGCAAGAAATTATGCTAAGTCCTGTGACATCAATCAAGACAATGACATTTATGGTGGAAGTGGGGGTTTTGAAATTCTACAAATAGTTGCATCAGATTCTTATCTGAAGCTCTGAAGTCAAATAATTTCGGTCTCATCTTATCTACAATAACCCCATTTGTTAGAAAAAGAAAGGCAGCACTCTCAGTATCAGATAACTGTTTTGGATAATTGCAAACCGTGTTGGTTAAATTAGAGGATTCACGTAGAACAAAAGATAAGACTGAAAAAGGTTGATATGTAAAAGTGGTTCAAACTCCAGAACTTAAGTGTTCAAATTTTAAGCTTAGTAAGGTTTCAAGTTTTAATTTCAAATATGCACATCAGGTCCTGCTTCCGCTACTATTGGGCTCTTGCGATTTCATCCAACAACTGCTAGAGACAGACACAATCTGCCTAATTTGTAATAATGAGTTTCAGTTAAAAGAAGCATGCATTAGTCTCATTGGTCTTCTCATCCAACAGATCTTGTTTCGTTTTCTATTGGCATTATACATAGCCATGCTCTCCCTCAGTGCAAATTACAAATGACATTCATCAAGTAGAAACTCATTCCATAAAGCATCATATCTTTCATGCAAAACGACTCTCATATCTGTTAGTTCTTCCTAATAATATTCTGTGACAAGTCAATCAGAATGGCTTATTTGGTCTGTGACAAGCCAATGCTATAAAATTAAAGTTAAGATTCTTTATTAAAAATCTCATAATTTACACTAAAGCTTATAGATAAAAACTAGACATATAATATGAATACAATTTTATTTAAAACATAATTTATCAATTACATAAGTATAAATAAGACCTTAAAATTCTTAATCGGAAGCTTTACGTTGACAACGTAAATTACTTATTCATAGTTGCTCATGAAATACGGATCTAAAGGATCATTTCTGTGAGGAGTAATACTCAAAGTTTCCATTTAAATCCCATAGCCTATGACTACTCTGTCAAGGCAAATGAAATAGACGGGATAGCCTTGCAGTTGAACTATCACTACTTGCTCATGAAGTGACGGTGAACTTGTTCATCTTCTTTTATATTGGCCTGTAAGAGTCTATTTTTCGGTAAAGGAGCTTGTAATCAAGCCTAAGTAAAGCATACAATTTCATTACTTGCCTGCAAACTATTTATCACAAACACAGGATCCATCTCTATCACATTTTTATTGATAAATTAAATTCTAATGGTAAATCTCTGGTTCAGCATCTTTCTTGCCCCTTTTGGTTATTCCTTATGTAATTGGGGTTCTAGGTGAACTATAATTTCACACAATAAACCAACCATAGTTGTATTTAAAAATACAACTATTATCTTAACTGTTTTACAAATTTTATTACAAATTTTACAACATAGGTAAATCTCTGGTTCAGCATCTAACTGTTTCGATTGTATTTAAAAAAAAAAAATACAAAGAGTTGTAAAATTTGAATGATGGCAAGGAGTCATCTCTCCCAGGATCCTAATTTGGCTCGAGCGCAATGCTTTATAGAGTCCGTGATATCCGTATCCAATAGAAAGATTTATGAAATTTACAATCATTATCCGGAGGTGTTTCTGGATCTGGATAGAATCTTTGCCCATAATTCTATACGATATCAATGCAAACTACTTAAAGATAAGGAAAGAGATTAAAAGAATGCCATCCGACTAATGTATGCCACGCTATCGGTGGATGAAGAGTTCATAGAAGAGAATAAACTCCAAAGATAAAAAAGGCGGAATAAAGAAGCAGACTTAAATCAAGCTACAACGGACGAGAAGAGAGAGACGTAGACGGCGAGTCTATTCCAATATCCGATCACAAGCGTCTTCGCCTATCTCCCTCTTCCTTCTCGCATAAAGGAGAAAAAAAGACGCTTTCTTTTCCCCCCCAATTCACCTAATTCTACGGCGACTGCATGCCTCCTAAAAAGTTGCGATTTTTAAGCTACCCAGTTCGTTTTTCTCTATCCTGAACCGAACCAAGAGAGAAAACTTTGATTTTGATACGGACTTTGTGTAGGTTTTTGGGGGATTCTTGTTGGAGATGGAGATGGAGATGGAGATGGAAATGGAGATGCTGGTAACCTAAAGTGTTTCGGCTGTTTCTTCTTGGGAAGAAAAGGAACCAAAAAAAAAGCAGCCTGGGGTTATGATCGCAAGTATTTTACTTGGGCTCTTCTCTTTTGGAAACTTGGAAGGTTTTGGGGGAAATATAGGATGAGGAACGATGCCCCGAAGAGAGATGGCCAGAGCAAGAATGGGCTCTTCTCTGTCCGCTCCCTGTCGAATTATATGAGGATCATGTCTTCGGGCGCGTCGACCGCTGCGTCCACCTTACGTTCGGCTGGGGCGTCTCTCGTGTCCTCGATCTCCAACGATGATGCTGGCCGTGATCAGGTATCGGAAGTTGATTTCATCTTCTTGTTTTGTTCGAGTTCGAGCCGTTTTGATTTGCTGAGCTGAAATTAGTCAAATTCATATGTTTGTTCTGTATATATTTTTGAACTAGGAATTAGGTTGTGATTGTATTATAAGACTATCTGCATGAGACAACTGTCTCTTCTGGTGTATGTGGCGATTAATATACAGAGTCTTGTAATCAATAAAAATTTTGCCTCATTTCATGAGGCTTTATGCATGAAATCGGAAACCATTTCTCTCGTTGAGAGTTGAACGTTTTAGTGTTTTAAGTAACCAAATGATGTCAGGCAGTGCCTAGCTGCCTTGATTTGTTATGCTTTGGGTGCAACTTGTTGTAGCTAGTCAGTTTAATTATCAGGAATTTATTAGTTGCAAGAATGTCTTGTCTCTTTGGTTTTTGAATTTCTTGATGTACTTTTCTGATATAATTGGTTAACATAAAGTGTTGATTTAGTGCTCACTACTCAATATATATACTGCAATAGTTTTTGCAAGTGATTCAATTTATGTCTTGCATCTATTTTGTAGCAATTGGAAGTGTTTGCTGTTAGTTGACTCACATTTGTTCATAGTTTTGGTGTTGGTTAAAAGGTGTATTGGGCTGGGTTTGACAAATTGGAATGTGAGGGTCAAGTGCTTCGCCAAGTTCTGCTGCTGGCTTTTAGGTTGGGCTTCCAGGTTTGGGATGTTGAACATGCTGATGATGTGCGGCAACTAGTATCCAAGCATGATGGTCCTGTATCATTCATGCAGATGCAAAAGAAACCACTCACATCTAAGATATGTGAGGATAGGTTTTCTGATGTTCAGCCATTGCTAATAATTTCTCGTGATGGGTCTTTCAGTGGTAGTAGAAACAATTCTGAGATTCTTAGTGGTCCTTGCAATGAAACTACCAATGATTACCAAAATCTGGAAAGTGAAAACTTGTTTCCTGCATTTGTCCATTTTTATTCCTTAGGAGCTCATGATTATGTGCACGTCTTGAAATTCAGATCAGCTGTTTATTCGATAAGGTGCAGTTCTCGGGTAGTTGCTATATCTCAAGCTTCCCAGGTATGTATGTTTGTCCAATTATCCAAGTATGGCATTTCGAAGCTTAGAACTAAGATGAAAGGGAACTATGTTGCAGATACATTGTTTTAACTCTGTGACGCTGGAGAGAGAATATACTATTCTTACAAATCCTATAGTTTCAGCAATTCCTGGATCAGGGGTTACAGGTTATGGACCACTTGCAGTGGGATCTAGATGGTTAGCCTATAGTGGAAGTCCTGTGGCAATCTCAGATTCTGGTCGTGTCAACTCTCAACTTTTAAGTCCTACAAGTGTGTCATTACCTCCTCCAGATGGAAGTCTGGTGGCACTCTATGCAAAAGAATCAAGCAAGCAACTAGCTGCTGGTATAGTTACAATTGCAGATATAGGATATAAGAAGCTGTCAAAGTATTGCTCAGATCTTCTGCCTAATGACAATCGTTCTATAAAGATAGGCAACTCTAGCACCAAAGATAATGGTACTATGAATGAGCATACATCTGATGATGAAAATGCTGGGATGGTATAAATTCGAGATATCATACTTTTCTAAGATATTCTTTGATGTGCTTAATATTTGTCATTCCATTATGATAATTGCCATTTTTTACATATGCAGGTCATAGTTCGAGATATTGTTTCTAAGTCAGTTGTCGTTCAATTTAGGGCACATACTAGTTCTATCTCTGCATTATGCTTTGATCCTAGTGGGACTTTACTAGTTACTGCTTCTATTCATGGTCGTGACATCAACATATTCTGTATTATGCCTTCTTTACAAGGAAGCTCACAACGATCTGATGTTAATGGGACGTATGTACATCTATACAGGTTGCAACGTGGCATCACAAATGCGGTAGATATGCCTACAAATTGATTGTCTTCGCTCTTAGACTATACTTTCTTATTTCTAAAACCGTTTCCTTTCATGTATACCAGATTATAAAAGACATCAGTTTTAGTGATGATAGTCAATGGGTAATGATTAGTTCCTCAAGGGGAACTAGTCACTTATTCTCACTATCTCCTTTTGAAGCAAGTGCAAATTATCAGATCAGTGAGAACAACTGTGCAAATAACAACTATATGATGCATCCGACTTCTAAGACAGTTTTCCCTTGCTCTCAGACATCATCCTCTTTAAAGCTCCATGAGGACAGCCTTTCCACATCTGGTGCTCCAGTCACACTGTCTGTGGCAAGCAGAATAAGAAATGGGAGTAACGGGTTGAAAAGCGCTGTCCGTGGTGCTGCAGCATTTGCTACAGGTGTGGTCAGTCCAATTTCGGGGGCTATTGCATCAGCCTTCCACAACTCTGAGGGCTATCCCAACAATTGCTCAATGTGGAGAAAATACTACTTACTTGTGTTCTCCCCTTCTGGCTGTGTTATTCAGTATGTCTTGCATCACCCACAAGTGCAAGATTCTGGCATGGATATTTCTGGGTTTAGTGCTGGTTCTCATGGATCATCGAAAGAAACTGATACAACCTTTGTTGTTAGAGCACTTCAGAAATGGGATATATGTCACAAGAGAAACAGAAGAGATAGTGGGGATAGTGTTGATATATATGGTGATCAAGGGAATGGAGAAAACATTAATGTCTTCCAGAAAGGGGTTAATAAGGGAACTAATCTCAGTCATGTTAATAGTGGTTGCGACTCAAAACTGAAGATTAGTGCTGCAGAGAATAATCACTTGTACATATCTGAGATGGAGTTGCAGATGCATGCAGTCCAGGTTCCACTATGGTCAAAATATGGGGTACTTTTATGGTCTGCTCATGCCTTGTAGTGATAATTTTTGTACCCTAATTTAAGGTAGCTCACCATGTTACTTTCTTAGCAGATATGCTTTCAAGTGATGATGGATGAAAAGATGGAAGTTGACAATAGTAGTGCAGTTGGCAGGGAAATTGAAATAGAAAGGATCCCTACTCGGACAATTGCAGCAAGGTCAAAAGATCTCAGACCAGTTTTTGATTGTTATCGAAGATCCAGATCTCAACAAGTGAGGTGCGCTTTGGATTGTATGAAATCTTTCTCTCCTCAATCTATGCATGTTCCGGGATGCCATATTAAAAATTCATGCCATTGTTTCCTCTCCTTTTGGTTAGAATGTTGGTTTGTTTGGTGTTTCTTCTTTCCTATCTAATATCCATGATTGGATGGTGTTGCTACTAAATAATCTTCTATTTTTCACAGTGTAAGTACTCTTGATATTAACATAAAAGGACAACCTTTGTGCCAAAAGTCTGGACTAACAGAAGATGGGAGACCTTCATGCAGAAGCAGTTGCAGTTCTTCAGAGTGCATGTGTGGAAGTGCTGCTGTCGCTGATCGATCTAATGTAATTGACGAAAATAGTTGGGTTTCTTACCCAACAGGCATTTACGAAGGTGCTATAAGTAAAGGGACAGCCAACCCACATGCTAGAACTTGAAACTTGAAAGCCAACTCGACTTTGTAGATATTGTGAGGGCATGAAGGTGGATTCCAGATAAGGTTTGTAAATAACAGAGAAGACAGAGATGGAGACCCACTTCCGGACATGATAATGATGATGATTTAGGTAACCTTTTGAAGAAAACTCAGTTGTCCAACCATAATATGTTGCTGCTGCTGATGATGTCTAATTTATGGTTTTGAGTTTGTTATATAATGCACAAAGAATTTACATGCTCATCAGTGTAGTGTCCTGCTTTACTAATTGCAGCAGTTCACTTATCCCACACTGGCGGCAATTAGATTTGTGAATAATTGGTCCTTGAAGAACTTTCCTGGCAAATTCCACTCATCTCGCTCTGCATAGTGGAATTAGTCCCGTCTTGGAGTCTTTATTCTCCTAGATTGACTACTGATATGTTTGTTGTAGCAGTTGCACTCTCTGTATATTGTGGACTTCTTTCCCTGTACAGAATCTTGAGATTTTTTTTTACGTGCTTACAGGTACTCATAGCAGATGTTTCATAAACAATGATGATATTCCTCATGTGTTAGCATCCATTCTCAGGAGGTGTTGACCACTTGTTTACTTACATTGGCACAAATGATGGAAGTGTAAGAGGTGGGTTCAATTGTGAAGTGAGAGCTTCCAATATTGCATAGTTCAGGTGCTCCATCTGGAAGCATTTATAAATAACAAATTTGTTGATTATATCTCCAAGAATCATCTATAATGCAATAATGAAAATGATTGAAGTGCTTGTTAGTATAGTTGGTTGCTGCTTGATTGCTAAATCAACAACTGGACTTCCTACTGCCGTGCTTGAATAGATTTTCTGAAGAATGTCTTGCAGTTTATTTAGGTTTGGTAGTAACCATGCGTAGATTGCAGGAAATTGAAGAAATCCAATAAGAACTTTCTTGTACCATTGGTCGTGAAACTAGCCCTCTGAAAATAAGTACAGGAATATACATATGCAAAAGAAGAGGAAAAAAAAAGGAAATTTTTTTTTATGCCCAATCAAATGTTTGAACACCATTTTCTCTACATACAATCCTGTGTGTTGGATTCAAATTACAATCATCTTCAAAAAATTCATGCAACACAATGCATGCTTCAGCTGATGCCTTGGGTATCAGTGACAACTGCCCTCGAAGAATTCTCATAGCTAAGCTGTCATCACATCTTTTGGTATGATCAGAAGCTTGAGAAGCAACTAGAACAAGAGATTCTAAGACAATAGCATTCCCTAGGAGGAACTTCACCAATCGCAGCTCAGTAATGGACCCTCGAAAGTTGCTAATTTTGATCAGCTTGAGATGGCTGAAGGCAACGTCAGGTGCAATTTTTGTAATCGTCACCGTATCTGCAACACCGATTGGATCTTCCATGTCAACCATAAGCTGCAAGGTTCAGCATGATTGTGTTAGAATATTCATAGAAATAGAAGAAATTGAAAGCAAATAGAACATGAACATACTTGAATGAAAAGCTTCTCAAGAAATGGAGACGGACAATGCTCAAAGAAGGCAAAGATGCATGTCAGATGTTCTTCACTTATCGAATCCATTGCAAGCTGTAGCTCTTGTAGGTTTTGCAACTGGATCGGGAAATACTCATCGTCGTCGTATTCTGTAGCTAAAGCTAGATCCTAAATGGATTATGAATTGCTACATCAATTGACAGATCTTAAAACTGATTGAGAGAGAGAAAAAAAGAAGAAATAACACTTAGGAAGACATTGAGCACGAGAAGTACCATGAGAGCAGCACTGCTAAGAGTCAGGATCTTAACGTGTGCAAGGTCAGTTAACAACGTAACATAGTCGTTGTCAGTTACTCGAATTGTCGAGCAGATATGCGCATCAACCAATGCAGAAATGTTGTTGAAATGATATGGTGCAGAAAGCCTTCCATAGAGGATAAGAGATTGGAGGTTAGGAGCTGATATCTCCAATTCAGTGCTTGGCAAACAACCTACCAATGTCAAGCTTCTAAGTCGGATGTCAGGGCCCGAGATCTTGATATCGACGAGAAGTGCACAATTCCTCAGGATCAAGCTTTCGAGGAACGGACTATTGAGCAAAATTATTTGGAGCATTTCATCTGTAAACTCTATGTAACTCAGAGAGAGCTCGCGGAGTCCTTGAAAACATCTCAAATCTATAGGGCCAGTGAACTCGCAACGGCTTAGATACAAATGAGTCAAGGAATTGCACTGGAACAGACAATTTGGTAGCTTGAATGGCCATCTTTCATCAATATATATACCGTTGTGTGTTATACCTTGTGACAAGTCTAAGTCAAGCACCTTAACTCCTTTGCTTACTGCAAAACTGATCCAGCTCTCTATGTCTGGCATGAAGAGATCAAAGGGAGAGAAGAGAATGCGGAACTTCTCGAGCTTTCCATCGCCATGCAGTGGCAGATACCGGTTGACGGTCGTTGCAAATTGTTCCGGAGATTGGCTGCAAGAGAATTCCTCACCAAAATCTAGTACGGTGGCAAAGATGATGCAGTGCTCATACAAAGATCTCCATCTCCTCGAGAGAGCGCTGGTTCTTATGGCTGACTTGAGAGGCACCATAGAAAGGATGGAATGAAGGATATCATCAGGGAGGCTGCTGATTCTGTCTTGAGCTCTCCCCATGTTTTGCCTCTTCAATCCTGGGCTGGTGGCCATGGTGTTCATACATACCATTGGATGGCTTCTCAATATGTACTTGTCCTCTTTGAGGACTTTTGTCAAACAGTTGTTGGCAGGCCATTCTTCCTTTGGAAGATTCAATATTAAAAGAGAAAAGGGAAGAGGGGATGACACAAAATCGACGCTAAACCCTGCCATTCTTCCTTTGAAAGATTCAATATTAAAAGAGAAAAGGAAGGTGGGTGACATAATTGATGTTTGGAAAATTTGGATATGATATCCTATTTTATAACAAAATTATAGTTTACACTATAAATTTTTACTATTTATAAATTAAATTTTATAATTTAGTAAATATGTATAAAAAAATATTTTACTGTTAGATGTGTTGATTAAACTTAATTAAGTATTTGAGTTAAGTTAACTATACTAAAAAAATTACAAATATACCTTCAACTAAGTCATACTAAAGATATTTTAGTTATTTTAAAAATAAAATATTTATATTTAATAGAATATTCTTACAGTGTTAGTTCAAATCTAATTCAGAATATTAACATAATTTATAAATAATAAAAAATAAAAAATATAAATTATAATTTTATTAAAAAAATAGGGTATATATGCAAATTTATAATCTATGCAATATGAATTAGTCTGCAAGAGAAGAATACAAAGGTCAAGGTTCTCTTCGTTGGAAAGAAAAATTTGATAAAAATTCTTGTAGTGGTACGCACGCATACGTTGGATGGTACACAAAACAAATATCGGGTGCAAAATAATAAAATTGGAGTGATGGCCATTCTATTCAATTGATTTAATTTTCTGGCAACAGATAAAGGTCAAAGTTGTTGTTGGGTTTGTAGTATCAAACTCACATAATCATCAAATCATGTACTTATTTGGATGGGCTCAATAGACTTATGGAGCCAGTTACTCGTTTGAGTTAAGTGAGAAGCTATGTATAAGAGAGCTTGTGTTATGATAATATGATAGAGTTGATAGATAAGAGCTAATAGCAGTGGAAACTAGAGTTACCTTCCAAGATAACACTTTATAAAAGGGGAAGTGCCGTTTTCCTTGTGCATTTGCCTCAGTTTTACAAACAAACTTAGCTAATTTTTTTTGTAAAATTTTAGAAAACCATTCATTTTATTCTCAATGTTTACAGGAAGACTGTTCTAACCGAATTAATCAGCAATATTTACTTCAAATTGTTGTCTGATATTTAAGTGCAGTAAGAATTTTATTGCGAGATAATAAGAATTTATGCTGTACTCTTTTAAATCATAATTCGAAGAGAAAATGTTTTTTGATTAGTTTTTTCTTGCACATAGCTAATTTCAAGTCTAATTATATGATTAAGCTTTTGAAGTAAGGTCTGATTCAAGATATAGAAACTAATATAATAATATTAAATTATTATTTCTGAGTCTTATTCAGTTTGATTTGAAATTAATTTTGAGCTTATTCTAAAGATCAATCTTAATTCTACTCATTTTTGACGAGAGCTTGATTGATCCCGAACTCGATAGATATACCTGAGGACGAAAAGAGACTCCTGTTCATATTTCATACTTCAGCCAATGACTTCTCACCATATGTGCGTGATGACTGATGACTTTGCACGGCAAAGGAGGAAATAAAGGACGTCCACTTCATTAAAACCCAAGACCAAGATTTCGTTTGTCAGGTTAAGAAAAACAATTCAGATATTTCACTTCATTTTTGGACCAATAAAATAAAGATACATGGAAAACTTAGTTCCCTTTCTGAAGTTTGATTCGATAATGCAAATTTTGGATAATATTTCTTCCCAGGTAAATTTAACCTACACTTGATTTGTTCTTCCGTCTATGACATGCTTCTTCTTTGATATCAACCTTTTGGTTCCTTTCTTCCTCGGAAAATTATCCCCCACCCCAAACCCGACAATATTCAAGTCAACAATTTTAACGAAAAAATCTTAGACACCACAACATCTTGCATTCCCCTCCTCTGCATCACGACATAGTTCCACCACCACCACCTTGAATCATAGGAGACATAGTAATAGGTCGAGAATCAAACAATACTTTATTCTACCACATCCATGAGTTCCCTGACCTCCATACTGTTATCCTGCTTATTCCTCGGTCCTTTTTTCGCCGCCGACGAACCCCTCTGCCAAACTTGCAACACGAGAAGAAACTACACAGTCAACAGCGACTATTTTCGCAACCTCGAGCACCTCCTCGACTACCTCACCCAAAATGCCTCCCTCAACGGCGGCTTCTTCACCGCGACCGTCGGTCGCAACCCTGACCAAGTATCGGGCCTCGTCCTTTGCCGCAGGGACGTCAGTGCCCCTGCGTGTAGTTCATGCCTCCGCAATGCCTCCGATGATATTCTCGAGCTATGCCCGAGAAGTAAAGACGCCGTCATCTGGTACGAATACTGCCTCCTCTGTTATTCTGACAACAACTTCCTCTCCTCAAGCAACAACACGCACGAGCTGGTCATGTATGTTCCGCAGAACATCACGAACCACAGTCTGTTCGACAAGCAGGTGGATAAGCTCATGAACGCCGTGGCTGACGGGGCGGCATATAACACCAGTAGATTATTCGCCACCGGGCAGGTGGATTCTACAGACAACACTTCGAACATATATGCGTTGGCACAGTGCACTCCTGACCTGTCAAGGAGGCAGTGCAGGCAGTGCTTGCAGGAGCTCATAAAAGAGAAGCCAACGTGGCTTGATGGAAAGCCAGAAGGGTGGATTCTAGGAGTCCGGTGCATCACCATGTACAAGACGTATTCCTTCTACAACGGAGCGCCGATGATACAACTTCCTTCGGCTGCTCCGGCTCCATTGATGCCTCCTTTAGTTATTCCATCTGCAAAACAAGGTAAGTGAAAACAATCTAGTTACTGGGTGAAAATCGAGGCAATTGTGATAATAACTATGAGTTCAGCATTATCTCAGGAAACCCAGTGCAGAAAAAGAAGAAAATATTGATTTGGCTCCAAACAACAAAATATTAAATGATTCAATTGAAATCAACTTAATTATCATCAATTGTAATCAAATTCTATTTACCTTGATTAGATTCCGAAAAGGTGAAGCGATCTGTTTGTGTACGCAGGGAATCACTAGAATTTAAGGTAATTGTATTCCAACAATAGATCGATTTTACCTTGCAAAAAACAAATGGCTTGAAACATCAGCCAATATGATGGGCAATCAACCAAAACATTATAGCTCAACTTGTACTTCAAAGAATGAGAATGCCACAAGACACGAAATGGTGGGAGCACTCGATGCTGTATTCCGCCGAAGTATTATAGTTCCACTGACCAGCCAATGTAATAATAGCTCTTCCGACTCTTTGATAGACCAACCTCCACTAAATTGATAAATGTTTGATTAAATATGTTACCAAGGAAAGTATAACTAAGTAGCAACATCCACATGATACTTAGACTGCGGGCCTCCGGGAATGAAGAAATTTCATAGATTGCCCGTTGATTACAGTCTTCTGAGAGGAGTCTTGTTTCACTGTTAATCCAGTTATGCATCATACGTCACTGCAAGTCTGTGAGATAAAACAAGGATTCAATAAATTAAGAATCAATAAGTTCAATTTTCAGATCAGAGTCGCACACATTGCAAAAAATGACAGTATATGTTTTAAGTACGTGTCACGTATTCTTCTATCATATATCTGTTATCTATTATTTGTCAGATGGATTACAAATAACATTGCTGAAATCAAAATGCAGGAAAAAAGAAGGTAACCAGCACAGTTCTTCTAATTGTTGTACTCATAGCGACAGCATTAGTTCTCTCAGTTATCTGCATCTACTTACGGAGGAGATCAAAAAGGAAGGAAGTACTACTATGTAAGTAACTATTTGAATGGAATGATACCAACCAAAGTTCACTTATGGTCTTATTATTTCTGTGACATAGATTATTTGGTGGCAGTAATCATATTTGTGCTGTTTCACTAGATGACACTGAAAGAGGGATCACAGATGTTGAGTCACTGCTTCTTCGTCTGTCAACACTACGAGCTGCAACAGCTAATTTTTCTGAAATCAACAAACTTGGACAAGGAGGCTTTGGTACAGTTTATAAGGTATCATGACATCCATTTCAATGACATGCCCTTTTGTTAGTTTGATTTTTGAAGTTGCACTGCAAAGTCAGATAACTCTACATTATCTCTCTCCACTCTTTTTGACACAGACTAATTATACATGCATATGAAACTTCTGATGCTTCCATCCTTTCTTTAACCTTCTGAAATTGCACAGGGTATCCTACCTGATGGACAGGAGATAGCAGTGAAGAGACTATCAAGAGATTCAAGGCAAGGAATAGGAGAGCTGAAAAATGAGCTTGTTTTGGTTGCCAAACTCCAGCACAAGAATCTTGTAAGGCTTTTAGGTGCTTGCTTGGAGGAGAAATTGCTTGTCTACGAATATGTGCCAAACAGAAGCCTAGACACAATTCTTTTTGGTACTACTTCACAACAACATCACATTTACTCTTCTAGAAACTAAGAGTTTTGTAGTCAGAAATCATCAATCTGGTAGCACTTCCTTCTCTGTTTTCATCTAGCCACATTTAACTTCATACTGAATCTAGAACAAGCTATTTTTCTGGTGTCAGAGATCTGTATCTAATTCTGCTTAAAGTTATCATAGTACGTGTTACTGAAGTAATTTGTAAATTTGATAACATAGATCCTGAGAAATCCAAACAGCTTGACTGGGCGACAAGGTTCAGGATCATTGTTGGCATTGCTCGAGGCCTACTATATCTACATGAAGATTCTCAGCTAAGAATAATACACAGGGATTTAAAGGCAAGTAACATTTTATTAGACGCCGACATGAACCCAAAGATTTCAGATTTTGGTTTAGCTAGGCTCTTTGGGGGGGACCAAATTCAAGGCATCACAACACGAGTTGCTGGGACATTGTAAGTACAAAGTGCCCCTCTTCGACACCGTATTAATCTTTATAGTAGGTTTCTAGGCATATCATATAGTTCACTCTCATATTTGCAGTGGATATATGGCACCAGAGTATTCCACACTTGGACACTTCTCGATCAAGTCAGATGTATTCAGCTTCGGTGTGCTAATTCTAGAGGTTGTTACAGGAAGAAAAAACGGTGGTTATTTTGAATATCAGCAGGATGAAGATCTCTTATCCTATGTGAGTAGTGCAGTGAGAAATAATTTCAAATTTAACCATCCTAATGAAGATTATAAAGAATAGAGTTTAGATAACTAATGCTATCATTGCAGGTATGGGGCCATTGGACCAATGGAACAATGGAAGAGATAACAGACCCCTCCTTAGGCATGAATTATCCAAGAAGTGAGGTGTTGACGTGCATCCATATTGGATTACTGTGTGTCCAGAAAAATCCAGCAGGTAGACCCAGCATGTCGACGGTTGTTTTGATGCTTAGCAGTGATAATTTATCCATCAAAGCTCCTTCTATGCCTGCATTTTGCATTGAAAAATGCAGCCAATCCTCAAGCAATTCTATCCCACTGTCACTGAATGGGCTGTCAATTACAGAATTTGCACCTAGGTAGAAGTTGGAAAGTAATAGAATGTGCTTTTTGGTGCCTAGCAAGACATGCCTTTCTTTAGAACACTAAGGACATTGTGCTGATGGAATAAAGTATTTAGCATTTTTAGCTCCTATGCTCTAGCATTTTCTTTTGTGCTCGGTAGCAATAAGTAACTACTGTACTAATCTTTATACAATGCTGTTAATTACAGCAATAAGTAACCAAATTTCAACTTTGGATATCGCTGTTTCTATATTGAAAAAAGGACTTTACTGATGCGTTTCCTTATGACTTGTTGCCTTGTTGGGTTAAATCTGCCAAATATAATACTTTTTAAACAAAACTCGGGAAGGCGATACCAAATAGGAAAAATACAATTTCTTCCGTAATATACTTAAAATATAGGTCGAGCAGATATGCGCATCAACCAATGCAAAAATGTTGTTGAAATGATATGGTGCAGAAAGCCTTCCATAGAGGATAAGAGATTGGAGGTTAGGAGCTGATATCTCCAATTCAGTGCCTGGCAAAGCAACATATAATTGTTATACTTTGAAGCCCGATGTCAGGACCCGAGATCTTGGTATCGACGATAAGTGCACAATTCCTCAGGATCAAGCCTTCGAGTATCGGACTATCGAGCAAAATTATTTGGAGCATTTCATTTGTAATCTCTATGTAACTTAATGAGAGCTCGCAGAGTCCATGAAAACATCTCTAGTCTAGAGCAGATGTGAAACTCGCAACGGCTTAGATACAAATGAGCACTGGAACAGACAATTTGGTAGCTTGAATGACCATCTTTCAGCAATATGTATACCGTTGTGTGCTGTACCTTGTGACGAGTCTAAGTCAAGCACCTTAACTAACTCCTTTGCTTACTACAAAACTGATCCAGCTCTCTATATCAGGCATGAAGAGACCAAAGGGAGAGAAGATCGAGAATGCGGAACTTTTGGAGCTTTCCATCGCCATGTAATCGCAGTTACCGGTTGACGGTCGTCGCAAATTGTTTCCAGGAGATTGGCTGCAAGAGAATTCCACACCAAGATCTAGTATGCTGGCAAAGATGATGCAGTGCTGATACAAAGATCTCCATCTCCTTGAGAGAGAGCTGGTTAATTCTTATGGGAGGTTGCTGATTCTGTCTTCAGCTCTCCCCATGTAAATTTTGCCTCTTCAATCCTGGGTTCGTGGCCATAGTGTTCTTACAATGGCTTCTCTCTCTCTCTCTCTCTCTCTCTCTCTATATATATATATATATTTGTGCCCCCTGAGAACTTGTGTCAAAGGCCATTCTTCTGTTGGAAGGTTAAATATTCAAAGGGAAAAGGAAGGAGGGTGACATAATTGATGCTAATGCCTATGTAATTCGAATTGCTTTGCAAGAAAAGAATGCCAAGGTCAAGATATCTTCTTTGGAAATAAAATTTGATATAATTCTGGTACTGGTGTGCCCGTATGAGTCTGACGGTATCAAAACAAATTTGGGGTTGGGCATTATATATAAATTGATTTTAATTTTCTGGCCACAGGAAAGGGTCAAAGTCAGTGGTATTTTCGAATTGTAGAAAAAATGATCAAATTCCCACAGTAATACATTTTGTTGGGGTAATAAAATGTTTTGAGTCATAGGTAAAATAATAAAAAATAATGTATGTCGTACTCTTAAAGTAGTTAAACCGTAAATCTCTACCGAGGGTACTAGTCGAAGAAAGATGTATTTGATTAAGTTTTCCTTGCTATGGCCTACGAGTTGAGTGTTGACCAGGGAACGCCTTTCTTTGGCTTGGTTTGCCTTCAATCCTAGCTTCGAATTGTCTAGATGTCTATTTGTCATGCTCAATTGCTCATAGCTCACCACAAGTGGAACACTCAGGCGTTATGACTTACTGACAAGAAAACAGGAAAAAGAGGACGTCGAGCCAAAAGTCAAGACCGGGATTTAATTTCTCCCCAGAAATCATTGGTTTCTCAGATATCCTCTAAATTGATTCCTGATCTTATCTCTAAATTTGTGAGATTAAGAAGAAAAAAAAGTTCACATATTGAACCAACAAAACTAAGATACAAGCAGAGTACATGGAAAACTTCATTCCCTTTCATCCGTTGTATGATATGCTTCTTTTTCTATCAAACAATTGATATCGTCCCTTTGGTTTCAGCTTGGAAAATTATCCCCCCAAACGAAATTAAGTCAAACAATCTTATACGGCACCACACCTTGTAGACCAGTCCTCTGCATCACGACATAGTTCTAACACCTTGAATCGTAGGACATGTTAATAGGTCCAAAGGGCAAACATCTTATACCACCATATCCATGATGTCCCTGATCTCCATAGTGTTATCATGCCTCTTGTTCCTCCACCTTCACCCCGCCTCTGGGTATTTCCTCGGCCAACACTGTGGCACGAGACAAAACTACACAGCCAATAGCACCTATTTATCCAACCTCAATCACCTCCTCGCCTCCCTCACCTCCAACACCTCCCTCGACAGCGGCTTCTCTGCTGCGACCGTTGGACACGCCGCCAACCAAGTATCGGGCCACGTCCTTTGTCGTGGGGACATCAACACCACTGTGTGCAGCTCATGCGTCAGCAGCGCATCCCAGGATATCCTCCGGCTTTGCCCAGGAAGCAAGAATGCCACCATCTGGTACGACAACTGCCTCCTCTGCTACTCCAATCGCAACTTCTGCTCCTCCAGCAACAACTCGAACCAGCTGATCATGCATGTCCAGCAGAACATCACGGACCACAGTCTGTTCGACAAGCTGGTGGATAAGCTCATGAATGCCGTGGCTGATTGGGCAGCATATAACACCAGTAGGATGTTCGCCACTGGGAAGGTGAAATCTACAGACGATACTCTGACCATATATGCATTGGTGCAGTGCACTCATGACCTGTCAAGGTGGCAGTGCAGGCAGTGCTTGCAGAAGCTCATAGGAGATATGCCAACATGGCTTGATGGGAAGCAAGGTGGGCGGATCCTCGGAGTCCAGTGCATCATCATGTATAAGGTGTTTTCCTTCTACAATGGGGTGTCAATGGTACAACTTCCTTCTCCAGCTGCTCCAGCTCCAGTGATGCCTCCTTTAGTTATTCCAGCTGCAAAACAAGGTAAGTTACTGGGTGTAAAGGCATCTGTGATAATAACTATGAGTTCAGCACTATCTCAAGTAATCCAGTAGCTTAAAAGAACAAAATATTGACTCGGTTCAAAACAACAAATATTATCTGTTTCAATTGAAGTCAACTTAATTATCATTAATTTTAATCAAATTCAATTTACCTTGACTAGATTCAAAACAGTGCAGTTAGCCTGGTGAAGCCATCCATCGGTGTACATAAGGAATCACTAGAATGTAAGGTAATTTACTGTGTCCCAAGAGTAGATCAATTTTACCTTGACAAAACAGAGGCCCAAAACAACAGCCAATATGATGGGCAATCACCCAAAATATCATGGGACAACATGCACTTCAAAGAATGAGAATGCCACAAGACACAAAATGGTGGGAACACCTGATGCTGTATTCCACCTAAGTAATATAGTTCCACCAACCAGCCATCGCAATAATAGTTCTCGCAATTCTTTGATAGACAAACACCACTAAATTGATAAATGTTTAATTAAATATGTAACCAAGGAACGTATAACAAATTAGCAACCTTCACATGATACCTTACTTAGACTGCTGACCTCAGGGAATGAAGAAATATCATATTTTGCTCTTTGATTACAGTCTTCTGAGAGGAGCCTTGTGTCACACCTAATCATTTATGCATCATATGTCACTGCAAGTCTGATATAAACAAGGATGCAATAAATTAAGGCGTCAACAGCTTCGATTTCCAGATAAGAGTTGCACACATCACAAAAAATGAAATGGCAGTATATGTTTAGGTGTCGCATATTCTTCTTCTATCATATATCTGTTTTCTTCAGACATATTACTTAATTATAAATGCAGGAAAAAAGAAGGTAACAAGCACAGTTCTGATTGTTGTACCCATAGCGACAGCATTAGTTCTCTCAATCTGCATCTACTTACGGAGGAAATCAAAATGGAAGGAAGTACTATTATGTAAGTAACCAAAGTTCACTTCTGGTCTTATTATTTTTATGACATAGATTATTTGGAGGCAGTAATCATATTTGTGCTGTTTCACTAGATGACACTGAACGAGGGATCACAGATGTTGAGTCACTGCTTCTTCGTCTGTCAACACTACGAGCTGCAACAGCTAATTTTTCTGAAATCAACAAACTTGGACAAGGAGGCTTTGGTACAGTTTATAAGGTATCATGACATCCATTTCAATGACATGCCCTTTTGTTAGTTTGATTTTTGAAGTTGCACTGTAAAGTCAGATAACTCTACATTATCTCTCTCCACTCTTGTTGACATGGACCAATTATACATGCATATGAAACTTCTGATGCTTCCATCCTTTCTTTAACCTTCTGAAATTGCACAGGGTATCCTACCTGATGGACAGGAGATAGCAGTGAAGAGACTATCAAGAGATTCAAGGCAAGGAATAGGAGAGTTGAAAAATGAGCTTGCTTTGGTTGCCAAACTCCAGCACAGGAATCTTGTAAGGCTTTTAGGTGCTTGCTTGGAGGAGAAATTGCTTGTCTACGAATATGTGCCAAACAGAAGCCTAGACACAATTCTTTTTGGTACTACTTCACAACAACATCACACTTACTCTTCTAGAAACTAAGAGATTTGTAGTCAGAAATCATCACTCTCTGCTTTCATCTAGCCACATTTAACTTTATACTGAATCTAGAACAAGCTATTTTTCTAGTGTCAGAGATCTGTATCTAATTCTGCTTAAAGTTATTATAGTACGTGTTACTGAAGTAATTTTGTAAATTTGATGACATAGATCCTGAGAAATCCAAACAGCTTGACTGGGGGACAAGGTTCGGGATCGTTGTTGGCATTGCTCGAGGCCTACTATATCTACATGAAGATTCTCAGCTAAGAATAATACACAGGGATTTAAAGGCAAGTAACATTTTATTAGACGCCGACATGAACCCAAAGATTTCAGATTTTGGTTTAGCTAGGCTCTTTGGGGGGGACCAAATTCAAGGCATCACAACACGAGTTGCTGGGACATTGTAAGTACAAAGTGCCCCTCTTCGACACCGTATTAATCTTTATAGTAGGTTTCTAGGCATATCATATAGTTCACTCTCATATTTGCAGTGGATATATGGCACCAGAGTATTCCACACTTGGACACTTCTCAATCAAGTCAGATGTATTCAGCTTCGGTGTGCTAATTCTAGAGGTTGTTACAGGAAGAAAAAACGGTGGTTATTTTGAATATCAGCAGGATGAAGATCTCTTATCCTATGTGAGTAGTGCAGTGTGAAATAATTTCAAATTTAACCATCCTAATGAAGATTATAAAAAATAGAGTTTAGATAACTAATGCTATCATTGCAGGTATGGGGCCATTGGACCAATGGAACAATGGAAGAGATAACAGACCCATCCTTAGGCATGAATTATCCAAGAAGTGAGGTGTTGACGTGCATCCATATTGGATTATTGTGTGTCCAGAAAAATCCAGCAGATAGACCCAGCATGTCGACAGTTGTTTTGATGCTTAGCAGTGATAATTTATCCATCAAAGCTCCTTCTATGCCTGCATTTTGCATTAAAAAGTGTCGCCAATCCTCAAGCAAGTCTGTCCCACTATCACTGAATGAGCTGTCAGTTACAGAAGTTGAACCTAGGTAGAAGTTAAGTAAATGAATATGCTTTGTTAACTCATCAACTGCTCTCCCTCACTTCAGGGCTGACACATTTTGATGGGCCAAAGAAGTAGACTTGATTTTGCTACTCTAAAAGCTTAAGTTGTTAGAAAATAGTAGTTTTTATATTTGATATTTAACATGCTTGTTGATACCTAGCAAGACAAGTCTTTCTTTAGAACACTAGGGACATTGCACTGATGTAACAAAGAATTTAATATTTATAGCAGCTATGTTCTAGCATTTCCTATGTCTAATAAATAACCATGTCCTAGAATCAAAATAAAACTCAGTTTCGATCTTCGAATAGCAGCAGTCTCAAGTGAACAAATTTATTTAATCAGCATACAACTACAACATTGCAGATTTAAAGTTCAACATGCCGCCAAATTGCTCAGGATAATAAAATTCACAACTTTGTCTGTCAGAGGGAATCGGTAAAATTAAAGCTCGCACCTGGAGCGCCACCGTCTCCTCCGTCTTCGCACCGGAAACTCCTCAGCCACCGGCTTCGGGGTGCCGGAGGAGGGGCCATCCCCTTCCACAGAGCAATCCTATGGCTAGAGAGAGATGGAGAATAGGGTTTAGGGTCAGGGTTTTGCAAATTGTAAGTACCATCTATTGATGCGTTTCGTTCGACTGATTGGGCTGAATCTGCCAAAAGTAACTTTTTAACGCAAACACTCGGAAAAGCATGACCAAAAATGCAAATAGAAAGTGTAGTACAATGATAATACCAAATTGCAATTTATATTTTATATTTATTTGTTTGATTTGTAATAATGGACTTTAGTATGCTAAGTAGATATAAATTATGTGAACTTCATCGTAACAAAATATATACCAATTATAAAACATATATGCATTATGTCACGTTAAAAAAAATTTAAATATAATTAAATTATCAAATCTCATGATTCGCATATATAAAAATTATTTTGTACTATATTAGAACAAAATATGTATCACCTATAATATATATATACTTAATTTTAAATACTAAATTAAAAAATCGCAAAAAGCAGTGGTTAAGGTGGGAGGTTGAAATGAAATTTTATGTAAAAGCTTAACAAGTAAAAATGTTTAATATGGATACAAATGTTGATCTAAAATGTTAGACCATATACATAGAGATGCTAAGGCACTTCACGTTGGCACAACATCAAACATAAACTTCTTTTCGCAGGAGACCAACGAAAGCTAGATTTATTCATAATAATGCATCCCCAGTGTACCTCTAGGTCATCCGAGGTGACCAAGTGAGAAAGGGGCTACAATTTAAACTTTTGCTACACATAAGCTAAACTAGAAATATAAGAAAAGTAAATTCGTTGAGACAAACTAACATATGAAATCATTAAAATGCAATGAGCAATGAGCAATGATCTTAGGCAACTGGAGGGCATGATTCGGCATCTTGAGAGGTATCAACATCTGCCTGTGGCATGAACTGCCACATGGGGAACCCAGGGTAGCCAAGGACAGGCACAGCCAGCTTGTGTCCTGTCGCTTGCCCTTGAGCAGCAAAAGTGGCCGGTATGACAGGAGGGTGCGACACAAAGCTTGGTCGAGCACTTAGGATCTTTATTTGTTGTTCCAGACTCTCTTTCTCTGCCTTCAACCTCTGCTTCTCGTCGCGAAGCTCGCTCTTCTCAGCCTGCGTAACAATGAGAACACGTATTCAAACTCTCAGGCTTATCATGCATCTGAAAGGAATAAGGAATAATCATAGAAAGGTAGTACCACAATTTTCTAACTATCACCACGTGGAAGTTGGAACATAAGCAATTCACTTGTTACATCAATTAGAAATCAAAATTTGCTCACTGAACCAAATAATATAATTTCAAATCAAATTAGACATGCAAACAGGAAAATAAAGAAGGGAATTAAGACCTTCAACTCTTTGATTTTGTCTTGGAGGCTCTCATTTGAATCCTGCAACTTTTGTGATTCATTACGTAATTCAGTCACCATGCGGACAGCATCAACTAAGATAGCTGCTTTGTCCATCTTCAAGGGCTTTGCTGGGTCCAAAATGGATCCCAACTCCAAGAACCTTAATTCAGAGGTCAACAAATCACAATATGAGAAACAACGATAACTATATGAGCTAACTCATCATGGGTAGCAAAAGGAATTTAATGGCAGTGAAAAGGGATTTAATGGCGGTGAATATACCTATCATTCAGCTTATCCCTTCTCATTTTCTCCCTGCAAGCCTTGGAGGTAGGCTGCTTGTTTTCCGATCTAGCACTGCAACTTAGAAATGGTCAACAATTGAACAAACAAACTAGGCAAGAAAATATCTGTTTTTGTACATATTGATCTCGTAATAAATAGAGTCAAACCGTTTATTGGCACCAGATTCTTCAGTGCAATCAGAACCCACAAAAGAACCATTGATATCAACACTGATGAGAAAAGGCAAACATGATTCAAAAAGCTGAGAACTCCAAAAGAATTACTGAAAGAAATGAACAACATGCTGAAGATAAAATTTCCTACAAGAAATTATTACTTTGAACTTTTAAATTGCATTGGACATTTTAATCCTGCAACAGAATGCATAAAAGAAACTCACTGCCTGATGGAATTGGTGCCTAGGCAATTGGCTAGTGATTAAAGTTTGTTTTAATGCACCGGATCGCCTCTCTCATTGGGAAATGCCCCTCATCATATTCCTATTGAAAAAGTTAAAGAAGTACTAATATGAACTATGTTGTATTTTTGTTAATCATTAATCATACTTATCCTATCAAAATCTGTACTTCTTATTTAGAGAAGGAATTCTAAACACAAAGGGATAGAAAGGAGTTAGGCCAGCTAGGCCGCTTCATGTTAAAACACAAATATATGATAAAGGAGTGAATAAACGGCCTACCTTCTCCAACAAGTTAACGAATAATGTGAATTGTGGAACAGATAGAACGACATTGCTTACATGACATCTGTCGTATAAACACAGCTCCTCGTCTCACAAACATCAATGATCGCTAAGTTAAAGAATAAAAGTTTCCATATCTCTAACCTCCATCTGATGCACATAATGTATGAAAATAAAGCACGAATCACTTTATTCATGAACTAATCCCGTAAAAAAAACCTTAAACAAAACAGATCGTTAAATTCTAAGGATGAATCACTCAGAAATAAGCCAATTAGACCCCCTGCCCCCACTGCAGAACGTTTCATAATTATATGGAAAAGAATTGTTTCAAGGTTAGATCTCTAATAGAAGTATAATTTCGAGCAGGAAAGCCCTAATCTACTCAATCGCATAAATCAAAGAATCTTGAAGCACCAATTTTCAGAGCTGGTCGTACCCGGGAATGGAGGAGCCATTGATTCCCTGTGGATTCCAGTAGAGCCCGCTCCCCGACGCCGCGAGTTCGCCAGCAGCAACGGCCGCGTCGTCGATCAGGGGGCAATCCAAGACCCATTCGGAGTTCTCATGGGAGCCCATCTCGGCCCCTCGCCGGAACCCTAGATCGCTGTGGGAGGGGAGGAAGCGGTCAGAGAGGAAGGAGAGGGGACGTAAAAGCGTTCGGGTCTCGAACTCGCGCAAGAAGGATCCAACAATAGGTCGTCTTTTTCTTGGATCTAACTCCGCAGCCCGATATAAACCACTTACAGGACGCATCCAGTGATAATCTTGCGGCTCTCCTAGTTAGCGGGCGATGACGTGGCAAAAGGCTGGTCAGGTATCCAAGATATTGTTACAGGAATAAACCGTGCGGGGAAGTTACGAACTATCTGGGGAAAGCGGGGCCCACCTCTCGAAGACTCGAGTCGCCAAAAAAAATGTCAGCCAATAGTTACCTGCCACGTTGCCCAATCTACTGCCACTGTAACGTCTGGGGTTGGGTTTCGAGCCCGCTCTGGAATCTAGCGCCGGCCCGAACAAAATTCGCAGGCAAATTCACTGCCAAAAAAACGTTGCTTTAATATTCGCGGAATCGAGTGCCATAAATGAGTGTATGTGAGGTGCATGCACGTTCGGCTATGTGCCTTCTAAATCTGGGTTTGAGGAAACAACACCTGGTAACCAAACTTTGTAGTCATCGTTAGGTGTCACCACAATTTGTAAGTTGTAACACCCCCCTCTCCTTCTTTTTCCCTCTATTAATTACTCTCCTCACTCATCCTTTCCAAGCTCATCGCTTATCTCTCTCTCTCTCTCTCTCTCTCTCTCTCTCTCTCTCTCTCTCGTCTTTAGGGCAGACGAACCGGGGGAGATCAGACTGGGAACGCGCTTCTTCTTAGGAAGAGAAGGCTCTCAGGTCCGTGTTTCCCTCTTGATCTTGATCTTGTGTTCACGTATACATACGGCAGCTTTCTTTGCCTTGGTGTTTCCTGGCTTTGGTGTTTCCGTATTGTTCTTATTATATCTGGTGTGCTTATGTAGGTTTTGCTTCGTCGTTTCCATGTTCTGATGTGCATGGATACACGTTGTGGTTTTCTTGGCTTTGGTCTATGTTTTATGTCGTAACTCGTAGGAGTGTTCTGTTGCCTTTACCTTTACAACAATGGAAAAAGATGAAGAATGTTTAGAGTGATATTTTGAGTAGACCTACAGTTGATAATTGTAATTCATTTTTTCTGCTTCAATTGTGCATAATGTCTTATATAGAAGTGAACATTTTAGAGTAATATGAGTAATATACCTGAAGAAATTTTTTTTTCTCTTTTCAATATTTTGTTATTTATTTGCTATTTTCTCATGCTTAGTTAGTCAATGATTGTTGGATTTTAGAGTGAATAATTCTAACTGAGATTATATTTCCATATATAGGTCATTCGTTGTTGGTATTTGGTGGTGCCTCTTTTGTTACTCTAACATAGTTAGTTTTGTTTTCCTACATTGTTGTGAATTATTCTTTTCTATGTTCTAAATATAGGACATTAATATATTTATTTTTAATTGATTTTATAGAAATTAATCGAGAACAAGAATGGATAACATAAAAAGAGGGGGGAAAAAGCATCTAGTTAATTCATAATGCATGTAAATTACATCCATATTAAGTTAATCTAATTCCTCCTTAAGGTAGAGAAATGAAATCAACCCTATTTACTAGTCCCACAATTATCAGATCATATTGGGGGTAAAATTTCTTAACATTTTGTTAATCGATTTTCCATTTATAAAAATACTAAGAAAGTGTATTCTAATAACAAACCACTATAAAAATCTATAAGAGGCTAGGTAAAATCTTATCCTACATCAACTTTGTCCTCTACCTTTCCGCTGAAAATTTTCATAGCTTGAAGTTGGATAACCGAATGACTAGGTAATTTGCAACAAAAACCTTACTCAAAACAATAATGTTAAGCTTGATTGCAGTATGAAGAGATTTCATACCAATTGATGCAGCCAAGCCTGAAAAATTATTACATTAACTTATGCAACAACGTGGGAAGAGATTAGCCACCGGCTGATATGGATGGGAATGCATCAATAACTCTATTTTCATATGTTTGCTGATGAAGAGCTAAACTTTCTATAATCTATTGATTCAGGACAAACATAGATAAAAAAAAAAGAGCACTAACAATTAAGGGCGTGAGAGCTAGAAAGGAGAAAATTAATTTCGCTACCAAGAAATAATAGTCTAAATTACTTTCATCTTTGGCTTGTTGAAGTATTAATAGGAAAACCCATAACTAGAAACCTTAATAGCTGGAAAATTAAATCAGCCTAATCCCCAAAAATGCAAATGTGTGTACTATATATACTTGCAGGCAACTAATATCCAATGATAATCACTAAGGACTAATGAAATCAAATTCTAAGTTCTTGATGAAACATCTTTCCAGAGACGGAAAAAATTGCTGCTTTGAGGACCTAAATGATTGGATTTGTCTAAGAGTTTTTCTTTTCTTTTTTTGAGAAAAGCTGGTCGAGCCCACTTATATTATTAGAAAAACAAAGGGAGAAACATACCGGGAAGAAGAGGAATATAGAATTATAGAGAGATCACCGTCAAGAAGTCATCAAAGGATACCTGGGAAGAGGAAGAGAAAGAGAAAGAGGCTCTTCACTGCCTCCAAATCTCAGAGAGAGAGAGAGAGAGAGAGAGAAAGACAGAGGCAGAGGCCCACTGCAATCGAGCCCCCCTTTTGAAGACTTGATGGTCCCTTGATCTCACTCCATAAAAGCCAAGTCCAACTCGAACTTAGTATACCCCGCTTTTGTTTGAACACAAGAGCGCTATAACTTACTATATTATATTTTCTAATATATGCTACCAAGTGGTTCTCTTACCATGGAAGTCAATTATGGAGATTAGGGTTTTCTCTCTTGAAAACCTAATCAATCTATTTTGTGTGCAGGTTCTCGAGCTACTCACAGGTAAGGCTATTGACTTGTTGAACATGAGCAAGAAGACTACGATACTCTACTCAATACTAAGATTCACAAGCTTGACCTCAAATAGAATCAAAGGTCGAGCTAAGAATGACAAGCTCCTCTTGGGCTCATTTGGGCCGTCGAAGAGCTCTGAAGTTTGCAAGATCACTTAGACTAGCTCTTTCGACTTTGGGATTTGCTTGTTTATAGCTCTCGAATTCGTTGAGTTCTCAAATTTGTTGCCGAAGAACATATGACAAATCAATTGTATACATATTTGAAAGCAATATATTCTTTTGAGAAACGAGAAATGCCCATTGGTATATATTAAGATGAAGAGTTATCACACAAAAGGAAGAAAAACAATAAAAAGGTAGAGAATATTTTAAGGGGTAAAATAATATCTAAAATTCTTAATTGTAAATTAGAATTCACCAAAGTCCTATGGTCGTTTTGACTGACTTCTCGAAAATTTATCAATTTCCTTCTTTCCATATATTTCGCCAAAAGAAATGGAAAGAGTCCAACGCGACTTGAATTCTTTCTCGATGGGAATAGTGCACTAGTAGAAAAACAATCATGGATAACATTAAGTACAGATAAAAATAATATAGAGAGAGTATTTCGTGAATATGTAGCGATAAAATATATGATTCGAGGATTAATGAGTCAAAATTATGATGAAACAAACATGAAGAAGCTAAGCCTCATGTTCTAGCCGTTTATATTTCAAGCTCAAATCTCATTTATATAATGAAATTCCATTTTGTTTCCTTGAGAGAGACCATCCCTGACGAAATTTATAATTGGATTATCCATTAGCAAATAGATGAGCTAGATTGACAACTCTACATAGAAAAAGTCCTACTATTACCTCAAAAGGGACACAAATTACTTAAGCTATCCTATCAGATATCTAGGGCATCCCTATACAGAAAGGCTAACTGATTAGGGAGCATAATGTCGATCTAAAGAGAGGAAATTTTTTGTGATCAACCGAGGTCATCCATCCAGTTAGCTAGTTGGTTAGCTTCTCATTAAGAAAAATACTACTACTTTTTATAGCTCTAATATTTCTTAAGAATCATTCTGTCGACTGAATCAGTTAAATGATGTCGAGCAAAGAAAACCAAGCAAGAAAATGTCTTTCCATGAATCTTTAAATGACATTTGGAAGGTGATAATATGCAAGTATAGGAATAAGTGAGAGCTACAATATCTTAATTGTTTATCTATCATTTCACGAATTATTAATAAAGTGTGTGAGAGAGATGACAAATGATGACAATGTTCGTGTTTGAGAAGGACATGGAATAAGTGAAATTTAAGTTTGATGATCGAGTTGGTATTGAAATTTAAGTTTGATTAGAAAATGGGTAATAGTAAGTGCCTCTGATTCAAAATCTAGCAAAACTTGATAAGGTCATGGAATAAGTGAGAGCTACATCATCTTAATTTTTTATCTACATTTTGTGAATTCTTAATAAAGTATCTGTGCGAGAGAGATGACGATGATGACAATGCTCGTGTCGGAGAAGGACTGTGAATTGATGATCGAGTTGGTATTGAAATTCAAGTTTGATTAGAAAATGAGTAATAGTCGGTGCCTCCGATTCAAAATATAGTAAAACTTGATAAGTTCATGGGACCTTTGAAAGGGGAACAAAAACTATCAAACCTTTATTGGCAAAATTTTCCAGATTGCATATTTAGATTTTCAAGATTGTACTTTCATTATTTTAGGAAAGTTTTGTTTTATGTCGTTCTTTGTAGAGCTCGGAGTTAATTCCATTTGTCTTGAGACAAGTTAAGTAGGATTTCGCGAGTCTTCATCCGAACTTTCTATTTTGAGAAATTTTGCCATTTTTTATCAAATTACTTTCCTAATTTAGAAAATTTGTCATTTTTATCAAATTATGTGAGTCCTAATTTATCTTATATAAAATATTATAGGCTCGTGGAGGCTATTTATCAATGAAATTTGAGGTTTTTGCAACTTAATTTGCATATTTTGTCTAATCATAAAAGCTGTTGTTGATTTGGCATCCCAGAAAATCAACATACTAGTATTTACCAATATTCATCTTGAACAAATGGATTCAAAATTATTTAATTTTCCTTGAAGCTTACTTTCTTGTATCAGAGAGAGAGAGAGAGAGAGAGAGAGAGAGAGAGAGATGCATTCCTTCTATTGCTATATATATAGGCTGCTACCATGGCTCGAACCTATGAGATCATGGTATTTATTATCACAACAATGTCCCGCATTACACCTGCATCAAACTTATACAATCAAAGGTAGATGTTCCACAATACTCTACTTTTCTATTTGTAGCATTAGTAGTAGCACTCCAAAACTTTTTCTTGCATAAATATATCCCTGATCTTCTAGTTCTGTATGTGTTTTTCAAGTGCTACTGTATATGTTTACGCGTGTGCATATTCTTTTACTACCAAATCTTTTGAAGGATGAAGCAATAAGAGATAATTATTGTCACCTTATCATCTTCTGATACAAGAAATGCATAGATGCAATATATCTAGAAACATGAAAATTTCTGCTTTATATATATATAGTTTTACCACAAGCATCACTTTGAAGTAAACCTGCAAAATATCTCACATCCTCCTTTTTGTTGGCATTGTGAAAATACTACTAAGTACTGCATGACAATAATACGTTAGGAACTTTGCTGCAGGTGCATAACCAATGGAATTCGTTGTCGCAAGTAAAAGAAGCCGGCTGGCGAACAATGATGGCGAAACAAGAAGGGCTACTACAATCAATGATTTGCCGAATGTTATTCTATGCTACATAGTATCCCTACTTCCTCTGAGGGACGCTGTCATGACTGGAGTTTTATCAAAGGCATGGAGGAACATCTGGAGTTCAATGCCGAACTGGGACCTAGCATACGTTGATTTTCCTCGCATCAAGAACAAGAGAAAGAACTTCGAAGATTTCATCGAGCGCGTAATTTATTTCCATACTGGACCTGGCATTCAGTCAATGAGGATCGCTCACCATTACTATGATTCAAGCAGCAGAAGGGCCGTTATGTGGATCGACTACTTGACAAGAAACCGAATTATGAATCTAGAAATCGACATCAGCTTTCCGGTAGCGCTGCCGTTTTCGGTCTTCACATGTGATACCTTGGTGTGTCTAAAACTCAGAATGCATGAGATGTGTGTGAGAATGCCTGCTAATATTTGCCTTCCAAACCTAAAGAAGTTGTGGCTTGAGGAGGTTGTGTTTCATGGCGCCAGTATCTTCCAGAGATTGCTCGACGGATGCCCGAACTTGATGAACTTTGTCTTGAAAGAGTGTCTCATTAACGGACCGAGGGATGTCGATATCCTCATAAACCAATCCAGTCTCACCTACTTGAGCTTCATCAACTGCCGTTTCTTCCATCAGGCCGCGCTTGTCTTGTCAGCCGCAAACCTTACAGAGTTCAGATACAAAGGCATGAACTTTGTGCTCGGCAAGTACAGCTTGAGCATCCTATCAGCAATAAAGGAGGCTAGGTTAGATATTGAAGAACAAGGTGGTAGATACCTGGAGTATAGGAGGGATGGATTTGCATGTGTCCTTGGTAAGAATATGAATCGGATTCTGTGGGCTCTTCGCAATGTCACTGACCTATTTCTGAGTGAATGGTGCATTGAGGTAAGGTACCTATTTAAGAACTTCTTTTCCATGTCAAACTTACAATCTACATAAATCTATAACATATGGCTATCCTTTTCTTCGGTAATAGCTCAATTTGTTGGAAGCTGATTTCATTATATAGATTTGCTAACTTTGCCATAATTATCATATTTGTGTGTATCAAGTACTTGACAACAATATCAAACATCATCACTCTTCCTCCCTTCATGAACTTGAAGTCATTATCCGTGAGCATGTGCCCTAACAGAGGCCACGCATATATCTTAGTCAAGATAATCAACGCCGCGCGGGGCCTACAATTCCTCAGCATCACAAGTCTGGATGTAAGTAATAATTTCTCACACTTAAGCACGAGCTACTAATTCTATTATCAGCTAGCTACCATTTAAACCAGTGTCAGTCTTCTTATTCCTCACCTGAATTCCTTCATCAGTGTTCTGCGCCAGGAATTTACTACAACGAAGAGAGGATCTATTACTACCCCGAAACCCCAGACATCATGAGGAACAGAGTGATCCCCAACCGTCTGAAGAAAATTGAGCTGAAGAAGTTTGGAACAATGGAAGATGAGATGATGCTTGTCATGTACTTGCTAAGGAGCTCTGTTGATCTGGAGCATCTCATCATCAAGTGTGCTTCATGGGCTGATGTGGCGATGCGTTCTCTCATTCGCAAGAGGATCCGAGCCTTCTTTCGAGCCTCCCCTAACGTGGCGGTGCGGATTAACTGAGTACATCGGCGGAGGTCGGCAACAAGCCCGCAGGTTTGGTGTATAGGCTGCTTGCTTGTCGCTTACTCCAGAACTATGAGGAAGTCATGGAACTCCTAGGAACTTCCCTAATAATAAACTGGTAGTAGTGGTGGTTGTGTTTTAAGTACTAAGAACTTAAACTTTACAATGTTGTGGTATGGCAGACTGTCTATGCTGCTTGCTTTGTGTGTTTAAGTACTTGCAGAAGTTCTTGAATTGCGTTTCTGCAAAATTTCCAGTTGTTTCTTTAGTAGTAACGTATACATGCCTATGCAACGTGAAAGTTGACATCTTTACTAACGGTTTCTGTTTTCTGGATCCATACTTAATAATTTGTTTAGTAGTAACGTATATATGCCTATAATTGCAACGTGAAAATTGATATTTTTAGTAAGGTTTTCTGGACCCCGTGCTTAATAATTTGTTTAGTAGTAACGTATATATATGTCTATGCATGCAACGTGAAAGTTGACATCTCTAGTAACGGTTTCTGGACTCATATTTAGTAATTTGTTTAGTAGTAACGTATACATGCCTCTATATGCAACGTGAATGTTGATATCTTTAGTAACTTTTTCTAGACTCGTAGTAATTTGTTTAGTAGTAACGTATATATGTCTATGCATGCAACCTGAAAGTTGACATCTTTCAGTAACGGTTTCTGGACCCATATTTAGTAATTTGTTTAGTAGTAACGTATATGTGTCTCTGCATGCAACGTGAATGTTGGTAACTTTAGTAACGTTTCCTAGACCCATACTTAGTAATTTGTTTAGTAGTAACGTATATATGCCTATGCATGCAACGTGAAAGTTAATATCTTTAGTAACGTTTTATAGATCCATATTTAGTAGTAACATATATATGCCTATACATGCAACGTGAAAGTTGACATCTTTAGTAAGGTATTCTGAACCCATATTTAGTAATTTTTAGTAGTAACATAACGTACTTATGGTACTACTAAACAAACTGAGATAGCACCTATATTTGTAAGGTTTGTCTGAAAATTTTATAATTTACTGTTTACTCTTAATTATCATTGGACAATTTGACCCTTGAATTTAGGGGTGAAAATAGAGTTTTCTAATTTAGTATTTAAATTTTGTTGAATATGAATTAAGAATTTTCTTTTCATTCATATTTTTTTCTAATAAATTTTATCCATCTTGACATCTGAATTTATATTTATAATAATATAGTCTATTTAAATAAAGATATAAATTGAAGAACAGTAGACATCCTTATAGCCATACTTATAATTTCATGACATTTTATTTTAATATATAGCGATATATCGGAAAATTCAATTCATCCCAAACTTGCATTGCCCTCGTAGGACCACGATAAACGAGAAAACATCAGAAACGTGTCAACTACTCAACAGCACAGTGGCAACCCACTTACCCACTGCGCCAAAAGCGGAAACAGTGCCACGCGTCCACCATCCCCTGGTTAGAAACCTATCCAAATCAGGGAGAGGCAGATAAGGTATCCATCCAACATTATTATTCCTCCCCGATCACAGAAAAAAGCCATCGGTGGAATTGAGATCTCGAGGGAGAGATGGCACAAGCTGTGGCTTCCATGGCTGGCTTACGCGGCGCATCTCAGGCTGTACTAGAGGGGAGCCGCCAACTCGGCGGCTCGAGCCGGTTAGCCAGGCAGGGGAGCAGCCGGGCCAAGTTGGGCAGGGTTGGGCTCAGGATCCAAGCCCGGGCCGGAAAAGATGACGCGGCAGTTGGCCGGCGAGCCCTGGTGGGCCTCGTGGCCGGTGGCCTAGCTGGCGGAGCGTTTGTCGAGGCCGTGCTTGCGGAGGCGAGGTCAATTAAGGTTGGGCCACCTCCGCTTCCCTCCGGTGGACTTCGTGAGTAGTCTGAAACCCAGCTCCCCCTTCTTTTAAATCTTTTTAGTTGATCGATTAATGATGGGATTATTTAGGAAATACTTGACTTAGTGCTAAGCTTTCGTAGTTTCGCTTACGATTGGTACGAATTCACCAGGATCGAGGCACAATTAGCCAAGTCTTCTCAAATTTCCCCTAGTTTTATTAGAAATGCAGGTTATGATTCGGAAATAGTGAACCGACTTTTTACATAATTTTCACCGAAAACTTTCAAAATACCCGCTGCATCCTTTAAAATATTATGATTGTCATTAAAATTATTGAAGTACGATTAAATCTAATTAATCAAAGTTACGACAAAAATTAGATTAACCAAACTTTATTTTGTCCTTATATCAATTGCGTAAATTACTTCTAAGGATATCACAGTACAAAAATAGGAAAATCAGTGATAAATATTTCACGCTTTATTTTAGTTATTTATAAGAATTTGCTCACCTTAACTACTATTTGTTAGAAATATTTTATAAATATTTAGTTAAAAAAATTAAACATAATGATAACTTTGAAATGGTTTTAAAAAATTTAGTTGCTGTTATATATGATATTTTAAAGAATGTAGTAGTAATTATAGTATTGTTAAAAAATTCAGCGGTAATTATGTAAAAAAAATAATTAAAACAGCAGGTGTAAATTGAAAATAATAATAATAATAATCCACGTCTTGAACAGCTGGTACTTTAAACTCCGACCAAGCAAGAGATCTCGTACTTCCTCTGAAGCAGCGATTCTACCTCCAACCATTGGCTCCGTCCGAGGCCGCAGCGCGAGCCAAGGAGTCCGCCAAGGATATCGTAAACCTCAAGGGCTTAATTGATAAAAAGGCATGGCCGTACGTGCAAAACGACCTTCGCCTCAAGGCATCTTATCTCCGTTACGATCTTAACACCGTCATATCCGCAAAGCCGAAGGAGGAGAAGAAGTCCCTCAAGGAACTTTCCGGGAAGCTCTTCGCCACTATCGACCAGGTAAATCCCTAGAGAAATTCTCATTTCGCACCCTACTTTGTCGACTTATTCTAAGTTTTGGGGATTTTTATCATTTCACACCCTGTTTTTATGTGCTTATTGGTGATCAGCTCGACCACGCCGCCAAGATAAAGAGCACCGCGGAGGCCGAGAAGTCTTACGCAGCTACCAAAACAGCCCTTGATGACATCCTTGCAAAGCTAGGATAGTTGAAAGAATAAGCTTATGGTATCGTCTAAATTTCTCTTCATTTTTTTATTTGTGCTCAAGAGATGAACTATTTGTTTGATTTCTAGTAAAGTTTTATTATACCGGACCATACATTTGATACATGGAGAACTGATAGGTCTGGTAAAAAGCTTAATGCCACTAAGGTCATCTCAGAGATCAACTTCTTAGAACAAAGCAAACGTTTGAGAATCCATCTAAGAGCAAACACCAACAGAGTGTGCTAAGGAAGTAGAAGCCTTTTATGATAGCTATACACCGACAATTAGAATAGAATTCTGAATTGCGGGGCATTGGACTCGGCTGGCCGGATAATCTCCCACTTGCAAGGCTCAAGCTCTCCGGCAACCGGGCAGCACCCGACGAGAGCTGCTCGCGCACCGGTCGTCGAACCGAACTCGAAGAATGCCTTGTCTTTGGGTATGCCTTGTAGCTCTTGTGTGACCTGTTGATTGTTACTGTTTGAATGTGAGGTTTTCTTTCCCCTCCACCAAGTCAGGAACCCCATGATTCTAGTTGAACGAAGGAGAACTTAGTCTAAAGTAGGAGGCATTAGTAATTGATTTATAATAGCTTGACACCGAACTGTACATGGGCTGTGCATTGGAAGAGGTTGGGCTTGGAGCATCTGGAACGCATGGTAGATCTGGAAAGGAAAGAGGTCTAATATGTCCTAAGTACGAGGACATGATTAATTATGTGATGTATTGAATTATGGAGGAGGACGCAAGAATAATAGAACAAGGATCAGATGCAAACCAAGAAAATTTCTCATTGCTCCGTTCTTGTGGTTGAAGAAATTTACACATAACGAAGATTAGAAATTAAGTTAATCTTACGTATCTGCCGTTTTCAAACACGTCCCTTTGTTTATCGTTCGTTGTACGTAGAAAGTTTTGGATCTCTTACCAGCACCATTCTTTAAACTGAAGCACTTAATCACTTAGAGATCCGATTGAGTTGCAATGGTCAGGCTTTGTATCCAAAAGTAATAGTACAAATAACAATTATTATCAATACTGTTATTGACTCTAATATTTTCGATTAAAAGCCTAAATAACTAAAATATCCTTTATATCGTCAAATCGGAGTGTACTTTTGTGCAAGGTAATTAAGCGCTATTATATTTTTCGTTAATAGTTAATTAATAATTATAAGTTAGTCTAAATACTTAATAAATTAAATGGTTAAGTTTAAAATAGATAGAGGTAAGTTAAAAATCTCTGTCTAACCAAATCGAGAACAAATTGGGCATAGATTTCTCATCATTAGTGCGACTAAATCTGCTAATTATAATGAACGAATCTTGGAGGCACTCGGATAAAAAGATGTTATTTACAGTCCTGAACCCATGAAGGATATTTATCCTCATTCCATATTCTAATAGTAATTAATTGTTACAACTAGCTTGGCTGGCCTGATCGAGCCTACCAAACTTCAATTCAAGTGTTAATTACCAGAATAAAATAATAGTGGAATTTTTTTTCATCCGCACAAAAAAAATAATCTGCTCTGAAATATTGTAGGAGTAGTTTTATCACTTTGTAATTTATTAGCACCAATAAAAATATCTTTATTTTATGATGAAAAAATTAACAGTCCGACTTAATTATAACCACAGAAGATAAAAGTACTTAATCATTAAAGTCAATATAGCTATAAACCAAGGGATCAAAACTATAATTTACTCTTATGATTATTATTATTATTATTATTATTCCATGGGGATGTATTCGAAGAACATAGAGGTGATTTTGTTCTTGGTAATGCCAGTAGAAGTGCCGACGCCGTCGCCGTGTTGGTAGATGCAATGAGCAGCTCTTGCCATGTTCACCGCCATGCTTGTGAAACTCTGTGGGAGATGACCACTTAATAACTTCTCCTTGTTCAACTGTGTCCAAGAGTAGCTCATCAACCCCTTTATAAACTCCATGGACGCCTCCTCCGTCCCACCCGTTTCATTCTGATGACAGTCCACTGATTTGGAAACGTCTCCTCTCCTCTTCTCCGCCTTCCAACACCAACAATCATAAATTTTATATGTATACCACTCTTTCCTATTACTTCAAGATAGTAGAAAAGGAGGGAAAAAAGAAAAACTACAGTTTGTTTTAAGTTCAAAGAATGAGATATGGGGAAGGGCAATTTCAATATTTTCTTTTATGTCTATTTTTTACAGGAAAAAGGAAAATTTGTGAAAAGAAAAGGAAAAAATCATGATGATGAATTCAATTACATACGAAGGGCTAAAAGAGAAATCATCACCTTAGAAGTTGCCAGATCATTAGCCAGACGAACGAGGAGTGAGGACCAATATATGATTCCAGATTCATCTTGCAAGCTATTCCTATCATCTCCAACTGGTTTGTTTCCCAATAGAAAATAAGCATGAGCCATAACAATGGGGCCTCCCACTGTGATCCATGCATTGTTGAGGTACTCCTGAAGACTGGGTTTGTATCCCTTGTTGTACCATTCAGCTTCAACTAAGAATGCTTCACATAATCTCTCCCACTTTGCATTTTGGAAAAAAATATTAATTATCATTATTGCTGTTACATTTATCCACCCCGGTAGAGCTAAAGCTCGATTGAGCTTGGCTTAAAAATAAGCTAATTCAAGTTTGATTTGTAGAACAAAATCATAATAAGACTAAAAAATAATAATATAATATTTAAATATTATATAATAAATAATACATAAGATTAATAGGAAATTTAGATCAATATCTAAAGATTTATAATATTATCTTCATAATCATGCCTTATATCAAGCTTGATTTAAGTCTAAACTCATATTCAATTTAGGCTTAAAAATCGTTTATATCTTATCTGCCAATTTAAGCTCAAGATTGAAATTCGTTCGAATTTCACTTAAATTAAAATTATTTCAATTCAAACTTAATATTATAATTAGATTTAAAATTAATTTTAATTCAAGCTTAATTAGTGCTAGGCTCAATGACACAACTAGTTGCATTCTTTAAATTATCATGAAAATTATTGACATTTTTTTAAATATCAATTCGCCCATTAAATCTAACTAAAAACTAAACTTAGATTACAAGGAGATTAATATATCCTTGTATAAATTTAAAGCTCTCTATTGTTACACAATGGCATACTATCTATAAGAAAATCTTATTTCTTGTAAAAGTTTTTAGTTATTTACATATATATCTTGAAAAAAGTTTTAAAAAAAAAAGTAGCGACAATTTTGATATATAGATATATACATACATATATACATGCATATATACATATATAGATATATACCTCTTTCTTGATGAGGGATTTAGCATCCCAGCCATGATCCATTTCAATTTCAATTGAAGCTTCGTTGATGAGTTCGTTCACTGCCAGGAAATACCACTTCATGTAATCTGGAAGCCCATCCTTTGCCTCAGGATGCAAACTAGAGGAGGAAAGTAGAATATTTCTGTTATGTTAGGCTAATGTGGTTTAGGTTAACTTGGAGGTTTTTCAATATTTTAGTAAAAATAAGGGCTATATCTTACGTTACTTACCTTAAATAATAACAATAAAGACAAAACATAGGTCATATCTTGATAAAGTTCGATATATATGTAGTATATAAGATCACCTTTTGAGAGACTGTGTGAAGAGTTGAGCTTCGTCGAGTGTAGCATAAGTGTCGTATATATCATCGACCACCGAGAGGATGGAAATAATCTTGGTGAGTATGATCCTGCACTTGGAGAATTGAGGCTCCGAGGCAATCCCCACCGTCCACAAGTAATTCTCAAGTAAACGATCCCTAGAATATTTTAGCTTTTTGCCGAGTTCTTCCCACCACCTATATATTGTAGCATGGCAAAGACTTAGCAACTCGATCGATCTAGAAACTTGAGAGGTAAGTTAATGTAATTATCTACTAATACTAATGATACCACGAGAGTGTTTTCATCTCCTCTAGATGCAGTGACTGGATAATGTTGTAGTCTAGCTTTGCTAGCTCTACAAGGAGTGGATTGCATCCTTCCTCCCTTTGGTAGCTATGTATGAAGTACTTGTGTTCCAGCCTTGGCCTCCTCCAATGCAAAGGAACCTCCATTGCATGTCTTACTTGCTCCACAAGACTGAAGTCAGCATCCAATGGCAATTGATTGAGATGCCTAAAGCTGAATTCTCTAGCTTCCTTCAGTACTTCTCCTTCGTCTACTTCTATGTACGAGGCTTCGTATAAGCTAAGTAGCCCTCTAATATCATCGGCATAGCAGCTTCTAAATCCATTCTCGTCTCTAAACCTGTCAAAAATATCTGAGTTCCATGCAGGGATGCAGTTAATTGAAGTCTGGAATCGATCAAGCCTTTAGAGATGTATTGCAATATTTTGAGTCTCTTACCAGTGGACACATAGTAACCATGCTGTCTTAGGAGTCGAAAACAAAGGGCGCTATCGCCTAAATCATCGAAATGCTCGAAACCATTGGCATAGGCATTACCGAATACATCATTGATCTCTTGCTCAAAATGGCATGCCACTCCAAGCCGTTGCATCAAGTTGATGTGTTGGAGTTGAGCTGAGAGCCCATCACACGCCTTAAGCAGTGACTTAGCCTCAAACTTGAGTTCGTCCAGATACTCCGTGAATCTCTCCTCCTACCGTATCAAAGTAAATATATAGCATTTAAACTCAACGAATGCTCTAAAAACTTAAGCAGTAAGAATCTCACGATAAAAGGGCTCCGCATCGATTGGATGAGTTCATGATTCCAAATGCTCGGATGGTAATTTGCTAATCTGCGCGTAACCTTTTGCAAGCTACACCTTGTGTTCCGTTTGTTCAAAATTTTGCAAGGCATCTACATTGTGCACCAAGATGAAGTGTTATATATATATATATATATATATGTATGCATGCTTAGTGTTTGTAAACAAAGTTGTTAATAATTTGCTAACCTTGTCATCATGAGAGCTTCCATACAATAGAGGCAGTTGAAGAGGGTGTGGTTCTCGTGCACTTCGCTTCACGATAAATAACTTGTGAATAGAAAGGGAAGGCTTACTGATGAGCATTTTGTTTGGCAGGAGAAAGAGAGGTGGAGATGAAGATACTTCCCCCTTATCACTTATGGCATACATGTTGATATAGACACGAGCTTGTAATGTTCTGCTCCTTGTCTTATCTTATATATACACTTGTGATTCTTTACCCTTTTTTTTTCCTAGTTGATCTGATCTTTTGATTATTCAAAACATTGCCACCTCACTCTTTGCTATATGACAATAATATACAGGTGCAGACGTACCATTACAATATATTACTACTAGAAAATATATTTTTTTGGGGGCTAAAATATTTAGCAGCAAGAGATTGATTTGTAATGGCAAATACTCTCCATAAATCTTAGCGAAAAATAAATATTCAGTAAAATTATAATTTATAGCGATAAATATATTTACTATTATAGGTAGAGTTTAAAGTGATGATCATAATTGTTACTATTACTGATTTTTAAGAGTAAAGAACTTAAAGTAGCAAATATCATTTGTCATTAAAAATTTTTTAGTGACAAGTATATTTGTTGCTAAAAATTTAAACTTTTCTAAAATAAAACATCTCACAGATTATATTATACCTCCAAAATATAATTTATATTATAAATATTCAAAAATTCACATAGTGTACGGAGTTCACGTGCCTATATTATATACAGAAAAAATAATATAATATGGGACAAGTATGTTTGGTTTTGTTCGAGATATCAAAAATTAAAATTAAAAAGTGAGCAATAGATAAAAATCAATCCATAGATAGGAGTGACCATTGTCTTGCATAATTCATCCTTAGTTATAAAAATTTTTATATAAGAAATAAAATAATAATTTTTTTTAATATAATTACATATATAGATGGTCAAATAATAAAGGATTCAGTAGCATCACTGATAGTTTTAAACCGTTCTTATTATCTAATTAATTGTTCACTTTTTATTATTGCCATATAGATACATAATTTTCAAAATTGTTATCTCACTCCACAGGACGGGTCAGACTCATTAGCATTCTACATGCTATAGCATTTTATACACCTTTGATCCAACTTGCACGCAAAACCCACAATTATAAACTAATGACATATGTCATACAATCGATACATCCACGAACCTTTGATCAATTTCTGCAATATTAATTTTGAGTATAAAAATAAAAATGTTTGAAATATAATTGCATGTATTTACCCGAGAATCTAATGTATAATTTAAGACAAATTACTGTATTTCAATAAAACAAATTACTACCGAGGATACTTGCAATGCATCATACTCATCTTAGCATGGAAGATTAATTATCTCAATTATCCCAAAAATATAATTGTCACTTGCAGACATTTTTTTCTTGATTAAAACGTGCAGGCATCTTGCTTGGACCCAGTCGGTGTTATTAATTAAATCCCCTCTGTTTCTGTGCGTCATTATCAACTCGTCAGTCTTCAATAATGCTTCAATAAATTAATTTTAAAAAAGTAAATATTTAACTCCAATTGGTTAAGTAGGAGACAGAGCGTAGTACGAGATCTCTGAGTCTGCGACCTGTCGCGATCCACAAGATCACGGTCCTTAGTTTGGATCTCGCATTTTTGAATGGTAGATATTTTGTCCATTTAGGGTAAAGGCCGTAGGGGCACTGAATGCATCTTAAAATTTGACCACCGGTACTAAGACGGGATTAAGCCCATAGACATCGAATTATTTAATGGTTGGTGATTTAACTTAATTGTTTAGTTCGGTTAATAATTTGAGGAGCTCATCACAGTACTATTTAAAATATAAACTAAATAATTTTATTATATTGGTAGTAGGTGTTTACATTTTTGTGGTTAGCATCCTGTCATTTTAATATTTATAATTTGAGACCTTTATTTCCTTATTAAATATGCTCGTCAGATGTACGGCTCAATTTGGAAATAGTGAAACAAGTCAAATCGGAAGGAAACTGGTTGATATTTTAAAGTTAAATGCAGGAAAGTTTTCATTTAACATCCCGTCTTTTTATCTCTTTCTAATTTACACCCTCCATTTTTGTAATTTACAATTCGTACGTTCTTACCCAAACGTATGGAAATATGGGATAGCTTTTATGAATATTTTTAATTTTAAATAGAGCATAAATTTAAATCAAAAAGGAAATTAAGGTAAAATATTCATTTTGCACCCACCCTTTTCATCTATTTTTTTTATTTACAATTCGAGGCCTACTTTTTACTAAATATTTTCAGAAAATACTCTATTAAATTCAGATGTTATGAAAATTATATAGAAAATTATTGAAGTGAGTAGGATGTCATACAAATTATAGAGAAAATAAGGATCGAATTATAAAATCTTTAAAATCAGATTAATATATATATATATATATATATTATGTAAGATTATTAGATATAATATTACAGTCAAATTTAAGTATAATTAGAATAGATCGCTTCTCCTCTTTAAATAATTTTATAGTTAAAATAATATAATTTTGAATTTTGAATTTTGAATTGAATTTCAACTATTCAAAACCCACGTGTGAATTTCTCCACATGGTCTGCTATGTTAATCAAGTCGCATAAGTAAATGGTTTTTTTATTTTTTAGAATAGTAAATGGTTAAATGGTCTATTACATTCTTTCGTTTACCTCCTTGAGGTTTATGGATGTAATCTCGCCTCTCGTGCATTAATCCACATGAATGCTGGGCAGATGGAGAGGGAGTGTCTCCCTGATAAAAGATAAAAGATAAAGTCTGGGTCACGATTTTGATTGCTGTTATGTTTTATCAGATTTAGTAATATATAAATCGAGTTACCTTTAAATTTTAATAGAGAAATTTTAGAACAAATTTGCTCGCTTCTCATCTATATGATAAATGAATATATTGAATATCGTTTTATCGAACCGATAAAACTATCTCCTCCAAATTTTCGATCTGATGAGAACCTCCACCTTCCTTTTGGTGGGAAGTTGACACGGATGACTCTTTTGAGAACTTCATGAAAATTGGAGGGATAGACTTCGTAATTCGACAATTTAATTGTACTCCTATAACATTCATAGAAAAAAAGAGCACGCATGTGATTAGTGTGAACCCCAAAAGGGCATAACGGTAGGCGAGGAGAAGGAAGAAAAATAAAAAGAAGGGAAGGAGAAGAAGAAAAGGAGCGAGGGAGTCTTCCTTCTCTCGGTCTTGTTGTGATCCGATCGCCGACGGCCTCGTGCCTCGCTGCCAATCCTGTGAGCTTCCCCTCCTCGCGTGGATGCCTTCAATGGCATCCTTTGGTGCCCTCATGGTCGGAGCCACCAAGCAGCCCTTTGCTTTGGTCAGCAACCTTGGTCGTATAGCTTCTGCTAGTCAAGGAGAGAGTGCCGGTAGGGTCAATCGAGGCTATTGATGGCTAAGATAGCTGGCAGCTTTCCTTCCCCGTTGGGGGGCATTTGGTTGCATTGTTGGGTGGCTGCTACCTACTTCGTCGGCTAATCAAGCATAGTGGGTGTCTTCCTCAACCTATAGGGTGTCGGCAGTAGTGCTCGTCGACTGCCCATTTCCCTTACTCCTCAGCTAGGCTAGGTTGAGGAAACGGAATTGGGATGGGTCGAACCCTCCCTTGGTGTGCTACGCCCCAACCTTAGGGTTTGGGTTGGGTTGAGCCCTAACTCAAGTTGGCTTGGGCTGAGTGCAGCCCAACCCAAGATAAGGGTGTTATTGAGTTGGGTTGCCTAGCCCATTTCGAGTTTGGGTTGGGATGCAGCTCAACCTAGGTTGCTAGTTAGGTTGGGCTGTTGTCAGCTCAACTCATGTTGGGTTTAAGCTCGGTGCATCCTAGCCCATGGTGTGGCCCAGCCTATATTGTTATAGGTTGTGTTGTGGCCCAACCTATTTGATTTTCTTAGTGGATTGGGACCTTCTAGGCCTATCTTAGTGGGTTTGTCGTGCTTGGGTTGATGGCTGCTCAACCCATTTTGCTATGGACTTTGAGCTAGCTTAAATAAATTTATTATTATTAATTTATTTAAATCTTTTATTTAGTTAATCTTGTCCGACATGAGCTTTACTTAATTATCTTTAGTGAATATTAGTGTTCAACTATATTAATTATTATATTTTTTTAAATAAATTAGACTGTGGTCTCAAAGTACCGTTAGAGATAATCGGGAATTAGCTCTAATTGGAATTTGGTGTGGTCAATTACAATTTGGTTAAATTAATTTTAGCAAATGAGTAGTTGATTTAGGGATATCTATATTAATTGAACATGTCGAATAATTAATACAAATTATCATTAGTAAATTATATTAAGCAGATTCTCTTAATTAATAAAGTGAATTAATTAAATATTGTCCATGTGATTTACCTAAATCGATAATAATTAGCGTAAGAAAGTCAAGAGAATCTACTTTAGACGTTAGAAATAGAAATATACATAAATTTGATTAGAATTAATAAAACTATAATTATTAATCTATTAATAATATATAATTTATAGATATATATATTTATATACATGTAAATGCTTCTAAGTATATTTAATTACCAATTGTACTAATTGTATTTGGATAATAATTATATCAATGAGTGCATAATCTTAAAGAAATTAGCTGCTCAAACTTTTACTTTCAATAACTAATTAACATCGAATGAATAATTAATATAAATTAAATAAAAATAAAAGATTTTTACAAATCACACCTTATATTTTATCTATTTTATGTATCACACTCCGTTTTTAAAGATTTTATAAAAAGAAGAGAAATTAGCAGAGTACCTAAGACCTTGTTTACTTTAGGAATATGTCAATTCTAAAATATATATTTTTATTTGTTATTTCTAAAACAAGGTATTTATTCTAAGCATATAAGTATTCTTATGTTTATTAATATTTTAAAATAAAATTGTAATAATTATTTTTGATGTAATATAAGTAAAGAAAAAAAATATTTTTTATAAAATTACGATAAATATTTTTTGATTTGATATAAAGTAAATTGATTGAATAAATATTAAAGATAAATTAGTAAGTAAATTATTATGTGGTATAGATATAATTCTAGTAAATAATATTTATATTCTAGATTAGAGCTATTATAATATTTAGCTGAAATAATTATATTTCATAATAAAAAAGTTATTCTTAAAGTTTGAAGGGTCATAGAGTAATTGCTATTGGGAGAGAAAAATGTTGGAAGAATAAGAGCGAGAGAGAGGATTAACAAAGATTACGTCGGAGAGAATATAAATATCTTATTAGTTATGTGATATTTATATAATAAATTTTGACGAACTTGAACCAAAGAGTATTAATAAAGCCGAGACCCAAACCTTACTCTCCGACTCCGACCCAACCCTCCTATTCTCAAACCTACACGGATGTCTTCTTCCACTCAGGGCGGAGCGGGGAGGTGGGAGGATCTCAACCGCGACCTCCTTGTCGCGATCTTGGCCAGGGTCGGGGTGGCGGATCTGGTCGCCGCCGTACCTTTCGTGTGCTCGTCGTGGCGCGGCGCCGCCATGGACCCGGCGTGCTGGAGAAATCTCGATTTCAGCAATTGGGACGCCATCTCGTACCACCTCGGCCTCCGAGGCCTCGACGGCTTCCCCGGGTTCCTCGAGTTCGTCCTTTCTCGTACCCACGGTCTGCTGGATTCCATCTACTTCCCTTCCTTCGCCGATGAGGACGACCTCCTCTTGGTCGCCGAGAGGTGATTGTTTCTTCGAATTGGGTGTTGTTGTTTGGTTGCTGATGAGATTGTTTTAGCGGAAAAAAAGTCGGATTTTTTTGGGTTCTAGTGGTGTCATTTTGGAATTTTTGACTCTCTTAGTTATGAATGCAGTTTCTAGAATTTTGAAGAATGCAGTTCGAATTTTGTCAAAATTTTCTTAGGATTAGGACATTTGGTCATTCTTTTGTGGAGCATATCTTCTGATTTGAGGAACATCTTCTACTCGTTTGCAAATTTCTTTAGTTGGAAATGCGATTGAATTCCTCAGTTTGTTACAAGATAAAAAAAAAATTGTGGAACTTTCAGGTGCCCAAAATTGCTTTACTTCAGTCTTCCAGATCCACATTTATCTGCGGATAAGTTTTGTGAAGCTGTTTCCAAATTACATTTTCTCAAGGGCATGGCAGTAGATGAAAATCTTATTAGCTACGAAGTGCTTCTGCATGTTAATCAGTGCTGCGCCAACTTCACTGAGTTGAAGGTGTTTACTGGATATTTGGATGATGAGATGGCGTCTATTATCTCCAATTCTCTCCCACGCTTGCAGAAGCTCGAGATAACTAATACCAACTTCACAGCACAGGCAATTATCACTTTCTTGGATCAGTTGAAGGAGCTTGAGCACCTTGACATTTCAGGATATCAGAGTTCATCAATCACTGATGTAGTCCTTGAGAAGAGTTCGCGTCTGAAGGTGTTCCTTTGGGACTCAAGAGTTGAGTTGGGCGAGTTCGTCGAGTGTTCCAATTGTGGAGATTCATGGCTACTTGAGAAGCCTTGCGGATGCATGCTGGACCAAAAGATTATGGAATGGTTATCTAATCTGTCATGAGATCTAAATTGGTTGGACCTTATCAATCTCTCTGCAATGTGGATTCTTGGTTCATTTTTTTCCCATTTCTAAATGATGAGGTGCTCCTTGAACATTTATTTTGCATTCAAGAAGTTTGATTATCTGACTCTTCACATTAGTTTGTATTCTGTACATGTTTTGAAATTGAAATAATTCTAGTACTACAAATTTATATTTCACCAATGATTTGATATAACTTATCTTTTCTGCTTTCTATATTATCATTTTTTTTAGCTGGCGTAAAGGAGGAGGATTGCAGCTTGTATCTTTCCAATGTAAAACCTTTGTCTAGAAACTTGAAACTATGAAAACTAATATATCCAAAATTAACTCCTTCAGGTGAAGAAATTAGTGCTAAATAATGCATCTTCATTACCTCCAATGCATTGATGAGCTAAGGATGGGATACTGCACATCATTCTGAATGTGAGTGGACAAAGGTCCAGATGAAATGACTCGAGGGATATCAAATGTAACACATCTATAGAATAACAGTTTTGGATTGTCATATTGAAAAAAAGAAGTTGAAATATGAGATATCACCTTACATATGGATAAAAGAACAAATAGATGATATCATATTTTATTTTGTTCTCTTACTAATTTTACTGAAAATATTTGCTTCTCTAAGACAGGTGAAATTTTTCTTAACTTTGATGAGTGTTCCGGATAGTAGAATCGACTTCCATAAAGACATCAACATTAAAGACTATAATGCTTTACTAGAGAGATAATGAGATATATAGTACAACAAATAGGTCTATGATGTTATCTTTATGCTTAATTGAAATGATATTTAAAAGTAGCATGAAATGTTTTTCCTATATCTATAAGTAATAGATATGTTTAAAAGATATTTGGTGGAATAGTTCGGTCCCAAACGTGATATTTTACTTGGAATAGTCGAGCAACTTTAGCGATATCCTGATACTACAAATTTTATTCTTATGACAAAAGTTAGCAGCGTACTTCATTTGTATGCACCATTTATGTTATGCTTCATAACTTAATGCAGCTACTGCTTTGAGAAAATTTGCTTTAGTTGATGAAGCAGTAAATTGATTTGAATCAAGTTATTCATTTTTTGTGGGAGTCAGTACGATATTTTGATGCTCCACATCATTGTTTGGCAATCCATGATGAATGTTGTCATTTTGAAAGTATGAGGGAGAGAAATTATGCCTTGGTCTTCAGGATGTAGAACAGTTTGGTTTGTGTCATGCCTATGTACCCAGGGAACGTACTGTCTTTTGTGCTCGTCAAAGGGGCAGAACTCTCCAGGAAAGTATCAATAACTATAATAGAACTGCGCCTCAAATGCCAATGTGCCATACATCTTAGATAGCTACATGACTCTTTTCTCTGTTAATTAATTCTCTTTGCTCAACTTGGTGTCAACTTGGTGTGGGTTGAATGCCCTTTTGGTATTTATTAGGTATTGAAATCTGTTATTGTCTTCTTAGGTTGGATATCGTCAATAACCTCACTGATGGAATGAAGGTGTCTACCAATGTGTTTTACTGTTGATAGTTGCCAACTCATTCAGCTATCTCGAAAAATGTTTGGATTTATGGGATAAAACATGTGGATTGAGTGCAAGAGTGATATATTCTTGTGTTGCAAATCATTGAAAGTTTGTCATGAGAAGAGAACTTAAAATTTTATTTTTAGGGATAATTACACAGACACCTTATGAACTATAGCAAAGTATTTCCGTTAAACAAAAATATGCCTAAAGAAGTTGAGATTGTAGCTGTGAATTTGCCATGGTGCCAGTGAGTAATACGAGATTGTTTTCAGCATTCAGCTTTCATGACCTATTCATTATACTCAAAACAAAAATCTTCGGAAATTCTAGTGTAAGAGAGATAGAGAAGCTGAGGAAAATAACACAACACCTCAACATTACAAACATCTCTGCTGTGATATCTAGCGCACATCCACTACTTGCACTACCGGCCGCACTCTTAGGGAACTTGACACCGCCGCCGGCCTCAGGCGACCCCTCATCATCACTATCGGCACTCTGCGAGTCTCGGTGTCCCACTGGTGCACGGTAATTCTCACTTGCCGGCGAACATCGGGCCAACCCGATGAGCGGCAGCACCGGCAGGTCCCTCGACCTCTCGTTGGCTAAGCTTTCAAGGGCATATCTGGAAAAATCGAATCTTGATCAAACGGCCAGTTAAACCTATACCACGGCGAACTCATCCAACTACTGCACGGTCGACTGTTCTACGTAAGCAACAAACATCATGCGGCAGTAGTAGCACACCCTCACCCACGGCCTTTCGTCGGACGCCTTGGTGCATGAGCCGGTCTCGGCGGCTTCAGGTTTGCACGCCGATAGCGCGTCCCACGCCTCCTTGACGAGCATGAACGCGCCGTCGGCAGGAGCGGAGAGGTTCTTATCGGGGTGGGTGAGGATGCGGAGCTCCTTGTGCTTCTTCTTGATTGCTTTGAGGTCGGAGGTGTACTGTGGTTATGCCTATTTGATATACTAAGCTTTTATTCGTATCACTCTATTATTTGAATAAATATGAAGCTTCTACGATGAATAAAAATATAATCATATTTTAAAAAAGAGATATATTATAATAGTTAGATAATAATTAAGAATTAAATCTTGTCACATTAGATGAAGAAGATAAAAAAGAGTATATATATATTTTTAAATTTTAATATTTATTGTGGTGGAAAGATTTAACGTTTGTAATTCTTTCTAGGCAATGTTAGCTTAGGATGTGAACCGTAATTTTTTTTTTCAAGACTAAGTTTTCCCCTTGTATTAGCCTGATCTGGGCTTACTCAAAATTGCCCATCGTCCTCTTAGGCGCATTTCAACAAACAAAATGCCTCCATAGTCTCTTCTGTCTCTCGTCCCCCCATCTCCGTCTCTCTCTAATGGACGGAAACGTCCGCCGATTACTTAACCGCATCTCTCTAACCTTCGCCACCCTCGCCACCATTGCCCTCTTCCACCTCTTCCTCCACTCCTCCTCCTACTGTTCTCCTCCCATCTCTTCCCCTTCCCACCCGAATCACCGATCCCAAACCCTAACCTTAGCCCCCTTCCCCAAGTCCTCTTGCGACGCCTCTTCCCGCTCCTTCCTCTCCCCCGAGAAACGCTTCTCGAAGCTCCGGTCCTCTGCCCCCTACCGCCGCCGCGTCGACTCCTTCTCCTCCGCCGTCTTCCTCCCCCTCCGCCTCATCTCCCTCCTCTCCAACTCCTCCCGCGTCCTCTGCGTCTTTGCCGGCGCTGGACACGAGGTCGCCGCGTTGCAGGAGTCTGGCGTGGTCGATGTGACCGGCGTCGACCTGGTCGACTTCCCGCCGCTCGTAAAGCGGGCAGATCCGCACAACCTCCCATTCTTTGATAGAGTTTTTGATCTCGGGTTCAGCACCGGCGTCGAAGCTGCGCTCTTTCCGGCACGGTTCGCTGCGGAGATGGAGCGGACGGTGCGGCGCGGTGGGGTTGTCGTTGTTGCAGTACAGCGACAGTTCCAGGCGGAGGGGATCAAGGCCTTGTTCAAGAGATCGAGCGTCTTGGAGGTGAGGAATGTTACCTTGGAAGGATCTGAGATGAGTTTGATTATTATGAGAAATAATGGAAAGAATCCACCTTGAATCTTGATTCAGCTTATCACTTTTGTTGTATCTGTATGTTTCCATTGATTTATATATATATTGTATATTTAATTTTACATCCTTTTTGTTTTCTATATGGTGGAATCATGAAAATTTCTGTTTGGGAATAATCAGAGATTGATTCATCAATTTTTTAAAAGAAGGAAAACAAAATTGTTTTTGTTCCATAGAAATTTAGATGGAGGGCAAGTTTAGGGTGGAGTATCAGCTTCGCGGCCTTTGAAATGCCTGACACTTCAGAATGGACTAAGAATCCTTTTCTAACTATTGACAGGATGCAAGGAATATATAAAAGTCATGCTTTTCGAATTCGGGAAACTGATGTTTGAGATCTAATTGTTCACCATGCGACAATTATTTGGTATCACAGGTCAGGAGGAATAATGATGCAATGCTTGGTCGGTAGATGATTAAGTGGAGAAAAAGTCTGAAAGCCACTAAATAAACATTTTGCATAACATGTATTATTGTGATATATCGGATACTAGAGCACTAAGCTAAAGATGTCAAACATAAAATATGGTATCCCATATCATAACATTAATCCAATATTGAATTATGAATATAGAACAGAAAAACAAAGGTTTGAATAGGAATTTTTGAACTAGAATGGGCCCTGGCATTTACAAGGATTAGCATTTTTTCAGTGAAATCAATAGGATAGTTAAAAGGTCACGAAAAACAGGTTCCAAAGTTCAAGCAAAATGACTTCAGGTTTAGAAATCTTTCACAATGGAATGTATAGCGTTCGTAGATGGCCCTTGCCTTTGTTTTACCTCAGATACCAGTGGGACTTGATTGGTCAGATATTACTTCAGGACATTAAGAACATTAAAATACTTTTTTGTTCTTTCCGGACTCAAACCAATGGCATCACAGCACATATGGTCTTATTAAGGTGCTGTTGTTAAGTCATGTCTTTGGACTAAGTAGTCTATTAATGGAGCAAATGATCCTGATGAAAATGTAGGCCTGTTGGACAAAACAATACTGTGCAAGCTGCATGTCTCCCACTGATTAGTTTATACTTGCCGATGGAAGACTTTTATCTTATTAGATGTTTAATTTTATTCCGTAGAGGATTCACATAATATTGTTATATGTAATCAAATGGCATTTAAGCATGCACTAGCTTTATATTTACATCAGCTAAAATTGAATATTCAAGGCCTTTTGTTTTAGTAGAAAGTCCTGGTCACTAATTTATGATGCATCTTCTCATCATTCACCATTTAACTCTTTTTCTGAGTTTTACTCCAAGCCTTTTGTATAAGATGCTCTATTGATTGCCTGGGTACTTCAACTAATTGAAGGGCATGATACATGTTCACATTAGCTGATTTCTCTGATGGTATGGAATCCAACCATCCATTACTACTCTGAGTTTCACATTCAAGCCTGTGTTCAAGCATGATTTATCATAATACTCATGAATAACTTTCACAATGCGAAATTTAATAATTGACGCTTCATCTTGGATCATAGAAATTCTGTCCTCATTTGTGATCATACTGTATGAATGCTTCTTTGCTTGCTCTCATCCACCTAGGTTCATTTTTCCCTATATTGCACCTGACTTGGTGGTCCCTTCAGAAAAGGAACATGTGGAATGTTCTGATTTCATATGCATCAAACATGCCTAAGACCTTGGAAAATGACCATACTAGTTGAAGATTCCTAATACAAACACTCTGACATTTCACATGTAGTTGTCCCAAGCAATGGTGAAAACGACACGGGAGAACTCATGAGGCATACATTCTAGGGCTGATGATCTTAAGAGAAGTGAAGCATGCCTACTTCAAGTGGTGCACATGGAGGTGACTTGAGAGAAGATGACTGCTTACTGAATTTGGTCCATCCTTTTACATCATAATTATATTAGGCCTTGTTTGGTTTGTAACTGAGCTCTGAACTCGATTAGTTAGTTTCATTTTTTAGTCTTAATTTTTTTAAAAGTAAACTTGATTAGATATGAAAAAGATAAAAAGATATTTGATAACTAGTTTAGGGGATCCTTGAACTAGTTTAGGGAGAGTTTCTAAACTCAAAGCAAACAAGGCCTTAGATATTCTTAGGGAAATGATTGTTTTAAAATCTCAAAATTTCTCTTTTGATGATGGGCCATAGGTTCCATTAGGAATATAACTCTTTTGGTATGAGTATGAGCATCTGCAACCTAAACTAGGACTGTCCTATGTCAAAATCATGGATTGAAAGTTCTGGGCCTTGTGGCCAATTCTAATCTTTATTGCCAAAATAGATTGGCTGATCTCTGATCTAAATTGCTCGAAATGGATGGCTGATATGTATCATTTTTCTAGATCTGAATTTCTCGAAATGGATAGCCGATATGTATCATTTTTCAAAGTGACTCGATTTCGAAACTGATACTTAGAACTTTGGTCAAAATATGTGAGCCCTGACTGCTACATTCTCTCATAGTAGAATCTTCTTATTGTGGTCGCCTAAGGTGATTTTTTATTATTACTATTTTTAATTTTTGTAATGAAAGATCATAATATTTTCCTTTTATTTCACTTTGTCTCTGCTGTTATGCTAGGTAGTTCCAACTCAAAAAGAACTTTGTGAAATTTTTGGTAAGCGTCACTTTCTGTTGAATTGCATCCTCAGAATGCTCTCGACTGTCATTTTCACAATTTTTTAACCTTTAGGAAACGATAATGCTCAATTATTTGCTTCACAATATGAGTTCCTTTTATATTCAATCTGTTTGTTTATTTAGATTCTCATTTTTTATTCCCTTTTTGATTGAATCTTGTATATTCTTGTTAGTGCTATGCAATTCCAAAGCTACAATGCTAATCTTCTGTTGATAAATATAATACTTGAAGAAACTTGTCATTGTTACAACCTTGTGAACAGAGCAAATCTTGCTTCAAGATAAAGAGGCAGAAGAGATGTATGAACATGTTATTATTCTTGCTAATGGAATGAATGAGCAATGTGAAATGGATTTATGAGTATGCCCTGCTGCTTTCACTCACTGTTCACTCACCATAATGAGGCAAGCTGGCCACCCAAATAATTTCATGATGTCATGGTTTCTTACACTTCCTTGACTAAGTCTATGAGGTAGCCCTCACCAAAATTCCTCGGTCTAATGTGATGCGACTCCTATGTCAGTGCCCAAATTTATCTTTTCCTAAATTGTTGATGTGGTAGTCCCAGTTGATTTAATCATCCCATTATAAATTCTTTTTCACGTCCAGATTTGTTCAAATATTTCCTTACTGTAGGTCAAAGCTTTTTTGAAGCATATAGTCCCTAACAGGCTATTTCGTTGTCTTAAAAACTTCTTTTTTTTTCACTTCATGTAAAGTAAATTGACTAGGAAGATTTAATCCAACTGAAAATATTTTCATAAATTATTCTAGCAGAAGGTTGGAAAAGTTTTAGCTTCAGTAAATTGGTAAAAGAAGTCATACAGATCAAGGTATTGTTGGCACAAACAACTCTATAGGGCACGGTGGTGAACTTGAGCAATAAATCAAATACTGGCAATGGCCAATGTCAACCACTAAATTGCAAGTATTTTACATAAGATCTACTTGCCCATGATCAAAGAATCTGTCGTTCTTCAGGATTGGGTAAAGCTCAGAAATATTTCAACTCACAAGGATATGGAAGATTTATGAAGGAATATAATATAAGCAGGTGCTGTTGGGAGGATGCTAAAGAATAAACTAAGTGCAAAGGCAGAGGAGAGAGAGAGAGAGAAGCATGCCTTAGACTGCCTTTTCCTTCTCCTTTCTTTATAATATCATCTAAATTAGGCCTACTCTAAACAAATCAAACTTTTTAATCTTGGACTTTTTTAAATTACAATTAACCATCACGTCAGCCTACCAAACTATATTTATATATATATATATATATACACTAGAAAAGGTAAACCAACCGCAAATTTAGTGCTTGATTGCCTATACTTCAAAATATACACAATCCTAGCTAATTAAACTGATGCCATCCCATCAAAGAGTAATGGGAGATTTTGGTTAAATATGAGTCAATTTTTTAACTTGTGGACACCTTCGAGCTTCTGGAAAGAATGAAGAATATCGAGTTCCGTGTGAAATCTCTCTTGTGGAAGAAAATCGTGGGAGATTTCATCGAGATGGCGACTACTAAAAATTCTACGAGGCCTGGGAAACACTTGACCAGTTCTGTGGTCGATAGGGTTATTAGGATTAGTCCTCATCTACCTGAAGAGAAGAAAGACTAGAAAAGCCTTCTTTTCCTTTTCTTTTTTTTCAATTTGGTAAATGGATAATTATGATAAAAGTCTCTAACATTAAGCTGCCAATTTTTCATTAACTTTTTCACTCTTTCTTTTCTTTAAAATAAAGATAAAATAGTCCCTATAAGTCCTAAAATTAATCACGTGAAATTCACATAATATTATTTATTTTATAGAAAAAAAAATCTGATGGATAACTAATAAAAGGAGCATGTTTTTCTTATACAGTTAAAGAGATCAATATGTCATAAAAAAGCCTACATGGAATTGAGGCAAAGTTAGGAGATCTAGGTGTAATTTTCTGTTTGGTAAATTATAAGTTAGTATGTTTGATCTAATGTTACTTATCTTATATAGTCCATATTAATTTATATTAAGTTAAACCAGGTAAGGATTGGAAATTCATATAAAAAAAGTGCAATAAAATCGAATTCATCACCTTGTGTATGAATTTATAGGCTGCTATCGAGTCCTAGTTTGACTTGCATTCCTTGGTGGCTTTGACACGTTTGGCTGACAAAGCTGGTGCACGAAATGATTCGAACAGAGAAGGATTAGCCTGACCATGAACCAATAAGTCAACCCATGAAAGAGAAGTCAACTGCCTCTTTGGACTGACTTGTAGGTATGAGAATTAATAGATGTTAACCGGGAGATGATGCCATGATGGTATGATTAGCAAGTGCTTGTGGAATAAGTTAGCAAACTAAAGCAATTCTTGTTAATTAATCGTCTTGGTATATCTGGACTCCATCATGATTAAAAGCATGTTAATTATTCTAAGTGGACCACTAAACACTTCATGACTTCAACGCTCCTTTGTTTTTAACATTCCATTAGTCTTTTTTAGGAAAATATTTATTATTTTTCACACGGTACCCTATTAATATTTTATAAATCAAAAACATCCTTATGAAATTTAAATCTAATAGAAAATGTTATATCACTTTTAGAAATAAAAAAGTAAATTATGTAGAATATCACTTTATTTTATGTTTAAAAAAATTAATAGTAGAATATCTTTTAAGCATTAATAATAAATTGGAAGATTGGTCGAGTGATAAATTATCCCTTTCAATATATATATATATATATATATAACATTCCATTAGTTGACACATCACAATCTGAGAGAGGGGTCGCTTTCGGGGTTTGACCCCACGTGGGAAGACCCAGGCAGGCGGCCGTAGCACGCGTGCACTTCTCGTGGGACCTACGTTGACCTACGGAAACAAGTCATAAGCATGAGGTCATCCGGATTCATCTCGGCCGTTGATTTTGGTAATAGGGAACAAGATCCAAAATTACAAATGGAGGACTGCCTTATTATATGTGTGTGTGTGTGTGGTTAGTTAAAGACAGAGATGAATAATTCGATATATTATTATTATTGTTATTATAGATAATTAGGTAGGACCACTGCTAACAATTCTTAGGCAGGGTTGATCATACTGGTTGAGGGGTTAATTTTACGGTGAAATCAACTTTATTGGGAGTCAAGCCATTGAAATTAAAAGTTTGGTCCAAATTTTTTATGTTTTGTTAGGAAAGATACGAGGTGAATAACTTCTTAATCGAAACAATCAAATAATTACAATCGTGATATATAAATAAGAGGTGAAATAGAGCGATAACTCTTTAATACAAACTGCATTTGTGGCTAAATAAAATTACCCATGGATAAATATGAAGTATCATGCTTAGAAAATATAGCATAAAAATGTAGTCTTACGAATTCGTAGGTGTAAAGGCCTTAAGCCATGATGTAGCTTCATTGTGACCAGATAATTATGACACATAGCCTACGAAAATCTAAATAGTGGAAGGATCACTAACCAACATTAATAGTGATGAAAGATTCCTACAAGCAAACAACAAAGAGAAACAAAGCTCAAACATACCTCCTTTTGCCGAAAAAATCAAGTGGAGAGAAGGAGCATTTACAGCACACCACAACATGAGCCAATCTGACACGGAGCGAGATGAGGATAAAGATCTCACCCTAACTTTTAGGGCCTAACACCCTCCCACCTCATCTGCCTGCCACCTAATGTTGTAGTAGCTATTATTTGCTATGGTACACGTTAAGATAAGCGAGTGAGGAAGTCCCTCCTAACCCAACCTCTCCATGTCAAAACGCTCCAACGAGGGCATAAGTAGGGCAACATGAGGGTTGTTTGACAGATGAATAATATAAAGGACAAAGGGAAGGGAGAAAGAGGAGGTGGCAATGATGCTCCTCCATATCTTTACAACGATATATTTTATTATTAAAATGAATAACTAAGTACAAAGTTATAGTATTTGCAAAAATTTTCTTTATATTTTTACTGATATATTTTTTGTATATTATTTTTAATAAGAAAATGGTTAAATTTTAATATTTTATGTGTATCCCTTTTTCTTAATAACTCATTGAATTGTTTGACGTTTATTTTTTTTTTAATAAAAAATATTGATATGATTAATGTTTTACTTAAAAATACTGATCCAATTAGAATTTTACTTTTGACTGAGTAAAATGATTAGCAATTTAGCATTTTATTTAGGACTATAATCAAATAAATCCTTTTAGTATTAAACTTAGAGCGTACGCTATTTTAATAAATAAATTAAAATTAGGTCTAGTTTGGTCAAAATCTCTATATTAGTAGCAACAAAGAGGAAGAACATAAAAAATAAAAATAAAAAGTAGTGGACATCCTAGTCATTGACAAAACTGTAGAGTATCTTATAAAGAACTCCAATCATTTCACTTTCAAAGCATTAATAGTAGTTATACATTGTGCTCACATGATTCAAGAGGCTCAAGTTATATAAGCATTTTTTTTTGTTCACATTATTGGGGATCATGTTTAATTGAGAGCTATAAGCATTTATTTATTTATTTTATTGATGCTAAGAGAAGAAGTATTTAGTGCATAGCTTATATCTAGATCATCACTTACAAGAGCATTCGAAGAGAGAATTATGGATTATATGTGACCATCCTCTTCAAGAAATTTGGAAGAAGTAAACATTCTAATCTTAAAAATAACACTCAAACAAAATAACTGACTTTAATGAATTGATTATCTTCTTCTTTAAAAAAAAAAGTGAAAATATAGAAATGATAAGGAAGTTAATTCTTTGATTTAATTCTTATAATTAAATACAAAAAGTAGTAAAAACAAATTTCACTTTTGAGCAACCAAACATTCTTATAACACAAATGTAAGGCTGCCCAAATAAATCATTTTGTGATGTAGCCTAAGGCAAGAGCTTGGATTGTGAATTTCTTAATCAACTAAGAGAAAACTAGTGGTGATGGTGCAAATTAAAGAATAGAAAACCTAATTGTGAGACCAGGATAAAAAAAATGCAAAAGTAGATTATCACTCAGAATTTTTAATTCCATGTATCAATTCCCAAATCTGGAAATTATCCATGTCATTCCTCAAAAATAATAATTTATGATGTACCTCGTCCATAAAATAAAAGGAAAATTCTCGTATAAGTTACTTTATACTGGTTAGTAGGTCAATAATCATTTATTTCAATATTACTTTACTACTCTCTCATCTCCTTTTCCATTTAATATTTTTATATCTTTTAATTTCTCTCTCTTTACTCTTTCTCGTTTCATTCATCTCTTTATCATCTATTATTATATAGAGATTTTAATCATTTACTAAAATATATTTACTTCTAATATCTCATCAAGTGTAATAATTATGCCACTATATTGAACTAACACCATAATAATTTATATCGGTGAAACTCTTTTATGCAAATTTAAAAATGAGCATAACTAAATTAGCACAGAGTTTATTCCAAGTGAACACTTGTTAATTCTGATTTACTCAAGTGAAACCTTAAAAAAATGCACAAGGGAAAGAAATTTTATTTTGCAAGATAGTCCATTTTGGTCTTACTTTGCAAACTATTCAAATATTTTATTATATAAAAAGTTCATAGATAGTAAATAAAAAATTCATACACCTAAATTTAACTTGTTTTGCAAAGTGGAATGAGAATAGGGATAATTACACCTCTCAACTAAACTATTATCTATTTCTACATAGACCTCATAATTTTTATTTTTGTGACATAAAATACCTTTTTTTAAGCTATAAAAAAAACTGTTAAATACTCCTTCTATTAGTTATCCATTAGATATTTTTGTTAAAAAAATATTATGTGAGTATCATGTAATTAATTGTAAGCTCTTTGCGGAGTAATTTATTTTTATTTCAAACGAAATGTCAAGAGAAAAGTTAAGAATAATATAATATTTTAATATTTTTTATTAATACTGCCGGGGGAGTAAGATTGTTTCTATAAATTTGGGGCTCGATGTATACTAAAATAAAATATGATGAGGTTCACGAGAAAATGTACAACTTCATGAGATCTTAGTGTAATTATGCCTTAAAATTTATAGGACCCTACAAGATCGAAAACTATTTTGATTCCTCTTGCAAATAACTCAAAAAAGTAACCTTGATTCATAGTAATTATGAAAGCAATGCCATCAAGGAAGTGACTAATCTACTTTGAGCTGCATAAAAGTAAAGGAACAACATCATCTCCCTTTCTCTCCAAGCAAATGTTCAAATTCAAGGAGAACAAAAAATTTACAACCACAAACTAAATTTACATGGGAAAAACATTAAACTATACCACTAGCAATCGACCACTCATTCTTGGTCCACAAGTCTACCAGTTTTCTACACACCAAACCTATGTACAGTCCGCCAAGGTGCTATATATAGTCATCCTCCACTTCCCTAACCCTTTCCATTCCATCCAAAAACAAGAGAAGATAGAGGTAGAAACATGGCTGCCGATGACTTCCAGATAAGGATATGCAGTGGAGGGAGCTGGTGGAACCCCGGGAACTCGTGCTCAACGGCGATTATAGACGTCGGTGGCGAAAACTTACGTTGGTCGACGGCGGGTAACGTCGAGTCGAAGTCTCGGTCCGGCGACGAGTCGGTCGGCTCAGCCTCTGGTAGTTCTTTAACCTTCCAAGATACACAACCCATGCAATATCCATCAATGGATTTTTGGACTCAAGCCTTACTGTATGTTTGTTCTCTTTAACTTCATACTTTTAATCTCATTACTCTACATGTATGTATGAATTAATATCTTTGTCTGCTTGACTTCAATACGATCGACGATCAAAGTGGAAGCAGTGAAACCATGCATCAAGAGGATCTTAGCACAAGGCCTGCCAATAGTGAATCAAACCAAGTTCATGTGGGCATGGAGGATTATTATGTCATGAACAATTTCAAAGACATCAACCATAGCTTAATCCTACCACACCAACATCATCCCAGCTCCGGTATCGACTCGAACGAGTTGTTACAACCCTCATGGGCTAATTTTTCGCAGTCGAAGCAACAGACTATCGATCAGCTGCACGCCAGCAACAATTTTTCGTTGAATGTCTTCAACTCTTCGACGCCTTCTCTGTTAGTTTCGCAGCAATTTGAGCCAAGACCTACGTGGAGAGACCTCATGGTGAAGGTATACAAAACCATGGATAAATTTATTCTTTTTTGGTTTCTTAGTTATAATTAGGGTTCTTAAGAACTCAATATATTTTTTTGTTTGTTTGTTGCAATATTTAGTCTAATTCAGATGGAGTTCACGACTCATGCTCGTCTGCGCCGAAGAAAAGAAGCAGTGAGCCTGCTCAAAAGAAGCCTAGAATCGAGAAATTTTCGCCATTACCGAGCCTTAAAGTACGGCACAATCTGATTAAGATTTTAGTACTCGATAGCAACTAGATGAATATTTATCTAGCATTTTATATATGTTCATGTTTACAGGTGAGGAAAGAAAAAGTAGGGGATAGGATCGCTGCACTCCAGCAACTAGTCTCACCTTTTGGAAAGGTAGCATATTTTCATCAATCTCTCTATAAGAGCTAGACCAAATGCAAAAATATATAGATTCACTTCAAACATGCGAATGGTTTTCTAACTCCAATTCCATCGCAGACTGATACAACCTCAGTTCTCACCGAAGTAATCGAGTACATTAAATTCCTTCATGATCAAGTTGGTGTAAGTCTCTTTGCTGATCCATTATTATCACAAAATTTAAACTTAAACCAGTAATTTTCTTGAGTAATTTAAGTTTCTTTTGGCTAACTACAGGTTCTAAGCGCGCCATACTGGAAACATGAGCATCCAATGCAGTACCAGAAGGTACAATCTTTTTTTACTTTTTTCTTCTTCTTCTTCTTCTGTACGAGACTAAATCCACATATGTGATATTCAACAATCAGCCATGAGTCTTAAAATGTTGCAATGGCTTGTTAATGCAGGGACTAGAAAAGTCGATGGCCGAGCCGAAGCAAGACCTTCGGAGTCGAGGATTATGTCTGGTGCCAATCGCGAGCACTTATCCGGTGGCCGTGGAAACCATGGCAGATTTCTGGCATCCTACCTATGGTGGAACCTTCATGTAGAGGTGTTAGGGTGTTGGGCAAGAATGGAGTAGTAATGATCCTCTCTATCACATGCATGGTTGGCTAAAGCAAGATAGAGAGTGAAAACAGTAGGAGGAAACAAATAAATTACAAGAATTTTATCATGTAAGAGGTGGGCTAAGAGATGGGAACAAGTGCTAAATTTAGTAGAAAACTATGTATCAGTTGCTGAATGCTGAATTTAGCAGAAGGGATTGGGAAAGGGGGAGGGAGGGGATGGGGAAGAAGGTGGGTCTTTTGTTCCTGTTTGATGTGCCTGTAAGGGCTGGCACCACCTCTATTCTCTTCTCTTTTTTTCTTTTTTTTTCTGTTCAATAAACATAATAATAAGGAATAATTGGATTCAAGATAGGAACAAGCGTTGTCCCCTTTTCCTTTAGATCTTACTTTTTGATTTACTGTGTTGCGAATTGGTAGTGGAAGTCAGAGGGTGACCCACTTAAAAGAAACCTCTCTTTCCCTCCCTACTTTGATATCATCACAGTTCTGTTCAAAGATGTAAACTACATGACTTTATCTTTATCCAACCATTTCATCTGCCATGTATGTATAACATGAAGAGTGAAGACATATCGTTGATCCAAACAAGCACCTTAAATAGAACAGAATTGCTAAATTTTCTGTTCATACGGAGTAGAAGGTTATGTAGAGATGATAATTAATTTAACAAGTTCAAGATGTAATACTTTTTGCAAGCAACTTAAATTGCGAACAATGATTAAGCCACATCTCATTGACAGATGACAACTTGGTGGTTAAGCTCTGACTCTGAAGATGGTCATTACTGTCACACTCAACAGTACTAAGAATTAACATCTGACCCAAAATCTTAGTTATTTTCCTGTTAACAATTAATATTTTGCTCGAGTAAAACATAGAGATGCACCAACTAAGGAGGTGACAAATGAATAGACATTGGTAAGGTACAACAAGCAATTTTATTTATATGATCAAAGATAAGGACCGACTTTGTGTAACAACCCATCTATTAAAGAAACATAAATATCAAATAACATTGGCTATAGAATATAGTGAAGCACAAAATTATTCTGAACACAACAGGAAATGGCAGATTGTGTATAAAGACTTTGGTATAGATGTGTAGATCATGCAGATCCTTTTAGCTTCTTTGCAATTGCGGCGAAGTATTTGCCCTGATGGAAGGCTTGCGCCAACTCAAGCTCAGAAGGGCATCTTGAACCATCGCCAGCATAGGTGCCGGCACCGTAGGGGCTGCCTCCTTTCACTTGATCCATCTCAAACATTCCAGCACCAAATGTGTATCCAATGGGCACAAAGACCATTCCATGATGCACCAACTGTGTTATGGCTGTCAAACTGAAGAAAGCAGAAAGAAGATACGTGAGTATTTATCTTTACTTTTCTAGATTACTGTTACTATCCACTCAATCATTGATGGAGGAATTTGGAATGACAAATTGTGCAACTAGATGCAGGAGAAGAGCTTACGCCGTAGTCTCTTGTCCTCCTCCTTGAGAAGCAGTGCTGTAGAAAATTCCTGCAGGCTTTCCTGCAAGCTGCTGAGATTTCCAGAGGCCTCCAGTTGCATCAAGGAATGCTTTGAATTGTGCAGACATCATACCAAACCTAGTTGGAAATCCAAAGATGATCCCATCAGCCTCAGCAAGTTCCGTTGGGTTAATGATTGGCACATCACTCTTAGGAGGTGCACTCATCTTGGATAACACCTCAGCAGGGAGAGTCTCAGGTACCTGTTCAGCCAAAGTTTAAGATTTGTAACCATTATAGGGTCAACAAAGATATGATCATGTTGCATTCCAATTTTCTTGTTAACACAAAAAAGACTACTAGTCAATGTGCTAAGCATTGGCTTGCTAACTTGCTCTTCAATCTGGACAGCTTAAGTAGACATATTTGAAGGATGCAACACACAAGCATAAAAATTATAAGATTGCATTTTATGAACAGACATGTTTCACAAGACCCTAATAGGCTAATAAATCATACCAATATCAAGAAAACAGAGTATAAACAAAAATATAATAGGCCAATAAAGAGTGAGATAACTTTCCTTTCACATTCATGGAAAAATAGATATGAACATTCAAAGTTCAGCAAGACCCTAATTAATAGCCAGAGTGAATTTTGTTAATCACTTAAAGTCTGCAAATGCTCATTAATAGCAAACGAGTTATTCTAGTCATGATCCATGGGAGGTTATCAATCTAAGACCAGAATCCCTTCTGTCATTGCTGTTCTTCAAAATTCAGTAACAAGCTTTCCTGTTTAACACTAGATTCAGCATTCTTTCTTTTGCTCCAGCACAACAAAGATAACCAGATTCTATTCCATGCCCTTTATTAGGTGGAAATAATGTCTGATGCAAATGCTCTGTAAATGTTCATCAGTATCTGGCAACGTGGTGCTTCTAATATAGGGATTGCTAAATGTAAAATTTGGTGAAGAAAATGCAGATATGGTCAAATGGTGAAATTTCTCTTTGTCACAGAATAAATCAAACTAAAACTGAACTAAAGGATCAAATAAGTGGACTGGATGCAAACTGTAAATTTGATTCATATGTAATGGTCCAGATTTAAAATCAATGATTCATAGATTATACCCAAATCTGCAGTCCAACTAAGTTTTGTACCTCCAGATCTATCTCAACGTACTCACACTAAGCGCTTGTAATTCATTAATCTGTTGGTTATGATTTCCAACTTCGTACATGAGTGGTCCGATAGTTTCTAAAATGTACTATATGTTGGTCTAGAAGACGAATAATTAGCATACCATTGCATCTCCAATAATAAGAATGTAAAGATTTGTCGCGACAAGAGATGATCAAGACAAACCTGCCATAGCTTAGCCTCCACTCCTTCAACAGATGAGGCACCTTTCTTTATCTCTTCTGCTAGCTTCTCTACATGTCCATACATAGAGTAGTACCTGTAGAAGTATTTAGAAATGTTTAATGGAAATTTAGTAAAAGAAAAAAGAGTATGATTATTATATGGCATTTGGCAGGAATAAAGTGAAAGCATATTTGCCATTTAAATAAAAGCCCCCTTTCCTTTTTCCTATTCCTATCACTAAAGTAGGCATATTTTTCCAACCAGGAAATAAAATTGCAAGAATGGTATTTAAAATTCATTGTTGATAAAGAAAATGAAGAAGATTCTTTTGGTGGTATGACATTAGGAAGCAGTCAAACTTATTTTACAGCTGAGAAAGAAAGAAAATTTTGGTGGAAATCCACATCAAATCGATAAGTACATGCACGATACCAGCATGAGCAATCACAATGTTTGTAAAGAAAGGGGAAGGTTAAAAAGATGAACAATATGCCCCGCCACAAAGTAGCAAATCACTCAAAAACCACCATTAATTAGAAGCATAAACCTACCATGTTGATGGAAACCTTAAGGTCTCACCACTAAATCATATACTAAAGATAAAGCAAAAAGATCCATTCTTTTTCTTATTTTTGAAATACTCCAAAAACATTTTGACACTAGCGGCGTTGTTCCTGGATATGAACCCAAAATTGTAGTATAAACGACTAAACCCTAAACAATCACAACATTCCAACACTTATTTATTGTTCAGTATCTGCATCAAACCCGAACCGATCGTTATCTTATTCCAAAAATCCCAACGCAAATAATTTCTCCATCAAGCATTCCCCATAAAACGTAACAATCATACAATTCATGGCAACATGAGCATGAGACGAATCCGAAGAGGATGAGCAAAAACGATCAACGGAGAGAGGAAAATTAAGAGATTTAACATGTGGGTATTGGAGTTCTTACACAATATAGACCTTGGCAGCCATTAATGGAGATTGGAGATTCGGAGGATTGCCAGGTTCAGAAATCTATAGATGGGGAGTTTATAAAAGAGGCGAGCCTTTTCGCTTCGTTTACTTGTGAGGAGAAGAGAACGGCAGGGGGGCTATTTATAAAATTCCCGAGGGAGGGAGGGATTTGACTTCAAAGCTTAACTGATGACTCGTCAAACGACTTAAAAATGAAAAATAAATAAATAAATAAATAAATAAGAGGATAATATAAAGCTAAGCAATAATTTAGGGAATCTAAATGTAATTATCTAAAATCTTAACTATTAAGCACATCTCCGAAATAACGGCGTCGTTATCGGCGAACGTGAAGCGGTCGCTGGTGAAGTAACTAGAATCAACTTGTTTGCTGATGCCACCCCATCGTCATGCTCACCTATGGGCTTTATGATTCGTGCTAAGCTTGTTAGTTTAGGCAATTAGGGGTGCAATATTGTTAAAAGGTGCTTAAGCGAATCATTATTTCGTAATTAGTTAACGTACGATCGAGATCCAAGGCATAAAGTCAAAGTCAACGGCGTCTTCAACGGCGCTGCAGTTTTCTATCTGACGACTAATTCCCACGTTGCATGCGAACGACATCTTATTTACGACTCTGCCACCAGGACCCACGTGTATTACAGCTAAGCATGACAAAGGATCCAACATTTCTAATTGCTATTTGTTTTTATTTTTCTTCGGCAATTTATATTGTTTTAATTAGAATTCGGAAGTTTGGCAATTAAACAAATTATGATATCACCGATTAATCTTAAGGTTTAGATTTTTTTAATCGGTAAAAGTCTAGTCATTAAAAATAGTGGCGTACTTGGTTCAAGTTGTCGTAAAGCTATCAAAAACTTAATTCTTAGATTTTGATAATGATAATTGGGTATTGTCAGAAAATATGAAAAACTATATATTAATTTGTATACACATTCTTTTCGTAATCTTTAATTAGAAATTAAAGGTTATTACCCTCTAGATGACATCAACATCACAATATCACATGCATAAGTTTCGTCAAATCAAGATAAGGGAAAGCAATTGACAACCATGTTGGAAAGTTACCACTCCAATATACCAAAAATTGCACTTGTCACGAAATCCGACATTATAGTTTTCCATGAGCCCCACAAGCTAATGACATATTAACAGGTGAGGTGATCTTGATCATCTTACGTGATAAAGTGCACCTCATTTGCCGTGTCAAACATGAAGTGTACGCACATTTTAATCTTCATATATTTCAACAGTGAGCTTAACAAAAGGAGGAGGAGAAGAGAGAAGAATGAGAGACAAAACGTCCACATTTGGTGGGTGGTAAGGATAAGTTTTGTCCATCCAGAAATCCAAGCAGGCCAACCAACATTCGGAAGATGAGTTCTTGAAGAGGAATTTACTCCTAATATGGGAAATGATGCAAATGTGACGTTGATGGCTTCAATCTTAGCTAGAAGAAAATTTATATGTCAGCTATATATATATTGTGGGTCTGCCTGCATCTTGGTTGTGTGGTTAAAACTTCTGTTTTGCTCATTGGATTAACTATCAAGTAGAGAAAAAGACTGACACTAATTAAAGAGCTGCTTCTCTTAGTATTTGTATGTCCAAATATATAAATGTGATTAGAGAAAATTGCTATGATTGAGACGATAGAAGCAAAATGCAACGGTCTAATATATGATACATACCTGCGTAATAGAATTTTAATGATGGTAAAAGTAGAAGGTAGGGTATAAATTATAAATTTCCCTAGTTTGAAACAGGAGGGTGTCAATTGATTCTTGGTGTATGAGTACATGTCAAACGCTGGTCTTGATTCTTTTCCTCGTTGGTTGGTACATCTTCTATCACATTGATTTCTTGATGTTATAAGTAGCTGGCCATGTTCATGTCAACTGCTCTAACTGTATCAAAGGTTGCATTATTGGATTGGCATACAAGATTTAAAACAAACACAGAGATCTCAAAGTCAGCAACATTCTTCTTGACGAGGATATGAATCCAGGAATGTCCGACTTCACTGTGGCGAGGATATTTGGAGGCGACTAGGCTGCGGTGAATATTCGGATAGAATAGAAATATAGTAAGATTGTAGGTTTCTTACATTTTCGCCTCTTGATCACTTGTAATTCGGCTTAATTTTGTAGGTTTTGGAGCTTATGGAATGAAGGGAATGGATTGGATCTAATTGCTGAGCTGATGGATCACTCGTTTTGCATTGTTGAAGCCTTGAGATACATTATGGTGGGTTTCCTGTGTTCAAGATAGGCCATTATCCTCTGTAGTGTTGACGGTTGAGCTATGATTGCTCTAAAAGGCCTGTTTTTGTGGGTTCAGGAGGTCTGTTCGAACCGGATTTGTCGTCGACCAGGCCGGAATCTTGTACCTTGAATGAGGTGACGATCACAATACTTGATGACCGATAAGAGAATTTAGCTTTAGATTTGATGTCTGTTGTTTTAGTTGTATACCATATAGCAATCAGTCTAGGAATAATTGGCAGTATTCAGATTACTTCTGTTAGATGACACAATTAACCCAAGTTGTTAAATAATAAACGAACAATGTATGTTGTCTTTGGGTAGTCATGTAGTTCTATAAAGAATTAAGAAAGATGTAGCAGGAAAATAATGGACATTCCAATTCCCAGGATAATGTCATCTATCCATCAAGTTATCCTTTTCCCATTTCTCAACAAAGAAAAAGAAAAAAAGGGAGATATAATGAAGTTTAATATGATTTCAAAGATGGCACAATCTTTTGCAGAATTTTAGGATTCAATTAGTATATATGGTCATATGCGCTCAAAAGGATGATCTTTGCGAATTCGCATTAACCAAGTTACAGATGAATGTCTACAAAGAGAAGGCACAAAACAAACCAGACCTTCAAAAGAATCTGTTAGTATCTGATGACCAAAACCGCCTACGAGATTGATGTCGGGGTATGCCGGTCACAATGAAACTCAAACAACAAAAGGAATGAAAAAAAGAATTAAAGGAGAGTTATTTACACCAAATCACCAGATTATGCTATATCTGATATCGTTCACGAAGCTCTCATACTTTGTTCCCTTCAGAGTATCATAATGGCATCCCAGTTTTCAACCTGATCAGCTAACTATGCTACATTTGATAATTGGTAGTCAACATGCAAGAAGCTCTCATACTTTGTTCCTTTCAGAGTATCATAAATGGCATCCCAGTTTTCAACCTGATCAGCTAACTATGCTACATTTGATAATTGGTAGTCAACATGCAAGAAGTTCTCATACTTTGTTCCTTTCAGAGTATCATAAATGGCATCCCAGTTTTCAACCTGATCAGCCAATGGTCTTGTGTGTATCTTGACATGTCGGCTGTGAAGCTTCGTTTTTGGTAATCTTAGGAAATCCAAGACATCCATTACTGTCTGTAGAAAGATATATATAGTTTATCCTGGTTAGCATGGATATAGTTAAAACAGGTTAGGATGTCATGTAGAAGTTGTGAGGAAGCTCACAGTGGAGTTTTTGATGAGATCCTCATAATAAAGTACAATGTGGCGGGTGTTCTTGAAATTCTGCAGAGCATCAGCTCTCCACTTGTCTGTGTGATTCAGTTCAGGAATCAACAGAGTTGTATTAAGCAAAGGCTTGTATCTAGCAAGGATATCAGCCTGCATATCATTAAAATCCTCCAATCAAGAGCTTGTTGCAGGTGTATCACATTACTGAGTAATAAAGCATGTTTAAGTAAGATTGAATGAAAGTGAAGTAAACATGTTCTAGTCATAAATGGGACTATAGCTTAGGATCACAACCTCAGATCTTGAATGCACATGAGATTTATGGGTTCCATTTAGTTGTTTGGTGTCCCGATCATGAGTGTTTGCAAGTACTGAAACCAAGCGGCGAAGCAAATTTCTTCTGAAGAGGAATATCACAAATACTCCCTTTTGATTAAAGTATTCAGCAATCTCCTTATGATTCTGCATGAGACCCTGCAATTGCCATGTCATTAGGGACTTTGCAATAACAACTGATCCAAGTTCAAATGGAAATAATCAGTGATGTGTAGCATATTGTATTGATCATTTACAGAAAAGAGGAAATTGAAAGTTGCATTCAAGACAACATATATCAATTGATTAGTTTCCTTATCTTATACAAATTTCAGATTCTATACAGGAGAACAATGGTTGGTTGTTCTTCTAAAGTTCAACACACTAATTTATAATGGAAGTTTAATTGGAATGGAGAAAAATGATAGAATGCACAAGGTTTTTGATTAACATTGAAACACCGGAGACACAAAGTTGGAGAAGTCATCAAATCAAGTAGAGGTGTCACAACAAAAACTTATTCTTTGAAATATCAGCTGTGAAGAGCTTGAGAATTTGTTCGATGCAGCTCTACCTGTGAAATGTTGATGCCAATATTTCCATGATTCCATCAACAGCCCTTTGCATACTGTTGTCTCACCAAAGTATATACAGTGGCAACCTTAATGTCATCCTCTTAGTTTGTCTCTATGTTGTGCTTGCTTCTCCTTAAGTGAATAATTAGCTGGCACATTTATCTCTATTTGGTTCATGCCTAAAGGAACAAAGGAAACAGATGCAATCTTGAGACAATGTCTCCTTGCATAATATGGATTTGGTTAACACTCATGATCTGTGTAAACAAACCGACTTAATTACCCCGAAAGATGTTCCACTAAAAATTATCTTGCTTTCTCTATCCAATACGCTATACAATGTGTAGGATTAACTCAATAGATTAGTGGTACTCTAAAATCATCTATAAGAAGCATGTCAGATTGTTTTCATGGAGGCATGGAAAGTCAACCACATGCATCATCTGCATCTTGAAGCAATATCTCCTTCAATAATATGGATTTGGTTAACAATCATGATTTGTGTGTAAAAAAAAACCGAATTAATTACCCAGCAAGATGTTCCACAAAAAACTATCTTGCTATCTCTCACCAATAGGCTATACAACATGTAGGATTAACTTGATAGACAAGTGATACTTTAAATCATCTATAAACAGCATGTCAGATTGCTTCCGTGGAAAGTCAATCACATGCATCATCTTGAATTCAAAGTAGCCAAAACAACTTTAATGACGTACATTCTCTTAAGTTGAGCTTTGTTATCAAGGGTGGAGAAGTGCACCTACATTATAGACCGCACTTGAACTGTTTCATCCTTAGTTGTTTCACTAAGTGGCTTAGCCTATGAACCAATGAGCAGTTTCCTTGAAAGCATCCCCAAATTGCCTGAATGCTGAGGTTCAACAGGGAAGAATTTAACACACCGTTTCCCAGAAATAGAACATTATTAGCTTAACTCATTTTTGGGACTGTAATAGTTAGTACCTAGAATTAGAACCCAAGCATTCTGCCATTATATGTTTATCATCTCCAGAGGAGTTGTAAGGATAATAGCTTGAGAGGAGAAGAGAATAAGTAATGGCCCTATCACCAAGAATTTGTAAGGATAGTGAGGCACCTTTTTCCTCTAAAGATTCAGTGTATTCGCACTAGAAACTGACTCCACCTTCCTAGGTTACTAACTTCAAAGGAAAAAAAATTATATCTTCTATATTGAACTCACGAGCGCAGCTGAATTTGCAAAGTTGAATGCAAGAAAGATAAGCATCATAAAAGTGAATCTAATACGTCAACTTGTTTTTTTTTCCACTAATAAGGGATTTAAACCTCTATCTGCATTGAATAAAGAACTACCTGATTAAGCATCCATTTTAAGCCAACAGCAGCTGTACATTCATTTTTAGAAGCACTACTGTACCAGTCGAGGCTGTACACTTTATCCAGTGTCTTTGTGATTGATGAAATATTACTACGCCTATCTTTAACAGAGAAGATCTCACCATTGGAGCTTATGTTAACATGGCTATTCAATAAAGTCTCGAACCACCCACTTCCAGACCTTTGCATCGACAAAATCGCAAAGGATCGAACCGGCGTGCATGCACATTCTTTCCTGCCAAACACACCAATGATTATTACTCATGAAAATGGTAGAGGAAACCAGTTGAGCTGATTCAAGCGGCATAGAAGATATTCTCCATTACCTACTGTAAGTAGAGGGTTCTGGATAGTGCACATATGGATCAGCAGACTCTAAAATGCCAGGTCCATTGCAATGTTTTTCTGTGAGTCCAAGCTTCAGTAGTTTGGGTGTGACAAGGAACCCTGTCTGCTTCAAGCACAGCGAGCATACGTACACTGCAACACTCATTATTAGTACCAAGACAGCTATCCACAAGACATGCGGGTATCTCCTTGTAGGTTTTGTAATGAATGTATCCTGCACAAGAAGAGTTTACAGACCATCAAAAATGTAATCTTGTAACAGCTACAGAAAAAGAATTTAAAAAGCTACTGGATCAGTGGATCTGCATACATATAATCTACAATTTCTATATCCTGCGAATCTACATTAATAATTAACTAATAGACCATGCACAAGAAATTGGGAGGAACCACAACCAGAGATTTGAAAAGTTCAGAGAAACCTCACCATGAGGCTAACTATCAAAAAGTAGACATTATTCTGAGATAAAGCAAGAGGGAAAATAGAAGAAAAAAAAAAGATCTCAACTTTCACAACCATTATTAATTTTAAAACATGGGTTTTGCTTCCAATCCCACCAAGAAAAAGGAATTGGAAAGAAAACGGAGAAAAATAGACAAGAGAAATGACCTTCTGGAGAGCAGCGTAGTCCTCCATCTTCTTTTCTTTCTCCTCTTTCCCTTTCTCTTCCATTGAAGGATAAAAAGGGCATGAACAAGAACACAGCTACCCTCCTATAACTTCCTCCTAATCCTTCTTCTTCCTCCCCCTTCTTATCCACCCAAGCAAGCACAAACCGCACCCGGGCTCCGGCCCTTTCCTCATGGAATCCCACAGAAAACCCACATGACCAACCAAAACCAAATCCGTTTGCTTTGCTATTTTAGGCTTCTCTCTTCTTTGGATAGAGGTGGCGCTCCTTTTCGCTAGCTCCGCAATCTCACCTCGAACAATCGTATTAAATTTATTTGCTGGCTGCGAGCGGGAGAGAGAGAGAGAGAGTTTTTTTTTAATTAACAAAAGCTCGTCTGCTATGTGAAATTTTGGACTAAACAAGATAGTTTGCTCTCACAATTTCATGTCTCAATGAGACGTACTTTTTATATCAATATACTTGGAAAATACTAAAGTCTAAAGTGAAGAACCGGAGACTTTGATAGTGAATCATTTTCACCGGAACTGGTTCAATCCGTTCATTTAAAAAAGTTTGGAAACTTGTTACTTATCCTTCCAATAAATTGAAAATTTTACCTGTTTATTAAAAAGAATTCCAGGAAATTACACCTAGAAGAATTTGACAATTTGATTCAGTGCTATTTTTATGGTGCTCAAATTGGAAGTTTCGTCAAAAGATGCCACCTTTGCTTTATTTGTCAAAACAGGTTCATCTTCATCTAAATTGCAAACTAGGGTCACTTTAATTTCCTAGACGAATTGGTTCAAAGTTTTTTTTAAGTATAAAGATGACTATACTTGCAATATTCTATGTGACGCTCCATTGTTAGATGGTATCCTATCGTGGACGATGTGCACTTTTCTCATTTATCATGCAATATCGTATATAACATATTTGCAGATGTGACCCATAAATTAATTATATGAGGTAGATTATAATTTGCGTAAATTAGACCCCTATTTGAAAAGAAACCACGATTATCTCGTGTATTGACATGTCTTTCAACTCTTCTAACTATTCCCTTCTCAAAACAAGATCATACCAAACACTCAAAATAAGACTAAATAAAGATAATTCGTAACACTATTTTATGAAACCTTTAGAATAAAATGCCGACCGTAATTATTATAACGCCACAGTATACCTGTCTGCCGAGATTTGACAACGAACAGATGCTTCCTTTTGGGTAGCATTAATTAAAACTTTGCACCTCTTGGTCGTGATTGTTATTATCTCTTCTAGCAAGTCATTTTCTTAACCTCGCCACCCTCTCCTTTAAACGGCACTCTACTTTCTGGGCTTGCACAACCATTCTATTGTCCATGTTTCACCACTATCCACATTAAATATTGGCCCTGATCCATTTATCATCTATCGTATCTAAATCATGGATCATTCTATCATCTAACTACACCCTTTTACGACTTTACTTTGAGTCCAAACACCACTCGATCCACTCTACATCTTCCTGTAATCCTTAGATGTCTCATCTATAATAGGACCACCAAATCACCATCTTGTGACGATACGCGCCCACCAGAATCAATGTGCATCATCTTTAGAAACCAAACCGAGCCAACAGCTTCAGTCAAGTGCACACCCACCGGGTCTGGTGCACAGGGCAGCCAAATAGCAGCCAACCGAACCCTTTTTGTTGTCTATGGCTGATGTGATTGCAATCCTTCGACCAGCCTTATTAAATTGGTATCAAAGTTAGTTTTCTCAGTTTGTTAAAGTTTGAAAGAACAATAAGCCATTGTACCTCTGTATAGAAATCTGAAATTTGTACAAGGCAAGGAAACTAATCAATCGATAAATCCTGTCTTGAATGCAACACCAATTACTTCTTTTCTGTAAATTATCAATACAATTTCCATTTGAACCTGGATCAGTTGTTACTACAAAGTCCCGTAATTACATGGCAATTGCAGGGTCTCATGCAAAATCAAAGGAATCACGTCCACAAACAACGCCGGTTAGTTCATTAGGCAAATTTCTTCTTTCTTCTTGCTCTCACTCAGAGATTATGTTTATATGCAAAGAAGTAAGAACAACTGAAGTAGTGCTATCTGCTATCTTGGGTACTGATTGTCGCAACATTCATAGAGCAGCTTGCATCTATGTCTCCAGTGGCATCAACTCCGGCTGTGATTCTAACTGTATAAAATGCCGGCTGCTTAGGATCAGATAAGGCTGTGCTTTCGCTACTAAGCATCGCAACGACCCCTGACATGGTGGGCCGATCCGCGGCATTCTCTTGGACACACATAAGTGCGATATGAATGCATCTCACCATCTCATTCCTTGGGAATCTTTCATCTAGTGATTGATCTATGAGCTCAAACCATCTGCCTTCTTTCCATAGTTCCCATCCCTAGCAAGTGCCATTGCATTTGGTTAGCTTATAATCTTGTTTTCTTCTCTAATATTCTCATGAACGAGATGAAGCAAGGTCAGTTACTTACATAACTGAGGAGGTTTAGAGTGTCTCCATGTTGATGAAATCCTGCATTCCTTGTTCCACTTATGATCTCTAGAAGTAAGACACCGAAGCTAAAGACATCAGACTTAATCGAGAAAAGACCTTCCGTGGCGTATTCAGGAGGCATATAACCACTGAAAAATAGAGAAAGACCAAATAATCATGTCGACGTTAAATCTAACCTAAGTTTCATGATGTGCATATAGAAGTGGATGTACTTACAATGTCCCAATAACCCTATTTGTGTTTGCTTGAGTCTCATTTGAACCAAATATTCTTGCCAAGCCAAAATCAGATATCTTTGGATTCATATCCCCATCCAAGAGAATATTGCTAGCTTTCAGATCCCTGTGAATAATTTTGAGTCTAGAGTGCTTGTGAAGATAAAGAAGACCTTGAGCTATCCCTTCAATGATATGGAAACGCGTACCCCAGTCTAACAGAGCTCTTCTTGTTTGATCTGCAGAGGACCATGGAAACACAAGTCAGAACACTAGCTGAAGAAAGATTAGTATTAAAAGAACTTGAAGTAGGAAGTGTTCGGACTACTTCTACCAAATATGAAAAAATCCAAGCTTTTGTTTGGCATGTATTCATAGACCAGTAACTTCTCCTCTCTCTGGATGCAGCAACCCAAGAGCCTAACTAAGTTTCTGTGCTGAAGCTTGGCAATCAGTAAAATTTCGTTCCTGAACTCTACTAGACCTTGTCCTGAATGTGCAGCAAGTCTTTTAACTGCAATGTTTTGTCCCTCCAGTATTTGACCCTGGAACAAGTTATGGAAAGCACTAATGATATAATGTGACATCTAGCTGAACAACACACAGGTTTTTTTTTAGGTAGTGATTATTTTCACATTGGGAGCCATAGAAAAGTTCAATTAATATGAAACAATGAATTTGTTCAGAGGAGAAGATACTTTATAGACAGGTCCAAAACCGCCCTCTCCAAGCTTGTTTTCGGTAGAGAAGTTGTTTGTAGCTTCTGCTATTTGAGAGAAATGAAAGACCGTGAACTGTGAGACCGTCTGCTCACTCCACCAAAGATCAGTTTCTTCAGTTGTACCCAAAGCATTTAGGGGTAGCTTGTGAGACAACAGCTTTGTTCCTGAGCGAGAAATGAAACCATTCCAATGTCACATATGCTATTGTATAAGGAGGGCAAGTGCCATGTTTCCAAAGGAAATATTGCATGAACAATTGATGCGTGCTCCACTTACGTATGTGTCTGTGTCTTCTGATACATAGATAACACAAGATGGAGCAGAAAATGAAAACTGCTAGAGATACAAGTATTGCAATGATGAGGAGCTTCCTACTGATGAGGAGCTTACTCTTGCCCCCTGCACATGAAAGCACTTGTTTAATAAGATCATTTTCACCTCAAATTTCCACTAATGATCAAGAAAAGAAATAATTCCGACAAAGTTATCTCAAAGATTATGCGACATAGTCTAAACATAGCTGTAAATAGATGATAATTTCTTGTCTTGAATATGCAAAATTTTCTGACTTTGGACCAAGTAGCCAAAGCAAATCTACTAATAGCTATTAACTTAGCATCTGCATGAGTCTTTTATCAAAACTTAAAAGGGCTTTTAGCAACAAAAGCCCTGCATTTTCACTATGGTACATATATTTTTTCACCTCTAGATTGAGCAGATACTAACTCCGATGCAGCAAGGCGAAGATAAATTGATACTGTATTCCCTGTGGAATCGTTGCCAAATTGGTGCAAATCTACAAGATCTCCATCCCACAAGTAGCATTTTTCTGAGAAAGCGTATGCAGTACAACTGCAGTTCTTCAAGCATACCAGTTTACATTCTTCAGCACTCGTCAAGAGTTCCTTTGAACTCGCAGAGGACGTCATATTGGCCATCTCAAGAAACCCATCCTCTCCTCCACTCTCGCATTGCAGAACAGTTTTTCTTTGGCATCCACCGGCGGTGTGTCCCTCATCCCAATCTGTTGGCGATGCTGGTTCAAAGCCTTTTGCGCATCCACAGGTCAGATTGAGTTCACTACAGACACCAAATGGTCCACAGACGTCGTATGCATCACAAAATCCCTTTGGATATTGCCATAACGGGAACCATTTTCTGGTTTCCTCCTTCCATACTAGCAGCCCGATTCGCCCTGAATTATCAATCATAAACTTTGACAAGTGTAAGGTGCCGTTCTCGGCAGAGTAAGTATAGTACGTCTCGTTGCTGCGGATGCGGGCAGCAGCTTGGAAGTTGAAGCCAGTTCGCTGTAATTCTCTAATCATCGGGAAATATTTACCATCCCAAAGCCCGCTAGTCCAGTAGACGCTCACTTTCTGCCAGATGAACAGCTGCGCCGTGCCGTTCGGATCACCACCAAAAGAGAAGTCTCCAGAAGAAGGATCGTCATCGTCTCTCCATGAAGTTAACAACCGATTTTGCCGGCCCAGGAGGCCAAGCTTCATGCCGGGGAGCCACGTATTGGTTGGGTAGTCGAAACTCTGCCACAAGACTTGTCTTGAGTCATTGACACTTCTGAGCACAAGATTGCCGGAATCCAATAGAATGGCCTCCAAGCCTTGTGCTCCGGAGACAGAAGCAATTATGAATGAGCTCCCTCTACTATCTACAACTATTAGATCACCCTCACCGTCGAACATAAGAGTCCTAGATTTATCTATGAATGGGTTGTTTCTGTTGGCGACCCAGACCACTGTGTTGTTCCCAATCCCATGGTACCATATCCCGACATAGCGGTTGCTCGATCCCTCGGGGGTAAAGAAGCCGAACTCGAAAGTTTTGTTGGCGGAGACCAGGGTCTTCCCGTCCGAAAGAGATTCATTTCGTGGCAGGGTGTCTGATGTTGCACCCAAACTCGTACATGTGAAAACAGAAAGAACCACTAGACAAAGTAGCAAACAACTCTTGTTGCAACGGTAGCTTCTGCGGCACACCATGATCTGATTGAAGGGCACTTGATTTATTACAAACACATTCAATACCTAAAAATATGTGAAGAACTTCATGTGGGACAGAGGGAAACAGCATTGAAGGAGAAAGTATAAGATGCATACCAAACTGCGGTACGGAAGGAGCATTGTGAAGCACTGAATCAGAAGAAATTCAACAATGGAGGATAAGTTTTTGTTTTATTTTCTAGGTCAGTCAACGGGAGTGTAGAAATCTAGCACTAATGCCACTCACTTACTAACAAAGTTGAATTGCCACCACACATATGTTTGTGTGATGTTGTGAGGGGCTAAACACAATTCACTCATGTTCTCTTATCATCCCGGAACGTAATCTGCATCAAGGAAATTACTGCAATTTGATACTTAGCAAATTTTGATAGGTACGCTTAGATAAAAAAAAAAAAAACTATGGAAGTTTGCATTTAGCATCTAGCCTTTTTACATATCTGTCGTTTACCCTCTGCATTTTTTAAAATTTACAAATTAAGCCAAGCCTTCGTTTTATCAAATATGTGGAAAAATAATAATACTTTGAAGGATGGGGATATTTCTTCCACTGCAAATAATTGTTTTTTAAAAATATCAATAATGCCTATAATTTGTTTTCATTTTTTTTTTTCCTTTACGGCACAAATGAGTTTTATTATCTTTTTCAATCTTAAATCCCAAGCAACAACGAGCAACTTAAATTCGGCCAAATTTTAAATTGAGTTTTTCTTTTTTACTCTAATGCTCTTTCTCATTTAGTCTCTTAGTTTGGATATGATTCTTTCTAGTAAGATATTTTGGTAATGGAATGGTATTAATGGTTAGAACTTAGTTGAGGGGAAGTACGGAAAGGGCGTTCTCCAACATTAAATCCCCCCCAGATGTTTCAATATTAATAAAAGAACCTTTTGCTTTCTGTCGTTCTGCTCCATTACAATTGAACTTCCATCGTAAAGTAGTGTTCTTGAACTTGGGAAGAACAAGTAGCCATTGTTCTTCTGTATAGAAATCTGAAATTTGTACGAGGCAAAGGAAACTAATCAATTGATAAATGCTGTCTTTGGATGCAACATCAATTACTTCTTTTCTGTAAACTATCAACAATACAATTTCCTACGCATACCACTGGTAATTTCATGATAGATTTTCCGTGTGTGCGCAGCCCCTGCTAGGAGTGCTGCTCTTCCGAGTCCTTCCCTCCTAGGGGTTGCGTGAGCTTCATCATAGAGAGCCTTGGAGAAAGGATCCACAAGTACAATAATACGATCGAAATTCGCACGTTTCCCACGATTATCTTTAGGAAAGTTTACATTTAACACGCTGCATTTTTACCTATTTTCGGTTTACACCATGAACGTTTACCTATTTACAGTTTACACCCTATATTTTTAATATTGTAAATCAAAATCTCTTTTTTATCAAATATGTATAGAAAATACTCTTATGTTAATTTTATTAATTAAACTTAACTAAACTCTTTAATTAACTTAACTATACTTAAAATATTACTAAAATACCTTACTTAACCCAAAATACCCGAACTAAAATAAAAATATCTTACCCAAGCTAAGAGACGGAGGGAACTAACTCACTTTAATTTTTAGTCAGATTTAGATCCGTTCCCTCTTGCTTTGAGATTTTAGGATGGAGAAGACCATAAAACTCACAGTGCCTTATAAGAAGGAAGAAAAAAATAAGCTTTTTTTTTAATATTTTAAAAAATAGTGGCTTGTAATTGACGGAATATTTAAATCTGTTCAAATAGTGTTATTATTATCCGAAGTATTTTTTTTTGGCACATATTCGATAAAACAGAGTACTTAATAAGCAAATATTAAAAGTGGACAGTGTAAAAAACAGGGTGTTAACTGTAAATTTCTGTAGTTACTATCAAAAGTTTGCCAAGTATGCAATTGCAATATTTTCTTAGAACCTTCCCCCCTCACAAGTCACAACACCAGGCAAACAGTCAGACATATGGTGGAAAGAATTCCGCATTGGTGGTAGACTTTTACGCTCCCGTTGATTGACCAAGAAAATGAGACAAAGTCTAATCTTCCATTGTTGGATTTCAGAAATTAATTATGCTCTTTCCCGACCGCAGATTGGTATGCATCTTATACTTTCTCCTTCCTGTTTCCTCTGTTCCACATGAAGTTCTTCAGATATTTAGTTTAGGTACTGCGTGTGTTTGTAATACATCAAGTGCTTTTCAATCAGGTCATGGTGTGCGGAAGAAGCTACCATTGCAACAGGAGTTGTATGCTATTTCCTCTAGCGATTCTATCCATTTTGACAAGTACTTGCTTGAGTACAACATCAGACACCCTGTCACAAAATGAATCGATTTCGGACGGGAAGAACCAGACCCTGATCTCGGCTAACAATACCTTTGAGCTAGGCTTCTTTAGCCCCGGGGCGTCGAGCAACCGCTATGTTGGGATATGGTACCATGGACTTGGGAACCAAACAGTGGTCTGGGTGGCCAACAGAAACAACCCATTCATAGATAAATCTGGGACTCTTATGTTCGACGGTGAGGGTGATCTAATAGTTGTAGATAGTAGAGGGAGCTCATTCATAATTGCTTCTGTCTCCGGAGCACAAGGCTTGGAGGCCATTCTATTGGATTCCGGCAATCTTGTGCTCAGAAGTGTCAATGACTCAAGACAAGTCTTGTGGCAGAGTTTCGACTACCCAACCAATACGTGGCTCCCCGGCATGAAGCTTGGCCTCCTGGGCCGGCAAAATCGGTTGTTAACTTCATGGAGAGACGATGACGATCCTTCTTCTGGAGACTTCTCTTTTGGTGGTGATCCGAACGGCACGGCGCAGCTGTTCATCTGGCAGAAAGTGAGCGTCTACTGGACTAGCGGGCTTTGGGATGGTCAAATTTTTAGCCTGACTCCAGAACTAACTAAAGAATTTTTCAGTTTCCAATTTGTTTCTTCCAGCGACGGGACGTACTATACTTACTCAGTCAGAAACAGCAGCATACTCTCAAGATTTCTTATGGATATTTCAGGGCGAATTAGGCAGCTGACATGGATAGAGAATGACGAAGATTGGGTCATGTTTTGGCAACAGCCAAAGTTCTCTTGTGATGTATACAATGTCTGTGGAGCATTTGGTGTCTGCAATGAACTCAATCTGCCCTCCTGTCAATGTGCAAAAGGCTTTGAACCAGCATCGCCAACAGATTGGGGCAACGGATACACCGGAGATGGATGCCAAAGAACCACTAGCCTGCAATGCGAGAGTGGAGGAGTGGATGATGGGTTTCTTGAGATGGCCAATATGAAGTTCCTTGCGAGTCCAATGCGATTCTTGAATGCTGAGGGAGCTGAAGAATGTAAATTGGCATGCTTGCATAACTGCAGTTGTACTGCATACGCTTTCTTGGAAAAATGCTACTTGTGGGATGGAGATCTTGTAGATTTGCAACAATTTGACAACGATTCCACAGGCAAAACGGAAACAATTTATCTTCGCCTTGCTGCATCAGAGTTAGAATCTACTCAATCTAGAGGTGAAATATATATATATATATATATATATATATATATATACAATAATGAAAATGCCAAGTTAATAGCTGTTAGTAGCTTTGGTTTAACTACTTGGTTCAAATCAGACATTATTGCATATTTAAGACAGGAAATAATCATCCATTTACAGAAATGTTTAAACTATGTCGCATAATCTTTGAGATAAATTTGTCGGAGTTATTTCTTCTCTTGACCATTAATTGAAATTTGAGGTGAAAGCGATCTAATTGAACAACTGCTTTCATGTGCAGGGGGCAAGAGGAAGCTCCTCATCATTGCAATACCTGTATCTCTCACAGTTCTCATTTTCTGCTCCATCCTATGTAATCTATGGATCAGAAGACAGAGACACAAAGGTAAGTGGAGCAAACATCAACAGTTCATGCAATATTTCCTTTACAAGCATGACTCTAGTCCTCCTTACAATGGCATATGTGACATGGGATGGTTTCGTTTCTCACTCAGGAACAAAGATATTATCTCATAACCTATCCCTACTTGCTTTGGGTACAACTGAAGCAAATGATCTTTGGTGGAGTGAGCAGAGGGACTCACAGTTCTCGGTCTTTGAGTTCTCTCAAATAGCAGAAGCTACAAACAACTTCTCTACTGAAAACAAACTTGGAGAGGGTGGTTTTGGACCTGTGTACAAGGTATCATCTCTTCTGAACAAATTCATGGTTTCTTATTGATTGAACTCTTCTATGCTCCCAATGTGAAAATAACCACTAAAGCACTACCTAATATTTTATTTTCTTGAGAGAAGTTGGGGGATAACCCAATTAATACAAGTAAGATAATGAATTAAAAAGGTACAAGGCAAAAACTAAAGATGCAAAAGGGAATTAAAAGAAGACAAATCAGATTTAGCCTTAGAAGGATAAAGAAGGCTCCACTTCATCCAGATTTGGTTCAGGGAGATGCAGAATCCCGTAGGCGTATTGCCCTCCCAAAGGAAAATTCTATTCTTCCATTCTTCCATATTAACCACCAAAATAAGGAAATAAACGAATCCCAGCCTAGCCTAATATGGGAAAAAAAACATGTGATTTCTTCCAGTATTCCCAATAATCTATCATTGAGGGTGGGCAGAAATTGAAACCAGCTGATGTAACTGCAATCAATAAAGATATGCTGACAAGATTCTACTGCATATTCAAAAGGACAGCAACTAGCAAGGACTTGCACACCTTTACGAAGAAGAGAATCCCACATATGTAATTTGTTCCTCATAGAGAGCCAAAGAAAGATTCTAACTTTCGACGGGGCAAAACCATTCATAGAGACTTAGCAAAAGTTGCTTGAATACTGGCAAGTTTTAGTGGAAAATAACCCATTAGCAGAGAATCTCCAATAAATTAAATCACTGGAATGAGAAGCTATAAAATGCCAATGTAACTTATAGAGACTCTGGATTTCCTCCCTAATAATAGGCGGGATTTTTTTAGGCCAAGACTAGAGCTTGAAAAAGAGCAGCAGAGACCGAGTTGTTTTGTAAGAGGAGAACTCAAACATCTTGGGGGCACAGGGAACAAGGAGCCTAGCCATTCACCCATCTATCTATCCAGAACCGCACCAAAATTCATCACCAATATAATGAAATATCACATTTGAAGAAAGAAACAGATCTAACTAAACACTGGGAAAAAAATTGAAGCCAAATAATTAATACTGACAAGCAGTTACATCTGTTTTTTTCTGCTCAGGTGATATTCTTGCCACTATCACTTTTCTCAGCTTGAAGGAAAACTCTCTTCATTTCTTCAGTGAAACATTAGGTAGTTCTTTTTCCTTTGGAAGGGTTCTAATTGTTGCAAAGATTTTAATTGTTTGGTTAATTGGGAGACAATTTGTAAGTCAAAGTATCAAGGTGGCTTAGGGGTAAGGAGACTAAGAAATGCTAATATTGCCCTCTTTAGCAGATGGTGGTGGAAGCTTATTAACATTTTTCAAGCTATTATATTTCAGTTGTAAGAAATTTGGCAATTTCTTCAGTTATTAAAGCTAACTTGATAACTATGATACTTAAGGTAGTGAAGAGCATAAAATATAACATGATCTAATTAGGAACAATATTACTATGCAAGTGCTGGCAACACTTCCACCATTATCAGAAATTTTACAGGCTTGCTTTTTCTGGAGCCTGTGATAGAGTTGATGTTACATGGCACATAAACCCCTTGAAGCAATTTGAAATTCTGTCAATATAATCTTTTCCAAAAATGCTAAAGAAAAGAAAAGTGAATACATGCACGTTTTTCAGCTAGAATGTCAGATTATGTCATTAGTGCTTTCCATAAATTATTTCAGGGTCAAATTCCAGAGGGAAAAAACATTGCAGTTAAAAGACTTGCTGCACATTCAGGACAAGGTCTAGTAGAGTTCAAGAATGAAATTCTACTAATAGCAAAGCTTCAACACAGAAACTTAGTTAGGCTCTTGGGTTGCTGCATCCAGGGCGAAGAAAAGTTACTGGTCTATGAATACATGGCAAACAAAAGCTTGGATTTCTTTCTATTTGGTTTATTTCCTCGAACACTTCCTACCTCAACTTATTTTAGTACTTATAATTTTTCAGCTAGTGTCTTGAGTTATGTATACATGATGGTCCCCAGATCAAACAAGAAGAGCCCTGTTAGACTGGGGGACACGTTTCCATATCATTGAAGGGATAGCTCAAGGTCTTCTTTATCTTCACAAGCACTCTAGACTCAAAATTATTCACCGGGACCTAAAAGCTAGCAACATTCTCTTGGATGACGATATGAATCCAAAGATATCTGATTTTGGCATGGCAAGAATATTTCGTGCAAATGAGACTCAAGCAAACACAAATAGGGTTGTTGGAACATAGTAAGTACATCCACTTCTATATGCACATCATGAAACTGTTAGATTTTGTGTTGATAAGACTTATTTCGTCTATCTCTATCTTTCAGCGGTTATATATCTCCTGAATACGCCATGGAAGGCCTTTTCTCAATTAAGTCTGATGTTTTTAGTTTCGGGGTCTTGCTTCTGGAGATCTTAAGTGGAACAAAGAATGCAAGATTCCATCAACATGGGAACTCTCTTAACCTCCTCAGTTATGTAAGTAACTGATCTAGTGGCATTGCTTCATCTTGTTCAAGAGAATGTTAGAGAAGCTAACCAATGAAATGGAACTTGCTAGGGATGGGAATTATGGAAAGAAGGCAGATGGTTTGAGCTTATGGATCAATCATTAGGTGAAGGATGCCCAAGGAATGAGATGGTGAGGTGCATTCATGTGGCACTTATGTGTGTCCAAGAGAACGCTGTGGATCGGCCCACCATGTCAGAGGTCATTGCAATGCTCAGTAGCGAAAACATAGCCTTATCTGATCCTAAGCAGCCGGCATTCTACACAGTTAGTATCACAGCCGAAGCTGATGCCACTGGAGACATAGATGGAAACTGCTCTATGAACGTTGTCACAATCAGTGCACAAGATGGTAGATAGTACTAGTTCACTTGTGTTCATTGATTATAAACTTAATCTTTGAGTGAGAGAAGGAACAAAGAAGAAATGCCTAATGAACAACCTAAAGATGTTAATGAATTCTTTTTATTTTTAGTGGACTCCAAGCTCCACTAGGTGTGAACGTGATTCCTTTTGGTAAGGATATGAAAAAAAATATAGAAAATATTATCAATTATTACCAACCAAAGTAAATGAATACATAATCCTATGATAAAGCAAGTGGGAAATCAAAAAGATCTCAACTTTCACAACTATTATTAATTGTAAACATGGGTTCTGCTTCTAATGTGACAAAGAAGAGGACAAGGGTTACGGGAATCACCTTATGTGAAAAACAGCAGTCTTGTATGTTATTTTCCTTTCTCTTCCATTGGAGGATAGGCAGAAGAGAGGCATCATGCAATAATCTCCTCCCAATCCCCTTCTCTTCCCTAGGAGAACCGAGCTTCTCTTTCATGATAAAGCTCCCATTGAACTAAATTTTAGGTACGTTTGGATGTTCAGGAGGATTAAAAGCTCGACTATTCGGGGTTGAATTAGACTATCCGGCTCACAATGGGGCTCGCCTGAGCAGCCGTAATTGGGATCGCCCTGGCTTGCGAAGAGTGAGTATTTCGATATTCGAAGGAGAAGTATTGAGTATTGCGTGTATTTTAAATTTAAGCCTTTAATCCTCGTGTGCTCTAAATTAAATTACAACCGTTAAATTTTTTATCCAACAATAATGATATTTCATTAGCAATAATATTTTTCATTATAAAATGACTTCTACTATCTTCAAAACAAAATACTTATGTGAACATAATTAAGTCTTTTTACCAAATTTTTTAAACTATTAAATTGGATTGAGTTTTAAGATTTTGCCAAGTAATCCCTATACAAGGTGAAATATAGTATCAAAACTCATTACCTAATTATGTTTTTTCTGCTAACTAAGACTTCTAACCAGTGAAACTTGGTGAGTGTGTAGTGTGCACTATTAAGTGCTCTGCCTGCTTTCCACTTGTTAATTTCCAAATACCCAACCATATCTTGCCACAGAGAGAAGAAAGAGATCAAATAATTCAAAATAGATGGTTTCATAAGACAACAAAAAATCCCCATTCTTTATTTGGCCAATGTTATAACTTAATTGAAGACCTTCATGAACTGTAATTGGTTTAATTATCTTGGCATTGGGAGCCATTCTTCATCACTTTAATTTTCACAATCTAAAAAGATTGGCCCAAAGTGCTACTCTGAAAAGGAGAAAAAGTACTCCAATTTGATTCCCTAAAGATTGGCTTACAACAAGACCCTTGTGGTGCACATAGAAGGGCATTCTTTCTAAGGCATGCCCAAGATTTTATACTATTCTCGTGTGCACACCTCTAAGGCATCATAGGACAGAACATTTTTTAATGCCCATTATAAATAAAGTTTATTTTCTAAAAGAAGATAAAGTTTATTTTATGTTCTTTTAGAATTGGAGTGGCTTATCTTTGCAGCTGATCTTGGAGATCTACCATGTATAAGGAGTTGCCATTTATCTCCACAACATGATTAAAAGTCATTTATGTATGAACTTCAATTTAAAGTAACTGAAAATATGAAAAGCCATAAAGCAAGATTATTCTCACATAGAGCGCGGATTTGATGTAGTCTACTCCTGTCCTCCATTATGGGGTCAGTGCGAACAGACTATCTGACACACACTAACACATCAAGAATGTTAAATATCCGACGTAGTTAACGTGTACAATATGATTGATTATGTGCTTTGATGCGTCAGCATATAGACGATTTACTTGGTCTGATATATGTTAAAATCTACACAATGAGTCTTATTGCCTAAAAATTCATAACAATCAAATAAATATATGATTTAATTATAATTACCGAATCGATCAAATTCATTCGAATCAAGCAAGATATTGCAACTTAATTACTCCAAACAACAGCGGAATTGAGTAAAATATATCTTTGAAAAATATATTAAAAATATCATATATTTTGTTCTTATTACCGTTCACGCTCTACTATATAAATATTTTGCTTGCAAAGTATAATGTCTCTAGTTAAATTAACTATAGATATAAAATGATGTTAATACCTTGAGTATTTTTTTTTTTATAAAATAGAAGAGGAATCAGATTTTAAAATAAAGTAAGGATTATTTTAGATATTTTTAATTTTTTTATTTTATTTTCAAGAGCAACAAAATATTCTCTATTTCTTAGAGTAATAAAAATAAAATATAAAAGTTAAATTATAAATAATTTGTTTAGTAGGGTGTGAATAATAATAATAATAATAAATTATAGGGTGTATTTAGAGATATTTTAGAGTTGGAAGTTGCTCGTTCATGCATGTTCAAATCGCACACCAAGCCTCCCCCACATTATATATACCCATCCCCTCTTCGTCTTTCATTCGAAGGTTCAAACGGTCGATCAAAGAGCTCTTCCATTCTTCAATCTATTCAACGTCGGCATATCTCCGTGCAACGGAGAGCAGGTTCGTCTCTTCGCCGCCCTGTTCTTTCTTCTTCATTTATTGGTTCTAATGGAGTTTTGGTGGTCGATTGTCTACTAAAGGCCTGAACTCCATTGGGTACTTGATAAGTTTCTACTTTCTTGACTAGAATAGGGAAAAGAACTCTTTTTTCGATCTTGGTCGTTTTCTTTTTGATGTAAAACTGATCGGCTCTGTCAAAATTTAGATTTTATTTTTTATTTTTTAACTATTGATTTCTGTTGATAGTTTCATCTACTGGGTTCTTGATGGGTTCCTCTGCTTATTGCAGAGATGGGTAAAGATTCTTTCTTTCTGTTGTTCTTTTTGTTCTTGTTTGGTGCGAAATTGCTTATCGAGACAGGGACCTTGAACGTGTGCTAAGATTATTTCGTTACAAAGATTTTTTAGATATTCCTTGTCTTGGGAATTGCAATGTCTACACTATTAACCATGCATACCAATATTGCATGCCCGAGATTGTAAATTGACAGTAAAAGTACTCTAATAAAGTCATGGAAAAAAGTGATGGTCAGGGATGATATTAGGATTATTTGCCATCATAAAGCCAAACCTCTAGCAATCCAAGACAAATGTGTCAAGAGAGACCCTCGGAATGAAGATTGTAACATTTGGTGGATCGAATATTCGATCTTGCTAATTGTACTTTAAGTCTTGTGCAAACTTTAGGTTGTTGTTCTTCTCTGAGAACTATATTTCAGAATGCTTGATGATATAATCTATCTTAATATAACAGTTTTCATAGTTCTACCTGATTGTGATCCTTTGACTCTGAAATTTTTTGCAGGATTCCATCTGATCTATGCATCTGAAGTCGGATCTATCTAGTTTATAGAAGCTTTCTTTCACTCTGGCCGCCATACGAAGGTCATATACATCTCGCACCTCTAAGTGGGTGTGGGGTCATGGTGATCGAGCGGCCAGATTATTCTTGGGCTGTGGACTAAATTCCTGCTACGTTTGGAGATTGTGCGATGGCTTGGAGGGCCTTTTTCTTGATTATGGCTGAGGTCCACTGTGGCTAAGATTTCGATTCTCATGGTACAGTAGTTCTACACATCCATTCTTCTATATCTTTGCAGAATTACGTATTGTGTGCTGATAAAAGCCCAAAGTAAAGCTTCTCGACGTTGCACTTCACAAGCAGTTGAATCTTGCTCCCCTATTCGAGTGTAATGGTTAAGTTTTCTTGCTTTTCCCCGTCTACTCGTCACCACAAATCGAAGGTTAGAAAACTCGGTTTACTATAGATTGTTGATTGTTTTTTTCATCTCTTAATAATTTGTGATTCTGAATCTTATAGCTGAAAAAAGGATTCCTGTCCTTTCAGAAGGTTATTCAACACTCAGGTGGAGCTTTGCAGTTTGTTCCACAAGTAACTTCTAGAGATCAAGTAATGGAGTCCTCTATAGGATCTGCAAGTTCCAATCCAAAGACACACCAAAATAACCACTCAGCTCTTAGTGTTCAGCAGAATGCAAGTCCATCTTCTCATCAAGATTGTTGGAAATCAGAAGATTTAAATAGTAATTTTCGTCTTGATGATAGTAAAATGTTTCTCCAGATGGCAAATCTTAAGAAAAGCCACTCTCTGGGGAATATGCTTTCAAATGAGAGAGGTTTCACTTCTGATGATGTTACTAAGGATGATGAGTTAGATCAAGGATTTTCGTTACATTATTTGCACCACATGGACATTAATGGAGTTGAAGGTCCCTTAAAAATCACTAGCTCAGGTGAATTATATGACCAGAAGGACCCCCTAATCAATTCCTACTGTCAGTATCAAGGAAATGCCAATCCTGTTGGGAGTTTCAGACACTCTGGTGAAGGACATGATAGTGATGATCAGCTGTTCGCTAACCTTGTTTTTAACTCCGAAAATCTCTCGTCAAATGTCGAACCTACGATTGCAAGATCACAATCTATGAACCTGAGAATGTATAGTGCTGATTCAATTGAAGATCCAAGGCCTCATTCCAGATCCTTTGAGAATTCGTTCTCTATGCCTGGAGGCAAGGTTGATTTTTTAGATTGTGAAGGAGAACTCTCACACGTAGCTGCATCATATTCTCATAGTGTTCCTCAAGTATTTGATTTCAATGTAAAAGGTTTACTACCGGGTCATGCAGACCCCGAAGAAGAACCCATAAGATCCAGCAGAAGTAGTGGGCATAATGAAGTTGGAGATGAAGATCAAGATGGTAAACACTGGAATGAGTCTAGGTGTGAGAATCAGTCGATTGATGGAAAGCATTCACCATGCTGTTTGGATTCAGGAGAAGAGTACCAGCATTCTAGTACCAGTACTGGGTTTAATAGAGTGACAGATCAGGAGAGAGATGACACATGCTGGATTGAAAATTCTGAATGCCAGAATCAGTTAGTTGATGAATATGTTTCGCCCTATGTCTGTCAAGCAGTTGACTTGAGAGAACCTGAAAGTGGTGGTGTGGAATTTGATCAAAACCTTCTTCAGCGGGAATCTCTTTTCCAATTTTGTGATGAACTGACTCCTGAGGAATTTAATGTCAAGAGGATAAATGATTGGATCAACCAAATTGATATACAAAATGGTATAATTGTGGAAGAAGTGGGAGAAAGCTCCAGTTCTGCTCCCAAGAGAGAACCTCAGTCAATACTAGCCAGTTCTTCCACTATGAAGCTTGATTCCAGAAGTATTCATGGCATGGAACTAGCTTACAACTATATCTCAAACTTGAATGTTTCGTCTTCATCAGCACAGTTATCAAATCTTGGTTTGGTTGCAATCCCAATTCTTGGTGCATTTGTTGGTTTAAGGGTGTTAAGCTTATCAGGAAATTCTATAGGTATGCATCATTTGTTGGTTCATTACTACTTTTACAGAGTTTTCATACCGCTATTCTTCTTTACGTGGTTATCACAATTAATGGTTTAAATTAGTAACTATTCTCTCACTTTTTGTCTAGTCCGAATAACTGCAGGAACTCTTCCAAAAGGTCTTCGCAAGTTAAATCTGTCTAAAAATAATATCTCAGTCATTGAAGGCCTTAAAGATCTGACACGTCTTCGTGTGCTGGACTTGAGTTACAACAGGATATCTAGAATCGGCCATGGTATTGATATTAGAATTTATGACTTCCTATGTTTTCTTTTTCTTTTTTTTCTCTCTGTTGTTGTCTTTGTCGTCGAGCTGAAACTGTATTTTCTATTACATTTTTCATGTACATTCATGTAATTGCTTGTCATGGCTAGCAGTTATTCGCTACGACAGTATCATCAATCATATCAATTATCTGAAGTATATACCCTTTTCAGGAACTTTATTTTGATCATACAATGGGTGGAAGCAGAATATTAGAAGACAGTACATTCAAAATTCTGATATTAGCATGCATGTTTTTGTTTTCACTTGAGTAGCTGCATCAATTGTGCCATTGATCGTGAAACTTTCTTCTTTAGTCTCAGTTTTGCAGTTCTCTATGATTCATGGTGCTTATAGTTGCTATTGATTTCCATGCTTTTCAAATATCTGAGTAGTAGACTAGTAGTTTTCAGGAGCCAGAGTACAAAACATATGGCATCAGACTGAATGGTAATTGTAGCTTTTTAAACTATGAAGGATCATATACACGAAATAAAAGAATCACGGCAATATTGTCATGCAAAAGATTTGCAGTTATCCCACGCACATTGTTATTTACTTTATATCATAGAACATAAAGGTTAATGGTGATTATCTCTGCATTTACCTGACACTTGAAGGAACAAATAAGTATGAACAGAAACACAGAAGCAAATCTTTAGAGATATTTTTTTTCCTTTATCTTCCATTAACGCAATGTTTCTATCTTGTGAAGGTTTGGCTTCTTGTTCATCTTTGAAGGAGTTGTACTTGGCTGGCAACAAGATCAGTGAGATCGAAGGCCTCCACCGTCTTCTCAAACTGCACATTTTTGACCTGCACTCGAACAAGATATCGACTTCGAAAGGTCTCGGTCAACTGGCTGCCAATTATGCTTCTTTGCAAGTAATTATTCTTGAAGGTAATCCTGCCCAGAAGAATGTTGGAGATGAACAACTGAAAAAGTACCTGTTAAGCCTTTTGCCACATCTTGTTCGTTATAATAAGCAATCTATCAAAGCAAATGGACCGAGAGAAGTTTCAGACCGTCCACGGAATTCTTCCTCTCATCAGTTTGATCGTGGCGAGAGATCAGAAGCTAAATTCTTGCGAAGGAAACATCTCACTGCAGCTGCTTCCTCATCATCTAACCGCGGTTTGACAATTGGTGCTACAAGCTCCTCAAAGCAATCCAAGAGCCGAAATGCTCGTCTACCACCCGTGGCTTCCAAGCCAACTAATCACCTCCCTGACATTAGCCGAAGATTGCTAGGCTTGGAAATGAACAATTCTAGACACAGCGAAGGATAATTATGAGACTGTTGATTGTCAAATGCAAAATAAAAAGGAGGAAAGCTGTCTAGTTTACTGTTAGATATCAAAGGGCTGTAACCAAAGCTGAATAATAAATAACTAGGTAGGTTTCAGCTCAGTGCTGAAGTATGGAATTGAGTTATTATCATAATAAAGTATCACCGAAATATATAGTAATCATGTTTAAATGATTATGCTTGAATGTCGTGGCGTTAGTTTCATCCATGAATACTTTGAGGAGATCTTCCCTTTATTTCTAATAACTTTGCTGTCAATCTGTGCTGAAATCTATTTAGTATAGCATTATAAGAAGCAAGATACCTTGTCCAGGGTGAGGAAACCTTGTCCATGAGAGTCTCGAGCAGATTAAGGGATTAGGGAATGTTCAGGTATTCCATATTGATAGAAGTTGTAACAAGGTGGTTGATTGGGCAACCCACCGGGGAAAAAGGAAAACCATGAAATCTGTAATTGGGCCAGAAGGCCCTTTTCCCAGAGTTATGTAACTTGTTGGTTGTAGACTCCTACTCCTAGTCACCAGGGGGAGGAGACAAATCTTTTCTTAAGCCAATACAAGCTCTACTTTTCTCAAAAAAAAATCTATTTGGTAAATATTGTGCGCCAAGCAGTGCAGCTAACAAAGGACTATGCCGGCCCATCTAATTCGACGGTCAGGCCAACCAGGCACGACGAAGCCTCGTGGGTCCACCCGGCTGAGGACTGGGTCAAGGTGAATGTAGACGGAGCCTATTCTACGCAGAGCACCAAGGCGGTGTCAGGGTAGTAATAAGGGATTCTCATGGGGCTCTATTAGCAGTGGCCTGCGAACCGACTGTTGGAGAGTCAGCGTTATGAGCTGAAGGGAAAGCTCTTAAACTTGGGCTGCGGGCTGCGGGCTGTGGTGGGATACAATAGGGTAGAGGTCTAGACTGACTCCAGGGAGTTAGCTGCCCTTGGTGGCTAAGGGTTGTAGTTACTGAGTGTAGAGTCTTACTTAGCTCTTTTGTAAATCATCGTTTGTCACATGTTAAACGCGATGGTAACAAGGCAGCTTAGTTAGGTTGGGACCTTCGAATTCCATCCCATCCTAGTTATGTAACCTTATTGTTGTCAGTGCCTCATCCCTGCCTAAGGGATAGGCACAGCTGAATCCAGCTTATCATTCAAATAGATAAATAAGTAAATAAATAAATCTATTTGGTAAATGCACCTTCACTGCATAAAAGAATGATCATTTTAGCAGGTCAAAGTTACTCTTATTAGCAATTGTTTCCTGAATTAATATTTTGAGAAAATTCAACCTGCAATGCTTGCCTTTTACTGCGAGGAATGAACGATGATCTTGCAAAAGAGTATTCAGTGGCCCAAGATTCTCAAATTATTAATCCTTTTGTTTAATATATCATAAATTTTACAAGTTACTCGTGATTATATCAAGAAATAGTGGGGTGATATCAGTAACACATTATGCCTAGAAGAATACCACAACCATTCAGAGCTCATATTCTTATTGAAGCATACGAGAATCTCATTTACCTGTCTTGCACATGTAGTGGCTGACATCCAGAAGGCAAGAGATCTTACACGCCAATAAGTTTAAAGAAGATAGACAAAATAAATCCACACAATAGCCATAAAGCTCATACAAAACCATGAAATCATATAAGTAAAATATCTGATAACAGGTACCCCAGCTGATGAAGTATATGTTTCAACAATAAAAGTCACAAATATTCATCACACAAGGACACTACCTCGGAAAGACCATGGTTTACAGAGCACAACTATTTCACAATGTGAACGGTAAAACCTACACATGATCTACACAAATCCTCAAATCATCCAGTTTATGATATAAACTTGACAAAAGAAAAAAGAGGATAGACACAACAGTAGCATCAGGTCGTAGTCCTCCCTCTAATAGAAAGCCTGCCTCCAGTAGATCATCGGCAATTTCAAATTCTACAGCAGAATAAAAAAGAAATCAGTCAAACTAGCAATAATTGAACTGTAGTATCTCAGGATCATACCATGATAGACAGAATAAGAAAACAATATAGTTAATGGGAAAAGAAACAGTCAACAACCTGCTTTTTTCAGCTCTTTTTGGTCTTAAAACTCATTCAAACATTGATTGTTGGATCAAGTAATCATGTTTCTTTAAAAACAAAAACAAAACAAAGAGGAAATTACAAGCAGCTACTAGTGGTAATAGAGGGAATTAGCTGGATGTGCTTAAATCATGGATGGCCGTGCCGGCGGCATACTGGCACATGGCACGAGGGGTGCCGCACGGCACCCTTCCTAATAGTTCCGCCACTCGCCATCTCCGTCTCCGTCGTCGTCGCCATCGCCATCGCTATCGCCGATCACCGTCGCCCGAGTGCGTCGGTGCCCTAGCCCGAGGGAGAGATGAAATTGAGAGAAAGAGAGAGAGATATAAGGTTATCGGTTAAAACCCGGATCCGGATCCGCAACTTAAGTTTTAACCGATAACCTTATATATATATATCTCTCTCTCGATCTCATCTCTCCCTCGGGCTAGGGCACCGACGCACTCGGGCGACGGCGAGCGGCGGTCGACGACGACAAAGGTGAATATCTCGTTTTTATTTTCTTCTCCTCTTACAGCACGTGCCATCGTTGGCTTAAATAACGCAAGATTACTGACTAAAAACACACAGATGATTGAATAGAAAGAACATTACATTAAGTTCAGGTTCCCAAAAGTGAATCCGTAGGTCCTCACCTTGGTTTAGGAGGACCACACCATATTGAGACTGATCAAGTATCTGCAAAAGCAACAAAAGTTTCAAGCAAACTTACTTTGTGATCACCAGATGTAACAAATGCAAATTTCAAGAGCCAAATAATGGAATAATTGCAGATCATTAATCCTATCGGTTATCTTATTGAATCTCAGAATTGCACAGACCTAGTCACATATCTAAATATGATTCCGAGGTCTGATCAGCCATCATATTCTTCCTCTGTCTATCCAGTGCCTACATTGACATCAGCGGCTGATATAGCAAAGAACTTAGTAACCATTACATTTGATGAAAGACAACAAAGATAAAATACCAATCTACTCATATTCCTTCAATAGTATCAGGGGACATATGTTTTGATAAACTATGCTTCTTGCATCATATTACATAAAAGGATGCCAATCCACCTGAAAATGTCTTATACTTCCATATAATAGTTTAGAATTTCAGAAGGTTGAGAACAAATCCCAAACACTTCATGAGAATCATAACAAGAATCAACTGCATGCCGTTTTCAAATCCAAGTACTGACCCTTCTGCTCATATAAGCTTTGACAATCTAAATGAAAACCAGAAATGTCGTCGGACAATTTCATGTTATACTATCATATCCCCCTTCAAACACAAAACTGGAAGGAATCTTTTTACTCAAAAATCAGAAGAAATTATACGGATATATGGTGTTCTGGAATACAAGGATGTATATGCATTGACATATAAGTGGACATGAGTTGCTAGATGGATATTGCAAACAAATATGTCGAACAGTATGGTTGGTGCAAAAGGGAAAATCTCTTTTTTAGTATCACTCTAGTATATTAGTTTAACAGAATAGTTTACAAGGACCTTTGTCCAAATTCATCTCATAACATATACCCCAAGTATGAATCAAATAAAAGAGTTTCGGTCATAACTGGTGAATACATACTTATGACTCAAGAGTAAGTGTTTCTGAACAAAATGTTCCCCAAGTCTATACAAAACAGAGTCTAGGAGAGCAGATTTAATTTGCAATATAGAATTTCAAGAGGATTTACATTTTTCAAGGAAAGAGATGGAAATTTTAGATTATATGATCGATAAAATATCAAAAGACTTTTTGCTAACAACATTTGTGGGTCCAATTGAACTAACCAGACTGAAGTCAACTGACCTTTCTCAACCGGATTGGAAAATTTGCAAAGATGGGAAAATTGGCAGAGATTGGAAAATTTGCAACCACTCCCATTTTAGCCTTATAAAAGTAAAATCAATAACAATGAAGAATACCATGATAGCTAAGGATAAGAAAATAGAACAAGTAGAAAAGGACAGTGAAACTGCTCTAAACAAAAGAATACTAAAAAGGTTACTAAAGAATCTAATGAAATCGGCGGAGTTCTTGATCAAACACATGTTTTTAGCCAATCCTAGATAAGCTCTGGTAAGCATCTCACAGAAGGGGAAAAAAATCAAACCTCTATTATGGTCATCGGAGGCGTCATGATACTCCTGCTCCTCCTCAGGCACCGGATGCAGCTCCGCCGCCTTCTCCAACACCACACCCTTTTCTCCACCATCAGCAACCCCTGCCGCCGCCCCTTCATCCGGATAACGTACGACGACAACCGGGCAGATGCAATGGTGGACGCAGTAATCGCTGACGCTCCCAAGTCTCCCCTTGCTGGTCCTCCTCGACGCCCCGAACCCCCTGCTCCCCATGATAACTGCGCTGAGCCCGAGCCGTTCCACCTCCAAGCAAAGCCTCTCCTTCATGTCATGATCTTTGACGATGTGGATCTTGAAAGGGATCTGGGCTTCCACGAGTGGCTGTGCGAGATCTTGCGCCTTTGTCGCCGTGAAGGCGTCGAAGTCGTCCTCCAGCTTCTGCTGCGACTCCCCGGGGTCGGCGTCGTCGCCGCCTCCGGCCGACGCGGCGGCGGATACGGAGAGGTCGATGGAGCCCCAATCGGCGCCATAGAGGACGGACGTCGGGCGGACGTGGAGGAGGATGACGGCGTCGCCGGGGCGGAGGTAGTTCTGGACAGCCCACTTCACTGCGTAGGCGCTCTCATCGCTGAGGTCGACGGCGATCGCGATCCTGCGGTGGGATGCGGCGGAGGGGCTCGCCGCCGCCGCCGAGGAGAAGAAATACCTCGGCGAGTTCGGCTGGATCGCCTGGACCGCCGCTGCCGCAGACGCCCGCGTCTTCAGTGGCGGCGGCGCCGGGACATGGAGATCGGATTCCGATGGGTTCTGCATCAAGATCTAGGGTTAATTCTTTCCTCTTTCTCGAAGCTTTCTTCTCTAATTTTCTTGAGGGTTTAGGGCGAGGACACGAAGAAACGGAGAGAGGGAGAGAGGGCGTAGAAAAATATGTGGTAGGGGTGAGAATAAAGAGGGAAGAAGGTACCGGAACGTAAGGAATATTTTTTAGTATAATGCGTCGCAGACTCGATGCTCTTCGGCTTTTATTATTATATATTATATTATATTATAATTATAAAATAAAATTTTATACAAAATATCTATAACTTCTGATGGAATCAACTCCACCCAAATAGAAGCAAAATTCTGCTCTGTATCCTGGAAGGGCAAACCGATTAGTAATATGATTAGCCTCCCTAAAACATTAAGACAAGGAAATAGAAGTGAAAAAAAGGTTAACAAGTGATGAATGGAAGATATGGTGTGACACCGTCTCAAGAGATTGAGAGAGCTTTTGAGAGAGTTTGATTGAATTCTGAAGTCTGAACGAAGAAAGGTGATGATCTCAAGCTTTGAGCAAAACAAACTTAACGGTTTTTGCTTCAGCGTGCAATGGGTTGATTGTGTAGGGAGTATAAGCCCCCATAAGAAAGAGACAATCATTAAAATCCAACCCTTTGAGTGTGAATCAAAATAAAACAAAGGTATATTGTTTAATAAATATATTTATAAAAAAAAGTATGTGGCATTGGTTCACGTCACCTACACTTAATATGAATAAAGAAATAAACTAAAATCCTTTATTTGCTAATAATACTCTCGTTTTTTTTACTCCTACCCTATGACTCCATGAGTTGGCTTTTGAACCTAACATGTGTCGGCTGTTGTCTGTTGAGACACAATGGCATCTAAGTCTAAGGTATTATTTTAGAAGATCTGCACCTACTTATCATCTTTAATTATTCCTACAATCGAATCAGTTCTTTTATTCGGATATATATATATATATATATATATATATAATTATTATTATTATTATTTTGTTATAATGCTACGATAACTAATTGTATTTATGCGAGAAATACTTACAAATAGCCCCTTGAAGTACTTCCATATTATATTGAAGTTCGTATATACTAGAGAGCAGCGGCGTATTTGATCGCTCGTCCTTCCGTTCCCCTTCCCGCCCTTTCATCTTCCCTTCTCTCCCGCCAAAACCCTAACCCTAGCTCCAATCTCCCATGGGGAGATAGCGGAGATGGAGAAGGGTTTGATCTCGATCGATCGGTGGAGCGAGGAGAGCCAGGCCTACTTCCTCACCCACCTCCACGCCGATCACACTAAGGGCCTCTCCTCCAAATGGTCCAAGGGCCCCCTGTTCTGCTCTCCGATCTCCGCCCGCCTCTTCCCTCCTAGGTTTCGCGGCTTCGATCTCTCCTTGCTTAGGGTTCTTGAGGTGGGCGCCACGCATCCCATCTCTCTCGTCTCCCCCACCACTGGATCCGAGGTCCGTTTCCTCGTCACTCCCATCGATGCTCACCATTGCCCTGGTACCCCCTTTTTGTTCGATTTCGAGGTTTTCTTCTTTATATTTTGTTAAGATTTTGTTGGTTTGATAGGAAAGTTTTGATTTTGTGATCATTGGCGTCAAGTTGAAGTGTGTGATTGGAAGTTAAATGCTTTAATTTTCTCTTCGGCAGGTGCAGTGATGTACTTGTTTCGGGGAGAGTTTGGATGTGTTCTGTACACTGGAGATTTTCGCTGGGAATCAATGTCCGAGAGGTCGGGAATGGGAAGGAAGACACTTCTCGATGCTCTTCAAGGAGATAAATTGGATGTGCTTTACTTGGACAACACTTATTGTCATCCCTCGTACTCATTTCCTCCTCGTGAAGTCGTTGCCCGGCAGGTATGTGTTTTATGTGTTTTATCGGTGTTCTTGTAACCTATGTCTTCCCGGCGATTAGTGACTCCCATGCAGCGTTCGCTAATGTGATGGTGTAGAAAACTGTGGTTTACTGCTAGAGAACAAAATTGTAGTTCACTATGTCTTCAGGGCGGTTAGTGACTCCCATGCAGCGTTCGCTAGTGTGATGGTGTGGAAAACTGTGGTTTACTGGTAGAGAACAAAATTGTAGTTCACCTTGTGCTCAATATGATCTTACTTATTCTGGCTTTTATGGAAGAAGAGTCAACCAGGTGAAGTGGTTAAATGTTCTGATCGATTGATGATTAGTAGAAAATTTTGAATAATCTATCAAGGACATTATGGAGATGAGAAGAAATGTGGAAGAGCAACAATGAAATTGTATTCTGGTAATAACATAGGAAGTGGAAGAAGTAAGTATGGGATTGTTTCAGGAATTATCACAAAAACTTCCTAAAACATCAATTTTGTATATAAATCAGGAGAAGCTACAAAGAGGACAGACCTAAAGGTTCATACTGTTACAGAACGATTAGAGTTGATCCGCAAAGGGTTTGCTCTGATAATAAATTGTCACAGACTGATTAGAGTTGATTCGCAACAAGGGGGCCTAGGTGTTGGATAGAGGTGGCCGGCGCTGGTGATGAAGGTGGAAGGTGGTGGAGCACGATAGAGAGAGATGGGCGGCGATGGTAATGAAGGGAGATTAATTTACTTCTATTCTTAGATTACTCTTATGACTATTCCTACGCTACTCTTATTCTTATTTCTAAGATAGTCTAAGACTAAAATATAATTTACCATGCTTAGATTCAATGGATGCTTAAACAAAGGAGACTAACCTCTTCTATATAAAGAGGTCGGATATAATGAGTCCTATTAGGACTAACCATAAAAGTTTGCATAGCTCAAACTAGGATTTGTCCTAAAAACTTACATAAAAGATAAAAAATAAATAGACTTAATCTATCGAACCAATGTCCCCGTGAGACAATTTAGGAAAAAAATTTGAGCCACCAAAACATTAGAATTCCACCATCATTTAAGGAATTGCTAATGATTGAGGATGATTTCTGAACGTGTCTGTGCTCTGTTTATTTTCATTTGTCCATGTGCAAATATTAATTTGCATCTGTGCATGTCTTGATTCTATCCATATACCAGCAATGTGTTTATGTCCACAAGGGTAATCATGCAGTGTGTTATACAGAATGTGTATTTAATGAGAATTGTTAATACTAGTGGTTCTTCTTGGTAGCCTTTCTTGTGTGCTTCAAGTAATTTTTCATTTTCTGCTATTCTGTTTCATAAATTTCATTAATTATTTGGAATATAAACATGCAGGTGGTTGAGATAATTTCTTCTCATCCTGACCATGAAATAATTATTGCCGTTGATACACTTGGGAAGGAGGATCTGTTGCTTCATATATCGAAAGCTCTAGGAACAAAGGTTATTATTCTTCTTCTGATTGTTGTTGTCCTCATATTTCTAGAGATCTTCACAAGGTTCTGCTAGTAAAGTAATGTGTTGCTTCATATATCAAAAGCTCTAGGAACAAGGTTTCTTCTTTTTCTTGTCATTATTGCTCATCCTCATATTTCTCGAAACCTTCACAACTTTGTTCTAATAAAGTATCTTCACTATTTTGCACATAAGTCTCTTATATTGAAGTATTGAACATTCAGTCTAATGGTTTTCCAGTTATTCCATGTTATGATGAAGAACAGTAAAGATATGCATTACATATTACTTCGCATTATTGGACATTTTATCCTTGGAATTTGTCATATAAAAACTTGATTCCCTTTTCGTGGTTCTTTTCTTTAGATTTGGGTGTGGCCAGAGCGTTTACAGACCATGCACCTTCTTGGATACTATAATATTTTTACTACAAAGACAAGTCTCACAAGAATTCGGGCTGTTCCTCGATATAGTTTCACCTTTGAGACACTTGAGGCCTTGAACACAGTACATCCCACTATAGGAATTATGCCTTCTGGTCTACCTTGGGGAATGGATATTAAGTACAGAGAGAGCTCTAACAGAAGGGCACGGCAGTGTAATAATCAGACCGAGCAACCACAAATGTTACATCAGTATGCCTATTCTGTCCCATACTCTGAACATTCATGCTTTAGTGAGATACAGGAATTTATGAAAATTGTCCAGCCATCAGTAGTCACTGGAATTGTGTCGTCTTCCATCTGTTACGTAAATCCTCGACACTACTTCAGTAATATCTGTGGAGCCAGACTTGATAAAGCATGCAATAATTTCTATGTTGAGAAAGCTGAAAATAAGAAAAACCGATCTTTTCTAAAGTGGACAAGTTCAAGAAGTCTAAAGGTGAAAAAAGAAGGAAAATTCAAGATTGCTAACCTAATCTTGCGCAGGAGCAAAATAGCTGTAATAAGAAAGGAAAGGCGCGGTGTAAAGATTGAAGAAACTGATGGACTCTGTACTTCTGATTTGGATGTAAATCAGAAAGGCAGTAGCAGATAATGTTTGGCATGATAGCCTTGTGATTCACAAGAATGGTCTCAGTTGTATATCCCCTCAGCAATAGGAGTGCATCAGATATTATGGATTTACCCATTTTATCATCTCCTTGACTATCTTGTTTCATTCCAGCATCATTTTGAAAAACTTGATGCCCACCATCTGAATCTGAATATATATATATATATATACATATTAGCCGTTTCCATATCTTTTTTAATTTTCTACAAAACTTTGATCGTTTTCAATATCTTCTTTTCTATGCTTTTCTTCTTTTCTGTACTGTAAATGTTGAGGTTGAGGCAAGCATCTTGGAATTTCAGAATGCCTTTGGTGTATGCTTATATGGATAACTATGCAAGCTGTAGTGAGTACTGAACAAGGAATATTCTGCGGCACCAATGTTACAATTATACTATATTGTAGCGTTCTTTGCCTACCAAACATTTGGCGAGGAAGAACAATATATGCCCGTGACGTCAATTACGTCACAAATCATTTGGAAAAATAAGAGGCAAGAAGTCATAAGATGCTACCATATAAGAAGTCCGTAACTATTTGTAGACTTCTTTACACGGCATTGGAATTTGGAAGGCTTCATGGGATTTGTCTAAGGTGGTGGCCTTTCTTTTCTTTACAAAAAGCTCTCAACTTTACCAATATCTTTTTATAAAACATTTACCATGATTTATATTAGCGATTTAATAATGCTAGGAATGACGGAAGTAAACCTGAGATTAGCCTGAAGAACAAACAGCAAATAACTGAAAGCGAATATGGATACAAGATCAGAGAAACAGCATTCTGAGAATTTTCACCTCTCAAAAGTATTCTGAGAATTTTCGAGGCAGTCCTCGACCTTATCTTAGGGTATCATATGTTCTTCCCAGCAAATCCTGGGAGAGAACAAGAAGGAGAAACCTGCGCTGCAGTGAAACCATATGTTTACAGCCAAAACAATCAAAACAAAGAGCTGCTGAATGCTATGAAGTGCAGAACAAGAATCATCATCATTCTTCTGCAGGTGTTTCTTGCTTTTCAGAGAAGTAATCTTGCCTGAAAAGTAAACCAGTATCAGTTTTCAAGACAATATAGTGAATTAGAAGTATAGAACATATAAAGCTAGAATGTACTGAAATGGAGGAAAAGTGATACCTTTATGTTTAACTTTGAATAAAGGATATTGGAATGAATATGTTTCGGTACTTTCCAAACACTTAAGGGAAGTAATAAGCATTACATTTCTTTTGCGGTAAACATGTACGAAATATAGCAAGTTAAATGAGCTTGGTCAGATCAAGGCCCATCAGGCAAGGGCATAATTTTGCCAGTCCAAGCCTTCCAATCACAAACTTTTGACCAACTTGTGCCTCAAACTCCAGTCATGTAGTGATTTTGGACAAGTTAAATTGTCTGTTTGCCCAGCCCAAGCTCAACCTCAACTCTACTTTTATGAAATAGACATGTATTTACAATAGATACTATATCAATTGTAAGATCTAATCAACCCCCTACCCTTTCCTTCCATCTTGTCAAAGCCCTCGATTCTCCCCTCTTCATCTCAGACACAGGAATACTTCTTCAGCATCTAGTTTTATAGGCTATCGGTAGATAAATAGATAATAATTTCTTCAGTTAAAAGGTTTTAATCAACTGCTCCCTTCTCATCCACTCCCAAAATGTAAAGATTGTAGCACCCACTGCTTCCAGCTCCTCCTCCTATCTCTCTCTGCACTCTAACACCGAGGAATATTTTTTCAACATCTGTCTAATAACTCCTCTCTTTCTTATCAAGTCACAGCTTCAGATACCATAGCACCCACTGCTTCTGTCTCCTCTTCCTATCCCTCTTTGTCTTAGACATTGAGGATCGTTACTACAAATCTCTCTCTTATGCTCTTCCACTTTTGACACTATTATGTGCATCAAGCATAAACACCCTCAGGATTATCCAAATAATTAAAGCTTGTTAATTCATTGGTTGCTTGTGACATGAAAAATAAGAGTTGGCTGCCTACCAAATGGAGTTCTAATAGTAAGAATGAATTTGACACCATCAGAACAAGACAAGAAGATAACGTGCTCATTTAAGAGGACAGCATAACCACAGGGTCAGCAAGTTCAAGCAACAGTCATTGCCATCAGATCATAATTTAAAACAACCGTAAAAGGCATAACTGCATAACTGGCAGTAGATAAACCAAAGTAACTAAATAGATAGTGAGTCATAGTAACTGATTTTTCCATGTGTCCATACTATGAACAGAACCCACTAGCACTGAAATCAAGTTTAACATACCGTAATTTTCGTGTAAGTTGATAGATCCCTGTCCCAGCCATGGCAACATTTACACTGAAAAGGTTCCAGTTTTTCTGCAAGGCAAGGCAAAACAAAACTTATATATGGAATTGGAAATTTACTGCAAATTTCTTGCTTCCTAAAATAATAAATACAACATTCTATGATGTAAAGATCAATGGAATCCTAGTCAGTTCCTTAAAGATTAAATTTGTAAATAAAGTTTGTAGAAAGAATGACAAAATACATCAAATTATAAAGATTTCACAGAGATAGATTACTTAAATTGGTTTGTATTGACAAAATAAACATTAGCATGGGCAGGACCAAAAGACAAACTTAAATATGTACTATTAAGTTGTGTAATCATCAGATTCCAGCAAGCCAGCAACTTAAGCTCATTTTGTTGAAAAAGAAATGCAAAACTCAAATCTGAACAAATAGATTGTCCTAAATCTACTACCTCCTGCAAGAAATGTAATTGGGAGATGCACTGCTGAACATAATAAGAGCTTACCGGGGTAATCACAGTACTGTAGCGTGACCAAATAACTCCAGTGCAAGCAACAGCTACATACCAGAAAACAAATGACCAGGATATGTCAAAATATATACAGGCAGGAGAATGAAATACAAGGAAATTTTATGTTTATGTTAGATGTTGAGAAGACAGGATAGGAATTTGAATTATAAACACCACATACCAACTTGCTGAGGATAGGAGATCTTTTCAGGTGGCTTTGCGAAGTCAGCAATATTTGCAATGCTGATACCCCATTTGAAAGTTGGGGCCCAAAAATGAACTGTAAATAGAAATACATTCGGCTTTGTGTCAGAAACAAAATTAAAAATCGTCCACTCTATTTTTATCATGCTTATATAATTTCTAAGGGCAACATGACAAATTCATATATATTTTTTTATATTAGGTTCTAAATAAAACATACTTCTCAAGATGGCATCATTTGTTGCCTGCACATTGCAGGAACCTCTTGCGCTAGGACACCCTATTTATTTTAGCATGATATGCTTCTAAAGTGTTCCACATGACAACTAATTTGACAACATTGAAGATTACTCATGAACCATTGGAATGGATTTCTATAATCTAAAACTTCTTCACAAGCATTTTGATGGAAGTAGCATGCATGTTAATCAGGTCCTTGTCTGATTCTACTAGAATTATACAATCCTTCGAGAAAAGGAAAAGGCACATATGAACTATCAAATAGCTATATTAATATATAAGAAATTCAAATCTACTTGAACTCATATTCAGCTTTCAGAATGAATTTAAAAAGTGTAAAAAAAAATCTAACAAGTGCTTTTATAAAAAATTCATCTTAAATCCATCTTTGACATCATTCATTGTTCTCCAAAAGAAGTCATAAAATTTAGCCAATAACTTTTACCTCTTTACGTTAAAGACACCCTGATGTTTGAGTAGTTAAGTTCTTCCATAATGTATAAAAAGGAAAAAGTATTCACTAGACATGGTGGAAACTGAAATATACAGGAGAAATTAAGGATAGATTAGAAGAAGAAAAAAAAAGGCAACAACAAAAACAAATTTTAGCATAATTTCCTATTTATAAGCACAGGACGAACTAGTTTTCGGGCCAGCAGGGTGGTTCCATAGGGCTTGGATTTTGGAAGCTGCCATCAAGTGCCCCTTCTCTTCTACTTCTTACTCCTTCCTCGTCTCTCTCCTACGAGAATGGTACCAAGAAATCTTCAATAACCGATATATTTCATGGATTTACAAATAAAAATATAGCAATAAATCACCCACGACCGCCATTAGAAGCGACAATTACGAGCTAGACTACACCATTCTGCATCTTATTGAGAAGATACTGTACTTTTGGAGATTAAAGCGAAAAAGATATCAAGAAATTGCAAATCCCGAGCTATACCTTTCCTAACTTCTCATCAGAAATTCAGATTATCTCCAAATTCAATTCCTTTCTAAGTTCATTAGAACACCGCATCAATAGAAGACAGCCCATTTATCGAGAAAATCCAACATAAAAAAAGAAAACAACAAAAAAGTCCAATTGCGCAAGGGGATTGAATCAAGTTTGAACGATCTCAAAACCCCAGGGTCTGAATCGCAAAACGGAGTGCTAATAGTTTAGGAAAGAAGAATTCGCACCTGAGACACCGCGGAGGAGAAGACGAACGCCCCAAATAGAATAGAAAGAAGGGAGAATGGATTGGCGAAGACCGAGAGAGTAATCAGATATTACAGGCTGTGTTAAGGGCAAAGTTGGAATAGGGCTAATAATTAGAAATATAGTGGATGTTTTCAACTACCACTTGCTTTTGTTAATTAGATATTAATATTATAATCATGTTTTAGGATAATATATTCTATTCCTTTTAACTACTAACAAGTTTGCATAGTGAGAATTTCATGTGCATTAAAATAAACGAAAGGATTTAAGATTTAGGATTTAAATAATTCAATGTCCAACTCAAGTCATGCTTGGTTCCTTGCGGATGACTAGGACATCCCACGTGCTAAATTAAGACGGTAAAATTAGTTTAGTAAATATGTATTTAGAAGGAAGAATTAGACAAATAAAATTAACGAACCATAGCATTACTTTTTCTATTTAAAACCTTTAAATTTGAACACTATTAACTACACTCTTATTACGGAATATAAAACAAACAAGTAGCAGCGACAATTTACAACCAAATCCTTTTTACATGATCATAATGATAAATAGGATCAATCAAACTGTGCATGCTTCAATTCAGAAGCTCTACTGGGAAGCGCTTCCAAATCCATACCTCATCTGGGAACCGGCAGCGGCCGGTGACCCACCGGCTGGATCATACACTGGAATGAAGCTCGGATTCCTCATCGAACCTCCACCTGTCGGTGCCCCATACCCATACGTTCCACCCATGTAAATTGCCCCGGGCACGGCGCCGTGAACCGGCGCCGCGAACTGGACCGGAATTGGCCCTCCCACGGAGTGCACGAACTGGACCGGTTGAGCCGGTCCATGAACGGGAGCCGGCATATAAAAGACCGGTGCCGAATCCGGCTTCTCTTCCAGCTCCGTGTTGGTCCGCAGCGGCTTAGACTCCGGAACCAGCGACGACGTCGAGGAGTAGCGAGGGGATTCGGCGACGGACTTGAGATCGTCGAGACCGAAGAGGTAGTCCGGGACCTCGGAGGCGACGGAGGACGCATCAGATCGGAGGCGGTGGAGGGCGGCGGACCGCTGCCGGGCGACGCCGTTGAGGGCGTCGAGGAACCAATCGCCGGCGCCGGCGTCCAGAACGGATCCGAAGGGCTCGGGAGCGGAGGACGGGGGGAAGAGGAAGAGGCGGAGGCGAGGGCTTCGAGCGGTCGCGGCTGATGATGATGAGGAGGAGGAAGAGGCGAGGAGGCGATCGAGCTCGTGCATCATGTTGTCGACGTCCTCGTCGCACGTGAGGGAGATGAGGGCGTCGAGGTCCTCGTTGGGGAGCTGGTACTTGATGGTTGGGGGAGTGGTTGGGGAGTAATCGGGAGAGATGTTGGAGAGGAGGGAGAGGAGGGAGGCGAAGGAAGAAGAGCGGGGGACGGAGACGATGCGGGATTCGCCGCCAACGTAGCGGAGGAGGTGATCGTGGGGGCGAGGGAGGATGCGGCCTCCGAAGCTGCACATGAGCCGCACGTGCGAAGCAGAGGAGGAGGAGGATGTCATCGCACCGGCGGAGGAAGGTATGCGTATCTTGCTCCTGCGAGATCAGATTAATTTCACTACCGCATTGTTATTCTAGTTTATTGCTCTCAAATGCTTAGCTTCGTAAAAACCAATTATTTTGTTGCAACAAAAAAAAAATTTAAAAAAAAAAAATCAGAGAACTGAGGTTAGAGAGAGCAAGGCATAAAACTCTTATAGAAGAGTTAAAAATAATTCATGACATTTTAGCTTCTATTTACCTTCTATTTTGGTATAATAAATACTATAATATCCAATACTTCTATGCTTCCATTTCTGGCACGAGAGAGAGAGAGAGAGAGAGAGAGAGAGAGAGAGGGGGGGTGTGTGTGTGTGTGGATGGATGGAGGGTTGCTCACTTGCCTATTTTTAGAGAGAAAGGCAGCAGCCAATTAGGATAAGAAATGGCCGGCGGGCTGGTCGGTGGTGGTGGGTCCCCTAGGCTTGTATAATTTCGCCTGCTGACGTGGCCACTCATGCTTTGCTCTCCTTATGACAGTGCAACGGGCCCCAGTCCAATTGTCCTCGCGTGTGCATAATTTAGATTTAGGCGGGAGCCTTGTGTACTGAGAGATGCTTCTGAATCTCATGCGTACCAGATTGTCTCCGATCCCTACCGTATGAATTTCCTGCAGTCCGTTACCTGGCGAAATGTGATTGGCAGCCAAAACAATTAAGATTTTCCGTTCGGATACTTTCCGACCGTGGCTAGCTAGCAATTAAACGAAATAAATAATTAAATTCTTACAACCACTCTTTTGGAGTATCTATCAAGCATGCAAAAGTAAATAATGACAGGTTTGTTTCTTTTTGTAGTCCGAAAAGTGTGAGGTGGTGAGGCAAATTAGGAGATTAGGAAAAGAGGATGTCATACATATATTACACAAAGTTAGTTTAATTTGTTCAGAATGCAGTATTAAGGCTGGGAGAAATTATAATCAATTGGTTGCTCTCTTTGCTCCTTGAGTAATAAACTATTTAATGTGTGCACGATATCAAATTTTAAGTTAATAATATTAATCTCTCGGAATATAATTAATTATTTTGTACACAAAAAAGAACTAATAATTTGAGTGCCTTATCGAATAAGAGACTCTCTCTCTCTCTCTCTCTTTCAATGCAGAAGAAAAATATATATATGTAGTGAAATTTTAATTTTTTTTTTATCTTAAATATAATAGAGCAACAACTAGGAAAGGTGCTTAATGTTATTTCATTTGGAAAAATGATTCTTTTGCCGGCATGGGGACACTGGACTGCATGAGTTGATTTGGCAAAGGTTTCTTTACCCAAAACATGAATACTCCTTGACCCAAAAGCTCAAGTGATACTTGGTGTTTATATACCCTATCAATATATTCTAAATAGTTGATATGATACTAAACTTACTTTGTTTATTATTCATTGTTATGTTAGACATTTTAAAATAAATTTTTATTTAATTACCTTTCATAGATTTCAATAAGTTAATATATGATATTGAATTATTAAAATTGTTTATATTAATCATAATTATAAATACTATATGAATTTCACTTAATTTTGGGTTCAAAATAATTTAAAGATTTATGTTCAGATTATGATTTTTTCCTACAAGTTAGTGGTATCGAAATACAAGAATCGAAGCGTAGAAGCAATCTGTATTAAATGATAATACTTATGAAACGTTGTTCCTTTCATTCTTTCATTTGGTGGTATCACTATCTTTTTGAGTCATGCACAATATAGTGAGAAGAGCCTTTACAAAACTTGCATTCGAAGTGGTATTTCTCTAGCAACCTTCATGAACACAATACCCTGCATCACATTCTAGGAACACACAAATAAGTGGTGGTTGCTAGCTAGGCATGCATGCAAAGATCAAGTTTAACATAGTTAAGATTTACATAATGATGGAGATCATACATTCACTATCCTTATAAACTCGCAAAATTACACCAAATGAGATATAAATAGAAGTAGAAGAGAAGAGAAGTCTCCAACTACACTTAAGAAGAGGAGGAGAAGGTGTCGAAGATGGTGGTGTGAAGAGGGTCACTCAGGTGAGTGGCCCAGTTGTTAAGGGGCCCCTTGCCGGTGGCGGCGGCTTGGACGGCGAAGCCCAAGAAACCAACCATGGCTAGACGTGCGTGCTTGATCTCGGCCAATTGCAAGGTGGCCTTCTTCTCCGGATCGGCGGCGAGGCCGAGGGGGTCGAAGAACTTGCCGCCAGGGTACAGCCTCTTCTCGGGGTCGAGCTCGGCGTTCCGTTGGAACTCGATGTAGCCGATGACCAGGACCTCGATCCAGATCAGTGTGGTGATGGAGAAGGGGAGGGGTAGGCCGAGGTAAGAGGAGCCGTCCACTAGCTCAACCTGATCAAATAAAACAAGTAAGAGAGGTTATTATAACGTCGACAAGTAAAAGAAATATATGATTTGCCGATTAAAACTATAAATAATTTTTGATGAAATTAAAAGTTTATTCAGTAGCACACTAGCACTACATACCTTTCCTGCATCTTGCCACGTGACACCAGTGAGGGACTCAACTGCCAAGGCCCCAAGGGTGGCAAGCATGGCCCACCTGCCATGGATGAGCTCGCACTCCCTAAACCTCTGCAGCCCAAACACCTCGGAGTAAGGCTGGAACGGGGTGGACTTCACCTCCGCGGTCTCGAACCGGGTCCCGATAATCTCACCCGCAGGGTTCCGGGCCAGGTTCTGGTCCAGCGAGTCCAGGTCGTACTGCAGGTACTCCGCCGGCTTCCCCAGCCCAAACGGGTCGAACCCGTAGTCCCCCACCAGCGACCCGTCCAGCCATTCGGGCGCCTTCGCTCCCGGGTACCACAGCGGCCGATCCGTCCCGGGGGACGACCTCGTCGGCTTCTTCGGGGCGGACTTCTTCGTCCCGAACCCGAACCGCGCCGTGAACCGGGAACCCGCTTGGCTCGGGTCGGCGAGGCGGGTGCCCAAGAACGATGACGCACTCGCGAATGCCGTGGAAGACATCTCCTCCTCTTCTCTTTTTTTTTTTTTCTTTTTTCCTTCTTTTTTTTCCCCCTTCTTCTTCTCCTCTTCTTTGTTCTTCTCACGAGAGGAGAGGAGAGGAGAAGAGGTGGATTCTTATTCTTGTTATTTGTGGGGTGGGTTATCTTGGGTAGAGAGGATCGGAGGGTGAAGAAGGGCGCTGAGATCAGTTTGATGGCTGGGATGGAGGGGGCCTTATCCGAGCCTTATCTTGAGAGATGGGATTTGGTTGGGATCTCATTTGGTGGGGATGACAGGTGGGGCGCTGTGATTGGTAAGTTGGGGTTCATAATTTGTGTGGTCGCAATTGGCCCCGAGTCCATGTGGTCTTCAACTGGCTCAGAGAGAAATCTCCATGTCTTGGGAGTAGATTTCATACATGCGTTGTCTGCCTTTCACGTATTGCCACGTCGGCTCAGATTAATCTGTCATCATCTTGATATTTAACCATAGCCTAATTACGAAAACGATAGAATTAGTATCCCACTTACAGAGTGAACAACTGAATCAATCCTCTCAAAAAATGATCATAATTATTAATTATCAACCATAAGATTTACAGTGGTTTACATTATCATTTTGATTATCAAGATGGTTAACTTCACTTTTCTATAGGTTATATACAATCCCAACCCAGGATTTAATAGTTGTAGATACAGAATAACAAAAATTCGTTGATCATTACATGGAATTCAATTAAAATATTATATAACTTTTCTATATTAGTGAATTAGGGTACTTGTGAATGTAGAATTGAAAGGGATTAGATTAGACCCATCATCTTTAGCACCTCCAGATTTTACTACAATTATTTACAAGAAACGGTTTAAACACGGGAGGGCATTGTGTACGAACTTCTCTCACTAGATAGAAAGAATTAAGAGAGAGAGGATATATCACCACTACTTGTTTCATTAATAGTAGGCTCCTAGTATTTTTGACAAAAAAATTTTGCCTCATGTTGGCGAGTGTTAACATTCATTATTTATACAATGCTCATGTTGATAAGTGTTAGAAGTATAATATGCATTGTTTATATATTACCCATCATCTTAAGTTTTTATATCGTTATCTAATATGATATCGGAACTACTCTTTTCGAAGATCATAGATTTAAACCTCAATAGTCTACTTTTGTTTCTTTTTAACTCTTCGTTTCAAGGAACTGATAACTTAAACTTTTGAATTAAATTGTTATCTAACAAATGAGCACTCTGCATACAGTATTAGCATCTATCACCATCCTTGAATCGAATCAGACAGGATTCAGACTGTGATATTGACCGAGTAATGCGAGATGTGATCAATTTTTTAGGTCCCTTCAACAGAGTATATAAAAAAGAAGCAAGTCTGTCAAAAACAAATGTCAGCAATAATTAAGGTCATTTTACTCATGAACAAGCCGAAGTCACATTTAGAAACAAAAAGGAAGAATTGGAGTCATTAGGTACAAATTAAAATGCTGCATGGCTATGGATGATGCTGAATCACATGCCACATACATAGCAGATATGAAACTCAAAGTGAATTCGAAGTTCCACCCTGCTTCAACATAGCTGTTGATCCTGTTATCATGCAAAGCTCGGCGTGGCTCAAAAAAGTATAAAAGCCTGAGTTATTGCCTTGCGAAATGAATATCTCCAACACACTTTGCAATGGTTTCATTGGCCTTCTGAGATTCTACTCTTTCTTCTCTTTTCTTCTTTTCTCTGTCAAAAGAGAAGTCTCTCAAGTCAGTGATCTCCATCGACTATGGAGTATGGAGCAACTTGTGTATATTTAGGAGTCATAGAATAGCTACAAACTGGCCTTTAAGTTTCACATTTTTCTATGCAGCTCTACCCCTGGACTTTTGCTATGGATGGCATTTGAATGAGGGATGATGTAACAAGGGGGAGAAGAGAGAAGGATGAAGGCTTGGTAAGGAGTGTCAATTGAAGGAAACTAGGTGAAAGGATGAGAAGGAGAATAAGACAACGATCTTTAGTCCCAACTATTTAGGTCTGCAATATGGATCCTTTCTCTCATTTTATCTTTATGCGAGTTTAGGATCCATTTACATAGTTTTCTTGACAAAAGTTTTACACTGGCTATCAACTTAATGCAATCCTGCTTTTATGTGGGCTTTGGACCAGCTGTTGAAAGATACCATGGTAGACACAAAGTGGTGGACTTTGAAAGGAGCATAAGAGAGAGATATTGGTTGAAGCAACTTCAGTCATTCCCATGTGGGCAAAGGATGAGAAGATAGGAGCTAAAAATAGGATAATGGTGTTTGGAGGGATTGTTTGTTGTCTCTCCAAATGGCAAAGCTGAGTTAGGAGATGGAGAAAAAGAGGAGGATGTAAAGTTGAAAAGGAGAGAATTTTGGGTTTTCCCAGAAAATATTGCTCAAAGACAATGCTAGTAGCATACAAGTGAAATACTAACTAGGGCAATGCTGTGTATGTTATTTAAGGTAATGTACTGGAAAAAAGTATATATTCGTTCAGAACAATCAATTACCTGTCAACATATTCCTTCAGAAGCTCCTTGGCTTGAACCAATTTTGAGAGAAGGTTGCGATACACATCAAGATCTCTATCAACACTTCGTTTGTTTATGTTCAAAGCAGCACAAAGCTGTTGAACAATAAAGCAAGTCAGTGCCAGTCAACAGTCTAAAGGTGAATTCATGAAATACTTTAGTTACATATAGAGAACATTTCTTGGAGAACCAGCATCTGAAGGATCAATGAATTACGCCAGTATTTCTAGAATGATCTATGTGTAACATTAAAAGAGATACAAAATTAGTGGAATATAGATAACTTGAAGAGTGGTACCCTATAAATATTTCCATACCTAAAGGTATTAAGGTAGAAAGGTATAAGTACATGTATATGTTTATTAATAGAATTTTGAGGATAAAAAGATGTGAGGGAGCTAAACCAGAATTGTAAAAGTTTCTACAAATCTATCAAGAGAAATACTAATCATATCCCACTAGAAATTGTGATCTTGCCTTAACAGCTTCCAAAACAGTAAGAATAAACTTTTTCGTAACTGCAGGTGTGAATATTAAGAATCCAAAAATTGTATATAATCTAAAAGGTATTTCAATTGTAGAACCTACAGATTAGATGATTCTTTTCAAGCCTTAACAATTTTGCTAGATCAATGCCTATTTTTGAGTTTTCTCAACAAGAATGTCTATCTTCAAGATGAAAAGAAGGTGGACCTTGCACATGCTACACGTCCAAGTTATCCTCACAATATCTGTTGATCAGGAGGGGTGCATGCTAATCTCAGCATGCTTTGTGGGTAGGCGGGAGATCAAGATATTTGATTGTAGTGAGATGATTGGAGCTTGTAATACTACTTCCAGGAATAGTATATAGTATCATGAAACCCAGTAGCACAATGAATATCTGAATTAGATAACACAAAAAGAAGAGTATGCCTCTAAATTTTCAATTAGGTTATCAGGGGAAAAAACTAAAAGAGTTGATGGGAGGACAAATATTTCAGATGTTGAACACAGTAGGATGACGTTTTAGCTCTTGTGATGGCATGTCCCAGAAGGCCAGCCTACAGATCGGGCATGTTGTAGAAACAGAGAGAAGTAGCTGCACAATGGATTAGCTTAACAAGTCATAGGTCCTTGATGTAAATGGTTTAAGGAAAAATAAGTGCCCAACTTCACCAATGTTTGTTGATAATGCAGTAAAAGAAATTAAAAAAAAAAACAAAGGTGATCATTTAAAGAACTATAAATGGCTAGCAAAAAGCTAACTGGAAATAAAAAAGACAGAGCTGATGGTAATGCAGATGAAAGCAAGAATTATTTAACCTTGTCTAAGATTGTTGGTTCGGTTGCATTTGCAAGCTCAAGTAGCCGAAATAGTCCAATTGCAAAGAATCGACTATAGCTGAAGTTTACCGTGCCCTGGGCCCTTTCTGAAATACTTTTCAAAATGTCCTCAATTTCTCCTTCTCTAGAGGAAAATTCTACCAATGATGTAGCAGTCTGAGCACGTGCCCACTCTTCCAACTTTTGCGAATCAGTTCTGTAATGGACCAATAGATAGTCAAAGTACTTAAAGTGACTGTTGGAACAATGAAACTAACTCTTTGATTGAAGACATGAGACATATTAGACCAATTATCAACATTGTCAAACACATTGTTATGCAATTACAGATTTTAAAAGCTACCACTTCACCAACTTCTAGTACTATCTCATAAACAAGGTAAAATGAGACCAATGTTTGACATTCCTATCTATCTTCATCTAAGTGGCAAAAACATTCCTAGGCTAGTATGCATCAAAATTGAAGGATATAAGTTTTCATGACAATCTCACTTCTCCGTGAAGAACAACATGAATGTAATAACTTTGCCCATAGAAGGGAAAGGAAATGTAAACATCAACTAAGTAAGCTTGCTTTATCTTTCATTCTATTGTTAGCAACTTGCAGGTTTTCAAATTTTCATATTGCCTGACTTGTAGCTTTCAATCATAAGCAGGACCAATATCAACAAAAAGAAGCAGAAAGGCTAAACTTTATTATGAAATTCATGAACATCTTATATAGATCACCTGCCTTCTCTTAATATACAAGAGAAGTATACTTAACAGAGGTACCTTATCATTTGACTACCTATCATCATGCAAAGAGCTTATGACCAGTCGTGCCACATAAATGGAGATATAATAAGTTAACTGTTAGAATAGTGTTGCCAGGCATTTTTCAAGTTACTGAAGTAACACGGCATTAATTGTCTGAACCTACTGAAATTTAGTAAAGGGTGTGGTGCATCAACGATACAATAGATCAGAAACATCAGTGCTTCAATGATGGTTCAGGGTCATTTCGAGTTAATTTTCCACAAAATTCACCGGAGTCTATGATTGCTAAACTTTTTCATTTATTTTCAATTCGCTGTAAATTAAGACCTAGCCTGACATAATCAGAGCAAAGTTGAGCCAAAAGTGCCAAACAATATTTATGATAACCACCTGTACTGTTCAGGATCTTCTTTCAGAGCCTGGATATATGCTCTGAAGATGGCATCTCGATCTTCATTACTAGGGTACCCTTCCATCAGCTGGTCGTAGACGGTGACGAAGCCAAGTGCAAAGACAGGATCATACTGGTAGGTCCTTTTGTACCTCATCAGATGTTGCTGCACAAGGAGTTCTTGTAATACACTGCTGTAAATGCTCGGAATGGGACGCTTATATGACTTGAGAAAGCTCAGCTTTGTTTCGGATACAGGCGGCGGCAAATCTGAGTAAAACAAGAAATATATTAAAGTTCCAAGTTTTGCACTGAAGCATTTAAGATGTTCATCAAAGTTTCTATCATGAAAGAAGCTAAGAAATGCAAGACAAGCTCAAACCTTTACTTTACTACGCCTGTGCTAAATTAACCACATGAAAGAAATGCAGGTACTTCTATCAAATGCTTCAGAGATCGGGAAAAAAGTAAAAGATGGCTGAATTTACAAAAGTAAGGGGGAAAATAGAGATTTTTCCATAAACAAAGCTTACCACTGGAGGCCGCGACACACCGGACCATCATGCGCGAGCTCAATTTGGGGGATTGGAACCGAAATCCATACCGTACAGTGGGATTGGAGAAGGACCCCGGAAAGGGGAGCTTCCTGTCCGAGGCTTGGTGCAGGGAGGCGAATGAGACGGAGGAGGAGATGGCCGCCATCAGGATTAGGGCTTTTGGGACGGAGGAGATTTTTAGAGAGACAGAGAGAGAGAGAGAGGATTGTGGAGTGAGAGGAGTTTATTTTAAGAGCTCGCGATGGCTCGTCGACGTCGCCATTGGCGAGAGAGAGAGGCGAGGAGGAGAGGTCAGGAAAAGAGGTCTTATCCCGCTTTCCGAGAAAGCATGAAATCCAATAGGATTTTGAGACGTGTCCGATGCTTGTGACTTGTTGAGATGGACTCCGTGATAGTCACTGGTGATAATGGGTTCGTGCATACGATTCCATGGATCCAAATTCCTCACTCCGTACCCGTTTGTTGCCTTGTGTATGGATCTGTTTATCCGTGTCAAATCCGGTCCGGATAAGCTTATCCAGACACGGATATAGATCCCCTAACGGACCAGGCTAAGGCTCTAAGCTCGGATCATGACTTGATTTTTGGGGATATTTATCATTCAATCCCTTTATTTCATTTTTTTTTTCATGTCCCAAAAATATCATGCGTTGATTTTTCTATAATTGTCTATATAACACCATAAATTAATTTAACCTAACCATTTTCAAATAGACTAGTATCAACCCAAAGATTATTGCATTAGAACGCGAATGATAATATTTAAAATGTATAACTTACTCTTTTTTTCTATCTTCTCCACTTTTTTAAGGGTTATAATTAACATTTATGGTCATGTCATCTTAATAGTTTCAGTAGTGAGCATATAATTTAATCAGTAGAATTGTATTAACTACAAATTATAGTTTATAGTTGTCAACGAAAGCAACACAGTGGTGTTAGATGAAAAATACAGAGAGAAAAATATATATTAATAACAATGTAGGAGGTTATTTAAAATGTATTTTTATAAATCACATTCTATATTTTATATATTTTGTTATTCACATCTCTATTTTTGAAAATTTTATAAACTGACCTCTCCAAGATACTAATAAATAAATATTTTATTATAATATATAAAATAATTTATAAATACCTAAATTACTCTTATTTTTTTTCTTATTTTTTTCTTCCTAAATAAAAAGAAGAAAAAGAATAGAAGGAAGAGGAAAGAAAATATGAGTAAAAGTGGCGGTGACGATAGAGAAGGTAGATGAGAAAAACGGTCAAGAGTGATAAAAAATAAGAGAGAATAGTATTGCTATTTTAATAACTTGGTCAATATTAGTTAGTCAAAATAATATCAATATATTAAAATACTTTAAAACAAAATATGAATTATAAAATAAATAAAATATAGGATATGATTTATAAAAAAATTTATTTAAAAAATTTCTCATTTCCTAATACTCGATATGTATCGTGCCTTAATCTATTTGTCTTCTCCAGATATTTTTCTTGCTACGTAAACGATCATCTATCCTACGTGTAAAACAAATCCGGGATCTAGATTCTTACACCACGTGCACAAGGTAACCCCCTTCCCATCTCAGTATTACCCCGATAAGTTCCAAAGTATAACTCTCTCGTTTATTCTATCTACTGCTCCTATTCCTATAAAATCCCTCTTTCCCTACCGCTTTAGTTCCTTTTTAGAGCTAGCGTTGTCGGTTCTCACTTCCCATCGCCAATCGGAGTTTACGAACTCCCGATAAGAAGTAGTTTAACTTATGAGCAGGATAGTGGTGGCGCAGGGTAGCATACGGGCGGTGACCGGATTGAAGGACTCGGTTAAGGACACCGCCGCGGCTACCTCCGGTTCCAAGCGGGTGAGGCGACTCTGCGGCGCACGTGAATGCTCGAAGGCCAAGTCTGGGGACACCGCCGGTGAGGATAAGCGGAAGCGGGCCGAGGAGTCGCTCCGAACGCTCATGTACTTGAGCTGCTGGGGTCCCAATTAACTAGCTCCGTCCGATCTCGTTGTAGTCTATGCATATATGTATGTATGAGTCTTTGTGTAACTGGTGTTGTAGCTTTAGTAGATGGAAATAGTATTGGTACGTTGTGATAGGACTTAATTAGGAGTTGCTAATCTTGGTAGACAGTTGTTATGTATGTTTAATTGAAATATCTTATGGAATAAGCATCTTTTGATATAAGTTTGGATCAAAATCTAAACTGTGGAATTGATATGGATATGATACGAATGTCTTGAAATAAAACTACCACTAGGTTACAGATTATGAATACTAATCTATCCAGTGAAAACACGGCCTTTTAGTAAAACAATATAGATAGATATTTCAGGGTATAAAGTTAGACAAAAGATTTAATACATATCGCTTATTTATATTTATTAATTCGACAGTTAAATTATAATACTTTATAAAAATGATCAAGTATTGGCCACTATGATCAAAATACTGATTACCTTTCCCTTTTCTAAGAGTAAAATAGTCCATATATTCTCTTCTCTTTGTTATGTAGCGATTCTACTAATCAATATAAACTTTTCAGAGAAAAAATAAATCAAAATACCCAAGAAAAGTGTTGCTTAATTTAATTTGGGAGTAAATTATAGCTTTTGATCAATCCAAATATATAATTTTATGCAATTCATCCGTGAGTATTGAATCACCGCTTACACAAAATTAGGTAGTGTTTAGTTGTGAAATTACTTCTAAACTAATTTAAATTTGATCAATTTTTAAACTTATACAAGAAAATTGTACCAATAATTTAGGCTATCACTGTGTTTGACTGTAAATCAATATAGTGATATAATAATTATACTTAATGTGACATAAAAAATAATAAATTTAAAAAATAAATAATTAAAATACCTTTTATAATGGACGGACGAGTAGGAAAGAGAGAATGATTGAAATAATATAAGAATTAGATTTTGTCGACAAATTTAAATAATGGCCGGAAAAGTAGACAGAGAGATAAATAGCATCAGAACATTAGTATTAGTATTAAAATAAGTTGTTTGGTTAAACAGACGTGGACTTTCTTGGATTTATGGTTGGTCAAAGTTCAAAGATATGTAAGAACTATTTTCCTTTTATTTTCTGATATTAAAGAACAACAGTAAGCTGTTGTTTACATTATCCGACCAACAGCAGCATTGGATTGGATAAAATCTCTGAGGCAGGGCCATATTCCCAGAACCTCTATCTCAAAACTAGTCACTATTACCTTTCTCTAAGTTAGCCTCCCAATTGGCTGTCATGTTCCCTTGCTTATATACATGCACTATTTTCTCAACTACAAAAGAACGAAGTAAACAAATGCAGTCCTGCACAAAGCTCCTTATGGACATCGGTATCACAACTGGCTTCATTAAGGACTTGTTAAATGCACATTATTGTCCACTAATTATTATAAAGTAGTATAGCTAATACAAAGCAAGATATAGTTTAACGTATTGCTATCCCCAACTAGGCAACTATACATTTAAATAGCTTTAGGTATGGTAGTAAAATCTCATACAAGATTCAGATGGCCCACCTTTCTGCCTAATCTTTGCGCAAAGGGGTCTTTATTATATCATATACACTTATCCGCAACTGGCTATTCCAAAGAAAAGAAAAGAATAGAGTAGGTAAACATTGTGTAATTGATTAAGGCAGCTAATAGGCATCATCGAAGCTAGATAGAATAGCATATTTTCATATATGGCACTATATGTATTAATATATGGCAGTAATTAATGCAACTATTTTCACATTATTGGCGGTACCTATCTAGATCTATCCACACAAAAAATAGATTTAATCTACCTTGCGATTTGCATTGGATCCTTCACTAATAAATATTGTACATCTCTTACTAAATTGAATCCAATCTATTACAACAAAGAGACTTCCTTGTACCGATTGGAATTATACTCTTTGTAACTATTCTCTTTCACCGTAAGTCATTCTAATAAAAAATACAAACAACCTCATTCACTTTGGAATAAAACCAATATTTTATACTAATATAATGTATAATAATTATATTTAATGTGACATTAATTTTAAATGATATGTTGACAAATAATTAAGATAAGATTAAAAAGAAGAGAAAAAATCCGATCCGATATAAATTCTGAAATAGTCGAGTCTAGTGTTGGGTATCAGGCAAAAAATAAAATTGGACTTTGACCCGTGCGTGCGAACCGAACCGAGCCGAGCCGGGCGGCGCGCGTGTGTGTGTTAGGTTGCATAGTAACCTTTACCCACAAAATAGGTACCCCTTTTGGGGCCCAAAGCCCATAGGAAGTTTGTTGCTTATATACCATACTAACATTTCTCAAATATCCAATATGGTACTAAACTTACTTTCCTTTATTTCCCATTGCCATGATACCCACTTTAGAGCCAATTATCATTCACTTCTCTTCATGAATTTGATTAAGTGAATATATGACAATAAAGTATGCTTTGAGCTAAATTGATTCCACCATTAAACCATTATAAATAATGTGTGGGCCCCACTTAAAACTTAGCTCAAAATTAATAAAATATTCATGTCAAAATCATGAAATTACCAACAAAGATAGCGGAGAAAACAGAGATATTGAAATGGTTAGTTAAAGTGATATCTTTTCAATAATAAAATAATAATTAATAAAAATATTAAATATTAAATTAGAAAAAGTATTATTATTATATTAGGGACTTAAGTAATTCTTTATTTATTATACTAATATAAGAAGATTTATACCAAAATAAACCTATTCTTATTTCAAAAGTAAACGAAGTAAAAGTGCCGACTCAATTATTAAGTCTTACTTAGACTATAACAAAGATTATATGAGTTTTAATGTCTTTGATTGTTAAGATTGGTTCCTAAATTATTTAAATAGATTTTTCATAATATCGTTATATATGTATGCACAACGAACTCAAAATTTATAAATTAATAATAACAATTTGTGACTGACAGTGCCTGTCACTGTAGGATGGATGTAACATTATATTAATAATTACGACTCTTGGGATATTTGTAGTTTCTTTTTCTCCGATAAAATGGGATATTTGTAGTTGCTACAAGACTTTTGTAACGTCCTTTGTAATACAGTTAGAAATGAGATATTAGTATAAGATAAAAGAAGTTGATAAGATAAAAACATAATATAAATATTAAGTAAATCATGTGTATAGGGTTAATTACATCTTTAGCCTCTCAACTATTTGCTCTAAATTACTTTCACCCCTTAAAAATAAATATATCACTAAGTCCTATCTGTGAATATTTGATTAAAATTTTGATAAAAATAAATCAACACTTGTCTACTTTTTTTTAGGATAAAAATGATAGTGTGCCAGTTGAGCTGTTGAGGGGTCAAAATTGTAATTAAACTTTATTTTTCTATCCAGTGGAGAACCACCCTACGGTGAACTCACTCTCCCAACTCGAAGGATAAGGCCGACAGGCGACAGCTGTGCTCTTTCCCACAATACCTACGAAAGCCGACAAAACTAATTTAAAAGCTTCTCACCATCCGATCACGATCCAACAGCCCAAATTCCTCTACCACCACCATCCCTTACAACGGGAAACCAGAGCTGTTCTCCCCCACTCAAACCCACTTACTTCACCTTTCCCTCCCTATAAATAATCCCCATCGTTCCCACCACTATCCCTTACTCAGTCCTAGAAAACGCCGAGAAATATACAAGAAAGCGAGAGGTAAATTGCAAAAAAGAAGTAGAACATCAAGATCCAGGAGATCGGAGATCATGAGTTACCTGAACCGGGTTTGGATGGCGGCGAGCCTGGCGGTGGTGCAGGGGCACAGAGACCAAGGCATCAAGCCGGTCCAGCGAACCAAGGACCAACTCACCTCGGCTAGCCTCGCCTTCCGCGCCGCCGGTCTAGGCGTCGGCCGGGGAGTCCTCGGGGGCCGCGGCGGCGATGGGCCGGACGAGTCGCTACACAAGGCCATGTACCTTAGCTGCTGGGGCCCGAGCTAGATCCGTAGATCGATCGACCGTGGGATCTGCGGATCGGACGGATCTGGTGGAGTTGGCGTCTCCTGCTGCGGGTTTCTAGATGGTGGTGGGAGGAGGGAGCTGGAAGGAAAGGAAGGAAGGGGGTTTGATCGAACTTTGGTGATGTAGATGGGAATTGGGAAATTTACCAAGTCTGTAATTATCTTCCGGTATTGTGGGGGAAGTTTTATACGTGTTAATAGATCTTCGGTTCTCTTGAGCACTCCCAGAATTAACTTTGCTTTCCAGGATCAGTAATTAAAAAATTATAATAAGATAGTATACTTCAAAAAAAAAAAAGTTTATGATAGTATGATCAACGAACTTAGATCCTATTAGATAGTGACTCAATGCCGGCTATCGGGCGGCCAGCAACGGCTCGTCGGCGAGCGTGAATTCCAACGCTTTGATGCCATCTTTTAATACAAAATATGTACTTGGCGTCTTGTGATAATGGTGGCTATTATCGAATAGGGTGAAACCAATTTTATTTTCTAAAAAATCCAAAACCTTTATTCACGTGACGGCTAAGGCGGTTTCGGAGAACTCGCGAATGAGAGACACACACGTGTAAGGAATGCAAGTCCTTCACATGGGTGCGGTAGGCGATGGAACTTGTTCTGCATTTTGAGGTGACGCGTGTCGATGTTATGGTACGTGGCGTGTTGCTGAGATGACAATTAGGATGGAAGAATTTTGTCGTTACATGGCGTGTTTGTAATTTTTTCTTTTTTTTGTGGTAAAAGCGTGTTTGTAATTACTCATCTCTATTATATGTGATGTGAGTTGTGACTTGTGACTTGTGACATGTGAGCATTCTTCGGGTTCTGGTCAGGCCCAACTTCAAGCCCGATCTGGCTCGGAATAATTTATTTTTTCAAGTCCAAGTACGCCCTATATACGTTACCAGCCAAATGATACCAAAATAAAACAATATATTAGATTATAGCTATTAGTAGTTCATAAATAAAATTTAAATATGTATTATATTATTTATATCAGGTAGATTGATTCATTAGGGTTGTCATGATGGTCATGCCCGGCTACAGAACGGATCCCATAATTTAGATCTAGATAGACTCAATGCAATAAAACTACTTAACCAAACCTGACAAAAAAAAAAGGTATAAATATATATCTACCTTGTGTAACGTAGTCCACAGCAATCATCAATATATAATACTACTGTACTCATTCTAAAACCATCAACGTAAATGCTCCAAATGAAGTGACCAATGAGGTAGCCGGCCTTGTACAAGAGTGCGTGATCTCCAAAGGGCTTCACCTGGTGCCTTGTATAAAGGATCAAGGCATAGCAGCAACCACTGCAAGAGAACACAAGAGAGTGTCTTAGTATAATATCAAGAGGAGGAGTTAGTAATTAAAATGGCCAAGGCAAGCAGCAAAGCTTCAATTCTCCTCAACTTTGCTCTCCTTCTTTCTCTGTTCCTCGCCGTTACCATGGCCGAGGGGAAGCTGTTTAGCTGTAAGCTCAAATATTATCCTCTCTAATGCATGCAGTTTAATGTTAATTAATCATGCTAATTTCTTCTGTCTCTTGAAATAATTCAACAGTTGTTGTCCCGCCAAAGCCAAGGGTGGTGAGCTGTGACACCGTGTATGGAGTGCAGCCTGATGATATATGCTTTACAATTGCTCAGAAGTTTGATCTGACCACCGAAGAGTTCAATGGCGTCAACCCTAATCTTGATTGCACCAAGCTATTCGTTGGCCAGTGGCTGTGCGTCAAAGGCAGTGCTTGAGCTGCACGGATTAGCTTCTTGTTTTAATTCCTATTCCTCTTTGAAGTTGGAAGTATTGCAATGTGTGTTTGTTATGAATAAGGAGAGAATTAAGGGGTACTCTCCCATAGGAATTGGGAAGGATTTTTCTGGCTATTTTTACTAAAATATTGGCAAATTTATTATTAGTATTGAACTCACACTAGTATCAAGTCGTTGTAGTATAGTGGTGAGTATTCCCGCCTGTCACGCGGGTGACCCGGGTTCGATCCCCGGCAACGGCGTTAATTTTTTTTTACGTTTCGTTCTCCTTTTTGGGTTTGAAATTCTTGAATGGTTCTGAACAAAGATAAGATTAATTTGCACAGAGAAGATAGCTAATTGGATAGTATTAAATATTTATTTTTCTCAGTATGATAAGGGCATGTTTAACAAATAATTCGATACAAATTACTAATTTTCTCTCCTAATTCAATAGTTAAAATTAAATAATACTAAATAAAATTAACCAGTCATGTGAACCAAAAGTGTGGATAGCCCAAAACTAAATTAGTATCTTTTATTTCTTTCTCCTAGCTGGTATATTTTTCATAGAAAGATGGTCTTTTTTTTTTTATGAAAGATAAAAAAAAATGGATCTCTGCAAATTGTTTTATATACCCCTTAATTTATTAAGGAATTATTATTTTTAAATAACTAAATGGTTTGTATCTAATCATTTCTCTCAAATTAGAGGCTGGAGAAGATAACACTCAGATAGACAGGATCCGAGCTGGACATTCTCCATATCCTTAGCAGCCCTCCCATTGGTCCAAACCAAATCCAGAAATCTCTACCTCCCACCTCTGCTCCAATCCCCTACACCACTAATCCACCCCTCTCTGTCCTCTACCACCATCTCAGCTTAACTACAAAGAGAAGACCATCACTCCCTTGAGATTCCAACCACACAGAGCATTCTCCTCAGCCCCCAAACACCACCAACTTTCCTAGAGATGGCATCAACACTAACGGCGGCCTCGTCTCGCACGGCCACCATCGCGAAACCGTTCCTCGGACAAGCCCGGGCCGCCGGCGCCAACCCTCTGAGAGATGCCGTCTCGATGGGAAACGGAAAGTTCACCATGGTAATAGCTACATAATTCTTTCAAGCCATAGAAACAACCCCTCTTCAGTAATGAAACTAAAGTTATGCGTTACGGTGCAGGGAAACGAGCTCTGGTATGGACCAGACCGCGTCAAGTACTTGGGCCCCTTCTCCGCCCAAACACCGTCCTACCTCACCGGAGAATTCCCCGGAGACTACGGCTGGGACACCGCGGGGCTTTCCGCTGACCCTGAAGCCTTCGCAAGAAACCGAGCTCTTGAGGTAATATTTCTCTGAAAATCCAATAAGACATGATATCTTGTAGATATATTACCAACATTGTGACAATAAATCCTTACTCAATGACGACTCAGGTGATCCACGGCCGGTGGGCCATGCTCGGCGCACTGGGCTGCATCACACCGGAGGTGCTCGAGAAATGGGTGAAGGTGGACTTCAAAGAGCCCGTCTGGTTCAAGGCCGGAGCGCAGATCTTCTCCGACGGTGGCCTCGACTACCTCGGAAATCCCAACCTGGTCCACGCTCAGAGCATCCTCGCCGTCCTTGGGTTCCAGGTGATTCTCATGGGCCTCGTCGAGGGCTACCGCATCAACGGCCTGCCGGGAGTCGGCGACGGCAACAACCTCTACCCAGGGGGCACCTACTTCGACCCACTCGGCCTCGCCGACGACCCCACCACCTTCGCCGAGCTCAAGGTGAAGGAGATCAAGAACGGAAGGCTCGCCATGTTCTCCATGTTCGGATTCTTCGTCCAGGCCATCGTCACCGGCAAGGGGCCGTTGGAGAATCTTCTGGATCACCTCGACAACCCCGTGGCTAACAATGCATGGGTCTACGCCACCAAGTTCGTGCCAGGGTCTTAAGCTGCTCTCTTTCTCTCTTTCTTCTTTCTTTCTTCCTTTCTTTCTCTCCTCCAGTCCCCTGACTTCCAGAACCATGGGAGAGTTGTAGATTATTGTCAATCTAAAGAGTTGAATGCAATGTACTATTGATGGAATTTATGATCATTTCTCTTTTCTCAATTCATCTTATGACTATGAAAGTGATGACATTTTGAAGGCCAGCATCTAATAAACGACGCTACTTCAGACGCCAATGAATTATGAAGAAACAAATGAGAATTCTATCAGGGCCTGTGGTCGTACCTTTTGAAGAAGCTGTGAAAGAAAGCTTCAATGGGACTCCCCTGGTTTCTTCGCTTAGATTTCTCAACCTGCCAAATGAGACCACCAAGCATTTGATAAGTTTTGTGAACATGGCCTCAGATTGACGCAATACTGCTAAGCAAATGGAAACACTTTCTTTACATCATAAAGCACTTCATCAGGCAGGGGAGATAGAAATTAAAAATGAACATACGGCATAATCAAAGTGTTCATTACCATAGTGAAATTTTTAAGGCAGCCAGATATAACGCAAAAATAACTAAAAAACTTGATTGTCAATGAAATAATTACACGTTTTAGAATCACATTAACCGAAAAAAGATACACATTTACATTTCTTGTCGCACCTTCTATCTAACTCCTCTCAAGGTGCGCTTCTTTACATTCCGAACAATTGCAACAACAACAACAACAACAACAACAACAATAAAGAAAACAACAGAAGATATACAAGTCTCTGCAACAAGGTTGAGTCGAGAATGAGAGTTTTCGAGTCTCTGCGCTAGTAGGCACAATGAGTTCTTGCCATAAACAGCTGAATGTTTCACATTAGCTCATATTTCTGCTAAATTTATCACCCTGGTGCCTCTTTAGAAATCGTAGATTTGCTGCAGGCAATGAAGGAGAACCACCACACTTGAAGAATCCATGGCTATTATGCTCTCATTTTGTGCTCCTCTTACCCCACCATCTTTTGTGTGCTTTCTCTTCATGATTGCCAATCTTTTGAACTGACGTCTTTGCCTCCCTTAACCGAGCCTTATAATCCTTCTTCCATGCAGTGAACCGGGCTTTCAATTTCCGGAGATCTTCATCTGGGTTTACATGGGAATTGGACTGCCCTGAGTTAGCTGCAACAATGATATCAACATCATCCTCGAAGACCAGCCTCCTTTGTTCAAACTCCTTTGCGAGATATTTCACTGCATTCTGGGGCTCATTAGGAGTTCCGACTTTTGCAGCTTCAGAAGGATATGGTTGTTTACCATCAGGTGCATGCGCCTCAGCAGATTTCACATCTTTAGAGTTGTGAGAGTGGTGATTTGGAAGTGCATTGAATTTACCAGGTTGGTCAGCAACATCATCAGAAACAGAGCTCTTTTTGGCAGCAGCAAGGCTCAGCTGAAAATAACCACTCACACACAAAGAAAAGAAAAGTAAGATCTAGCACATTGGTATTCATCTTCTATTTCCCAGTTGGACTGAAGTATTATACAAAATGGTCATCATTATCATCATTCAAGCACATTCCCACAACAGTGATGAGAAGGCTCCAAAATGTAAAATGGATTTTACGAGCATTTGTCAACTTGGAATCAACCAACCAGAAATTGTTGCTAAGCTACCATCCAAAGAATGACTAGACGATAGAGGGATTTGTAACTGAAGCCATAAGACAACTTGGTAGGAGCTTAGGCTAATGCAAAATCCAGAAGTAGCCCCCCAGGATTTCTGATAGACATAGGAAGAGTCTAGGGTGGAAATACAATGACAACTTCCAAAATAAGATTTGGCTTTGTCTCTGAGGTACAGTTATCCACTTAAGCCAAAGAGTCAGATGAAGCTTAATCCCAAAGTACCATCCAAAAGGCTAACGAAGTAAACTAGAAAGAGAAACATTTCTTTGAAAAATATTAAAAGGAGATTTTTAATACTTGTCAATTGCATAAATTATATTTAGTTTGCAGAAACAGAATGCCTATTGTCTCCTCTCTATATCTACATGGGAGCTCCAAGTTAGCTAAACAAGAAAAAACAATAGAAGATGACAACTACTCCAAGATCAGGTTCTATGATTCTTAGGATAACAAGATAAAATGTAATTGTTTGTCACAGTCATAGTCTTTAGTAGGTGATGATAGGTTCAACGAAACAATTAAAATATCTGACCAATAGTTTACCTGTAAAGACACCAACTCTTTCTGCCAAGTCTCTTCCATGGACTTCATTTTGGCCTCATACTCTGACCATCTCTTCTCATAATGTTGAAGCTGGCGTTGCAAGTGAGCATTGTGCTGTTCCTTTTCTTCTAGTGCTAGTTCTGCTTTCAAAACCTGCATCTGAAGTTTCTCCACAAATGAAGGATCTACTTGAAGATGCTCCCCATTTGTTTCCTGTCACAGAAGAATCCTACCCATCATTGAAATGACTAAGGATCAAATAGATCTTCAGGCCCTCCATAATTAAATATTAGTTACAAACTTAAATGCATTACTGGTTGTTTACTACAACTAAACACTTAGTGATTTCATACCAGGTACAAATTTATGACCAAAGGTACAAGCACTGCAATAGTTCATAAGATAAATAGATCAGAATGTAGCATTTAAGAAATCATGATTCAAAGACTGTATGTTGACATCTTTGGAAAATTGAAACATTGCATCCCACTCTTGGCAGTAGCAGTGGAGAATTGTAAGTTGATCATAAGATATTACAACTCAGTCCATGTGTACTTGGTGTTGAAGTTTTCAATAGCCAATCCAAGACCCCTGGCCAAGAAAACTATGAAACAATTCCTCAGAAATACTTCCATCAGGTATCCTTGCCCTAATGCAGCAACATGCAAAGAGTGGAATGCTAAATATTGACACTGAGTTGTGACAGTGCATCAAGGGATAATATAAAACTTAAGCACCCTCAAATTTGCATGGAATTGAATTTTTTGGCAAGATATGAATAAAGGATTTTTAAGTAATTACAAGGAGATTTGTATGTCATATTGGGCATATGAGGAAGTACATGGAGACATTGAATATGGACAAAGAATAAACAGAGTATCTTGCAATTGGTTTTACAATTAGAAATACTTGCTTAAAGAGAAACCAAAAGGTTGATTCCCTTTAAGAGTGAACTGAAACATAGTCAATCTAAAAAGCAGTTCTTGCTAACTCCGGAGGATGTCTAGATACAAGTCTTGAGAATAACCCATTGATAAAGGAAACTCCTATCTCTCTGATTTTAAATATTCAAACCTTTCCTTCTGTAGTCAAACTTATCAATTCCAGTGAATCTACGAGACATTTGATTCAATTCAATACAGATTTCATAAAATTGTAACAGGATGCTGAAAACTGTGCCATTGTACCTTGCAATTTCCAAATGCTAGATGACATTGGTATTAGACTTATAAATGGATAATTTGCAATAAAGGAACGCCACATCATCAAGAACCGGCTAGAAATCAAAAGGACAGGAATCTATGGAGGAAAGAGAGTATTAAAGGAGATTTGGAGTATGTGAAAAATTACTGTGAGACCAATTCTACTACAACATGACCTCCCATTGCTAACTCAAGTTAGCTTCAAAGTATCAATACCAACCCTTATACCTAGTCGAATATTCATAAATATGAGTCAATTAAATGACTACACTTCTCATCAAGGTTCACGAACGATAAATGATTGAGACAACTGAGGGGGGTTGCACTAGATTATATTTCTTCAAAGTTCTTGAAGGAACCTTCTTATGTGACAAAACACATTCTCACTTGAAAATTCACCTACCCTTAAAACAAACAACTATTCCTTTTTACATATCTAGAAAAATACATTAGAAGAAAGTATCAATGTCTACTATATATGTATACAAGATATTCCACAAAACTTCCTCACAAATCAAACAAACTTTATTTAAAGCATAATAACAGTGGAAAAGGGAACTAGAATTAGAAAATTAATAGCCCCATGGAGTTCAGAAGATAAATATCTAAAGCATAACTGATTTAATACACATTATGTGCTCACAAACAGCTTGTAGCTTTTAATTCTTAAAAATTGTAGACTGCTACTTGAGTCCTTTCAGCTAACAGAATCCTAATCTAAATCCTAGCTTCTCCTTTGCAATCTAAATTGTACAAGGTAAATATGCGGTCCCTCACACCAACTCTACAAAATCCTGAGCCAGATATTAGAATGAAAAATACATTTAAAATACGAGGTTCATTTTGACAGACGCATCTTTTTGCACATGTGATCCTACCTCAAATATTCCAAACAATATATTATGGAAGAACACAAGATGTAAAAGCAAGTTTAAGTATCAGAACAATACAAATCAAGGAAGTTGAAGAAAAAATGAAGAAGAAGAAAAATAACTCGTTCTAGAGTCTAGGATAAGGAGACAAATAAAAGGATAAGAGAAGTTTCATTAAGAATTTATAAATCAACCAAGTAGACAATGAACCAGACAACTGTGGAAAGATCCACTCAGAAGCAGCAGATTAGAAAAAACAATAAAGTGCATATAGCACAAAGGAATATGTTTTTGTTTAAGAAGACTTTCAATAGTACTTTTTTGGTAGTACTGGGAGTACTTCAAGCTTTCAATAGGATTGACAAACATAAGGACATCTGAATGTCTACACTTCGTACAGTTATACTGATATTGTTGAATATAGTTGGATCAACGTCTACGAGTTCCAAAATACCACCATATTTCAGTTATTTTCACCTATAAAATCAAAGGATAGCAAATCTTATTAAAAAAAAAACCTTATGAAACTCTCAGATTGCCTTATTACCTTCTTATCTTTGGTGTCATGCCTCTGCAAATTTTTATCAACTGGAACTACTGAAGGCGGGACAACAGCGGGAGACTTTGTGCGGTCAGATTCTTCCAATGATTCCAGATAGCCCTCTAATTCTGCCATCTTAACAGAAGGAGATTCTTCTTCCTGCTCCACGCTGGTTATCCTCTTGCTTCCAAAAATGGCACTTTTTAACACCACATCTTTGTCTTCCCTATTCTTCCGGTCCTCTATCTCTGCCTCTCCCTTCTTAGATTCCACAAACAAGCTTTTGGGCACACCGGCTTCTAGCTCAACATCGACTGGCATAAACCTTCTCGAAGTGGGCAATCTCCCATGGGAGACTGGTCGAGCCGGTAATGCCGGAGGCACATCCTTTGGCTGCTCATCCCTCTGCATTATTGTGTCCAGCATTACCTCCAAGGAGCTCTTGGTCACCAGGCCCACCATATGAGCCATTGCAGCAATCCACAATGAGAGCCCTAATCTCCCAATTCAAAAACCAACTCCTCAAAATACAAATTCCTCAACCTGAAACCGGGGCAAAGGCATATATATACCCTCAATTTACTCCATTCCTGAGCTCAAGAACACAAATTCCCTGCACCTCCATATGGAAGAGGACTAAATTTCTCATCATAATCAAATTTAACGAGAAAATCAGCAAATCCTCATAAAGTTTAGACAGATAACAATAGAAATTTTGAAAATTTAATAACCTTATCATGGAATCAACTCAGTGAAGCTCCCAGCACGCAAAGAGATTGAAAACTGCGATCTTTACGAAAGATGAAAGAGGGGCAAGAGGATATGGAAGTAAGTAGGACACGGAAGAGATTAAAGTACAAACCAAAGCCCTAATTTGTTGCTGCCCGTTGCAGAGGAGGGATTAAAGGTGCTCCCTTTGAATCGAAAATCTAGGGTTTGCTTTGCCGGAAATCCGCAAGGGCCCCATTTCGCTCTTTTCCGGAAGCTTTTCCTGTGCGAGGGCATTCTCGTGAAATTTGTGGATAAAAGGTGGCAAATAATATCCCAGCTTTCTAGATGTCAGTTTAAACCGTTGGCTGTGAGCGGCTGCGACTATTGTGTAACGCTCCACGCACACGACTTCGGCGGAGTGAAATGACTAATATACCCTCAGGGGTACTTCAATCGAATAGCTCAGGTGTCCTCGATGGAACAGGATACAGCTTTCTAAAGTTTGTCTGGCATCCCTGTCAACATGACACGTCGCCTTCAATTAAAAAATATTGTCACATAGGAATTAGTGATACTTTGATATATATCCGTCAAATAATGTAGCATATTCTGGAGGAGAAGATTTGGGGGATTTATGTTTAATATTATTTTAATATTATCCGACACATTTTCTAAATTTATTTTAAATCTTGTACTTCTTTTCTAAATGGAAGCTCCATATTTAAAATATTGAGATCATAAGTACGTAAATAAAATATCTAAAATACTAATTCCATTAATTATTTGTTACTTTTTTTATTAAAAAATATCACATGAATGCCACGTGATTAATTTTAGATTTTGTATGGACCATTTTACTATTGTTTTAGAGGAAATAAAAATTAAAATTTTGGGGGTCAAAGTATGATAACGAGCTATAGTAGTAGTTATATGCAATAAAATATTATATTTTGAAAACTAAAGTGTAGTTATATGCAATTATGAGTTCTAAATATAATTTGACCATATAGTAATTGCATGCTCCCTTAGACACACATATAGCATTAATCATTAGATTCAAACTTTTTAACTTTTGCAATGCATAATACTTGGTCGACCATGGTTGGCTTTCAACTTAACATTAATCATGGAGGATTCTCCCCTTCCAATGATACATTGTTTGTGCTTACGTTAAAAATTAAAAGTCTCTGGATGAAAAGGAGTGCTCATGGCAATAGCCTTTACCTACTACAATCAAAAAGGAAGCAATTCAAAGGCCATTATAGAGGAGGCTTGATAGCTTTAATCGAGGGTGGACAATTTAAATATTTTGAAGGTTTAAATTATAGATGAGAGAGATTTTTCTTAGTTGAGAAGAGAAAAAGGAGCAAAAGGGAGATAAACTAAATTTTCACCATATAATTAAGATAATTAATCAGTCGTATTAGAATGTTTCCAATCTATAAACTTATTTTAAAAATTTAAACTTTCTAACATATAAAATTCCCCTACAGGTGGTTGTTCTTGGCTGTCTTGATCTCTCTCTTCAGCAGCATACAAGTCTTGAAGGCAAATCAAAGCTTCTCTAGTTCTTGAGCCCAAGCAGCTCTTATAACGGTCAAGCATACGCCCTTCTGCATCAAAAGTAAAATCCGAAACGACGGTAGACATTGGAACAGCGAGTATATCACGGGCCATGATCGAAATAATAGGATAATTGCTTTCGTTTCTCTTCCACCATGCTAAAGTATTAAATTTCGGATCATCAAAGCTTGCTAAAGGGCTATTTAGATATAATTCAAGCTCTGTCATCTTCCTTTTTGACGATGATGACGACGACGATGATGACGGAGTAGATTTGCTCATAATTTTAAGCAATATGGACTTAGCAATGCTAGTATTTGAGGGTTCAGGAGTTGGAGCATCTCTATTTTGAAAACATAGGCTATACTCATTGTAAACTTTTTCGAAGTAACTCTTTATTTTTATCATGTAATTTATGTGCTCCTCGGTCACATCATCGTATATAGATGCAAAAATATTTGAAAGACCGCAATCTTTTAATCGAGGATCGAGCAAAATACCAAAACCGATAAGTATTGGAAGTGGTAAGAGAGACTTCCTAAATTTTCCCTCCATTTTGTTCATAATAGCAGAGAAACTATGGTGAGAGCGAAAGGTACTGAAAAGAAATATAATGTTCACAATTTGAAGAGATGCATGTATAACAGTAGGTTGATAACAACTAGATAAAATGTTAATTGCATCATAAAACGTTTTCAGAAACTCTTTTATATTTTCGACGAGATCCCATTCGAAATCAGAGGGAGGAATAGGAATTCCATAAATATTTTCTAAACTAGCATACTCATTTATAGCTACTTTGTGCTGAAGTGCAACATCTAACATTGGATGTACAGTGTCCCATCTTTCCATATCACTAAAGATTAGCTTTTCGCATTTCAAAGAATATTTTTCACATATACTTAGGAATAGTTTTCTCCTACTATCAGAACTTGTTATATGGTGTACAATGTCTCTAATCTTACCAATTGCTTCTCTAGTATCATCAAGACCACTTTGGATAGCATTGTTCAAGTCATTGCATATGCTTCTCATATGAAATAAAAAACCATCACAGGGTAAAGTTAAAGAATCTTTCAACTCACCAGCTGCTACAATATTGTCTGAATTCATATCAGAAGTAATAGAGAAAATTTTGTTCTGAATATTATAGAATTGCAACACACTGCAGATAGTTTCAGCAATCGAATCCAATTCAAGTGCAGTAAAACTTATAGTTCTTTGTTGCATAACCCAATTATTATCGATAAAATGCACACGAATACATATATATGGCAGCCCTATAATGTTAGTCCAAATAGAATATGACAAGGAAATCTTGGATTCAAGATCTTGAAGAGAAGCTAACAATTTTTCCTGTTCTTCTTTAAAACACTTCAAAAGACATCTTCTCAAAGACGCAGTAGAAAACCGTTTAAAACTCGAATTAAAGGATCGTCGAATCATAGTTTCAAAATCTTCGTCATCAAGAGCGTGAAAAGGAATATCATTCAAAACAATCCATCTAATTGCGTGTTTCAAAGCCTTTTCACGATCATAGATAATTTTTTCACCAGATGTAGAAGAAGCACTTGAGACAGAATGATTACGAGTTTTCTCCTCATCTTTGGAGTTGGGATTTGATCCGCAGTGAATACTTTGAGAGGGAGAAGAAGCCATTAGAGAGAGCTCCTCCACCTTGGAGGTTTCGAGGGAAGAAGAAATGGAGATGGGTGAGATTGATTTGTGTGAGAAGTGAAAAGGACTAGGGAGAGAGGGAGGTACATATAGAGGCAAGAACTGGGGTGTGAAAAGACCAATATAGCCCGCATAACTAGCTGTGTATGATCTTTTTATCGGGATTAAAAATGTTTAGGTTATGGGCTACAAACTTCATTATACAAACTAGCCGTTTGGTGGGTAAAATGGTAAAACCGGGCGATTTTGATTTTTGACCGTTCGGAATTATCCCAACGGTCAATTCTGAGTCGGATCCGGCCCAAAATTTTTGTGCTTTTGGACTCCAATTTGAGTGCGAATTTCTCTCTCCTTTCTTTTTTCTATACAGGCGGAATAGGAGCAGTAGCCTGTACTCTGAAAGCTTTGATCCATGTTTGCTATTTTTTCCCCCAAAAAAATTGGACCTCGCAGATGACTTGACCTTTGAATAAGGATTGCTTAAGATATTTAGGTGAGAGATTTCGTTCATTCCAAATAGATGATGTTTATAAACCTGATACACAAACAAAAGGGAAAGAAGGAGATAGTAGCGAACGTCAACGCACACAATAAGTAATTATATTTTATCAATGCCCAAAGACACATTAACTATTACAAAAACACTGCCCAAGCTGTGATACCGATACAGAGAGGAAAGGAAACGATGGAAGGGAGGGGCAGGCCGGGGTGTGCTTCGCTATGGTCAAGGGGTGGATGCGGCAGCAACGGAGAGGAGCTCGACAATAATAGGGGAGAAGGAGAGCAGAGAAGGCGACAGAGCTGCGGAGAGGGGTTGGTCGGCGACGACGGACGCGGGAGGGGGAGGATGAGCTGGGAGGTATAAGGCCAAGCTATACCCCAGAGACAGCGGCAACAACTCAAGCAGCGGGACGACGACAACATAAAATGAGGAGGAGATGAGATCGAGTGGAATGATGGGTAGATCCTGAAAATTACGTTAGGAGAACGAGGGGGGGACTACAGAGACGAGGAAATTGGAGAGAGAGGAGAGAGATCATTGGCGAGAGTCATAAGAAGCAAGCCTCACAGGAGATGAGAAGAACAACACGAACATGAGCAGAGCTCTCTCTGGAAACTTGGAACCGGTATCTCTCAGAAAACTCTTTTTATGATTTAACGAAAAAGAGTCAAAGTAAATATATCACGCGATCAATCTTAGATAATTTAAGGACAATTTTATCACTATTATTATAGAGTAAAGAGAAAGAGAAACGTTAAAATTGTAAGATGGTCAAAATGAACTATTAGTTTAAGCCTAGCTTAACCCATTAAAATGACAGGATGGGGGAAGTAAAATGCAATAAACACATAAATCAGGTGCTAGATGAAAATTTCTCCTACTTTTAGAATGAAAAGTATGAGAACTTTACCCTAGAGGTAAAATACATATCAGAGTGTAATAAATATTTTTTAGTAATAATTTTGAGGAGCAATTTATTTTGATAAATAATATTTAGAATTAAATACTCGCCAAACTCCTATCGGGTCAAGTTGGGCCGTCCGATCTAATTCAAAAGTTTATTTTTATCATGCCAACCTTTTAAATTAAGAAAAATTTTAATTTAGAGAAATCATAAAGTTAATTTTTTTCTTCTTATTATCTCTTTAGTCAACATAAGGGATACAAAAACTCAAATACCCCATTGCACACACCAGTACATAGGTGAATTAAACTTAAGAGATGAGTTTTATTTTACTCATCCCTTACAACTAGGTACATGTTAATTAAATGTACCTAGCTTTATTTTACTAGAGCTAGTTTTGACTCAAATAAAAATGTGCATGAGAAGGATTCAAACTCAGCTTCTTTCCAGAACTTTTCATCAGAAAAGAAAACCAGTTACTTGGATTTTTAGTGTTCATCGCAATTGGAAGCTCCATGCAATGAGATGTCAGTAGGTGGCAATAAAGTATTCGATCATCTCCAATATCGTTTGACCATCTCCAACGTCATTCACGACATTGTCCAGCTTACGTATCGTTAGAATTAGACAACTCATTCGTTTTAATATTTTTAATATTACCTATGGATGTTACATTAAATAAGAGAGAACAACTTAGTCAAGATGATTTATGTAATTTAACGGGAAAATTACAGACGAATTGATATGATAAACCGTAATAAAATTCCACCATCCAAGTATTTTCGAACATTTAAATTAGTATATATATTAAATAGTTTATACGAATGGAGATATAGTATATCTCTTTATACATATAATTTGAAATATTACGAAAATAGTTTATTTTATATGAATCTCTAGAATTTATGTTTCATAAATATTTACAAACTATGCTATAGATTTCATTTATATAAAAAAAATTCCTATATTTTAAAAAAAATAAATATAGATATTATTGATATTGGATCTTTTATGCACTTGGTAGACATGAAAATTAGATGTCATGCATAAATAAGATGGAGGCTATTTCACGCATAAATCATTCTATGCGAATATTTAGACTAACGCTTCGTCTGCGTCTTCGTGCCATGCTGCCATTTATTCAAACGAAGGAGACTCCCAAAATCTCTCTCTCCCCGCACTAAGCTTTCCCTCTTCTCCTTCTCCAAGCTATCTCCGAATGGCGGAAGAGGAAACCCTGCTCCTAAAGGAGAGGGTGCGAGTTAACGGGTCCCTGGCTGAGGCGACCTTAGCGGCCGACGGCGGCGAGCTGTGGTGGCGCGGCGAAGGCGGCGAGAGCGGAGGGAACCGGCGCCTGACCGTGGAGTCGGATGTATTGGGAATCGAGATTGAAGAAGGGTCTCAAGGGAGGAGGTTAAATGTTAAGGCCTTCGAGAACGCGTCTAATGGTGTTTGTTGCGGCGGAGGTGGGAGCGCGATGAGGAGGGTGAGGAGGGATTATGTCTTCGAGATGCCCGCCATGGAGTCGGCGTCGAGATGGAGTGATAGGATTAGGGATCGTATCAATTCCTTTGGTAGGTACTTCTTGATTGGTTTTTCTCGTAGTTGAGCTTCTTCTTTGGATTAAACCTTCTTTTGACCTCATTTAATGATTTACATCTCGAGAATAGCAGCCTTGGTGTATGAAAAATTGCATTTTTTTTACCAAAAAAAAAAAAAAAAAAAAAGCTCTTTTTTTCTCATGCTTTTTCCCCCCCAAATAGTATGGCGGTAGAATTTCTCTACGGGCATAGATCATGAGGCAGGTATTTCCTTGGTTTGTAAGTGAAGTCAACCAGTATCAACGATAGAAATGTTTAAGAATTTTCCATGCCGTTGATTTTGTTTACATGGTCAAATTGGATCATCGCGTTTGAATCACTCTGTTTTCAAAGAGATTGTAGTTAAGCTTTTCTCCATCCTAGGCCGGCCAAAGCGTTTGTTTATCATTGTAAACCCATTTGGTGGCACGAGACGTGCACAAAGAAAATTCCAAAATGAAGTGAAGCCACTTCTTGAAGCCGCTGGTATCCGGTTCACCATGCAAGGTCGGCCAACTTGCAGATCTTTCTCCTTGTATCTTGCTCTTACTGTTTTCGTACTTGTAATGGATTTTATTCTTGTCCTTGTCGTCTACCTTCTTTCAGAAACTAATCATCAACTCCATGCTCAAGAAATTGCCCGTTCTCTAGATCTTGTGGAGTGTGATGGAATCGTATGTGTCAGCGGTGATGGTGTTCTTGTGGAGGTTAGTAATTCACAATGAAGTATGTAAATAATATTCGCTCGTAGTTTGCAACTTAATTTATATACATAAATCAGCAAATGAGGAATTTCCAATGTTTCTTTTGTGGGAGTTGACCTTGTCACAGATAAGAGTATTAAATGTCTTCTTCCAGAGACGTGTCTACTTGACTTCGATAACCGCAAGTGCTTCATGGAGAAGTTGTCGAATAATGCAACCAAGTTAATTATAAGGATGGTTGGACTTGATGTTTGGCTTTGTTTACACGTCATGAACTCTTAATTGCTTATTTTTCTCTCTTTCTTTGTAAGCAATATATAAAATCACTTGTCACAGTTGTCTTAATTTAATGTGTCTTACTCAGTCTAATTAAATAACTGCAATAGTATCTGTTTACAGACAGCTGAAGCTCAGCCAGCTCAATCTTTAGTCAAACTTTAAGACCTGGTTGTTTATATTTGCCTCTTCTAGGTTTGCACTGTTTGGCTCGTTAAATGATCCTAGATACACCCACACCAGAAATATATGTGCATAAATCTGAGCTCAAGTATTAACTTTATAAATTTTAGGGATAATTGTTGGCCTAATCATATGAAACTCTTATGTAATTTCAGTCTAAGCACTTATTTCTTTTATAGTTTGGACTAAAGTATAATTATTAATTTTTCATCATATATGACGGAATCAACTATTGACCAACTTTTTCCTCCATAAGACTATATTTATATAACAAAATGCCTTCCAATTAAAAGGAAAACACGATTTACCGTGACTTAATACGTAGGGACAGAATTGTCATTTTATCTTTCCAGTGATGGCATACTAACAGTTTAGTCGAAACTGAAGAGGTTTAAATGCTTAAGCTAAAAATGCATAGCAAATTATCGGAGGGTAAAGTGTAATTTTTCCTAAGTTTTATTCTGTTTCATTGTTTTGTGTATATTTCTCTGCATTTTAATTTGCTCTAGGTATTCCACACAGGTAATTAATGGTTTGTTGCAAAGAGAAGACTGGGAAACAGCAATAAAAGTGCCACTTGGGATTATTCCAGCAGGTATTCATTATCAACAGTTCACGAACTGTTACAGCACTTCGGCCCTTTTAACTATTACAGTTAAAAGAATGTTTGGTCTTCTATCCATAACATTTGTCAAGAAATTAAAGTGTTCATAATTTATATTGTTCCCATTAACTTGAGTAGCTTGTGTATGCAAAGTCCCAGACAATCTTTGTGTATGCAAGGTCCCAGATAATCTTTGGATAAAAAATAATAATTAATGGTTCTAATATTAGGCCAAACCTGATATCTGATGTTATAGAATTCTCCAATGCAGGTTCTGGGAATGGCATGGCAAAATCACTTCTTGATTCTGTTGGTGACTTGTTCCAGGTCTCTAATGCTGTATTTGCAATAATCAGAGGTCATTTTTAAACCTCACGATGTCATGTTTTGGTCCTTTCAAGCACCAAGGAAATGAAGAACATATTCTGATTTCCAATGAAAGTGTTCTTGAAATTGTGATTGCTTCATGTCATACAGGTAATAAGCGCTCACTTGATGTTGCTTCAGTTGTGCAAGGAAAAACTAAGTTTTTTAGTGTGTTGCTGCTCACTTGGGGTATGAAGACACTTGCAGAGGCAATATATTCAAATGAAACGATCTATTTACTGATTATTTCTTAGATCCAGTGCACTAACTCTCCGGCTCTCATTACAGTAACTACATTCATTTCCTGCAATGCAGGATTGGTGGCTGATATTGATATTGAGTCCGAAAAGTATAGGTGGATGGGGAGCACTCGTTTTGACATTTATGCATGCTCTCTCTCTCTCTCTCTCTCTCTCTCTCTCTATATATATATATATATATATATATATATGCTCTATAATCTTCACAGAAGATAGAAACCAATAAATGTAACCATGGTCTCTAATAGTTTCTTATTTATTCTTCTGTTTTTTCCAGTCTCTACTGCGAATAACGAACTTGCGAAGATACAATGGCCGCATCCAATTTGTGCCAGCACCAGGATATGAAGGACTCGGGGATTCAGTAGAGCAAGTTGAAAGCGATAGATCTCATGCTTCCTCGGGCCCTTTGGTTGAACACGAAGGTTCACAATGGAGATACTTTGAGGGCCCATTTATTTCTGTTTCGATAAACAATGTGCCTTGGATTAGTGAAGATATCAAGTTAGCACCTGAAGCCCAGGTGAACATAGCATGTTTATTTGCATTAGTTTTCTTATAACTACTGCCTCTCACCCATCCTCATTTTTAACCCACTTGTGAATCTGAAACTCATCTTGAAAGAGTTGACAGTTCCTTCAGTTTACTCCTGATCAGTTCTTAACTCATTAAGGAGGTCCTTCTTGATTGTAATGCAGTTTTCAGATGGCTACTTGGATGCGGTTATTGTGAGGGACTGTCCACGGTCCGCCCTTTTAGCTCTGTTGTTGAAGATGAGTGGTGGGAGCTATGTAAATTCACCATATGTTATATATCTGAAGGTGTGTAGCACTTTCTATTTCAGTTTTCGAATGCATATCATAGTGATTAATTAGGAACTAATATTGTTAAAAGTGAAGTCTGGTTAAGTGTAAAATTTCATTTGAAGTATTTTTGAGGGACTACAATGTGTCAATTTGTGAAAATGATGAGCTTCTGCTATCACTACCCAACTTTGCAAGCTTCATATGCTGACTATCAATCTAGTGTGTAGAAGTCACAACATCCAATGAAGGAAGTACTAAAAATTGGAAAGTGATTTGCAGGAAGTAGAACATGCTTCAAAAGTTCTAACTGATTTGGAATAATTTGCTATCAAAACTCCAGTACTTCAGAATCTGTAGTCATCTTTAGCACCAGATGGCTTTGTATGCGATATGATTTCAAGATTGCTATCAGGCTAAAAGAAGGCATCTTATGGCCATTGTTGACACCTTATAATTGAACTATTCTTTTCGTGTACTTTTTTCTATGAATATTTCACAGGTGAAAGCTTTTCAAATAGAGCCAGGTTATCTTGTCGGGAATCCTGACAGGGGCGGCATCGTCGACTCCGATGGAGAGGTGATTGCCAGAGGAGCTGGAGCTCATGTCGGCGAACAGCGAGAGTATCTGATGGCCTACGGCCCTCCCATTCAAATGACGGTGGACCACGCTTTGGCTACCATATTCTGTCCCAGATGATTCTTTTTTCTTCGTCCTTTGCTTGCCTTTGCGTTCGTTTGTTTGTGTAACAGTTCATTTATTGGCTCAAACTTGCATAAGTTTTTATGATCCAAGAAAAGGAGAAAAGAAAAGAAAAAAAACTATATATGTATGATGATGATGCTAGGCAAGAGTGGCAAACATATTTATTTTGATGTAGCAAATTTCTACAACTAAGAATGGAGAAAATTCTTCACATGATCAGTATATAACTCCTGACAGGGGAACAACACAACATATAAAGATATCAAGAGAACAAAACAGAGTAACATCAAACTCCCCATTCCCCTAAGAAAGGGAAATATTAAAAAAAAAAACTCGCCTTTAATTCTTTCTACTGGGTTCCAATCATCTCCATGTAGTGCTTAAACGACTCCTGCCTCTGCAACCTCATCTCCTCGTTAAACTTCTTTATGAACGCCTCCACCCGCCGGTTTAAATCGTCCTGCCCCAGTGATGCCTCCCTCCTCAGCCTCCCAGCCGACGAAGACGCCGGCGACTGCGGCGCCGGCGAGCCGCGGTTGGTTCCCCTCTCGTGGAACGTCTCGGACTTCCTCATCGCCGGCGAGGCAGCCTCGTCGGCGGCGGAGGCACAGGCACGGCCACGTGGCTCCCACGTCTCGGACTTCTTCAGGTGGCGGGCGAGCGGCACCGCGCGGCCCTCGGTGATCGTTTTCCACGTGCTCTCCAGCGTCTCGTTCCTCTTCTGCCGAGCCACTCGCAGTGGCTTGCCTGCGATAATTTACGATTATACCCCTCTGATAAAATCAGATAAATTTGGGTTCTTTTTAAAATATTTACCTTTTATTTGACGTATCATTCTAAATCTAACATGGTATCCTTTCAGAAAAACTATTTACACATAAAACCACAAAAAGTCCTAAAGAAGCAGATATATAAGAATGTAGAAATAAATAAGGAAATCTACAAGGGTATAAACGCAAAAAGTTAAACGGCCATTACTTTCAGGGCTGGGTTTGACGCTCTTCCGGTGGCCAAATCTACCGGAAACCAGCGGTTTCTCCGTTAAATTCGAATCCTCCGCCGGGACCTCCGTTATCATTTCCCTCTGCTTCGGCGACCAGGTCGATCTCGATATCACGAACTCGTCCGCCTCCGCCTCCGCCTCCGCCTCCGCCTCCGCCTCCGCTTCCTTCTCCGTCTCCGCCTCCGGTTCCGTCTCCATCTCCACAACCTTTGCCAACTCCACACCAACATCGACTTCCAGCTCCGGTTCGACGAACTCCAGAGGCCGGGAGGCTACCGGGATCACCGGCGGAGGCTCGGATCCGGCGGAGTCGGAGGGGCTGTGGAAGCGAGAGGAGGCAGCGATGGAGAGGATGATGCCGTTGATGACGAAGTAGAGATACGGCGGCGTGAGCCACCCAAGCAGGGACCCATACATCACCGGTAACTCCGCAGTCAGAAACCCTATGATTGCCGGCCCCACCAGCCGGAGCATCACCGCTGCCCATACCACCGCCGCCGCCTTGATCGTAATCTGATACCCCATCACAGACGTCCGTTCCAATCCAATAGGTGATTTCTCTCTCTCTCTCTCTCTCTCTCTCTCTAGAGTAGTGAGAGCTCTCAGAAGGGGGAGTAGAGGAATCGGGGAGTGGGATTTATAAAAGTGGAGTTTGTGATAAGGAGATCTTGACCGTTGGATCAGTGTAGTATGGCTTAGTCGCTTCTACCATTCCGATTATGTCCTTGGTCGCTTCATTCATCTACAGTATGGAGAATTGGAGATTGGGTTAGACGGCAGTAATCGAGCCCCAAGTGTTGTGGCGATCTCGAGGTAAGGTTATTTTTGGAATATTTGGGGCTGAGAAAAATTACAGCACGGAAGAGTTGCCTCTGGACGCATTAAATGCCAAGTTTGGTTTTATTCGTTCTTTTGCATACCACTACCTACAATTTGGTTTTATCGCAAACATCACCTCCTTTAATATTGCTTTTGTCTGATCAGACTATTTTCAAACTGCAGTCTTGTCTCTTGGCAAGAGTTATTTTTTACGAATATATATAAAAGGAGGATGTTTTCATTATAAATAAGAAATTAGGCGTTGATACGCAAAATGCATCCCCTCGTTATTGAGGATGGCGGCACTCGGCATACTATACTGCCAGTGCGCGGCGCTGGATGAAGCTCCTCCAACGGTCGAAAAATGGACCGTTTAACTACGGAGGGAGGCGAAGAAGTGGCATGAACTACACGTGGCGGGCCCCATTGGCAATCTCAAGGAGTGATGAGAGAGAGACAGACTTCCTCCAACGGTCAAAAAAATAAAGGATAGTTATCCTTTCGGTACACGTGGCACGGTTCATAAGTAATGGACCCCACTGTGTGGGACTAACTACATACATGTACAGGTTTCAGTTTCTCCATGTTGTAGCAACTTCGGAAGCCATGAACTTGTGATTAAGCTCCAAGTGGTTGTTCTATTGGACCAAAACCAATGTAACTCACTTGCAAAAAAGGGCTAGTCGTTTGTCCTCACAGAAGCTTGCTAAGATAAAGTAGAATTATCTTGCAAATCATTTGTAAAGACGAACAAAATATTGTGATTCCTCAAGATTCGATAGTAGAGGCTAGAGTCTGCACTATTCAATGAGCAAGACTTTTTGTCCGAGTTTTAATCATAGTAGTCAGCTTCCCAAAGTTTTAACCGAAAACATTCTAATGATATTTTAAAACTTCACAGGCTATACAACTAGAGATAATTTTTCGCAAACACCTTCAATATAATTGAAGTTTTATTACAGAATACCGACAAAGTACAGCGTGTATTTGTGGTAGACTGAAGAGAGCTCTATGGAATACTCCGGACAATAAGCAATACTGTCATGGTATGCAGTACTGGCATTCGCTTTTGTTTTTTAACACCTGAGAGGAAGAAACGATGTGGCAGTTTTATACAAGCTGCTTCGCGATTTCTGCAGTAAAGATCACTTCAATACATCGAGCAAACAGTTCAGCCTGATGAGAAATAGAGAATCAGGGGGTTTCTGCACACAACGAAGTTCTATGAGCAGCCAAATGCAGAATGGGTATAAATAGGAACCTTTAATAGCTAGAAGGAACCAAATTATGAAAAGTTTGTTGCTAGTCAAAATAGTTCAGAATTATCAAGATGTAAATTTGATCAGTTAGAATCCTGACACTAGAATGCAATAAATAAGTTTGAATTACTAATCTTTTTTAACGGTAAATATGAAGATCCATCATGAACTGAGTTTCGGAATACTCTAAATAGAATTATAGCTTATATGCTTGAATTAATCTTGAGATGATGGGCTTCCTGAAGCTATTTAAAGAGTCACGGATTGGCTGTAAAATGAGAAGTAAAAGATGGAGCTAGACTTACACATGGACTTCGAAATGATGGATCACTCCATGTCCTTCACCTCAGCTTCAATGTCAACAACGGTTGAGGAAGTTCCCTTACCTGAGTATATATACCAATTTGAGTAAGCGAGTGATATACAATAGAGTTCGGCTCCTTAAGCTTTTCAAGGCGTAAAAGCTTGCATGCTCTATAACACTGACTAGCTAGCGACCTAAGCAACAAATTAGGTAATAGTGTTGCATGAATTACCTTTCTCAACACGAGGCGAGAACCCATTGAAGGCTTGTGTATATGCTGTAGATTGGTCGGATGAAAATTTTGCAGATTCTCTCACAAATTTGTCGCCCTTGACTGCAAATTTTGACTGGATCAGTTTGCAGCTATCTATACTAGGCATGACATCTTGGATTTTTGAAATCACAGGTACAATTTTTGAGAAATTTCATTGAACAACTTAATGCAAGCATTGAGCAGTTGGATGAGCACCTAGAAGGTTCTGTCACAAAACTGTTGTTGAGTTGTCGAGCAACCTTTTCAACAATAGCTAGGATTTATCTTCTTCATCCAAAAACTTATGAATTATTGCCTCAATGGATCACACAATAGAAATTTTCAAAGGGATTATTGATGGTAACCTCCAGCCCTCAGCGATCACATGCATTCAATGAGTCTAATGTTTTCTTTTATTGGGAGAACATTCAATGAATCTAATATTTTCGTTTTCTGGGGGAACGTTCAATGAATCTATTGTTTTCTTTTTTGGGAAAACATTCAATGAGGCTAATGTTATTGCGTGAAACAACTACCGTATAGAAGCATTCAGTTTATACACATTATTCTATCTGACATTTGCCATAAAACCTTATGTGCAACAAGCAGAAAATTTGCACATCAGAAGAACCTATAGCTAGAAATAAAATGAATCAATACTTATTACCAGCGGCAGAATCCATGTAACAGAGGGGCTAAATAGAGTATGTGTAAGAGAACCAGACAATATCTTGAGATTGCTAATGAAACCACTTGACATGATGTTAGAACTTAGAATATCAAGACGCATTCCAGTCTCGAATCCTTCAAGCCTAAAAGGCATCTCCCAAAATTATTCATATAAACAAAATTTTAGAATTTAGTTTAACAGTTTCCAGATGAATGCGCAATATAAGCAGATAAGGTCAAAACTGTGGTCATGATGATATCCAATAATGAAAAAGACATCAAGAAGGAACAGTTATTTTAATAGCCTAGCCGAAATTGACCTGGAGTAGCGATATGTGAGCTGATTTTCACATGTTACAAAGCTTTACTTCTAGATAAAATAGCCTAACTAAGATGATGCCCAGCAATATTGCACTATATAAGGCTTACATGTTGAAAACAACAAATGAGTTAACCATATTCTAATGGTCTCTGTAAGGAAGCATAATGTGTTGCTGAACGGGCAAGCAAGCTCCGTCTTATAACAAATATCTAACCCTTTTCTTAACAATATGAAACAGACACAACAATACCTCAGAGAATGGGTCAATTCTCAAGTCGTACCACTTTAACCAATACTGAAAAGTCCCCTACTCACAAGGTTCCACTCAATATGAAGGGCTGATTGGACAATGAAAGACCATGTATGTGTCCTCACTCAACTACCATTTGCTCTGTCCTCCATCTTCCTCTTTCTCTGAACTCAGAGATGATGAGTTTTCTCTGTATGGGTGACTATCATTGGCCACATTTATACCGCCATTAGGATAAAGACCGGTGGTTGTTATATCTAGGCCACTGTATTGATTTGCAGTGATATGCCCCACTACAAAGACATATTATGGTACTTATCTTCTGGCTTATTAACTCGTCTTTCCGCTTTGTCACACAACGTATGATGAATAGGAAATCGGCAAGCGGGTACAACCACCCTAGAAAAATCAAATTTTGAAATAAAAATTGAATTTCTAAATGGATATTCAGTATCTAGAAGATAACGCATTCCTCACTAAAGAAATATTCGGCAAGGTTGGCGGACTCTACACTAGTGTCAAAATTTTGGCATCGAATGATTCTACACTTTAAACATATCATGGAATACTAACTACATCAGTGCATAGTGGAACGACACTAAGAGATGCATAAGACAAAATGATTTATTCATAAACTGGAAGCAAAAATTGAGAATCATTCAGACAGAATATCATATTACCAGAGAAAGGCTGACTACAAAATGGGCAGAGTTGTGGACCATCATTCAGAGCAGATCTATAAGAAAATGGAGCTGTGTAATCACTGGCAAATATCATCAACTATTAAAGGATCAAAAGGTAGCTTTTCTATGCTTACTTCAATATTTGGAAATCATTTCCACAGTTAGGGCACTGCAGAAAAAAGGTCAACAAGAAATACCCATTATTATTGCAGGAGTCAACATTTTACAGCCCTCAAATTGAAAAGATAACCAACTTCATCCTTATAAGAGTCATGCTTGGGTGCTTTTTAAATCAAAGAATATGCATATCAGTGGAAATTGAAGGAACATTGAGATAGTAGTTAAACCTGCTTAACGAAACAAAGTTCTGATCACTATTATCTTTTACTTGTAGAGATAGCTCTATCAAAATGAAAATATTAAATTCTTACAAGCTAGAAAGTTCTTACACTGCTCTGAACTATATCTCGCCCCGCAAACCAAAAGAAAGCGCCTAATCCCACAATAGGTAGCAACACTGCAAGGAGCTGTTCATCATATCATCAGAATAACAAAAATAAAATAAAATAAAAAACACCACAATTGGCGAAACTGGAAGGAAGAAAATATAACACTATCCTACATACCTTCTTAGCTATTAGCTTATTACGACTAGTAAAGGTAGAACTGTGAAATTCTCATTAGTAGCAAACTAAGTATCATAAGTTCATAACATAGTTGCCTGATAGTCTTCATGAACTACTAGTTACTTCTTTCACAAAAAACTATAAGTATTACCACAAATTTCCCTTTTGTGACAGTTACATTCAATCAAAATCCTGTACATATTTCAAAAGCACCAAATCTTATTGTTGAGTAGAGTAAGAGAACTACCTTATGAGACATAATTTGTTTTCCAATTTCTAGACAACACTGTGGTCCATGAACAATAAAGAAGCATGCAGAAATTAAATTTGCAAACAGTATACTGGCCAAGGAGTTCCTTTACCAATCTTAATAACAAGAGATGGAATTATCCAAAAGCCAGAACAAATCTCAATCAAGGAATTCGCAATAAGAAGGGAAAATGATTGAATTCCTCCGAATAATATAGAAAATGATCGATATATCACAACTAGATAAAAATTTGAAGAATTGGAAGCCTTACCCAAATGGAAACAACAGCATCCAAGAGCCAACCAAGCTGCCCAGTCATAGTAAGATACGTCAACCCAATAGCCAAAGCAAGATTACCAAGAACCCTAGAGGTGGTATTCTTATCCCAACCACCGCCACCATTAAAATTGAAACCTTGGTTTGCTCTGACCAAAACCGAGCTCCTCCTCGTCCTCCTCTCCCTTAGGAAGATCACATCTTTCTCCAACCCCTCTCCTCCGAACGACCATATCTCCACATGGTACTTCGTTGGCCATCCGTTTGTATCGAAGGAACTAATTCTTCTTCTGGGTGCTGAAGAACAATTGGTAGGTTGGCGGCGGATGAGGCCAAGGCGGGTCCTTTGGGGGGCTAATCCACCGCAAAAGGTGCAGGAGATAGGGGAAGCGTTTGGAATTTGGAGCGAACCCATGTCGGAATGGCGAAGTATTATCTCTTACGAGATTGACATAAACCCAGAGGCTTCTACAGTTCTACTATTGATTTCTTCATTCCCCCCTTTTTTTTTTTTTCTTCATAATTTTATGTCTGGTTTTGAGTTTAGAGACTAAGCCGTTTCAGTGACTCCAAAACTAATTCGATAATAAATATTTTTTTAATCTTTTATATATTTAATTAAGTTTACTTTTTTTTAACACTAAGACTAACTAATTAAGTTCCGGATTTAGTTTCAAATCAAACAAAGCTAAAAGTATTACAAAAAATAGAGCAGAGAAACGAGATAAAAGTGATAATTTAAGTACTATGAGGATTTATTTTAGTTAGAACTCACAAATTTTTTTTTTAATCTTTCATGAACTTGATCCCGAGTTAAATTATTAAGTGAAGCCACTCTTTGATCATGGAAAAGAGTACCCATTAACTCTACTAAAATTAGTTAGTACAACTCATAATTATGATTAGGTTTTACTTAGCAAATCCAACTATCTATTTAACTTTAAAGATTGAGAATTACACTTACACTTTATTTGGATGGAAAAAATAGAAAATAATATAATTGGAGTTATATAAGACATTTATTATTTCACTTTGTACAACTAATTAATAACAATGATAATTCTTAAAAAATTGTAACACTCTTTCTTTACTTTCTTACAGTAAAACAAAAAATAAATAAAAATAAAATTATTTTTTCTTATTTGTGATAAAATTTAAAAAAATAAGAAAAAAAAGGTAAAAGAAATAATAAGTCACTTTTTCTATAAAAAAAAAGAAAAAAAGAGAGAGAAAGGAAAAGAACTCTTCCTCTCTCTATTCTGAAGTAGCCATAGCTTAATTGACAACAAAAATCGTATTCCACATGCACTGAAACGGTATCATATTAAATAATTTTCGAATGTAAAGTTGTAATGAATGTGATATTAAATCACAAAAATATGTGACATAATTAGTAAATAAATTAGAAAGAGCATATTAGACATTATATTAAAAAATTATTAAGCTTTATTTATCTTATATCATTATCTATATAAAGTTTAAAATCAGATGAATGTAAGTTACATATTCAAATTAACTTATTAAAACCCATGTCACACTCTAATGATAGATATCAGAACAAATAGAATTAGTAAAATCAAGTACATAATAAAGCACTTTAACCCTTATCTCCTCTTTTCATCCTTAATTCTTCTAATTCTTATTATCGGTTTGTTCTAAATTTTTTTAGCCCTATCTAGCGGACTTAATTTTCTTTATATCGAGCCAAGCCGATATAATTAGCTCATTAGTTTGCCATATTGTCCGATGATATTTAACATTCTAGCCCGTTATTACCCACCCGCTCGCTCCTTTATTAAACTCAAGTTTAGTTGCGAAGTTGAACCCGTAAGCTAAGGCTTTAAGAGAGAAAGGAAAATAAAAAAAATGCTAATTTTGCGGCCATTTGGGCTGGGCCTTCAAATAAGAGGGAAGCCCTTACTGTGTAATTTAGAAAATTAGCATTTGTGTGCAGTGTTGTCCAACTTATATAAAAAAAATTATATTTCTAAAAAAATAAATTTTGGTTAGAAAAACATAGAGAAGCGGAAAAAGACTTCTTGTGAATTGGCTTTTTGTCTATTTTTTCCTATTGGATTATATACATTTTATATCAAATTTATTTTACCCTTGTAAACTTTATTTTTTATTACTGTGTCTCACTGCATTTTAAACTAAATTATAAGTATAAATAATATTAATAGAATTGATAAAAAGACTAAAATAATCGTGCTTCTATTAAACAAATATGTGTTCAAAAGATGAGTTTAGATGACTTAGTAAAACAAAATAAAAGTGGGACCCTCCACCACCCGGATGGGTCAAAGCTAACGGTGATGGTTTTTTTTACGAACAGAATAGAAGTGGGTGGAGCTGGATTCATATTTCGATAGGCTAACGGCAAGCCTATCCTTGCAAGATGCAGATATGGGCCCTATAAATCGACGCTAATTGTCGAAGCCACCGCAATGAAAGAAGCTCTACTGTGTATAGTACAAATAGGATACTTTAAAGTCTGGCTCGAGTCTAACTCAAAGATTCTAATCGGCATTCTGAAAAATGATAAACTACCTCTATGGTCTCTTAGCTCTATCATTGATGACATTAAAAATCTAACTAGTAATTTTAAAAATTACAAAGTTACTTACATATCTTTCAGAGCTAATCTTGCTGCAGATTGGCCGGCAAAAAAAAAAAAAAAAAGCCTTAGGCTTCGGGTGTACTTAGGATGAGGAATTTCTTTGTGAATTTTTTTTGTCTCTATGGAGACATTTGCACTCATTACCAACTTAAAACAAAAATTTACTCTTTAAAAAAACAAAATAAAAGTATTGTGTAACAAGAAGTAAACACCTAAATTTTGGTATTTTGGATGAATAATTTTATATTCATAATTAATTAATATTAGACGAAGGCATAAGAGTAGAAAGATAAAGTTTACTGGGTATGGGGGTTAAAATATAGGGAATTTTATCAAAACCACCCTATATTTTGGTTTTATTATCATTTGCACTTTGTCATTTGGATATTTGTCATTCTGACTCTTATCTTATTTTTAATTCTTCGAAGGCATCCTAAGTGAACTTTAATAACTTAACAACTTGAAGTGAAAACGGATCTAGTATTGTTTAACTCAAGTTTCTAATTTATATAATTTTTTTTGTCATGGATGGATAGCAAAATTAAAAACGACATCCTACTTAATAAGATACGTATAATATTCATATTAGATTAGATAATTTTTGAATAGATAATTAAATATTAAACGACAGAAATTTTTTGAATAGATGATTGAATATCAAATATAAAAAAATTCTAGCATATTAAATACATATAAAGTTAGTAAAATTAATCTCTACAGACAATATAGAACATATTATTAGTAGTAATATAAGTATTCATTATCTATGTAAGAAAATTAAAAGCTATAAATTATTTTAAAAATATATGAATAAATGGATATTCGATAAAACCCACTTATATTTAATTTAGTAGAAATTTTTTATCCAACTTGGAATAGCCAATCGAGTAGGAGTTAATCTGTCCCATTTTTACTCCAATACCTAACTAATGGCAGGGTATTTTTCGAGTATTAAAAGCAAAATCAAAGGCCAAATGTTAAATATCCATGTTTAGGGCGTTAATGCCAATAAAAAGAAAATTTACGGTGTTTTTTATAAATTTCCTATTGTATATTTAACTCTTTCGCCGCGTGTATTCGTCGTCATCTCATCCTGGGGCGCATATAATCCATTTCCTACGACCGTCACGTTTGATCAGCAAACAAAACGCCAAACACCAATACAAGTTTGGGGGACTCTCCAACGGTGGCTCATGGGCTCCGCATAGATATATATGTATGCATCCAGTTCGTACAATGTTCCACGGACCACGTTTAGGATAAGACGTTTTCCCTCTCACTCACGGGCTCACCTAACCCTCAACTTCAGTCCAGCTGTGTGGGGTCGCATGAGTCATGCCTCATTAATATTTAACTCCCTCATTAGTCATTAATTACTAATACATGTCCACAACCCACTGCGATCAAATTAATCGCTACCACGAGGTCCAAATCGAAATAATTAATAAAGGCTTTTAAGAGCGTTCCTTTCTACAGCCAACGTGTCATGAATTTAGGACATAAGGAAGTTTTATGATGTAAACCGTAATAAAAGATAACCCCAAAACTATTTGGGTGGATGCCAACTAATTTAGACATGATAAGAATTTCTTTGTGAAGAGGACGATTCCACTGAGTGTATTATGTAACATAATTATTTGAGGAAGTTTATTGCACTGTCCAGCAAAAACACAATAAACATATAATATAGGATGTAAAATGAGAAAAGAAAATCCCTAAAATTTACAATGCTAACAAGTTGCATTTCTAATTATTTGGCAGTAGAGTTTTTTTAACTGACATCTGAGTGTCCTTTCACCAATTAACTATAATAGAGTTGATAAGTACTCTTACCCGTAACTAAGGAGGACATGAGATTGATCTTGGGTCATAAACCTAGCCTTCATGCCCGTTAATAATTAAAAGAAAAAGACATCAAGTTTTCCTCTTGAAGTAGACAAACATGGTATCTTGAAAACTGTGTGCTCTGATCCTCTGAAGCGGAAAGGATGTGGTTATTTTGCCCAAATTTTCTTATCTTTTAGCTCGAAACAGTCATCATAGACAAGGTTGATGAATGAGATTTCCCACACAAACACACACACACACACAATCTGTGGCTTTGTGGGTCCTTGTCCTATGGATTGGAGGATAAAGATCAGAGACATAAAGCTCTATATAAGTTCAGCAATCACAGCTCTATGACCATTTCATCAAAGAAGAAGAGGAAGAAAGAGAGAAGAGGAGAAAGAGGAGGAAAGAAGAATGGAGTCCAGCAGAGAAACTAAGGTATGAGAGCTCCTCCATTTTCCATCTTAAAGCCATCAAGTTCTTCTCTTTGAAAAGAAACAAAGGAAGAATGGTGATTTCTTTGGACTAATCTATTGCTTTATCCAGCCGAAGGTTTCTTGATTTATTCCCATTATTAGTTCAAAGTTCAAACCTCGTTAGCTCGTTCTTATTCTCTAATTCCTAATGTTAGGGTACGATGGTCCGTTACCTAACAGTATAATTTTTTTGATTAAATTAATTATCTAACAATCAGTTACACATCTCATTTGAATTGGATAACTCCATGCTCAAATGAGTGTAGTGTTTTCTCGATCTCATATTTCTTATCATTAATCTCTAAATGGTATTTGGTACAATAGCATTTGACATATATTATGTGTCACCTCCAAAATTAATCCTACTGAATATATATATTGATGTCTTACTTTGTTGCTTTGACAAGATTATCACAAGATGATTATATTATGGCCCCATTCTCCAACAGATTAAATGAAAATAATATAACTAGCCTGCTAGTTCTTATACTTGGTAATTCACATTCCCAAATTGAGTCACACATCTCTATTTGCCCTTGAGAAGGCCAAGAAGATCATGAAGGACTCTAAGATCATATGCTGCAAGCTCTACATCTCGGAATCTCGCAACACATCAGCCCTTGAAGCCATAGAACGAGCTTCCAGAATAGACCCAGAAGCTGTGATCGTGAACAAGTTTCAGGACCGGGCCTATAACCGAGTCAGGTACACGCTCGTCTCCTACGTCGTGCATGATGTCTCCGCTGGCATTACATACAGCCCAATGAGGCAGACACTGCTGTCGATGGTCGAGGCCGCGTTCGCAGCCATCAACCTCGAGACGCACTCCGGCGCGCACCCTAGGATCGGCGTCGTCGACCACATCGGCTTCCACCCCTTGGCTCATGCCACGCTGGAGGACGCCGCCCAGTTGGCTAAGTTGGTTGCTTCAGATATCGGCAATGGGCTACAAGGTCAGCTCTTCTCATCGAAGGTTTAGGGTTTTTTTTGTGAGAATGTTGCCGATGACTATTATGCATTAGTTGAGCAACTTTTAATGGTGCAGTCCCGGTGTTCCTATACGAGGCAGCCCATCCAAATGGCAAGGCACTGGACGAAATCCGCCGTGAGCTGGGTTACTACAGGCCCAACCATATGGGCAACCAGTGGGCCGGATGGGACTTCCCGGAGATCCTGCCTGAGAGGCCCGATGTGGGACCAGCCTATGTAACGCGGGCCAGAGGCATCACCGTGATCGGTGCCAGCCCGTGGGTCGACACCTACAACGTGCCAGTCATGTCGACCGACGTCCCGACGGTGAGGAGGATCGCACGGATGGTCAGCGCCCGGGGCGGTGGCCTCCCGACTGTCCAGACACTTGCGCTTGTTCACGGAGACGACTCGACTGAGATAACATGCATGCTGCTGGACCCGAGCACGGTCGGCGCCGACCGGCTTCAGAGTCAGGTAGAGCTCATTGCAGCTGAGGAAGGTCTTGAAGTGGAGAAGGGCTACTTCACAGATATCTCACAAGATATGATGTTGGAGAGATACACGAAGCTTGTTTCTTCTGGCTGATGGTTAGATCTGCTGTTGTTTAATTGTATGGTCTAAATTTGACTAAGTACCTTCTGTTCATAAGCATTGACAAAGTCATGCAAATTGAAATGTAAAACTAGTCTCTCAAACCTTGTTACCTTATGTGAGCTTTATGTCACTATTTACATCCACCAGTTCCAAGTCATAAGCTGTGATGCAGCAGCAAACTAGTCTTTGGTGCAACATATCCAGTATCACCTTCTATGTTTCTTTTTCTCAAGCAGCATTCCTCAATGAAGCATATCTAGTAGAAATAAAATACTTTAAGCTGATAAAATCTATTAAATGAGTAGTGACGGACTCTGTAACTTCAGAATTATCTGTCAGTTATTGGCCCTGAATCAAATATCAACTTCCAATAGCTTTGTCACCAGTAATCTCCACAAGAGCACACCCCATCTATGAAGTGATGAAACCTGTGCCTGTCTCTCAATATAATTTCTCTGCCAGTGATCAGAGAGAAGTGCTTGTACGCGCAATGACAATCACCGCAGACACGAAGGTTCTTCATGACACGAAGAGTGATCCCTGGAGCAGTGGCAAGGTCCCCAAAAGCAAATGCTAACTTCTCACAGTGATAGTACAATGACTCCTCTCTCTCTTCTTCCATGTTGTGAGTAGTGAAACTTACATCAGGAACATAACCTACAACTTTTATCTCCCTGATCAGCTTCCTAAGGTTCTTGTATATATCTTCTGATAGAGGATGTGAATGGTCTTCAACTCCAAATGTGTGTCTAGTTCTATTTACCTCAATCCAACTAATAGCAATTTCTTTCTCTATGCCTCTCTCTTCCATCAGGCCCCTGACCTTCTCAGCTTCTACCCATCTCCCCAGTCTAGCATAGATATTAGCATATAGGATATAATTTGTAGATTCACGAGGCTCCATTTCTAGTAGCATTTCTGCTATCTGCCTTCCAGTGTCGATGTCTCGGTGTTTACTGCAAGCTCCAAGCAGAATTCTCCAAAGGGAGCTGTCTGGTTTAAAAGGCATATTGCTGATAATTGTAATTGCTTTGTTAATCTCCCCTGATCGGGCTAACATGTCCACAATGCAAGCATAATGTTGATATACAGGCTCTATTCCTTCATTCTCTTCCATAGAGTTGAATAACTCTAGACCTTCATGAACAAGACCAGCATGGTTAAAAGCCGAAAGGACATTTACTAGAGTGATTCCATCAGGGCTCAGACCAATATGCTTCATATGTCTGAAGAGCTCCACAGCCTTTTGTGCAGATCCATGCTGAGCAAGAGCAGCAATCATTGAATTAAAGGAGATCACATTCAAGTCTTCTGTTGAATTGAAGACACTCCATGCTTCTTCAATGCATCCACAGTTTGAGTACATTGTTAAGAGGGAATTCTTCATTGCAGCATCAGAAGCTGTGTTGCTTTTGAAGCTGTGCGCATGAATCTGTCTGCCTATGTCCAGCATGCACAGGTCACCACAAACCACAAATAGGTTTGAGTAGATAAATTTGTTTGGTTCAACATCCAAGTGAAGCATATCAATGAACAGTTGAAGTGCCTCCTCTCCTACGTCACAATTTGCGCATGCTGAGATCATTGAAGACCACATAGCAATATCTCTATGATCTGCGTCATGAAATACTAATTTTGCATCTGCAAATTTTTCTTTTGCTGAGTACATGGTGATCAGGGAAACTCCAACAAACGGATCTGTCTCCAATCCAGTTCTTATGATATGTGCATGAATGATTTTAAGTTCTTCAGAAGAATAGTCTTCTCTGTTAATTCCAGACAGTAATGCAGGAAAAGTATACTTGTCAGGAGCAATTTCTTCTCTTCTCATTGCTCGATACAGTTTCCAAGATTCCTCTCTGCAACCCATTTGACAGTAGCCTCTAATTATAGAATTCCAAGTGATAACACTTCGCTGATTCATTCTGTCAAAGACTAGCCTTCCCTTTTCCAGTTCACCACATTTCACATACATGTCCACAAGAGCAGTCTCCAAAATCATGTTGGTTGAGAATCCATGAATGATAACTTGGCTGTGAATTTGCCTTCCCAAAGAAATAGATTCGGTATTTGTGGAGGACTTCAGAAGGATGCTGAATGTTGGGGCTGTTGGTCCAACTTCAAAACCGAGCATCTGTTCATAAAGTTGAAGAGCATAACCATGGAGCTCCCTTTCCACTAGCCGTGTGATCATCAGATTCCAAGTGACAGGGCTCCTAGTCTTGGATATCTTCTCAAAAACACAAATTGAGTCATTAATTCTCCCACAAGCATCATACATTTGAATCAGGGAATTGCCCACAAATTCTTCTTCTTGGTACCCCAACTTAATCGAAAGAGAATGCAGCTGACTTCCTAGAAAGAGCTCCTTTCGGCATTCAACTGCTCGAATTGCAACAGAGAATGTGAACTGGTCTGGTAGAAAGCCATACTGCTGCAACTCAAGGAATTTTAACAAGGCTTCATCTACGAGACCATATTGGCAGTACATAGTGATGATGGAATTCCAAGAGACAAGGTTGGTTCTAGTTGGACCTATATCAAACACCTTGCAGGCAGACTCCAAGCTCCCACATCTCATATACAAATTCAGCAGATTGGTCAGCAAAAACTGGTCAGATTGGAAACCCCTCTTAACTATGTGAGCATGGACTTGAAGACCACCTTCTAAGAACTTCTCCTTCGCACATGCCTGTAGGAATGGCCCATAAGAAGAAGGCTTTATGGCAATTGCATTTCTGAGGCTTTGATTAGCAGATACCACTTTGAGATCTCCACTAATATCTACAGCAGCTGTTGCTTTGATGGGTTTTGTATTGCTAATTACTGCTGGTGGTGGATTTGCAGTAAAATGGAGGCTATAACAATTCAAGAGCACCATGTTTAGTGTCTAAAACTCCTCATGGTGGAATGGTGTGTTTTGGAGAAGCCCAATATGTAAGTCCAGGAAAAAGCACCATTTTGCTAATAAGATTTTCTTTTTTTCTCTCTCAAATAGAGACATGAGAGCAGCTAGTAATCACCACTTGCGAATATACCGGAGATCATATGGGTTCTGGGTTCCTTTTGCAATTATACCCCTAGAAACTTCATAATTGTTCCCCTTCATAGGCAAAGTTGGAACACAAAACAGAAGGGAAACAAGTAGATCCACAGGCTCATTTCACTAATTTAATCTGGATTCTGAAGTAAAAAAAAAAAGAAACTTAAGCTTAAATATATTTTACTCACCTACATTGGAACAAAATAACTTTGACCCCTGAAATTTATTTAGTATCATGTCACTGTATACTTTTGACTGAGTTGTAACTATTAGGTGCTTCTTTGAAAGTTAATTGTATACTTTAAAATGGTATATTGACGGTGTTGGTAAATAATTAATTGATCTAAAAAACTGAGTGCGACTTTTACATTGCACGAGAATAATAAATAAATAATAATAATTGAATGAAGCTAGATGAGATTTGAATCTTAGACCACAAAAAAAAAGAGGCTTTGATAAAAAATAAAGTAACATATATTTAACAGGGTAAGAGGTGTTTGGAATTTAAAAATGGGAGTAACAACCATGAGAGCTCGCTCTGTGTACAAAATTTAGAAGGAAGTGAGTTTTTCTATTCTGATTTAATTATTTCTATCAAATTGAAGAATGTCTGTGTACAGACTACAGAGCAACTCTTTCAATATGACAAAAATACTCCCACTTGATTTGTTGGACGCCAATAGTAGTCCTCATGATAGTTGCATTCTGATATTAAGAATATGACAATTGGAAAGGAAATCGTGTCCTGATAAAATATTTTCATATAAATAATAATGCTACAGGTTACTTTGACCTGATGTTGGATCTTGTACATGGAAAGAGTAAATGTATGTTATTATAATATAAGATAGTAAATATTCGTTAGAGTGTTTTTAGGAATCCTTGCAGCATTCAAGGATCAATCTCCTGAAATAATAAATCTAGTTGAGCTAACATTCAAGGATATTTGTGGCATAATAATGAACAATGAGATTATTCTCAAGAAAGATCAACATCATGTCAAAAAATAATTTCAGCAAGACTTGCTTATGGATGGACGATTACAATTGAGTCAATGGAAAAATCTATTGCTTCCTCTGAGTGGAGCTCCACAAAAGAATAAAGCTAGTATAAAACACATGAAGTAATTCTTCGAAGAAGCTGTACAAACTTTCCAGTGTCTTAATAAGTGGCAAAAGAATATGTATCCAATTTCCTGGTTAAGATCAAAGGTTCACTAGGAGAGCCTTCACTGAATGCAATATGATCTTTCTTTTTAACAGTTATCCTGGAATGTTGGGTGTATGTATCAAAATGCTGCCCTCAGAGCACCAACTGCAGCTTCCTGCTTCATTTTCACGGCTTTTCCGCTTCCTCGGAAGTACATATATACTTGCTGCAGATATAGCGGCAGAAAATCACAATAAGGATAGGTTCAGAATATCATTACTTTTAAAGGCTCCTCCAACTAACTCAATTGAGCCATATGGAAGAACAAGTTGCTGTACGATATCCAAGGAGATTAGTGTTTTCACTCGATACTAAAGTATAGTTTGAATTTTAAGCGAAAGAATAGATATGCTGCAGGTAGATTTTTTTTCCAAACAATAATCAGCACTAAAGTTGATTGCGAGAAATTCATTCACAAAATATCCTCTCATAAACAAGAATAAAATTTACCTGAATGATCCAGATGCTGAGTAGTGATTCGAGGCAGAACAATCCGAAGCCAATGAAGTAAAATACCTGCAAGTATGGTTACATTGAATTAGGAAAAAGCTATGAAATAACCAAGTATACAAATCCACAGGGGGAAAAGCATTCCTTTTGTGGAAGCCTAAGTAAGAAATTATGATCTCCTAGCTAGTCCCTGAACAAAGGATAAAAAAAGCCCAAGTCATTCAGATAACTGCAAGGGAATCAATATTCAAGGAAGCCTTATCTATCTGTTACATGTTTTTTGGATTGCCTATCATGTTATACAGGATATCATGCTTCAGAAACAGAATATTATCTGGAGGATGTTTGCTCATGCTGCATATGACGTACAATATAATGCTCTTTTTAGCTGACCTTTTAATATATAGTGCAGTCATAAAACCACGGGAATTTTTTTTTTCCATGCCTAAGAAGGCTAATAGAAGATTCTAAAAACCTTTTCTTGTTCATTATTTTAGTAAAAGAAAAATGCATTCGCCTACACAAAGTGTATACATATACATATACATCAGGCACATCTAAATAACTTCAAACATATTGCATGTAACCTAAGCTTACCCCAGCTAAAACACTATTGCTTATGACATCGATTGCTGGGAAAAATCCTCTGCAAGGCCAGAGAAAAGGAAAATGTGAGTTAGCAAGAAATGAGAAACTTCTATACTGGGAAGCAAAACGTCCTTTCAAGAATATACAACTAATGAAGGTCATTGTCTACACAATCATATTGCTCATAATTAATCAGTGGGCTTTCATTTCTGTCTATGAGATAGGGCATAAAAGCATGGGAATTCTTCCTTGGTTAAGCATTTTGCCTTCCTCAATCTTGCTTCCTGAGCGAAGCTAGGAGGACCAACTATAAATCTCCACTTAGACATAATAACAGAAGTCCAAATTCTGGGGCGCAGGTCTAAAGCCCATCAAGCACAAGGTGTACGTAAACTAACACTACAATTCAGGAGCTTTCAAAAACTTCCATTGCATGCATACTAACTAATTAAGCTCCTATATGATAAACCAGGCATAACTTAGAAACATCTGCATTCTTCATTTGAGAAGAAAAGGCACTCATCATTCTGACAAAGAAAATTTTATTTTTCAGGCACTAGATGATATTGACCCATTCAGGAAATAAATTGGACACAACATCGGTACGACTTCAAGAAATTATCATGTTACTTCTCTTACACACTATTACACGTTGAAGGAACTTACGTCAATGATTTTCCCTCAAAAATAATTGGAGGAGCCACAGCTGAATAGACACAGAAACAAATATGAAGCTGTTTAAGAAGCAATATATCAGATGTGTAATGTCTTCAATGGAGAGCAAATATAACAATGAGAGAAAATGGAAAATTTTCGGACTTACAGAGTAAAACAGAAAGAACCATCCAAACTTTAAAGCACTTTCAGTCCTGAAGATGATTGTAAATGAAAGAATATACTCGCCAGTTCAAAGAGTTCGAGCAATTTGAGTATAAGGTCAGAAACCACAAAACTAGTATTCAGAAGTGTAGTACCTCATGGCACGGTAAAGAGGCTGATACCAGAAAACATAAGCACAAGGGCTACCAGAGATGAAGTAGAGTATAGCAAGGAACCAGATCTTTACGCCTGCATATCAGGAAAAAGCTATTATCAGCTTAATCTGATAGGAAGCTGTTCAATATGTACAGAAGCTCAGTTGTTCAAACATATGTCATCAGTTAACTCTTCATGCTTACCTCCCCCTTCAATCCAAGCCACTGTAACTGCTATGATATTCCAAAAGAGGCACGCAACCAATCCTGGAAGACACCCAAATATTTAATATGAAGTCCATATGCATCCCCCAGTGCTTATTGTCGAAACCAAATTCTAATATAAAGATTACTCCACAAATTTTTCATGAGATCCAGTTTTGATTTCATTCCATAGGTACAATTGTGGCTGTGAATTTCTCCTTTTATATCAGTGATCCCTTTTGTTAATGCCTCCGCTAAGTTAAAACGGCCATAATAGCAATTCAAGCTAACAAAGGTTAAATTAAGTAATTCTAAGAACACCTAATTAGATCGAAGGAAGATACGTTTTTCTTAAAATTTTCACTGTTTTGCCTCTAAAGTTAGGGCTACATGTGGTAGATGATTGGTTTTAGCTTAGATAAGAAAGTGTCGCACAACCTGAAATTTTAGCTTTAAAGAAAGTGAAACATACCTAAAAATGACGCAAAGGCAATGTACTGCAATCTTTGCAAGTGGATCGGAATCTCACTTTCAATATCATGATGAATAATGGGGAAAAAAGGTGGCCAATTTTTCTCCTCTATAATGATGCCGGCTGCACAAGCAAAGACGACAACATAAATTTGGAGAATATGAAAACCTATCAACTTAGCTTCATAAAAGTTCAAACAACATATTTACCAACAACTACGGAAACAATAAAATAAATACTAAAAGTGAAGACTGTGAAAAGATGGTAATTCCTTAATCCAAGTCATCAATTTGACTAAAAGAATACCATAAATGCAATATGTAGGGAAAGCATTTCCTATTCTATCTAAAGGCTGTGATGTTCCTGATGATTTCCTTCTCACAACACTAAACGAGACAAAAATCTTCACACCATCAAACAAAACTTTCCATATCATCCATCCTTTCAGAACCGATATTACCTCCAATACACCATAAATACAATAATAGAAAGAAAGAAAGACATTACTGCTAGAGTGAACAGTAGAACCGTACCTCTATTTGCAGCGTCTTCCCTCCGTTTCAATTCCTAAGTGGCACGGGCAGAATTGTTAATGTACAGTGCCATTGACTGATAAATGCCAATGTAACATACAACTACTGCAACTAGTTTCAGTGAAACCAAGGATTACTGAGCCAGTCGACAACATGTCATTCCAACAGTAGGTTGGCATGTGGCATGGAATTGGATGCCTTAGGAGACCTCCTAGGTGGTGGTGTACCATCTCGGCAATATATGTGCCGCATCGGCACGACATATGCCAAGGGGATGGCAATCCTTATAAGAGAAATACATGAAAGCTTCAATTGGAACATACCTTTTCCCTCTTAATTAATTCAGCCTCCTTTACTTGGAGTTCCTTCTCCTTTTTCTTCAGGTCCTACAGAAAGAAAAAAAAAAAAGATCACATAGAAGGAATAATAAAACTACGAAAGTACATAAGAGTTATAATTATAAAAAAATGTCCAGATTCCAGACATGGATGCTCCATCATCATGTAAAAAGTACAAACAGTACAAGAACAGTAATAAATGGTGTCTCACCACCCTGCAAGTAGCTTAAAAACTTTGCATCTGACGCACTTTACAGGAACACAAATGGACAAAACAAGCTTTTGCTACTCATAAACTAGTACCATTTGCAACTTTAGTAAAAAAATCTTTGATGAACTTCCACCCACCTTTGCCTTATCAAGAGGAATATCAATTGTGGCACCATAATCATTATAGAAATCAGCAGGTTCAGGAGGAAGAGGTGAAAGCCAAGAATTTGAAGCAGGAGGAACACTTCCTGGGTGCTGGATGTTATAACATGTTCTCGATCCATCAGCGAAAAAAGAAAGATATACAGGACCAGAATAACAACAATATCTAGGCCTAAAAACAGCCAGGTTTCGCAATTTTTGTTCAAAATATAGGATGGCGAAACACTTAATTTCTGCTAAATTGTTTGAATTAACATACCGTAGTATAGAACGGACCTCCCCCATAATTAGAGTGCCCTGTTGCATGCTGACACAGAAACAGCACAGGATCTCCAAATCAATTATTTATGCACCAGAAACAACAGAGCTACACAATTTAAAGAAAAATGGCAACTTCTAATGATACAAAAACAAGCAGTAATCTCATTCGTTCTACAAAATTCTATTGTGTGCACTTCTACCGAAGCGACAAATGGCTTTTCATAATCTTGTCATTAGGAAGCCGAGAACGCTCCAAAGGATCATTCAATCCACATTTCAAATCCCAAAATCATGGTGGCAGTGACAACCAGAAATAATAATGTTCTAGAAAAAAAAAACATCTTATGGATTATATCGTTCTTCAACCTTTCAGGTGGCCAAATTTCTAGTTTAAAAGGAAACAATAATCAAGATTCTGACATCAACCGTGCATAGCTCAACGGTATCTTCTAATCGAACAAATTCCAAGCGCATTGCGATCGAGGGAACAAGAAAAAGAACCCCAGGATGCAGATCCAACAAACACTAGCGATCTACATTGTTCTTTCTTCATAGGATCGATAAAGAATCAAATTATCCGCTAGAAAGAAGAAAAACCATTGGATGGATTTTAATTAGATATTTTTCAGCGGAAATGGATCCAGGACTGACCGCAAAGGGATTGACGTCGTCCTCATCGAAGGGGTTGCTATCGTAACGCCCCGCCATGATCTCTCTCTCTCTCTATCTATCTATCTAAATTCCACCATTACTCCAAGGGATCGATCTCGTTCGCTATCTATCCCCTGGTGATCTTTATTTCAAGAGAAAACAAATGTGGCTTCTTCTCTTATCTCCCGGTCGTCAAGATTGCCCTGAACTCGCCGGAGAAGGAATGGTAATTCACGCAAGGATATGAATAACTACCATATCGTTTTAGCCTTATATATAGTATGTTTACTCTGTCGACTCTATCCTGGTCTCGATTTTTTTTTGTTGATTCTAGTTCTCATAATTTACCCAAATATTGCTGCCGAATAAGATTACCTTATTTTAAAAGGGGTAAAACTGTTAATATAACAAATATCGTCGCATTTTAGCGTATAACCACCATCTATACTACACAATAAACAAATGATACTACTTTTGGGTGTCGGAGAGCTTTCCGCCGCCGGCCACAGCAGAGTTTCGGTTCCTTCCCCATCGCCTCAAGGGTTTTCCTCATCGCCGCTGGCGAGTTGCCGCCCCCCCTCCTCCGCCCTAGCCAAGTGGCCAGGTGGTGGAGGGAAGGGGTTCTTTCCCTCTCCTTGGAGCTTTCCTCCTCTCTCTCTCTCTCTCTCTCTCTCTCTCTCTCTCTCTCTCTCCCCATCCGCCTGTGCTCCCTCGCCGTCATTCTCTTCTCGTCATCTTATTTTAGATTTCAGCCGGTCTCCACCTGATCTGTTTCGTGGCGGCGCCGCGCCCTTTCCTCCCTCTCCGTCGGGCTCCGTCGCATCCGCCATCCTGTCGGTCCCACCCCCTTCCTCCACTGTCTACACCACTCCTCCCTTCCGCTGCCTGCGTTCATCTTCCTTCGCTGCTGCCGCAGTTGCACCGCCACCACTACCTCCCTCCACCGTCCTGATGACTATTCTCTCTCTTATCTTGGTCGCGTGTCTGCTTGGCCTGTTCCCCTGCCACAGTGGATCCGGCCGGTGGAGTGTGGGTCTGGTGGGCTCCTCTCTGGCCTACCGCTCATCTTGTCGTGGCGATGTCGTCGGCGGTGCGCGGTACCGTTCGAGTTGTCGTCGAGCTATGAGGAAGAGTATTTTGAGATTTTTGCCACCTTGGCTAGTTCAGGCTGCATGTCGTTTGTTTTCCTCTTCGACTATTAAATCACGATAGAGCCGCATACTAGTTTTTAAACCTTTTTGCTCCTATAATTTTTCATGGTTGTGAATCTTAGTTTTCTTGCGTCAAAAAGTCAATCTCCCTATTCTTTTTTTTCCTTTCAATTATGTATCATGCCGTCTTATACTATTTAATATTTCAATATGCCTACGAGCTTTCCCTATAAAAAAAAACGATATCTGCTCCACACTAACCAATGATGTCTCAATGGCTTATCTTACAAATATATTTTAGAACTCGTAGAAGTATATATACAATTCTTTCCAAGGTGGAGCTATTTGACTTTTACATTATGGTTAATATCACATGCTATCAGATTTGCCAGATAAGCTTAGATTAGAGCATACTACCAATTGCGAGTTTGCACATGTGAGTGCATTAATTAACGTCTACTTCTAACTTGTAATAAATAAATAAAAATGTAGCTGTACTATACTAGCAAATTTTATTTATTTATTTATTCTCGTCTCTAAGATTATTAATTAATCTACTTATTAACAAACAGCTCATATGAAGGTCACTGCCATTATATTATTATAATAATTATTATCTGATTAGTGTGTAATTCGTTTTTATTTTGTGTCAAAAATTTGTATGAATGTTAATGAACTAGCATTGCCTCTTATGAATTTAAAAAAACAAACAAATTACCAAAGGATATTTTCGTCTTTCCAACTCGACCAACCACATGTCTCAGCCGCTAAAGTAGCCCGTCAAAAAAATGCCATGCCAAGAAAAATAAATGGCATTTATTGCGTCAAAACCCAACAAATGTTATTATTTCGTAAATATTTGTGAATAAGACCTCCATCTGCTCTCAATCTTTAATAAATACGCGGTTTCCGCACTGGCTACTCCCCAAACGGAACAAAGAAGAGCTGAGAAAGAGATCAAAGCTTTTACTTAGTTGCAACTCCAATAAGCACGAGAAATTAAACTCGAACTCGCATGGGCATCTGCTTCGGAAAGAAGGAGACCTCTGGCGGCGGCGCGACGCCGGCCGCCGCCTCTTCTAGAGATCCGCCGCCTCCGCCGGAGGCGGAGGAGACGGTTAAGGAGGTGCTCTCAGAGACCGCGAGGCTTAATTCTACGGAGAATGAGAATGCAGAGAAGGTGGAGGCGAGGAGGAGTAGCAGACAGGAGGGATCTCCGTTCAAGTACCAGAAGAAGCGATCCGCCTCCGTCGAGATCGCCAACGTCGGCTGCCGGAGCGGCAGGTTCTCAACGTCGCCAGCGAGGACGATCGGGCGGACGCATTCCGCGCGGATCCGACGAGATCCGGGTGAGAGATCGTCGAGGAGGTACGAGCCGGCGAAGGCGAACGGAAGGGTATCGCCTCGGCGGAGGCCGGCGGCGCGGGCGGGGAAACGGGACGACGTTGGCGTCGCCGCAGATAGAGGAGGGAAGGAGTCGCTGGAGAATCCGTTAGTCTCCTTGGAGTGCTTCATCTTTCTCTAGTCCTCCTAATCTCTCCGCTACCAAATCGTTAATCGCGCTTCCCTTTTTTTTTTTTCTTTTCTCCTTTGATTCTTAGAAATCGGAAATTAGATTATTTCTTTTGTTGGGAGATTTTTCTAGATAGAACGACGCATGAGTTATCCTGTGCATCTATCGAGTGTTTCCAATAAAATTGTTCTTTTCTTGTCTTTGAACGCGGTAGACCGGTAGTTCCGGGTAAATAAATAAAATTTTAAAACAAATAAATAAGTTAATACTATCTCTAATCAAATGTAAAAAAAGAACAGAGGGGTGTTATTGTTTAAACAAAAACCCTTCTCCTATAATAGATTATTATCTAAAAAACAATAGAGTTATTTTGATTATTTCAAATATTCTATTAACTATTATTAGTTTCATATTAGTTATAAATATAACGCAGTTAAGTAATACAAAATAAAATAGCTCTATTTATTTATCTTAGGGAGTAATAAATCTATATTTTACACTCATCATTAAATAGTTTGTATAGCACATAGCAATTTCCATATAAGATATTTAAGAATATATATATATATATATATATATATATATAAGGCGACCATTAGCTACGGTGATCAGCCGGGCAACTTTCCGGTGATTTGGAAGGACCTCTATTATTGAGGTAGGCCGTAGGCATCAACCATCAATGCTTCAGATCCTGAGGTGCACGTCGCATCCACGTGCAAATTTAACACTTCCTCGGGCGAAAAGTTTTAGGTTACGTTGGGTATTGCATAGAATGTCCTAAGTAAGCTGGGAACGTATGACTTTCTCGTGTCCAAATACTAACACAAATTATATATGATATTTAGATTTTTCACTCCGAGCAGAACGTAGAATTAGCATGTCAATTCTAATTAAAATACTATAAAAATCTTAGCAATTTTTTTCGAGTACATGTTCCATGTGAAAATAACTTTGTTATAAGTACTCTGACAAAAACTCTCAAAATTTCAAAAATGTTAATTGAAAGCGGCCGCCTCAGCATCACAGTAGCTATTTTTCTTTTTATCTTTATATTGTGGAAACGAGACCAGCTAATAAAAACATAATTCTTCAGCACTGTGCGAAAACATGGCCCTCACCCTCACCGGTCACCACCAGTCTCACAGCATTTGTTCAGACGTTGTATATTTTTGCTTGAGTTTGCCAAATGCTAAGAAAGAAGTATTTCTAAACCTAATCGATTTCTTCCGGGAATCTTACTTAGGAGGCCAGAAGGGAAATAAAAAAAATGGTGCATGGCCATGGCCCCTATCTGTACCGAGACATGTAAGATGAAAGAGCCAGCAAAAGAATCATGGATGTCCTCGAGAAAAAGAACGACCACTTTGAGATGCAACAGGGGGAAGAGCACATGAACATGAAAAAAAGAAGAAAAGGATTTAAAACTGTACAAATTTTGCTAATGTCATCTTTGAAATTAGCAGCCCACTTTGAGATGTTTGGCAGTAGAAGCTGACATATGAGAATGATGAGGATTCAGCTAATCAGAAGCACTTATTTTACACAAAGTGTGTGAGGAGTTAATCAATCACCTTTTCCAGCTAGCTAAGAATCTGATGTAGATCCAGTGAAATGGTTCTGCTGGTGAGAAGGCCATGAGATCCTTTCAGGTGGGCAGGGAGCTGGGGCAGGATGTGCAATGAAGGTGGGTATGTCATGCCCAGGCATGAGCACTGAGACCCCTTTTGAATAGACTGACATCTGCAAGACAGAAAGAGGAAACAATCAAATCAAATAATCTTGGTTATCCTCGACTTCATCAGAAACAATATAGATAGACATTCTGAATCATGTCTAGCTTCTCACAGGACACAGCACAGCAAATCCATCAGAGTTCGACGTAAGACACGTTGGTTGTACATATGACCGCAGTCTATTTCATGCATCCATTCTTCAGAAGAGAGGATACGATGTTGAAGGTGAACTGTCGATTTCACCAGCGTAGCTATTAACTGAGGGTTAAGAGATTATTAAGCAGCAGTTAGAGAGGTTTATCCTAAAGAAGCTATGGTCCTGCCTTCACCCCCGAGCTCGTGCTAGTCCAGGAGCATTAATGCTGCCAGATAGGTGCCATACACTAACTAGTTTAAGGCCCACCTAGCGTAAGAGCAGGCTAGGTACTTATACTGTGCAAATTCTGAAACAACTAACATGTTACGAGGCGGATCATTCCAATTAATTGAATCGAATCTTACTTGCATGTTTACAATAAGGGAATACTTCCCTACCGACATTAAACAGCGAGAATGAAAAAGGTCAGTTGTTCTTTGAATGGATTTCTTAGTTGTTGAGGGTACTGCCCAAAAACGGCATGCAGGTTATAGCAAGTAAACCTAACGAGTAAAATTGGATTTGATTAAGATGGCGACTAGGATTGTTGTTCCTACTTTAGATAAATCTCAAGGTTTCAAAGCACAGAGGATAGTAGTAAAAGAAATTGAAAGATTTTCTTAGATTTTTTCTGAAAAGTTAATCTTTCTTACTACTGAATTTTTAACCAAGGCCTGTCTTTTCTAGTGGAAAGATTTCCCTATTTCTTTTCTTTAAAGTTGATACAAGTTTTGCGAATTGGAAAGTGAAGGTACATCATTCGTGAAGAACAACTTATAACCTCGTTACTAATTAACTAATGCTTGCTAAGTTCCCATTTGGGCTATTTCGCAATTTGTTGGGCCAACTCTACTCTCTACTTCCCCAACATAAATAAATGCTTTGGTGCTAGACCTGTTGCAAGAACAGGGTAAAAAAATGGTAACTTGGGAAAGAAGTAGTGGACCTGATCGGGCGAGCGGGGATCGTTGATCTTGCCGGCGGTACCCCATCTCTGCGCCTCGGGATCCGCGGATCTTCGATGCGTCTGGTATCCGCCGCTTGCGTTGTGGCCGCGGAGGAAGCGCTCGAAGATGGCCATGAGAAGGAACATGGAGACGAGGATGGCGGTGGCGACGAACCCCATCGACACGGCGCTCACCGAGGTGTCGAACTCATGCCGCCACCTCTCTTCTCCTCTCTCCTCCACCTCCACCGGCGACATCGCAGCTTCCCTCTCCCACATTTCCGACTCAAAGTGTTCCGACGGCAAAAATCTCTCTCTCTCCTCTCTCTCGATCGAACCAACCGAGTAGGGTTTTCTCTCTCTTTTGGAGGGTGGGAGCAAGGGACCACCGACCCCACGTGAGCCATGAGAGAGAGAGAGAGACGATATGTTTCCTCCTGACATACTTCCACTCCAGAAGAAAATGTTCTCCTTTTTCTTCTTATTAACCAAGATTGCCACCCAAGGATATCTTTGTTTTGGAAAAAAATGGCGGGATTACTCTACCTAGTTTAGTAGCAATAATAATAATAATAATTATCACCTTCTTATCATCTTATGTGTTGAACCTGTGTCGTTGTCACTCGTCAATAATTATCATCATTTTTCGCGATAGAATATTGACGTCCACGTGGATTCCGAGCTGTCCGATCTGGATATCCATGTCGGACGATCTGCCAACTACCACATGGCATGATGTAGTTGCAGACGCGACACCTCAGCCTGCCATGTCGGCCCACCGCACGGCAAGGTGGCCCGTACACCTCGTGACTCTCTCTTAGATGAGGATCGAACGGTGAACAAGAGAAAGGGACACCTCGTGATTCGTGGGCATTTACTGAGGCACACTAAGTTGTAAGGCCAGGTCGAGTGTCTCCAAGTTTCAACAGTAGTGAACCCCTTCCTCTCTAGCTCTTTCCTTATGAAAGAGAAAGAGGAAGATACTGCTATATAATATGTTCTTATGAGGATAGGATAGCTTGTCCCAATCAGAACACAAAGGAAATGGCTGAGAAAAATAGGCGATCTCGAACCATATAAAAGCGGAAATGATTGAGAGATTTCCTGTGTGATGTCATCTGAATTGTGGCAAGAAAGATCGATGACGTTCTTTTCAGGGCCCAGCCCAAGATTATGTTACATGGCTGAGAACAGTTGTGGTCACCACGCAACTGGTGCTGCTAATTAAATATCCTCTTGTTTTCTATCGGTGTGTTTCCGGGGATTCTTCTAGCCATTTCATTTGCTTATTGGTGGCTATAGTTACATTTACATCTTATACTATAGATGAAATCTTACATATGGAACAATGTTGTAACATGCCCCTCTCTAATACTAGTCTACCCTAAAAAATCTTCTCCCATGTGGACAATAATTAAACTAAAAAATACATTTTCCAACTCAGCGTTCTCTGGTGCGTTGTCTTACGCGAGTGCATACTAAGCTTTTCCCAACCACAAATAACGCAGTAGAAAATTATGTGGAGTTAATCTGAACACATATTCATATGGACAAGGGTTGCTTCTAAACTTCTGATTCATTACTGCTTCTATGGACCAGAATCTTCATTCTCAACCAACCACTAGCAATTAAATGCCAAAATCTTTTACCAAATTACATATTCTACTCTTTACTCCGTAGTCGATATAAAAACCCCTCCCTCCTCTTTCTTCTACAACTACCAAATTTTCCGGTATCCCCACATAGAGAAGAAAGAACCTCTTCTTTCTTTCTTTCTTTCTTTCGTTCCCGTTCTTCTTTTCTTTGTGGTGGATTTGGATTTGGTAGTCTCCATGGCCGCTGTGAGCGGTGTCTCCTCCCCAAGATTCCTACCCTTCTCCGTACCCAGCAAGAACGATTGCAAGCCCAGATCCAACTTCCTCTTCAACCCCTTCCTCTCCCGGAAGGGGAAGAGGGGAGGCGCGATTTGGGCGGTGGTGGCCGAGGACGCGGAAGTGATTCCCGTGAAGAGCACGGATTCCACGGACCCGCAGGATGGGGTCGTCGTGGTGGTCGGACGAGAGCAGGAGCAGGACGGGAGCGGCGGCGCCCAGGTCGGTGGGTTCGCCTTCGAGAGCGGAGGAGTGGGCGGTGGAGGTGGAGGTGGAGGTGGGGGTGGGGGTGGGTTCTCTTCTTCGCCGATGGGGTCGGAGGAGGTGGAAAGGATGGTCGATCGGGCCATCAACGCTGCGATCGTGCTCGCGGCGGGGACGTTCGCCATCACCAAGCTGCTCACCATCGATAGCGATTATTGGCATGTGAGTGATCTCGTTTCTTATTAGGGTTTGTATGTGACTCACAGCTTAAGAGGATTTAATTAGTTGGTATCTAAACTGTTTGTTTGGATAAGATAAGTGTAAGAAAACTTTGCTATAGTTCAGCAAGCATGTTGCAAAGTGGATGATAGATGTTCATACAAACTATTAAGATCCAATAACAAAAAGGATAATATAATAGATTTCACTTCTTAAACATCCATGGCGGATTTTGATTAGATGTTCTTGATTTTCTTAACAACGATTGAGTTGTATTTGCTTGGGGATACTGTTATGATAGATTACATAGATTTTCAAATAGTGCTCGCTCTAAGTTATTAATTATATGCCATGAGGGGGTGGAGATATATGGCAAGATGGATAGGTGAACTGGAGCTAGAGTGAATGAGGCTAGTGTTTACTTAATTGCTAGATCTACATAGTTGTTTCTGATAAAATGCTATTGATTTTCCGAACAAAGGTTGGTTTTTTTTTAATTTCTTGGGGATACAGTAATGATAGATCACAAGAGTTTTGACTACTCTTCATCTCAATTGTTGCTTTATATGCCATGAGGGAGGGTGGAGATTTACGGCAAGATGGACAAGTGACCTGGAGTTAGAGAGAAATGAGGGGAAGATGAAAAGTGATGTTTTGATTTGCGTTCACAAATTGCTGCATTTACATAGTTGTTTTTGATAAAATGCTATTAATTGTCTTGCTTGTTGATGTAGTTCTGATAGATCATGAGAGTTTCAACTAGTAACCACTTCAATATCAGCATAGGACATGTATCTAAAAAGAAGCTGATAAGTGTTGTGCCGATCTGATTGATATGATCTTAGGATATTAATTTGCTTCTGTAACAGAAAGTTGTCCTTAATCAGAACAATTGTCTTTTGCAGTCAACTACACTTTGTTTATGAAACTCATACTTTGTTTATGAATCTCAGGGGTGGACAATTTATGAGATCCTAAGATATGCACCCCTACATAACTGGAATGCTTATGAAGAGGCTTTGAAAACAAACCCTGTTCTGGCCAAAATGATGATAAGTGGAGTGGTTTACTCTTTGGGAGATTGGATTGCACAGGTAAATGTAGTTTAACAAATTATATTGATATATTTTCATTTTATAATCGCTTACTGAAACTGCTCACTTCTTTGTATCTTTGTGCAGTGCTATGAAGGAAAGCCGCTTTTTGATTTTGACCGTGCTCGCATGTTCAGATCTGGTCTTGTGGGGTTTACACTTCATGGTTCTCTTTCTCATTATTATTATCACTTTTGCGAGGTAACTACTATTTTTCTTCTTTAACTGATTGCTATTTCTTGTCATTCCTTATCGCTGAATAGTAAACATTAGTCGGTTCTGTTTTCTAGGCTCTCTTTCCATTCCAAGACTGGTGGGTAGTTCCTGTCAAAGTGGCATTTGATCAAACTGCTTGGTCTGCAATTTGGAACAGCATTTATTATGTGGCCTTGGGCTTCCTTCGCTTTGAATCACCGGCCAATATATTCAGCGAACTAAAGGCTACTTTCTTGCCAATGCTTACTGTAAGCACTATTCTTCCTCTACTCTTGCTGCAAGAAAAAGAAAAAAATTCACATACCTTGCCACAATATCGGGGCTAATTTGTTTGTGGAGCTAATCTAGTTGGCTAATGCTCTGACAGAGCAGCATAACTAAAAGCTAGTTTTACTGATTAATCCTATTGTTTATGCAAAAATTGGTTTAGACCTGTGATCTTTTTGAATTATTGATCTGCTTGTGGCTGCAGACTTCTTAGGAAATCTTACAAACATCACTCATAAAAGTAATTGATCTTGCCATTGCACATCCAATGGCAATCTAGGTTGATCCAGTAGATATCTATGCAGAATTGTGAAACCAATTAATTTTTCTCACGACACTTCTATGGGATAATTTTAATACTGTACAGATTTCTCCTCACCACCTACTTGTAGTAGCTTTGAGCAAGTGCCCATAAACAAGATGATGTATCAGACATTACAAATGACACCTTTAAATTATTTGGTTTGGCAGGCAGGTTGGAAGCTTTGGCCTTTTGCTCACCTGATCACGTATGGTGTGGTTCCAGTTGAACAAAGACTTCTCTGGGTTGACTGTGTAGAGCTGATCTGGGTGACAATTCTCTCGACGTAAGCATTCAAGCATCCTATTTATTGCTTAACAAGATTTCTATGGTTGTCTATCTTGTTGCATTTGTAAATTAGTATAGAACTGTCATTAGTTGCAAGCACACACACTTAATATTTGCACTCAATGTCGCATGTTATGGTTAATGAGTGTTCTCTTCTTTTATCTTAGTTATTCAAACGAGAAGTCTGAAGCAAGAAACTCAGAAGCACCGTCTGATCCTCAAACTGGATCTCCATCTGCTGTTCCTGAGGTTCGTTAGTTGTCACTAATTTTCAGGACTTCGGCTAGTGACACCTGGAAGTAAAACGGTGAATGCAAATCCTCTAACTCTTCTCCATTTTCTGTCTTTCTTCTCTCTCAGGAATTATCCAAGTAGATGAAAAAGCATAGCTGCTTTTGTACTGGACATGTAGAAGAAGCTGCAGCAGGTGTTGTATATATTTTGTATTTTTAGTGTCGACGTAATTCTCTAATGAGAATAATTTTGCCATTTCCAAAGAATGTAGTTGGTGTAGATCATTAATTGTGTAATTATGATACATTTCTTACACTAACAATAGTGCAGATCAATAAGGTTAGGTGTGTAATTATCATCTCCTGTGCAACCTTTTGTTACAAAATGTTTCTTCTCTTATAATTCTTCCTTCATAAAATAAAAGTACCAAAAGGAATGGCGGTACAAAATATGTTAATGGGATTATGCTCAAATATTTAAAGGATCTATGAGTGAATATTCCTTAGTTCAAAATTTCGTCTTCTCCCTCAAAAAGATTAAAAGTAAAAGAAGAGGTATCATTAGTTTACTCAATTACTCATATTTCATCAAATATGGATAGTGGAGGCATTCTTGTCAACCTCTAAATTTTGGTTCGGTATGTTTTTTTTACTGTTTAAAGTTGAGTGGACTATTAGATGTGCCAAAGCTGCCATTGTTTTCCCAGCTCCAGCTTTTAGTTCCTTTCTTTTGGGTGGAGAAATTACTCTAGGTGTTATTTCTTAATAAACATTTCAAGATCCTGGAAAGATGGCCTTCAACAGTGTAAGCTATTTGCAAGATGGTTAACATCAGCAACAGGAGGATAAAATGGTTTATAGTTTTGCATCCGCCACTGGGCTTCAGTTTTATTATGACTACCTCCTATAAGGGCTTGAAATTAAATTTTGAACCGAGATTTTCAGTTCAGGCTGGCTCAATTATTTTCAAGCTGAGCCTAAGCCGAGCTCAAGCTTTAAATTTGTCTGATTCAAGTTTATTTCAACCAGGTTTTAATTCAAGCTCGAATCTTAAATAAGCCTAATACAAGAATTATTCGACTCTGTGGGATGAAATTTAATTTAAGCTTAAATTGAATAATCTTAACTAAAGCTAAGATTAGATAAGTTAGAGATCGATATGAATCATTTAATCTTGATCTCACGGTCACAAATTATTCAGCATAATTATTTATATATGTGAGTTATGTTGGGCGGAGCCTGAACGAGCCTAACTTGTGATCAGGTTTAGCTCGATATTAGTTTCCAGCCGAATTTCTTGTTCAGGCTCGACTAGCAGAGCCTAAATCGAACCGCGGCGAGTCGGAACTCCAGCTGCTAGATTATCTTTGACAGCCTCTTCTACTTTCATCTAATTTTTCACTGAAGTATATTCTTGTTCAATCAAATAGTTATTCCATTTGTTCTTGAGATCCAGCAGCATCTCCATATAATTTTCTTCTCCATGTATCATATATAGTGGAACCTAGATATTTTTTTTTTTTCTCTCCTGTTAGACTCCACATGATGTGATAGTGGCCTCCACTGAGAGTGATACAGGGATAACCACATCCCTCTTCCCCTTTTGCTATCCATTCCAAAATTGGCAACCCTCCTCTTTGCAATGCACAAAAGTTCCTGTCCTGCAACAGCCCAGAAGTATAGAGCTGATTGATTACTGGTTGATGAGGGTTTAACATTCAGGATGAGTGTGAGATTCCCTTGTGATGTTGAGATGGTATATACTTCCATGCCCATCTCTCATCTCCTCAACCACACACACACACACATATAGAGAGAGAGAGAGGGGGCCATAAATATCTCAACATGGGGGTATGAAATGCAAGGTAGTTGGGAAAGGAGATAAGGGGATGGAAAGATTAAATGCCAAAGCCTATTGGCTTTTGTCTCTCTCTCAGAGCAAGGAGTCATCTACATCAGCCCATTGCCAGTTACCCAAATCTAGAAGAGTGGAAAGGACAACACCAGAAAGCTTTATAGGGCATCTAATGCTATTTGTGTCTCTCAACCCCATAAAGCTCTAGCCTACCTTCTTTTCTATCAAAACCAACATTTCTTCCATTTTGGGCATCCACTTCATGTGGCTAGAATTTTTTATGCTCTCATTTCCTTCCATCAAGTTGATGTTGTGAAAATGGACCTAATAATTAGGTGTATCATATTTTTTTTCTATCCTTTTGTAGTCAGGTTAACTAGTAATTATATTACTTAACCCCTTAACATTTTACTCTATGTATGATCATTAGTTTTGGATAGAAGATAACTTTCTATTAAGATTATTAAACTTTTGACCATTTTGTTTCTTAATTATATAAAAGTGAGAGATTGAGATGAAGTAAGCATACGATAAAAAAAATTACCAATAAAGTTATTCTTCTAATTATTTGTGGTAAGCAAAAAGAGAATTTGTGTTTTTATATTTAAAATTAACCTCTGTTAAACAATTTACAGGGACTCAAAATTTTGGCTTAATCATAAGGATGTAAATTATTTTTTCTGATATATAATTTCATCCGTAGGTTATAAGACACTTTAGAATCATAATCTTTCAGAGAATTAGGTTGGATTAATAACTGGATCTCTTCCATAATAATGGACACAACGGGTCAACTTCAATCACAACGCCAATGCAACGGCTGGCATAAGGTAGGAAAAAGAGTGTGACTTTACTATAATGAGACCAAATTAAGGAATTATAAATCAAGATAGAAGTGTATAGTGTGTAAATTACGAAATTCTTTTGTTATATGTAATATTTATATATATATATATATATATTTTTTTTTTTTTACAATCGAACCAAAGAAAATCATCCCTATCTTGCAAGAGAACGAAAGGAACCTAATCTAACAAAACGAAGAAATTAATGAAGGATAAGTGTCCAAAAGTTTGTTTGTCATGGTAGGTGTTGATAATGCCGCTTAGCCCAACATTGCGACATCTGGTAAACAGCATTCATGTCCATGTTCATACCAGATATATCATAAAGTCATCTCACCAATTAATTCATATCTTCTTTTCTATTCGTTCTCCTAATCAAACAAAGTAGTAAGAAAAATGTATCATGGTATCAACAGCAAGGAGAAAAGAATCCACTAAGATAATACTGATAAAGATTTTTATATGAATTTATATGTTGCATATAAGAATATATAGAGTACACATGCATATATATAGTACAAGGCAAATTACTCACTAAGCACTAAATGGAAAGGAGATCTCCAGTATTTACCAACTATTTATGTTCCCCATATAATGTGTATATCTGATATACAGGAACAAATTAATAATTCCAATTAATTATCTAAGCCACCATTTAGGTGTTCCAACTCATGCCGGATAGTGGATATGAATGCCTTAAGATCACCCTGCCGCCGTCTCCGATCGATCCAACGAAAGGCAGCTGATGGCTTAGCAGGGCTGTCGGAATCGCCTGTTCGCCATTGTTGTCGTTATTATTGTTATTATTATTATTATTATTATTATTATTATTATTATTATTATTATTATTATTGTTGTTGTTGTTGTTATTTTCAGTAACCGTGCTGTTGTTGCCGCTGCTGGTGTTGTTGTTGGTCGTCTCCGTGCTGCTATAACCTCGAAATCTCTTTCCAAGATCGTCGAATCGCGCGTCGGCGGGGCGTTTAAACGGAAAGGCGGCATAACCATTCAACAGTTGGTTGTTCATAGGATTGGCGGCGGCGAGGGCGCCGCCTTCCTCCGCGCTCAACAGGCCTTGGAAGAAGTTCTCGTCGTTGTCGAGCAGGGCGGTGTAGTTGGTCAGCGCCCTAATCTGCGACGTCGCTGGCCGTTGAGTCACCGGTGGCATCGCCGGCGCCGAGTTCATGTCATCCACGGAGTAGTCCTCCTCCCTATGGTCATGATGATGCTCCATAGGCCTCTTCATGCTACTATTCATGCTATTCGCGTTACTACTCTTCTTGTATATCCGGCACAACACCCAATCGTCTAGCTGCATGCATATATTTGCAAATATTCCAAAAGAATTCATTAACCATGCAACAGAAGAGATGGAATAACTAAAATTTAATTAAGGATTACCCTTAGAGAATTCTTCTTGTTATTCGTTAGCTTTGCGATGCTACTACTAGTAGAAGTAGTTCCATCGACCAGTCTATACTCATGCATGATCCAATTGGTCTTGATCCCTTTAGGAGGCTTCCCACCGTAGAAGACGAGTGCCTTCTTCACCCCAACCTTCTGCGTTCCACCGCAGGTCAAGATCGGCTTGTCGGTTCCCGTCGCCTTCCAGTATCCGGAAGTCGCCGCCCGGTTCGGCCTCGCGCCGTTGGGGTACTTCCGGTCGCGAGGGCTAAAGAAGTACCACTCTTGCTCCCCGAAGCTCGCCTTGCCTAGAATAATCATAATTATTACAAGTTCATCTCCACAGCAAGTCAAACAAATTAATTCTCTACTCTTCTTTTGGTGTTATAAGTTGTCCATCTCCCTACCTGGGAGCTCCCAAGGGTCGAACTTGTAAAGATCGACCTCGGTTATTATGGTGACCGGGAGAGGAGCAGATGAGGCCTTCTTCTTGAGGTAGTGGATGACGAGCTCTTCGTCGGTGGGGTGGAAGCGGAAGCCTGGGGGTAATTGTGGCTGCTGCAATTGATGGTGTTGGTGATGGGACCCAGAAGAGGATTCGTTGCTCTCCATCGTCTTCTTCTCTTTATGTTTCACTTCCAACTCTACTACTTGCTAATTGATGTGAAGAAGAGTGATCTCACTCAGATATGGTAGGTTTGTAGAGGAGAGGAGAAGAGAGTACTGAAGGTGTTGGGCCGAGGAATCCGCTGGTATACCCAACAGTCACCGGTGAGCGTCTGACGCGTGTTACGATGCACCCGTCGAAAGCAAAGGGCACGTGTCGCACTGAAACAGGATCACATACGGCCGGTATGGAGTTTTTTGCACTTTAGTCCCTTGTAAAAATTGATATACTTTTTTCGTCTGTAGCGAAACTGGCGATTCATAAATACCAATGGGATGAGATTCTGTGCGGGCCCCATCCAATTTTTTTTTTTAAAGCGTAATTAGAATCATCGACAAGAAAACACTATCCGATAAAACTAGCATTATAAATATTTTGAGCTTAATTACTAGTACAATAGTTTAGTTTCTAGATCCTGGAGTTAATCCCAAGTGATTTGCTGCTTCTTGAACGGCTTTTTGCTAATATTATGATGCCATGCTTTCCTTGCTGTCCGTAGCTACGACGAATTATAAATATATCTATATTACAGCTTTTATATTTAAAAAATTAATTAACTCAAACAAAAATTCATATCTTTATTGTTTACATCTCAGGCAAAAATTTAAAAATTAGTTGTAAAAAATTACTTTCCTTTTATTTCGACAAAAATAAGTAAGTAGGAAAATTCTTGAAACCCAAAAGATCTAATTAGTATTTGGTTATGGCTAACAGCGGATATCAATTCTATCATCTTTCATTATCATAATGTATGTGACTAAACCTTAAAACGAAACTTCTCAACTATCTCTTTCACAAGTGGGCCAGCCACATTAATAAGTCATTAGTACGCCCTGTATCTTCTTGTCGAGCTATTTACCAAATCTTTCTCAAAGTGAATGCGCGTTTTGCACATCACACCCTGGTTTTTCATAAAATGGGAGAAAACCTCTTAACATCAGTAAACTATTTTAATGAAAATATAGGATCGATAGTTAATTTTTTTTAAATTTTTTTAAAAGTATTTTACAAATCATAATTTATATTATATTTATTTTATAATTCATATCCGTCTTTAATAATTTTATAATCCAACTCCTTATTTTTTTTCTATAATTCTCGTATTACATTCAAATATTATTTTGACTAATAAATATTAACTAAATTACTAAAATTATAAATTATTTTATATATTATAATGAAATATTATTTTGTTGGTATGTTTTAAATTAACGGAAGATATTAAATGAGAATTATAAAAATATATATATATATTAAGTTACAGAAAATTAAAAGACAAGATGTAATTTATAAAATTCTCTTTAAAAAACCAACGGGGGGATCCTACCGATGAGACAAGTAGGATCTACGTGTCCCAGGTGTGGGGCCCCTAAGATCTTAGGGCATGATAAGTGGACTACAACGTCCATTTCCCGAGTCAACTCGTGTTCCAGCGTGTCGGCCCTTCGCTGCTTATACGACCCCCTTTTTATCACCAATGCCTGTCACTTTCGTCCATTAATTCTATCTTCTTCTTCATGGGTTGAAATGCCAATCATCCGTTGGCTTCCCGAGATCGCAGTTGTTCTCCTTTCGATTTAATTGGCTAATACGAGTATTAATTATTATTTTTTAAAGGATCTATGGCATCTCAACTCTTACTCAGATTGAGATTCAGTAGTTTGGAAGGTTTCAATACACCGTCAAATGCATGCTAAAGTATACCTCCTCCTTTTTCATTAAAAAAAAGTTATATTTTTATTGGTAGATGAATGATGATGGTAATCTTTGATGTGTGATAGTATTGTAGTAAGAATAAGTTTTATACACACACACATATATATATACACGACGAACGCAAACATTAACAGGTGTGTAAACTGTGAAGTCCTACTACTGATTACTAAGTGTGAAAATGCTGAGAGTTTAAATTCCTATGATGAGGAATTGTGCTTGAGTGACCGAGAGATGAGTCGTCGTTGTTTATAGACTTTTAAAAATATGAACAAAATTTCGCACAGTTACGTAGTTTCCAAGCTTCTATTAGACTAATAAACATATATATATATATGCCATCGTCTCCCTTGTCAATTTAGTCCAAGATTAGTTGGAAACGGAGACCGGAATACTATTCTAGCTACTAGAAAAATCATGGGTTAATAAAATAGAAAAGTCTTCCTCCCCTCCTGTGAACTAGTTAATTAAAGGGTATTTATATATATATATATATATATATATATATATCATTCAAAAACATTCATATTCACTTGTACGTCCTCTACAATAGGCATTTTAGTATATCCTCTCAAAACATATAAAAAGATTAAAAAAAAATATTTATTCTAGTGTTAGAATATTTTTACTTTTTCTATTATATTATTGAGACTTAATATGAATAATAACTGGGAGAGGTTCGTCAAATCGCTTTCGTGCTTTTTCTATAGTGATGACAGCGGTGACTAAGTTGGATGCATGTTTTTGAAGTTGGGTCTGTAGTTATGAAGAAATATTTTAATAGTTATTATTTGTTTGATATTATGTCTTGTTGTTATTCAATTTATTTATAACTGAGTGTGAGACTCGTGTCTAAAATTATTTTACTCTTATCTTTCTTCTCATGTAACAAGTTGTAATTAACTTGAACATTGAAGTCTAATTAAATGATCAAAAAACATAATTTTGTAAACATTCGGAAGCAAAGACATTCATAATTAAGGGATTTATTTTTGCATATACCCTTAAAAAGAATCTCTTATTTGTTTGCATGCCTATTTAAAGTTGATATTTGAAAAATCTTCAAACGGCCAAGGTTACGCCGGTGGCTGCTGCAGTGATGACAGGCGGCGATCAGACTACTAATAGAGGAGCAACAAAATCATTAATGTGTGGAGAGATGAAAATGGAGTAGATGGAGAGGGGACGTCCGCCGGCGACGAGCAGAGATCCTTAAGGAGCTAGAGGGGAGAAAGAAAGATCTGAATCCCTAGCAGAAGTTGCTGCTAGGGCCCGCTCTGTCTCTTCTTATGTTCTTGGCCACGATTTCTGCGGTTCTTGACACCAATTCCGAGTAGTTCCTGAAGCCAAAACCAACCAACCAAAAAAGAATTATTAGCGAGTTGTTTACACAAGTAAAAATAAGAAGAAAAAAAAAGGCACTGATGAAGAAGAATTAATACATAAAGTAGCAATTCTCCATAGTAGTATAGATATTATAACTTCCCTCCTATCTATGTTGAACAGCATAAGAGAATATTACTCATAAATTAACCGTTTTTATTTATGACTAATAACTATATATTAATCCCCTCACCTCTTCTCTCTTTCTATCTCTTTAAAATTACATACAAAGTCCTGTCAAGGCACATATAAGATATAAACTAGAGAGATACGTACGGATGTTTTTCTATCATAGATTGAATGGTGTGATATAAATTATCACACCCCTGCCGCTTGGTATCATAAATAAATTCACTGTCCTCATTTAAGGGTTATGCAAATGGCACGTAAAAGCTACTGCTACTCACCCGCTGTTGGACTCAAAAGGGATGCCAACCGTAAGCCTAACCTCCTGAAGAGCCCTCTCAAATCGCTCCACCTTTTCCTGCGAATATACCTTCCGCTGCTCCTCCGACAACCTCAACGCCGACGGCTTAACGTCGCAGAATATGGGAATCAACCTCTTCTTCGCCTCCACCATCATCGCCAGCTCACGCAGACAAGAATAGGACTCGCAGTACTTCGGCGAGAAGACCGCGACGCCGACCTTGCAATCCGCGACCGCCGCCTTGATGCTCTTTTTAAGCTTCTCCTCCTCCTCCTCCTCCTCCATAGACCTCCCCACGAGGAACGGCCGCAGTCCGAGGTGGAGGAACCGGTCGTAGAGCAATCCGGCGACCGTCTTCCTCGTGTCGACCCCCCTGTGGCTTATAAACACGTTGTGCCTCGACGTCGCCGGCGGTAAACTTCTCGAGGAGTTGATGGGCTGACAAGTTAGGCGTTTTAGTATTACATAGCTCCAGGAGGATGCCATCTGACTTAGGGCTTAGGCTAAAGTGCTGCACTTGTTGTAGTAATTGGTACGTGTTAGAATGTAAGATCTAGACATTCTTATAGTAGTTCGAAACTGTGAAGAACACGCTTTTGAATAGACAATTCAAAAGAGAAGCAGTCTCTGGTCGTTCAGGATAGTTGCTAGATTTTTTCGTTTACTTGGGCAGTTTTTATTGGCTGCTGGCGTAAGAGATTGACGAATGCGGGAATTCTGTGCAGACGTGTCAAAGGTGAACTAGGAGTTTGTTTCATATGAACACATGCCAAAAGCAATTGAGCAAAAGTCCAGAAAAACGAAGTAACAAAAGTAGAAATTGAACTAGATCAGTAAAATTAAACGCGTTCGCCGCCATTTCGTCAAACTCTTTATTAGATGATCCGAAAAAAAAAAGGTTTCTTGGTATATAGGGAAAGCACCTCTGGTGCTATAGCTAGCAAAACATGGAAGACGTATGTACGGTACGATACGGTACATGTAGGTTATCTAACGACAACAAGTATACTATGGTTTGTGATTAAGGAACAGGGTACGACTTGCTGTTGCACATGCACTTGTACGCCATCGGACATGTCTCTGCCTCCTCGAGATCCGCGCAGACGAAGCTCACCATCACCAGCCGGCACGGCGAGCACGAGCCGCACGCGTGTGAGCAGTCCGGCAGCTTCGACCCCGCTACCGGCACCGTGTCGGCCGGCCCTTGCCGCCTTCCCCATTCCGCAGCTCGGCCCGGAGCCTGTCGCCTTCCCCATTCCGCAGGTCGCCCCGGACCCCGTATCCATCTTGGCCTATGATCTATAAAAATAATCGTTAACTCACCAACTAATCTTTAAAAAAAATCCTGAAACCAAAGGGATTCTAGATCGAAAAAAGTTATCCCTAAAGTCGAGATACCTGGACGAGTCATGGAAACATGTCTTCCAAGTATAACCATTGGGAGCAAGAGGACAATTGTGGCAAGAACAATGGTAGCATTTTGAACTCTCATGGCTTCCAATTGGGACGTACAGCTGATCGAGGAGAGCGATCACTACTATGCGTATGTGTATGTGTATATGTATGTGTATGTGTGTGTGATATATATAGAGAGAGAGAGGTAGCAATTGAAGCGTGTCACAGGGAGAAGTGAGTCCTCCTGAGGCCTGGGAAGGGAGGGAGGGGGGTAACGGTGGAAATCACGTGAGTGAGAGAGGGGTAAGCTCTCTGATAGGGTTCATGGCGGCACACTGCCATGCATGACGCATTGCATGCTCGAGTTAGGAGTGTGTGTAGGAGGTATGCATGCATGCATGTGTGTGTGTGTGTGTGTTCACTGTTCACGGAAATGTATGCCGTGGCCATTAATATATGGGAGGCAATTGAGGTGATCATACGATAGTATTTGGGTTCTGTGGATATTTCTCATGCATTTCTCACCCCACCAAACAGGAATAAGGTGAAGTTGGGAATAGACTGTGAGTCTCATTAATGGGCACTTCTTTTTTGTTTGCAAATTCCGCTCAGTGATGTTCCTATTAATTTGCACATTTCATTTCTTTTGCAAAATTATCCCTGTTACGGTGTTACCCTTCTAGAAATATCTTATTTGCATATATGTACCCCATCTAGATGTGATATTTAGTTGTATATTCCTCAAAATACTTAAGAGGATTGACGCCATTATTTTCATACTAAATGCTAAAATTTAATCAATATAATTACCGAAAGATATAAATATCTTTATATATATATATATATATTTCAACTCTTTCTGTCTGTTAAATTACCAAGATTTTAATTTAAATATAAAATTTAGAAGCTTATACATGCAAATAAAGAACTTTGGAGGGCTAGACCAAAAAAAAAAAACTTACTTTTATCTTTAAATTTAGTGAAATTTGCATATGGCACCTTACCTTTTAATAAAATTATAATTTATATCTTATATATTTATTATGTACAAATTAAGCTCTATAATTTAATAAATATGTACATAAAATACTATGTTGTTAGATCTATTAACTAAACTCTTATGTTAAGTTAATTATACTAGAAAGATTATAAGAATATCTTTAGCTAAGTTATATATATATCCAACTTATGTTCTACTTAATCAAGTCCAACCTTACTTACCCAAACCCAACCCCAATCCAACACTAACCCAACCTACATCGAACTAAAATCAGATTACGACGGACTAAGAACACAAAAGGTCATAGGATTTACCTATTTCAATTTTTATGTAGAGAAAAAGAGATGTTAAAAGAACAAAAAATCCAAGCTATAACTAAATAAAATCTAAACTATATCCGATGGAAAAGAAGAGAAGATCAAGATGAGAACTTTTCTCTCTTTTTTTAATCAAATCTAATTTGTTTAAGAAGGAATAAATAATTATGTTGTGCCTAAAAGAGAGGAAGAGAGAAGAAGAAAAAAATAATAAAGATGAGAATGAACTAAAGTTATGTTTAAGAAATATATTTAATCTTGACAAAATATTTATATCTGGCCAAACGGTGTTACTTTGAATCTAGCCTCAATTTTTTTTTTTGAGACCAACCCTCCCTAGATATAGAGGTATTTTATGTTCCACCATGTTTTTAACTGTCTAGTCTAAACTTCAAGCTATATGCGTCGCCGAACAATTGCATCAAACGCCGTCGAGACCTATTCCAAGCCGTTGTATTACCAAGCTGTTCTTCCAAGCTAACCGTACTATCGATCCATCAACTGAATCGAGTCAAGCCACCAAACTATCAACCACCAAATAATTTCTCCACAATATTGTTTTGGGTTGAAAGTTAAACTCATGACCTCTTTGTTTACGAGCAAGATACATATCAACTCTACTAGAGTTGGTTGGTTAGCCTCAAATATTTCATGCACATATTCGATAAAATAAAAAAGGCCGGGTGCCCCGTGCAAATTTCTATTTAGCCCTTCTGCAGTAGATTTGACATACCTAATCAAATAGCTAATGGGCTGTTATTGGGGCACTCTATAGGCGGCCAATTAGGGCTTTTGTTTCATAGGGCCGTTCTTTCTTTCATCATAAACCCTAAACCCCCAAACTCCAAAACCCCGAAACCCTCGCAGAAACCTCCCAAAAATCCTCCTCTCCACTACAAAATATCCTCCAGGATGCTCCATGCTCGCTTTCGGGGTCCGTTACCTTGGAGGAAACAGAGCATCTCAAGCCGTTAGGCGAATTGGGTTCCATTCCCTTCTCCTAAAAACTCCTTGTGAGGAAGGAATCATCTTGGAATCCATCTCCTTGAACGTTAGGCACCGGAAATGGAGCATCCTGGAGAAATTCTCTTCGATTCTCACCGACCCACTTGTTCGCGGAGTAATACTTCGATCGCGTGGCTCGCCACAATCCGCGCTAGATTTCTTCAAATGGGTAGAGCAGAAAAAGGCGAAAAAGGAGCGATTTTTCCTGAGTTTGGCGACCCGCTCGACTCTAATCCATGTGTTGATCTCCGGGAGAATGTTCGAAGAAGCTATTTTTCTTATGAAGAATCTGATTCAGCAAGATGGCGTCTCTGTGTTGGAGCTCTTGAGTGCTCTAGAACAAAGTTATAGTAGCTCTTGTTCTACGCCTGCTGTTTACGATGCACTGGTCCGGGCCTGCACCCAAATTGGTGCGTCTACTGATGCTTATCTTGTGATTGAGAGGTTGAGGAGGAAAGATTTCTGGGTCTCGATTCATGCCTGGAATAACTTCTTGAATCATCTCCTGGTGACCCACTGTGACGTTTCTGGTTTCTGGAAGAGGTACAAGGAGATGTTCTCTTATGGATATGTTGAGAATGTGAACACCTTCAATTTGGTTATGTATGCCTTATGTAAAGAATGCAGAATTTGTGAGGCCTTCTCCGTGCTGTGCCGGATGTTGAAGAAGGGGATTTCACCCAACGTTGTTACTTTTAATATGCTTGTAGATGGGTGTTGCAGGAATGGCGAAGTCGATCTTGCTTTTGAGCTTGTCGAAAAGATTCCTATTTTGTCAGGTATAAAGATTGAACCCAATTGTGTTACTTACAACTGCCTGATTAATGGGCTTTGCAAGGTTGGGAGGTCATTTATTGGTGAGGGTTTGGTTAAGGAACATATGTTAGGAAGGGGGATAGAAGCTAATGCAAGAACTTTCGCAACCCTAATTGATGGATATGCAAGGGAAGGTAAGTTGGAAGAGGCTCTCAGGTTGTTTAATGAGATGGTGGAAGAAGGCTTGATGCCCAACGCTTTTGTGTATAATTCACTCATGAATTGGCTTTTTAAGCAGGGATATGCTGAAGAGGCTTGTTTCTTATTGTCGGACATGAGACAGGAGCATGTGTCTGCAGATCATTTCACGCATGCAATCGTCGTCGACGGTTGTTGTTGGAATGGCTATGTGCGAAAGGCAATTAGATACCATAAACAATTTGGAGAAGAGAAGTTTGTGAGGGATGTGGTTGCCCATAATAGTTTCATCAACTACCTATGCAAGCATGAGAGGATCAGGGAGGCAAAACAATTTGTAGGAAATATGATTATTTCTGGCCTGGCTCCTGATATCTATACATATACTACGTTAATTGATGGGTACTACAAGGAGAAAAAAGTTGATGATGCTCTTCAGATATACGATGAGATTGCCAAGGAAGGTCAAACACCGAACCTTGTAACATACAATTCAGTTATTAATGGTTTATGCAAAGAGGAATCTGTAGATATAGCTTGGTTTCTGGTCGAGGAACTGAGAAGAGCAAATGTGTCGCTTGACACTGTAACATACAACACATTGGTTAAAGAATATCTGCGTTGCGAAAGGGTTGACGAGGCATTTGCTCTCTGTCATGAGATGAGAAGTCTTGGCCTCATGGCTAACAAAGTTACCTATAATGTGGTACTCAATTTCCTTTGCAAGATTGGTTTTATTCAACAAGCAAAGGAGCTTCTGAAAGCGATGATTAACGCAGGTCAGCTTCCAGACCAAATTACTTATACAACGCTTATTACTGCAGTCAGTAGGGAAGGCAATGCAAATGAAGTCATTGAATTGCATGACTATATGGTTCTTAGAGGAGTCCCTCCTGATGATTATACTTACAGAACCATTGTTAGCTCCCTTGTTTGATGAGATTACCTGTCTGATTAGGATGCTCTGTAAATTATTTAATGCAAATGTTGCTAATATAGAAAGCTATACAAGTAACATGAATATTAGTCTGTTTTTAATGAATTGCCTAGTACTCTCATTAGCTACTCTGACCGTCAAGTTTAATCCCAAAACTTGTCCAGTTTCCAAGGACTCATGTTTGAGAGCATCAACCAAGTAGAATCAAAAAATGTTGGGTGCTCTTTTATTCAAACACCATGTTACCTACCAAATCTTGTAGAGTTGGTTGGCACCCTTCCTACAACCAACAAACAACTTTAACTCTACAGAATTATTACGGAGAAAATTATTTGGTGGTTTACTTGATAGTTTGTCTAATGGCTCGACAGTGTCGTTGACTTAGAAGAGCTCGACACTTGGAAGAGTGCGACGGCTTAAAATAGGCATCAGCAACATTTAGTTCGGAGCAATAGTTTAGTGATACAAATGACTTAAAAGTTTAGACTAGGTAGTTTATTATATTGGCTAAAATTTAGTAAGACTTAAGTGTCTTTGTATCTAGAGAAGGTTAGATTCTCTATTTATCTCATATCAAACCTTCGGGCTCTAAAATGATTGAAAAAAATGTCAAGTTCTAGTTTATTTTCCTTCAATGCTAGGTTCCATTTTTATGATACAAAAAAGGTTGGTCCTCCTGTTGACCAAAACGGTGGCAGAAGAGAGTTAGTTCATGGATCTTATGACTAGCATGTCTTAGTTCACTACCGAGCTCAAGCTCCATGATATATGGACAAGTAGGATTTCATATTTGTCAACTAAAATTAATGTATTTAATTGATCTTAGTAGTCTTTCAACTTCCAGAGAGCAAAGAGTTAAACCCAGATGAGACAATAGAGGAGTGTCTCTCTTTGCCATTATCCAACCACTGCTCCCATTCTCTCAAAGTAATTAGCACTATATATATACTACGACCTAACGAAACTTGCACATCTATAGATTTACTTTATCTTGGATCATTTTTTTAAGTCCAAATTAACAAGGTGGAGCAGTTTTGAGCTTAATCAATTTTTATATGCCTATCTAGGGTTACCATATATTTCAATGTATTCAATGTTTACACCGCAAGCCAAAAGAATGTACTTTTTCCCCACTTGCATCGATGCACATGATTGCATGGCAACCTTCATCAGATTATGAGATGCTCAAATTATTTTTCTTGCAATCCTTCAACACCATGTTATCTGCAATTCAAGCATTCTGATGACTCAAGTGATGCTGAATCTGGCGTCAAATCACTTTACGCTATGATTAACCAACAACATCGTAGTAAGTAGGAAGGTAATTTCCGACAAAAACTACATAAGAAGATGAGCAAATAAGAAATCGTTCTTGTAAAATCAAAAGATTCAGATACCAAATTGATTGTTAGTTCTCCCCCTCATCAAAGTTAGCAAACATAGAAAAGAACAAAAGAAAAATCTTAGGATCTAAGTGTTAATATTCCTACATCAATCTGTGGATACCTCCTTCGAGCAACAACCTGTAAATACTACAGAGTTACGATGACTATGTATAAAGGGCAGCTTTACAGACCCTCGTCGTGGGAAAAAAAGAGTTAACCTTCAAGGATGGTGGTTAGAGAAGAAAGATCTGACCTCACCTAGAAGTAGATTCGGGATTGCGGCTGCCACTATAGAACTTACCGTTGCTCTTGTTAGAATGGTTATCAACATGGCCACTGTTGTCGCGCACCCCAGGCTTCTTTGATGAGTCACTGTTGATGCCCAAATCAGAGATAATACCAGGTCCATGTGATTGAATCATTTCCTCCTGTTTAAGTAAAAAAAACGTAGCAATTAGCAAGTTATTTCTGAAAAAAGGAAGATATCTCATTCAAATAACAAGCGCAACATGTAGGTTTAGGGTCTTTGTACTCTTCGAATTCAAGTGCCTTAAAATGGTTAATGATAATTGGGTATTATAAGGATTGTCTAGTAAGAAGGGATCAAATTAGTGTGGAGATACAGCCATCAATATGTTAAACTAGTGTTACTGGAAGACATTGTTATATAATAGCTACAACAAGATATTAGGTGTATCACGGCAGAAGCCACTTTGCACCGATTTTCAGCTTTAAATTTGATAATAGCTATGCAGATATGGCAGCAAGTCTAACTGCATTTTTGTAGGAAGAAGTACCTTTTAGTAGAGTCGATCTATATGACAGATGAAATAACAGTAAAGTCCAATATGAATAACGTAAAAGCAGAGCAGGTAGGAGCTAACCATTATCTGTGAATTTTCTGCTTCCAGTTCCCCACAAGTTTGCTTAAGATGGTCGAGCTCTACCTTCAGTGCACTGTTCTCATTGCTGAGTTCAGCTACCCTTCTTGCCAATTCTTCACATTCTTGCTGATAACAACACAAATAAGTAGTTGGTTCCATACGATAGAGCCGATTTATTTTAATAGAGATTAACTGAAGTACAGGCTTATTACAGAAGAAACAGTAGGACAATAGTAGTTTAATCCATGAACATGTAGTAGTTCAATCCATGAACATGAAGCATTGTATATAACTAACTATATATAGTTCTAGCCCATGCTATCCTTAATATACAGGGGCCTCTTCTAAAAGCATTACACATATCATGCACACACATGATTACTTACTAACAAGCTACAGAAGAAACAACAAACAAGCCTTCAGAACCCAACTAGTTCGGATCAACTACGAGGATCTTTTTTTTTCCTTTATTTATCTATGTTTAGTACAATGATTTGGGTCAAATCAAATGCTATTGTATATTTTGCTACTACCTCTATCCTCATTAGTTTTGTTGTTCCTCTTCTCTCAAGGAACCTTTTATTTGAATAAAATCAATCCTTCATATTAGTTCATTACATGGTCTAAATACTGATGCAAAAGACCAAATGAAAAACAGGAAAACTTTGCATCTCACATCCTAGCTACTGAGATCATATTTATGATAGTGTGAATAGTTGGTCTTAATAAAGGGTTACCTGTGGAACAAGGGTTTGTTTTTTAAATCCATGAATTTCCATCCATATCATGTTAAATCTTCTCATATACTTGCCAATTGTCATTGACTCATCGAATGTTTGAGAGCTCTGTGCTTAACCAAAGGACTTCATCGCACATGATTAGCCCGTATCAGACAGTTCCTTCTCGCACTATCAATATTCGCTGTAATGTCTAGACTTCAAAAAAACTTGTTCCAAAATTCCGAAATGATTTTATTTCACTATACAATCTCTTCCCCGACAATTTTACTTGTCTGGTCAGATCTGAATATGGCTAAATAGAAGTTATCCCAAATACTAGATGGTGATTCAGTTACCTCACACAGTGAACTTCAGCTAATACACTGAAAACAGTCTGCCATCAGCAAAACTGCAAAAGTATAAAATTCTGTATGTCCTTTGGTCCCTCTCATGCTGTTTATCTATCGCACCCAAAATGTTCGACCAGTGTTTTGAAAAGTGGTAAAAGCGGCCGCCCCGCAAAGTAGCAATGCGGCCTGCCAAAGGCGGGCAGGCCGCATTAGTGCTCGGGGCGGGCCGCTTTGGCACCTAGCGGCCCACTAGACGCGAGTCGGATCGATATACACAGGTCAGATTCTGGGCAAACTTTAAAAAGAAAATAACATCGATCTCCTCAGTCTTCTCTCTCACTCGATCCTCCTTTTCTGCCCAAAGCAACAGCAATGGCAAGCAGCAGAAGTAGCATGAGTGGCAACGACGGCAAGTGGCAGCAGAAGCACGAGCGGCAACGATGGCAAGCGGCAACAGTAGCACGAGCGGCAACGGCAGCAGCGACAAGCGATAGCACGAGCTCATCTGCATTTGTTGCCCCTTCTCGCTCCTTCACTGCAGCTTTCTCTCTCTCTGACAACGAGATGCTGAGCTATCTCTCGCTCTCTGCTTCCCTCATTTTCAAACTTTTTTTCCTATATTTCCAATTTTAGCCCTACTATAAATGGATGACAGGCTGGCATGAAGTAGTACTGAAGGGTAGTGTGGGGATTTTTTTAATTTTCTTATTTTTTTAGGATCTCAGTGATTGTTAAATGAGAAAAAAGGATTAGTTATGATTCTATTTTGGCTACTTGTAATCTTAGTATTAATTTTTAGTTATATTAGAATATATTATATAACATATATAATTATTTTTAATTTTTATATATTAAAATACTACACCGCCCTGGCTCTCGCCTTCCGCCTAGGCGCTAGGCGGTGGGGTGACCGCCCACAATTCGTGGCCGCCTTTCAATACACTGTGTTCAACTAAAATACAATACTTCATTATCAGTAGCAATTGGAAGGATAATTTTAATAATAGACTCAAGTCACATGCAATGGACGTGAAATTCAACTGAAGTATATTCATTCATTTTAATTGCAATTAGAAACCAAAACCAAGGACACCAGGGCTCCACAGAATACAGTGTAAATCCACATAGACTTTCACCATTTTCTAAAAGCCATATTGGAATTGTTTCCCGATGATTCAAAAGAGGAGTACAATTACTTAAATTAATAATTTATGCAAGGTCAACTTGCTGTCTAGATATTCAATTTTGAAGTCGAAATGCAGGTAAAGAGTAGAAGGTCCATATACTCATGATAACAGCCATGTTAGAAATAAGAATGCTCTTATAAGTGGTATACACACAATGTAACCTCCATTGCTTTTCTTCTTTCTCCTTTTCTAATTTTTGAATGTCCCTGCTGATTCCATTTGCTACTTCTGTGAAGCAGAAAAAGTTTCTACTCTTTGGTCGTCTAATATTCTAATTCAAACCAGTTAACCAAACAGACCAAAATGTCATCAAGACCATATTAAGTTAAGATGTCTTGATCCATGTGAATCCATCCTCTAAGGATTCAAGGCATCAAGCAACAACCTCTTCAGCATGGCACACGTGATCATGACCTTCAAACAAATTGAAGCATCAAATGAATAACAGAGACATAAATTTGATAAAATTGCAGTATACCATCATTTTCAGAATGATTGCCTACTTAACTTGAAGATGAGCTTCAGAGAGCAGAAGACTGCATCTAGATAACCAGTTTATGACACAAGGAATGCAAAATATCTCAGGTTTTGACTTTTGACCTCAAACTGGATTACAGCATGACAGCTTCAGGTTTTGGCTAAGGTAAACTTGAAAAGATTAGTATAATGTCCTGGGAAAAAAGAATTTTGAAAAGAAAAGGTCACAAAATATTGATGCATATGTGGTTGTCTCCACATACTTTCTTTTTGTACACTCACCGTTTCCAAAGAAAACGACAAAATGAAAAATATAATCTATCATGTCATTTTGACTATAACCAAACCATTAAAGTGCAAGAGGTGAAGTAAGATACCAATATTGTATTTTGTCAAAAAAGATATCGATATTGTAGTAGATGGCATGCTTTCCGACTATAACATCTATCAGGAATAATATGATTTTTAGAAATTCCTTCTTATACTTTAAATGGTCAGGATTCGGGACTTCTTTGCACATGAAGCACGCTAGATTCTACTAGTAGCAAAAGCATGTCATAGTCGTTTCTATTTGACATGAGAATGTTGGAAGTAATAGAGTTGTACTATAAACTACAGTACCTTTTGAAAATGAACAATGGTTCTGATGCTTAGAACTTATTCTTATAATTAACAAGTCAAGATATAACATTTGACTGTGCCTCAACAATCAGCAGATCAGGAAAAAAATAATAATAACTAACTAAAAACTGACCTAGTTCTTGTGGATCTCATAAAAATATCTCAAATTTTCAGCAACTATATCAGACCCTCGATAGCATTTCCTAACTCATCTTCCCTTCTAACAATTATAACCAAGATCTTGGAGTTGTCTCTAAGTTCCATTTAAAATTCTCCTTTAGACAAATCAAGATTCGTTTTGGATGGTTCAGAATCTTCAAATATAATCTCTAACTTCTCGAGAAAATAAATGTTCTCACGTGGCCTACTGGTAAAACATTCTCCTCAGAAATGCAAGGGACCATGAAATGTAGGCCACACATGTGATTGAGCTAGTAGATTGTCATTATGCTAAGATTTGGCTGACAAATTTAAATTCATGCCATGTAGGATTCTAGGTTTAAACAACTAGTGTATCCTGACCATCTGAACCACTAGTGGGTAAATTGTGGTTCCCATGGTGTTGATCCCTAGATCAGGATATAAGCAAGTTTCCTAGACCTGGCTAGAAACAATGAGAAAAAGGACATGACAGCTTGTTTACATATGGAGGACGTTATTAATATAGAACTTATAGGAGAAGAATAATCCACGTAGCATACTCTAATAAATTAGATTTCAAGAATCTGCCTCTAGAAGTAATAATATCATAACTTTTGGACTTCATTTATCTTATAGAGGTATTGCTATGGAGTAGTATTATATTCCTTGCTCAAACTAAGCTAATACAAAAGAAGCACAAGATGAACAGCACTACAGAGAAGCAGAGGGTCCAAAAGATTCAAAGGATACAATATAGCAACGATGGCCGTGCCATAGGCACGGCCCGTGCTGACCGCCAGCACGGCACGGCACGTGCTGCGGCACTTGCCGGTCGTGCCGTAAGAAAATGAGAGAAAAATGTACCATCTTGGCCGTCACCGTCGTCGCTGGCCTTCGCTGTCGCCGCTCCCGGTTGCCGTCGCCGCTCGCCCGAGCTCCCGTCGGGTGCCCTAGCTGAGGGAGGGGAAGAAAGAGATCGAGATCGACAGAGAGAGAGAGAGAGAGGGGTTTATCGGTTAAAAACTTAAGTTGCGGATCCGGATCCTCTTTCTTCCCCTCCCTCGGCTAGGGCACCCGACGCGAGCTCGAGCGAGCGACAACGACAATTGGGAGCGGTGATGGCGTCGGCGAAGACCAGTGGCGACGGCGACAGCGAGCTCGACGACGAGGTCGTGGCGAAGCTATTAGGAGGGGTGCCGTGCGGCACCCCTCGTGCCACGTGCCGATACGCCGCCGGCACGGCCATCCTTGCAATATAGTACTAATAGATTTTCTTGCACATGTTAGCACTTAGCAGAAAGACAAGGTGGGTGATTACTCAAAAATGGCACTCACACTAATTTAGCAAGCCAGTGGTCCAGGAAAAACTACTAAAAAGGAGAAAATTAGTATGAAAAGATATATTTATGCCATATCAAAATGCCTGAACTTAAATTTTAGAAGAAGCTAAAGGACAATATCTCCACCTCACTTTTCCAATCTAACTAGTTTCACCTATTTACATGACTCTTTTCCTAGGAAAGAAGCGAAAGTTGTAGTTTTTAAATAAAAATTTTGAGCAGCTGCCTAGGAATTAGATGATTGCCTTATGTTTCATGCCCACAACTTGTTAAGTAGTGTTTAATAGCTAGAGCATTTGGTTGATACTCATGTATTCTAGTTGCCAAAGTATTAAAGCTCCAATAAGTTCCATCTGATGCTCTCAGCATAAAGAAGGTTGTACTATGCAGTGTGGCCAACATACTGCATACACATTTCAGCAGCATATGTTGGTCATAAACTGATTTTTGAAACAGTAGTCACCAGTCCCTCTATCTGCTTGGATTTCAGTAAAGAAGGTGAACTACAAGCTGAACTATAAACTTTTCAGAAAGCAAAAGTAAATGACCTCATGTATTGACAAAGACAAGGTTGTACAACCCAATATCCATTTTGATTTTGATCAGATATAAGAAATGCTGATCTCACTAACTTAGCTAAAGGAACCTCCAACAGTCTAACAAATTGTATTCACATTTTCGTCAAAAAAACCCAGATTCAATCGATCCCAATAGTTTCAGTCCAAGACAGCAAGACCCGCCAGTTTCAACTGAATCTGACACTAAACATAATGCAATTTTGTTTCTATGGCATTAACACTTCAATGGCAAAAAATAAAAGGAAAGGTGAAAAACCTCTAAGCATTAGACACACTTGGAAGCACTACAGGTAGATCCTTACTAAAAATTGTTCTATAACAAATAAGCATTAACCCATCATAATAAATATTGGCCCCTCGTCCTTACTCGCTATCTCATTGGCACCAAAATTGAAGAATTCATCTGTAATTCCATGAAATAGTGCTTAAATTTATCCCCATCTTCAAAATAATCAAATGCGGACGAAACCATAGTTACCTTTTTTTTGTATGCCCTTGAGACCTGTAATCTCTTCTTCAAAGGAGAGACCTTACTACTATTCTAGCCAACAGAGTTTCATCAACATGTCCTACAGAGAACTCCAGTTCCCTTTTAATATTCAGTCAAAAACTTCTGCAACCATCAGCTATATCATCTACAAATTTTAGAGTACCCCATAAGGATTATCTTTTACCGTCAATATATGTAACTTCTACCTTCCTGAAGCCTAGATGGCAATAAAGTTACATTTTATTGTTTTCACTGAAGACAATAATTACACTGTCATGCTTACATCATTAAAAAGAATGAGCAATCTTATGATCATTTTTAAGTTGTCAAAGTTCATAAAAGAGATACCTGCTTCCGTAGCCTTGACCTCCTTGCTGACTCCCTATTGGATTGTTTCCTTCTCTCCCTCTTCAATTGCCGCTCATCCTGCCAAGACAGAAATAGTTAGAGAACCAAAAGGAACGATGAATTATAAGAAGGAATAATAAATAACGAAGATGACAACCATAAAGAAATAGGACGAATATGTTTCAATGATTCATAGTTTAATCATTGAGAAGATCAATAAAAGTGTAATATATGGTAGTCCATTATAACCAGAGAAAAGGCTAACAGTACCCATTGTTGTCCAGGCACAACTCCATCCTGTCCTGCCATTGTTGATGCAACATTCACTTCAGCAGGTCTGGTATTCATGGGAAGAGCTCCAGTGGGCAAAGCATTCCAGATATCCATCCCCATGTTCCGATTAGTTGCAGAACCAGGTAGCACTGCCCTCCCGGGTGCTGAAACTGGGAGCTTTGAGGCAGATCTGCCCCTCGAATTGTATGATGACTCAGCAGTAGAGTTATTATATTGAGCGAGTGCAGCAGTCTGAGAGCCTCCACCTAAGAGAGACCAATGAAAGATTTACATCACACATTAATACTGAAAGTAAAGCAATGTAGTAAACATTCCATATTGGGCCCTACCTTCTGCAAATAAATCGCCTTGTTTTCTCTTCTTAGTTGCAGAGGAATCCTGAAGACACTTGCTTATACTTAGTCGTGACAAATGGGATCACAGAGAGTAAAGGTACCCCATATCCCTATTCATAAACTGCAAACAAAGCACCACAGAACAAATCAACTAAATCTACCACACACCTTTTGGTCGACATCATCATCTCTTGTATCGGATGAGCCCTCGCTTCCGCTGTCACCACTACTCGTAATTCAAGAAATGAAACAAGGCAAAAACGAATCACCACCAATCAAAGAATTAATAAGATTAGCAGGTAAATCCTGGAAAAAAAAAGGCACCTCCTTGAAGCATTATCCTCAGAAGCCGATGTCATTCTCTTCCCGCCATCCCCCGATTTCTCCGGAGTCCCAGAATTCCCCTTGCCCGCTGATCCCTTGCTCTTCCCTTCCATTGTCTTTCCTTCCGCTTCACCAGCTGGATAAGCCACACTCTACGCAACCAACAAACAAATCCACCATCAATAGCAAAATTAACAAGAATAATTGAACGAAAGAACTGCCATTGCTTACCACGCCCATGGAGGGGTGAGTGTAGAACGCGCCGGGGTGATACATCGGCGAGAACGGGATCGGGGTCCCGTACGGCGACATCATCTGCCGGAGCAAAACCTAATCAAACACTCAACAGGAAAGAAGCAAAATTTCATCTTCCGTACCTGAGCAGGCCAGACATAGGGATGGGGCGATGGCGCAGCGCCGGGTGGGAAGAAGCCCGGGGGAGCACCCGCGGCGGCGGCGGCGCCCCCGTAATACGCCTGCAGCGACGCCGCCCACTCGGAATTCCCGTACGCCACCACGGCGGCGGCGGCGGCGGCGGCGGCAGTAGTGGTGGAGTTCGTAGCAGCAGGAGTAGCGCTAACTTCAGGAGGCTGCTTCTTGTGTTCTTCGGAAGCCATGAGGCGATTGAATTGAATTCTCCGAAGGGGGAAGAGAACAAAAAGGTAGAGGAGGGTAATATTAGCGCTTGTTCGGGAGTAATTGGGAGGGTGAGTTTTCTCTCTGTGTGTGTGGGGTGTGGGTGTGTGGGGGGGGTACGTGGCGAGAGGGGTGACGGTCGAAGGAGTGGGGCTTTAGCTGGTGCTGCTAGGGTTTGGAGTCCGACGCGGCGATCGAGGGATTGGGTGGGGGGGGGGGGGGAGAGAGAGACGAGGGGAAGGGGAGGGATCTAACGAGGGGAGAGGTGGTGGGACCCGCAAAAGGGGGTCCGATTCGGGCACAGTTGGGGACGGGTTGGATGCCGGGATCCGCGCGCTGACTTGGAAGGGTTGGATAATTCGACTCTATTTCTTAATTTTTCATAATAATTTTTTTTCTCTCTGTACGTATGACAAAAAATCACTTTTATTTCATACCCATTAAGCTACCCTATACTTTTTTTTTAATATTTATTTATTTGATAGAAATAAAGTAATTTAAGTTAATTTATCATATCTGTTAATAATATTTATATTTGCAGTTCAGTGTGAAATACAAAGAGGTGTAATTATACAAAACAAATCTCACCTAAGTAAAATAATTTTGACCTAAAGTAAATGAAGAGTAAATTATATTCCAACGAAAATATCCGTATAAAAAAGGAGAAAGCAATAAAGTAATTTTAGTCAAATTATATTGAAATGAGCAGCTATTATCATCGAGAGGAGTTTCTATAGAATCATTAGCTATGCGTATAATTAAATTAAATTTCTAAAAAATAAAAGAGTGTTTATTGTCTTCATAAAATTGTCCACATTAAAATCTACTTGGTCTGATAAAAGGTTACAATAACCTTAGTCACTCTCAATAATTTTTTTTTTTTAATATGATGGCTCAATGCAGACTGTTCCATAACACTCGATCAATTCAAACTAATGTCAAAATACTGCATATAAGACTAAGTTGGTACTTAAATTAAAGATTATATTATAATTAAAATCTAGTTTCTTCAAATATATAAAACCAAAACTCACTTTGAATGCACCAAGTTGTACTATTTCCCTACAACAATGCATGAGCTATTATTCCTTTCCCTCGTGAATGGATCACATAACTAATGCCAGGAGAGCTTTGTACTCTCTTAAGATTAATTATGATCATCCTAAATTAATCATAAGCTAGATAAAATAGTAGCCCATAATGAGACCGCTAGAGGACTCGAATTTATGAACTCTGTTACCAGGTCAATTTAGCTTTTCTTTAGAGTTTACTTCTAAAACTTAGCTGAAATGAATTGAAGCTTTACGTGAATCATGCATATAAATTCCTTCTTGTGTCGGAAACTTTTAAATGCACCTTATTATGTTATAGTGTTAATAATTCTTAAAACTTGTTTCTATATTTAGAACACGGTAGTACTTCACTATGACTTTATTTGGGGCTCCAGATCTGAAGCTTGTTATAGTAGTACTGTAGGTCTGCAAATTTGGATATTGAGCCCATTTAATGGATAGCTCCAAATCACTTTAAAAAAAATAAAATACCAACTCTGCCCGCCAAATGTTTAAGTCACTATTTTAATTTTTTTTAATAAAAATAGTAATATTAGAAATGTCTCATCGAGATGTTTATTTTAAAAATATTTTAAAATTTTAAATTATATTACTAAATTTTTTTATTTATAATTAAAAATACTAAGTGATTGGAATTCTTTTTAGAGTTAATTAGGTTGACACCATTTGAACTATACCCGTTTTTTACAATATCACCTCTAAACTTTAGGGCAAAGTAATACGAGTAACGATAGCGAGGGAAAACACGTAATGTCCGCGCAGCTTGGCAGCGGAGCTTGCCGTGGCCTCCTCGTCCCACGCAACGCGACAACTTGGGAAAAGAGGGAGGGAAAGAATAAGACAGTGACGGTGAGGAGTGGAGCAAGAAGATTAAATATAATAATAAGAAAATTCAAAATTTTATTATAATATTTTTTATCATAATTTTATTAATTGGTTGCGTAAATATTACAAGAGCATTTAAGTCATTTAGAATTAATTACGTCTGATATAACCGCTACATAAGCTGACTCACCCAATTTTTCTGACAGTACACTAACGGAATGGTAACATTAGAATTTTTAAGGTGTTTAGGAGTTACATTTTAACCTAAAAAAATATAGGGGGTCTCCATGAAAATCGGGTATAGTTAATGGTGTGTTGATTCTTCTTGTTCAAAATTATCCATTAAATATAAACATCAAATATTAAAATATATCAGTTATACGGCGTGTATGCATAGTGTTTCATTTGCAATATTTTTTTAAACTTATCTATTTAATTAAAAAGTTAGTAATTTAAAATTGTTTCAGAATCTTTTAAGTAGTAGTTTTATTTTTAAAGATCTTCATAGAAATTTCTAACCATATATTTTCAATAAAATTATAATATTAAGAACATCTATTAATATATATATATATATATATATATATATATTAATAGTTAAATATATAGCCATGCATCAGAGTGCACCAGCTCTATATTTGGAAGCCCAACTTTAATGTTACGTGAGAAATTGTTGTACGAGACAACTATTCTCAATAGATGTATTAATTTTTTAATTTAATAGAAAATTATTATTTTATGTGAATAACTCACTTCTCCAAAGAGCATTTTATGTAAATAGCTTTCCAATAAGAGCGATTTATTTATAAAAAATATAAGATAATTTATTATATTAAGAAATTACTATTTCCTGGAGCGGTACTTAACTTGGATATATCTATATAAATATAACGGTCCATAATGGATTTTAAAAGGTGCATTCTCGGTTTCAAAAATTACCACCCGCCTACCCGATAAGATTCGGATCCTCGGGAATCCGACGCGAAACCACGCCTCCGCTTCCCACGTGCGTTGTCCTCTCCATTTTGGATCTTCTTCTCCTTCTATTTACTGGAGTCTGGAAGTCTTCGATCGAGAAACCCTCGAGCTCCAAAACCCTAGAAGACGAGCCATCAACAATGGTGAGGGTCGCCTCCCTGCTCCTCTTCGCCGTGATCTCTCTCGTGCCTCTGCTCTCCCACTCCTTCTCTGCCGAGAACCCTACCGATCGCCGCCTCCTCGTCCTCGTCGACGACCTTGCGATTCGATCCTCCCACTCTGTCTTCTTCAACTCTCTTCAATCTTGTGGCTTTGATCTCGACTTTAAGGTCGCCGATGACCCCAAGATCTCGCTCCAAAGATACGGGCAGTACCTTTACGACGGTCTAATCCTCTTCGCCCCTTCCATTCAACGTAAGATTGTCCGAAAACTTAGATCGATGTTCTTTGAATTGTTGTGCGGATCAAATGGTTTTGGTGGATATTTTAACGTTGTAAAGTTTAGTTCAATGTTAGATTATTCCAAAACCCAGATCTCTGCTCTTGGATATTTCATTTCTTTGGTATTATGTGTATTTGTTTAAATTCGGATTTTGATGAATTTTGGTTCTTTGTAGGGTTTGGTGGCTCGTTGGACCAAAATGCGGTTCTCGATTTCATTGATGCCGGGCATGATTTGATTTTAGCGGCGGATTCATCTGCCTCTGATCTGATTCGGGGAATTGCTACTGAATGTGGTGTAGATTTTGATGAGGTAAGTGGAATTATTTGATTTAACTTCTTATAAATATCTTTTTCTTCTTTTTCTTGTTGGCACTTTTTTCTGGACACTCGATTTCTTTGTTTCAGGATCCGGAAGCTGTGGTTATTGATCATACTAGCTATGCCATCTCAGAGTCCGAAGGGGAGCATACTCTTATTGCCGGTGATGATCTAATCCAGGCAGATATAATTCTCGGGAAGAAAAAGATTGAGGTCTATTTTTTCACTATGTCATTTTTTATATTGGTCCTTGGAACAAGAACTATGGATATTGAAAATTTCAAATTTGGGGGAGATTGGATTCGGTTTAAAAAGATGAAAGAGAAAACCAAAAAACTGAGTAGGAAATCTAAAGCTGAAAACAAATAGGAAAGAAAAACATGACAAAGGCCAGTACACAATTTTTTAATATGGAAAACATCTTGCCGTCGAGAGGAAAAAACTATGGACTCGTTCAAACTGGGTCAAATTAATTTATCAAGACATGGAAATAAGATTTGCACATAACTACTCCGACACTCCAATGCCTGAGTTTGAAGTCTCCTCTTGCACTTGTCCCGCACGATGAATTATTCTCGTATTCGAGCTATGGGTCGATCTCGCAAACAAGTCTTGCTATAGGTTGGCGATGCAACGATTCAGCTTCTCCAAATGCATCAGTGCATCTGAAATTGAATTCCAAGCACTCAGACAATGAAGTAGTAATTCTCACACTTTGATAAAAAAATTTGTTTTGTGAGAGAATCAAGACCTCTATAGTCTCTAAGCGTATTCCTTTAGTCTCTCTTGAGTTCTCTTAAGTTGTATCAGGTCCTTTAGTCTCTGGTCCTCTTTTATAGGCATTAAGATCATCTTTACTCCATCTTAGGAAATTTAGATTACAAAATTTGAGTTCATAACTGTTTCTTAATCTTCCTTAATCAATTCTGCATTGGCTGTCCATACCCAGCCTAGTTTCCTTAAGAGAATACATGGGATCTCGTGCCGGAATGTGCACTGAACTGTGACACAGTCCTGCAATGCTGAATTTCACTTTTTGACTCGATTTTTTTTTTTATTCTCTTTGCACTTACACTCTTCACTAGTCATGTCTTTATATTGTTCAAGTGTTACTCTAGACTGGTTCTGGAGTAGGGACTTCCTAAACAGAAATATGTGTTATAAAAACTTATAGGTATCTATACTTTTGAATAAATTAAGTCTGATAAATTTTTCTTTGAAGATGTTGCATCAAAAGTAACCTATATCTATCTATAAATGTGCTATATGTTTTCTTAGTTATTTCACATTTTGTAGCTTGACTATGCGTACGTTTTGTGTGGATTGCGGTTTATGCAGAACGATCTAGGAGCCATATATACATATGCAGCCACATGCCTGTTTCTAGAACATTGAACTAAAGGGGAAGAAATATTTCATGCCCTACCTTTTAACAGTACCATGGTCCATAGCTTTCAACCTGTGACTATTTATACATTCTATAAACTAATCAGTTAGAAACTATATAATTTTTCTTTATTGTCCTTAATTTCCATGAGATCTTTGTGATGCAAATGTATTATCATAAACTTTTTTTGTTTCACGCCTTTAAGCATGCTTATTATGCAATTCTCTCTCTGCTTGTGATAAGTGTAACATAATTTGAACAGGCTCCTATACTATTTCGAGGAATTGGCCATTCAGTAAATCCTTCTAATAGTCTGGTAGGTCTTTTAGTTACTGTTTTCCTGCATATTAGGTCTTCAATTGTCAGAAAGGTTTTCTTACTTTCTTGTGTAGGTCTTGTAGGACAAAGAGGCCTTTATTTTCTTTTAATTTCCTCTTTAATGACTACATTGGCCTTTTCACCCTTCATCCTTGTTGACAGGTTTTGAAAGTTCTCTCTGCCTCTCCTTCAGCATATTCAGCAAACCCAAAGACTAAGTTATCAAGCCCTCCCTCTCTCACAGGCTCAGCAATATCACTGGTTTCTGTCACGCAGGTGGTGTATCATTTAGTTTTATTGTCTGACCTTCAAACTTTTTTGTTTTCTATTGTGTCTCAACACTTGCCATGTTAATTGACTTGGATGTTCTAGTCAGTCTCCCTGTTTTATATATCTTCATGCAGTGATCAAGGTGATATCACCTATCTATGCACCTCTACCAGTCATATATCCACCTGGTTCCATGCAATACATTCTTTACAGAAAACAGAACTGAGCTATTCAATGAGCCCATTTAATATTTATCAGCAGTGTGGTCTTTAATCATTCTACTGTATCATTAAAGAACTTATGAATACATGCTTTATAACATGTCTTATTATGTGTTTATCTAAGAGTACCCAAATAGATAAAGGTTTAATTATAGACTTGTAGTACCTATTTCTACTGATAAAACTTTAATACTTGATTTTGTTATCCCATGCTTTTCTAGTAGGGTCTAGTCGAAGCCAAATTATATGGATAGAGTGGCGTGTAGTTACTATCAATTAAAACTTTTGTGAGCTTTTTTAAATTTTATGAGAGAAAAATAATATTTTAATATTTTCAATATATTTGTCAACTAGTGACTTGGACAAATGTCAAGCTGATACAACAAACTGATACAAAAGAACATGTTGTGGTAGTGATATGGCAGTCATAATGCACCGTACCTGCATATACACACATCACAGAATATTTGCATTATTCAAGTAGTTTGTTAGCTTTTTCGTAGAGCACCACATTAATGCTAGGCTTATACGAGTTCCTCTTAATTCAAGATGATAAAGCAGAATCTTTGTTTGTGTTATCTTGTAAAGGTTAGGCTTATTATAAACTTTTTTTAGTCATGATATATGATGTATACTACTTTTTTTAGTCATGATATATGATGTATACTGGAAAGTGATTTTGAAAGAAGATTGCAATAGATATGAATCTTGGGTCAGACATGTGAACAAGAATGTCAGCTAGGGGTGTAAATGAGCCGATTTTGAGCGAGCTGAGCTCTGCGCAGCTCGACTCGAAATGGAGATTACTCTAGCTCGGCTCGAGCTCGAGACGAGCTTGTTAATAGAGATGAGCTCAAGTGGCTCGTTTCTAAAATATTAAATATTATTTTATTTTGAGAGAAGACATTTTAATAGTCTAAGAGACTATATATAAAGGCCACTTCAATTTTGTTCACTTCTGATATGGGACTAAAGTCGAACTTCATTTTAAAAATTTAACACACTACCTTGAAAAATGTAGCAACTATGATTTGAACCTGGGTCATGGGTAAGGATAAAGGTATTCTTACCAATTGTGCTAGAATAACTTTAGATAAATAAATAGAACTAAATATAATACTATATATTTTGAGCTAATTCGAGCCGAGCTAGCTCCAGCTCGATTAAGTTTTCGAGCTAAAGAACTCAAGAGCTCGAGTCGAGCTCATGAGCCTCACGAGCTTGAACTTTTTGACAGCCCTAATGTCAGCTAGTATTTTAGAGCATGCTACGCTTATCATACATGATCATGAAACTAGTTATTCATGTTGTACTCAATGTTGTTACCTCAGGCATAAATGTTCACAAGTCTATAATAATTAAAGAAAATTAGAAATATATGGTACTTGTTTGTGAATGTTTGAACAACTTTGAAATAGTAAACAAGACCTGAGGGCTCGTATGGTTGATTTCTGATAATTTACTGAAGTTATCCAAGTGCAACTATTCTTTGCATTGTTTTTCAATTGTCGAGCACTTTATAGTTTGATATATCAGCACTTTATATATTTCATATCTTTTGGCTTGCTTATGAGAGGCTAATATTGTCCACGCATACCTTTCCATTAGGCAAGAAATAATGCCCGTATGTTGATATCTGGATCTTTGGATCTGTTTAGCAACCGGTAAGCAACAATCACCTCCATTTCAGAATTTCGGATTTTTTTACTCTGCTGATCTAGCTCTCTTTAAAAACTAGGTTCTTGAGATCTGGTGTACAGAAGGCTGGGAGCAAGACCAAGTGAGTATATTACTTTTTGTGTTTTCCCATATATTACCTTTCATTTCACAATATTCAGGTAGCTATCTTTAATTGTGTATTTAGCATGTGCCTGATTTGGACATTGCTCCACATAGAAGTGGCATATTGATACTACTCATGTGGCATTGCCTGTGTCTTAACCTTTTAGGTTCAAACTTGTAGTGGTTTACTAAGACAATTTTGATTTTCAAGCCTTTCTTTAAAACTTGTAGCATCTTACTAAGCTTTTTTTTTTTCAAGCCTTCGGTCTTTAAACAAGTTCCCATATGTTTTTCGTTGTCAGATGGGTCACTAATCATGATACACTTATTGAGTCAAGGTATATCAAATAGCAGTGAGAATGTTGAATAGTTTCTAGGTGCTACTATAGAATTAATTATACTTATGACATTGATGTTAAAAGTAAATGGGTGTTGCAGAGCTATGCAAATAATATCATGGGCTTAGCCAAAGGGAGTCCGGGAGGGGCTTCATCTAACAAACATGAGAAGAGCTCGAGTTTGGCAACATATGGCATTTAACTAGGATATAGAATTAGTGTTCATAAAAGGCAGTGAGTTGAGTTGATGGATTGAATTATCATCATAAAAGCTAATGAGACTAAGATATAGCCCTTCTATACATGTAGAAAAGTTAAGATCCGTTTGATATTATGTCATGTTTAATTAGATAGAGGATGAACTTTAAGGATGGCATCATGTGTATTAATCACTTGATACTTGTGAAATATTGCCTTCCACAAGAAGATGTCGGGAGCTACAAAGAAATTTGAACTAACAATTGATTTACTAAATCCGACTTCAAAATGCAGCGCAGAGGAGCACCTTTTAAGTCTAAAAACATGGAAGAACAGACTGTCTCAAGAATCTTTAACTATACTCTATATTGGAACTAAACAATGCTAATTTTTGTAACTACTTTCCAGCTTTATGATGACATATATGAACTGTCTGACAAAATATTGTAGTTTGACTTAGAGCATTATTTTGGTACAATCAGAATTATAGTTCCATTTGTTATGCTTTCTTATTGTGACCAATTAGTTGATTTAGATTATTTCTTAATCAGAGGACTTGTTAAATTTTAATATTTCAGTTGTTTAGCCATAGAGTAGAAACATGAACCTTCAAATGTTTAAGGAAAATATGGTATCAAGTACATTCTTCTAATGGTTTAGAACATTTTTAAGGAAGAGCAGAAGAGAAAGTGAGCAGCAATGCAAAAATGATGATCATGAAGAATAACCAACAACTAAAGATTAGTAAATAACTACACATCAACTTTAACAGAAATGCTCATCGAAATGCTTATCAATCATCTTGCAGCTAGCAAGCTTAAGTACCATAATTGCTTCTATGCTATTACTTTCTACATTACGAAATAGCTTTGGTGGATAAATCTATAGTTGGAAATATACATTTCTGTTCTTTTCATGATCATGCATCTTATATAGTTCTTCTAACCTATCAGTACTGAGATTCCACTTTTTAGCAGATATGACAAATCTGGGAATGAACAATTTGTGGCTGAAATAAGCAAATGGGTCTTCCATGAAAGGGGCCATCTCAAGGTCAAGCATTTAAAATGCTGATAAGTAGTCTGGAGTCATCTTCTTGTTTCAGTTTCCTTCCATTATCTGAGATCCAGTATATGCTGCCGAGAGCAAATCATGTTCTAGATATCTTTTGTTTTGCTATGTGGTTGTGAAAAATTTGCAACTATCTGTTCAGGAGTAACTCAAGGATGTTATTTTTGTTTTAACAGGCTGTCAATGTCGGCCATCACAAGGTTGGAGAAGCAACTGAACCTGCCATGTATCGTATAAATGATGACTTGGTAATTGCTTCTTAATAGTGCAAGAAACAGATAATTCCAAAACAATAGGAAATATTTTTCCTTTGGTATCTCACTTGGATATTTCATAGGAATACTCTGTGGAGATCTATGAATGGTCTGGAACAAGCTGGAAACCTTACATAGCTGATGATGTTCAAGTTCAGTTCTACATGATGAGTCCTTATGTTTTGAAAACTTTGTCAACTGATGAAAAGGTATCCATATATTAAAATGTGTATGTGGTAGAATTTCCAACCTCGTCAAACTGAGATATTATGTTATGCTCTACAGGGTCTTTACTCTACATCCTTTAAAGTTCCTGATGTTTACGGAGTTTTCCAGTTTAAGGTCGAGTACCAGAAGCTTGGATATACAAGTCTCTCTCTTTCAAAGCAGGTTAGTGTTTTCAACATGATTTTATTTCCATCTGTAACGTGTGGTACTGAAGCTTCTGATCATGATTTCTCCTATATGAGAATTATAAAACTTAATGATCTACTTTTCAGGATGCAGTGATCTTTTAAGAACAGACTTCAAAATTGATTGATATTATTCATATAGTTGGATCAGTTTATAAATATCTGGAAGTATTGACACTGAACTTTCTGGTTGGTAACTGCACAATTAGTATGTCACCAAAATAGGAAGGAAATTAGTTGTTGCTGCTACTATTCGTAGACGAGGACCTATGTCCCAATCTGTCTGTTGTAAATGGAGTCTCCATGCTTTCTCACTAAAACAAGGCTCCAATAATCATCTATGCTTCTTCACTACTGTGATTGCTTCTATGAACAATGCAACTGAAGACTCCAAAATTTTCTGAAAAAGAAAGCCCTGAGCCCCTTTTTATTAGGATAGATTCAGGTGTTGTGATCTACATTCAACATATCATCATCCTGCAAGATGGGCACAGGTGTGACTTTATGATTACTTCTCTATTTTGGTGGGATAAGGGCTTTTTTCTTATTTTTTGGAGTCATTGTTGACTCCTATGTCTAGTCTCTGATTCGAGAGGTTCCATCTGCTGTAGTGTTGGGGTCAGCGACCTTCAAGTTAGATGAAAAAAGGAAATAGAAAGTTTGGAAGAGGACTCATTTCATTTAAGTGGATAAGCTACATGCTATTGTATATACGAAATACTGATTTGCAATTTTCAATCATCATGCTTTGAAAATCTTAAACAGTAATTATATCGGAGTGTACTTGTGGATATTGTTTTTCTTGCATCAAAACTCTCTATTTGTTTTGCAGATTCCAGTTCGTCCTTTCAGACACAATGAGTATGAGAGGTTCATAACAGCAGCATATCCTTATTATGGGGCATCCTTTTCAACTGTAAGTGCTCTTAGTAAAGCTTTTTCTGCATGTCGTGGAATATTTGTTAACTATGAATCCCTGCATGATTTCTATTTTTGTGAACTTTCTTAATTATGTGTATCCTTTACTATAACATGCAATGTTGTGAAGATTGAATTGTGTCGAAGATTGTGAAAGGATTTAGTCAAATTGAATTGCAAGTCATATCATGAAATAATATTTCTTTTTTTTCCTTTTTTTGCTTTCTATCTTTTGAAATTTGATATATTGTGTAGCATAAAAATGTTAAGAGAACAAATTCTTTGTTGACTATCTAGAAAAAATTAGTCAAATATTTGTTGTGTTAGATTTGGTTATTCTTTATACAATAGATTAAATACAAAATGGTATCATTACTAAGCTAAGATTGTGTTATGACAGATGAATGTGTTCTTTCAACAAACATCCTTTTTCTGTGCCTAGTTGTATTTTGTTATCTAAGTAAACTTAATATGCAAAATTCCTCATCCAAGACATTATTGTTAATCTGTTCAACCCTGCGTCACCCAACTTTTTGCTGAAACTATAGGATGAACAAGCCCTGATTGATAATTACTAGATGTTGCTTTAGCTCTTAACTTAGTCTCTTATGTTTTCTTTGTTGCTCATAATATTTTAAAGCTACATGGATATTACTTATAGGAGCTAAAGGCTATTATTGACCATTGCCATATAAAATAACTTTCCAATTAAACTTGATCTAATATGTTTATCATATGATCAAGTTTTGATATATGCAATCTAAGGACCGCGCACCTTCAATGAGTTGATTCTATATCATGTCCTTATAACACCAGATCCAAGGATGAGATCTTAATTGTTTAGCTATTTTTCTATTGATTCCAAGATCAAGATTGGGTATCATATGATTATGACAACACATTGACAGTCACAGGCTGTAGGTAATGAAAACATTAAACTAAATAGAACAAAAATAATCAGTATTGCACTATTTTCCTGGCTTTGCTATTCTGATTCAGCTGACTGTTGTGTGAAGAGTAGTCAGTCTTGTAATACCTTTGCACTTATATTGCAAACTATTAAACCATTTCCTTTTTTATTGCAGATGGCGGCATTTTTCATATTCTCCATTGTTTACCTGTATCACAAGTAGATGGTTATCAGGAGAGTGAGGATTAACTGACGATTTATACACAGAAGTTGTGCACCGAATTTTTGACTTTTTAGTACCAAGTATGTTGGCTGCAACTTCAGAGATTATAATTTTTTAATGCCAATATTTATCAACTTCTTAGAGCCCAGTTAAATCTTGTCTGATGGTTATCTGCTATCTGGAAGCATTAGGTTAAAGAAGTATGTCGGTAATGACTTGCTATTTGGAATACGTGTCAAGTGACATGGTATGATTGGTTCTTAGAATCAATCATCACAAATTTGTGTCATTTGTAAACTAGAATGGAGACATGATAGAGAAGATACCCAGCTGAATTACTCTTTATTAAATGTTATGTCTTGGACATGATTAATATCCTCTTAATATGATAGTATATCATGATAGTGTTGGAATTAAATAAATATTTCATGGGTGATAAAGGTCCCCCCGACTATAACATCATCCAGAGAAGTCGTACTGTGGTGGAAGATCACAATCTAAGATTTATCAGTCTCTTAATCTATCTAAGTCTCCTATGACTGAGGCTTGTTTGTCGTTTTGCTATTCCTGTCCTCCGAATGAGGTTAGTGAGAGAATCTCTTAATTGTAGCTTCAACGATGAACAGACGAAGAAAGTACACCAAAGATTTCCTGTCTCTCTCTCTCTCTCTCTCGGTTGCTTCAGATTTCAGCTCGTCATGTTATCTGTATTCTAATAATGTTCCCCAAGTTGATTGGTCTGTGCTCTTTATTAATTAGCACCTTAAGATAACATACATAATAGAAGAAATTTCAATACCTCATCATAGCCAGCGTCACATAGAGATGGATAAATTATGGTATTCGAGGTAAAACAACTATTATAATGCAGACAGATGCCAGTAGGAAAAACTAAATGCAACATAACTCATCTAGATAAATATGAGCGGCCATATTATTGCGTGGAATGATGCAGAACACCACACGACAAGACCAAGTTCCCTAAACTTGGACTTCCAAAGTCCACTTGTACTTCTCCTCCTCCGGCACCGGGATGTTAACGGTCACGAGGCCGGTGACAGAGTCGTAGCTAAATTCCACGTCCGACGAGTCCAAGGTGCACCTGTGTGGCTTCTGAGAGGAATAAGCGCCGAAACGTCCACAGCCTCGGACCTTGAGCAGCAGCGTTGCGGTGGCTGCTCTGTTCTCACTCCCCACCGAAGTCGACTCGTCGTAGTTCTCATCCTCATTGTTGGACGACCTGAGAACGTCGAACTGCTCTACGGCTCCGCCGGAATTGAACATGTCAAGAAGACCGATCGGTGCGAAGGAGATGTTTGATGTGATCACCTGCAACAAAATTAATAAAGAAAGAGTTAAGATTGCTGTTATTTCTCCATATGACTTTTGTGAGATAGCTATGAATATAGAGATTGTCACCTTGATAGGGCAAATGTGCAAGAGCTCGTATTCAAGAATTTTGAGGGTGATGGGCAAGGTAGCATCTTTAGGTAGCCGAACCAATTCTCCTGATTTAATAACAAAACCAACAAAGGAGGGTATATATCAGACTGTGCTTAATGAGATAAAAGGATAAACGCATCATGAAGTTAGTATAAGATCAACATTTATCAACCTGATTTGAAGGCATAGACGACGGCTTGGCCACCCCATCCCGGGCCGGCGATCTCAGCTATGTTATCCACATCAACAGCGCGCACTGATCCGGTGAGTGTTCCGGGAGCCGCATCGTGGATGAGCGTCTTCTTAGCAATCTTGCACCACCCTGCACCCTGGCAATTGAACACGCCCACAACCCCAGAGCACTTGTTCACGTTCCAAATCTTGAGCAAGCTGTAGCATTGGAACACCATGTTACAAATACCAAGATGTGACAATTATTGGTAATAGATAGGAATAACGCAGGAGGAAAACTCACCTGGTGCCATCTCGGGCAGGGTCAGAGAACAGGCTATCTCGAGTGGGCCGGCCTGGTAGTCGGGCTCTGAGGACTGACCCATCTGGTAGGACTAGCTTTTTCAACATGTCAAAGTTGTGGTGGCCGGGCTTGTCACTGTTACATAAATGCCATGATTGACACCAATAGATAGGACTCTTTGATAACAAATCTTTGTCTTGTTGTGAGGAAAAAACGTGGAGAAGAAACAAGCAGAAGAAAGTAGAGTTTGGTCTTATTTGATGATGTTAACATGTGATGGATAACTTTTACCTAACATAAATGGCACATCCACCGATAGCTCGAGCTGCTCCGTGGTATTCTGCCGCTGGGTGAAGGCTCTGGGTCCAATTCAGACATCATGTCATAAAATTCCCAAGGAAAATTAACAAATAACACCCTATATTGAAGTGAATTTATGGTTTCGTATCCTATATTATATCAACTTCTATCCTGGAAAAGAATTATTTTACGAATAAAAATGATAAATGGAAATAGAGAAAATAGGATCGGAAACGCAAATTGGTATGGCGTAGGGTGCTGTGTGCAAATTGAACTGACCTGGAACATATCCCAGTCGGGCTGCACGAACTCCCCCAGGAACAGGGAGTTATAAGCCACGGATGATATGTGAATAGTATGCGATGCAGGGTCCCTCGGATAGAAGTCGTCCGACGCCCTCATCACCGCCGTCTGCTTAGCACTGCAAAACAACGAGCCCCATCAATCACAAATGAACACGTAATGATCATCAACAACACACGTGCACACGAGAAGTAAGAGGCAGACGCATACCTGTAGAGCGTGTCGGTGTTGTGGCACATGCAGGAGATGCAACCGTTATCCGGGAAGTTGCGGCCGATGGAGGCCTCCAGGGCCTGCTGGTACGCGCGGGTGAGCGACACGCGTCCGCCGTGGCCGGCGCCGAGGGTCTCTATGATGTTCTGCACGTCCACCTTGACGCCGTCGATGCCGCAGGAGGCGAGGTAGGCGTGGAGCTCGTCGTAGAAGCTGATCACCTTCTTGGGGTGGACGAGGCCCAGCCCGAGGACGGACAGGCTGTCCAGGACGATGTCCGGCTGGTTTCCCATCACCCCAGGTGACTGCACCGGGTACGCCAGCGCGCTCTCGTAGTGCTCCATCCCCTCCGCTGCCGGCTTCACCCCACCCCAGTACCCTGCCATGGCGTGCCATACGTACACGCACCTTCACCATCACCATGCGATTATATTAAAGCCGACCCACTCTACTCATGTTGTTATTAATATAACACAAGCATAAGAGAGAGCAAATTCTAACTATTGCTATTAAAAGCAAAAGTAACATAACTACGTAAGTGATATCGACGGGTATATACACAAAAAGCGAGATTATCTAGAGCATACATGCAACTTTGAGCTACTAACTTCGAGCTAAATTGTAAACTTTATGTTAAAGTTTTCTGAAGAAAATAACATATTCTTAACGTTGGAACCTACTACTTTTTTTTCCTTTTTTTGGAACCTACTAAAGTTTTAGAGAATTTTACCAAATTTTATGGACATTTACTTGATAATTGATTCGTAAGAAAATAATAACAAAGTTTTTTTTTGAGGCATTAAAAATAAAATAATCTAATAATAATAATCTATACGGTACAAAGTTTCAATAAAAATCAAAATCAAAAAATTTTAACAGAAAATTGTACACTTCTTATATACATATATTAATTTAGTTAATGACGATTTTTTTGTAGGTCGAGTTAGTGTGCAGCATTTGAGAAGGTGCTGTCCTTTTAATTTCATATTATATTGGAAACTAAGTAACAAGTATGATAATTTTGGAGGTGCCCAGTCATTATTCATTAAGTAATTAATTTCATATTCCAAATAACAACATTAAAATAATACTTACTTAACGTTGTGGCGGTTCTTTGCCTCCTCGACAAGCAGCTTGAGTCCAGGGGTTTGATCCTTCTCACCGTCCCGTTTTTGGAACTTTGCGTTTTCTTTGATCCCCGTGAGCCTACTCGCGAACCTGCAAGACACCGTAGGATGCGTCGGCTGCAGAACACCGTATATGAGAAACGAAGGGCTCGGATTGGTTAAAATGATCTCTTACTGCGCTCCCTCCTGGACGACGGCTCCCGATTGTTCCTTGAGCTCGCTCCCGATCTGCTGCCACCCGTCGTCTATGATCAAGAATCGTGGCGGCGCCCCACCTTCGGACAGGCTGTGTGATCAGAAATCAAGGGCCCAGATTAAGTCGCCATGGCGTCCATTATTATAAAACAAAAGAAGGCGATGCGAAAGAACCAATTAAGATGCGCCACCTTTTGAGGCCTTGGTGGACGCCCTCGGCGGTGACGTCAGTGTAGAAAGCATCCCACGTACACCACCCGAACCAATCGAGGAAAGAAGGCAGCTGTGGTAATAAATGCAAGTCGAATCAAAGCTATTGCAAAACAAATAGTTGTATTATATATATATATATACCACCGAATGCAATCAATCACTTGCGTAGAAAGTAACGAGAAGTTATTATAACTCAGAAGTATCAACCTTTTTCTTCTCCCTGTGATGGAAAGTTTGCATGTGCTTCTCAACCGCCCTAATTTGTTCCATTCACCATCACCATACATCAGATCAGTAATCGAATAACTCCAATAATTCAAGAAAAAAAGCATATTTTCTCAAACTAATATATATATATATATATATATATATATATATATATATATATAACATCTAGTGAGAGCCTTTTAGCTCCTTATTAGCTCCTGTTATCCCACTTTGAGATATAGATCAAAAGTAAATATACGTGAAACATCTAGAATCAAGAAATATTTAATATTCAAATACAAAGAAATTAGGTTAGTGTCACGTACTTGACTGCCTGGTTAATGACCTCAAACGGATTAGTCCCGGTGTGCATGTACACCATATGCATCCCGTGCTTCGTCTCCACCGCCTTGTCTCCTGTCCACACGATCAAAAATATCTCACTTAAATTCAGCCGTCCGTTTTGTGTGTATTCGACCATCAGATCCCCAATTTCTATATTTTGGTCGAAACTTACCGCTCTCGACGCAAATCTCGATCTCGTCCCTCTCGTTCCCCTGCAGCGCCACCCGGAATGGGCCTTCCAGCAGCGGTAGGAACACCACGTAGGCGTTGACCGGATCCGCCGTCGTTTCCAGAAGCATGAACTGCGTCTCGAGCGGCACGTCTCGCCCGCACGCGCCCATCCGCTGCGTCATCCACCACAGTTTGAACCGGAAGCAGCACATGAACCGCAGGCCCCTGCATCCAAACAAGACAGTCCAATCAACCCCAGATCCGATCCAACAGACGAGATCATACAACGATCGAGGCAGCGAGCTTACTGGAGGACGCCGATCGGGAAGACGTGGAGGCTCTTGGAGTCGTCGGCGGCGGCGCCTATGAAGGCGCCCTCAGCTAGGTCGGCGCCGGAACCATGGGTGAGGATGATGTTGTCGGGTACGCCGGTGAGGATAGTCTTGCCGTGTACCACAAGATTGCCGTCGTCGATCGTTATACTTGGGGTCACCGTCATCGTCGCTTTCCCCTGATCTCCAAATCAGTTATAACTAATTCGGTATTTACGCGAATAAGAAGCGAATAGAGTAATGCCTCTTCGATAGATGTATACTGATGGGATAAGAAGAGAGTCGAGAAGAATCGACCAAGGAGTGGGTTTATATAGCGCCATGATGATTAAGGGGAAATGAATTTGAAAAGGTTAACTGACACGTGGCGGTAGCGAGGAAATAGATAGATAATGATCTTTGATTAAATACATTGTATTTACATCACTATATTTTTTAAGTTTCTAATCCAAAATTAATAATACTTTGTCTCTTTCATATTTAAAAAATTATTAATGTGTTAAAGTAAGAGTTACTTTGTCTTTTTATACTTTTATTCTATACCACTGAGCTACTCTAAATTTTCTCTTTAAATATTTATATATTTAATATAAATAAAATCCTCTATTCAGTTAATTAAAAGTGTCACGATATAAATTAAAGCTTACAAGGGTTGGTCCCAATTAGGGGATATTTAGAAAAATTTTTAATTAAAGTTTTAAAATGTATTTAAGCCGTGATCATTTTTACTATCTCTCGGTTTGTCGGTTTCGACGAAAAGTATTTGATAACGTGATGCCGTGACGAAGTTTTAACGGTGACGTAAAAACAAGTGGCGTCCGTCACTTTCTCGTGAACTGGTGCGAGAGGATAAATTGGAATAAGAATAAATGAGCACTAGCCTTAAAAAAAAATGAAAAATAAAATGAGCACTCATTTCGGGATAAAGAAACTTTTATTCCAATTCCTAGATAGTATTTGGTAGTTAAGAAACTGTTTGATGCGATAGCCGGAATAAAGGATAAGATTTAAATTTTATTATCTTTTTTCTTAGATGAATATAAATAAATATTATTATTATTATTGTAGAGAAAATAAAGAAATAAGTTTAAATTTAATAATAAATATAAAGTTTATTTTATTATTTTTATCCACATTACATCATCAAATATAAAGTCACTTTTTAAGGTTTTGGAACAAATGGAAGAGCTACTTCAAAAAAAAAAAAAAAAATCGACATAGAACAAAGATATCTAAAGTAAGAGAATTTACTTTATTCTCTTATTCTAATAATCTTAAACAGGATTCAATTCAGAGTATGGGGGGCTTTTAGAAAGAGGGCTTTAGAATCATTGCTAGAAACATAACAGTGGCCACCATTATTATCCAGCTTCTCACTTAAGCTCAGCTCACTTAAATCATCCTAAAGCCTTGAGGCCCGTTTACTTTGAGATTAATAAATAAAGCAGAAACAATTATCTTAGATTTTTACTCTTAAAATTATATGTGTAATTTAGATCAGATTTTGTTCATACATAAATATTTTTAAGAATAATTTTGTACGCATATCTTAAATACGAATTTAGTATATTTATAATTTTATCTATCTTTAGTTATTGAATATGGATAAAAACTATAATTAATTACCTTGAATAAGTTTGTATAAAAATTATGTGGTGTTAGTAAACTGTGATTATATATGATGTATAAGGTCATTTTAAGATAACAAGGCTAAAATATCTTCATAAAGAGTATGACAAATATTTGAACTTGTTATGTAAAAGTAATTGTTCTTACTAGTTACTTTTAATAGATAACAATACTTTAGCTATACAAAGGATAATTTGATTATTTCTCAGTAATATAAACTGAGGTAGAACTTTTACACATGGATGGAAGAAAGGAAAAGTGCGAAAACTATTACTTATTACTTACAGAGGATATTTACTTTGTTATTTCTTGCTAATAAAATTTTTACTTAGAAAACGTGCATAATTTTATTATAATATTCTATCAATAATAATATTTTATGGGCATCTAATCATGACTTACAAAATATTTATATAACTGAGTGTCTGATTATAAAATATATTTAAGGTGACCAAATTAAGGAATAAGGGATACAAATGTACTGAACCACCATATAATATAAATATTGTAGTCTCATTTTTCACGTTTGCAATATATGCATCCGTATATTTATTATAATTTTCTTATGTACGATAATATCTACATATTATCCTTATCTATGTACCCGATAACTATATAATATTCTATGTGTGCGAAATGACTATTTAGTGACGTATAATTATAAGCATGCAATGAATACTGGAACGAAAGATTGCGATAGGTAGGTAATACAGGAGAGAAGAGAGGGGATAGTATAAAAAATTGAGCAAAATTTTTGGTTCCTAGAATTAGATAGGTGGCGGGTAAAAGAGAAAAAAAGAAATTTTGAAATAATTTTAGTCAAATTAAACATAATATTGTAAATTTGAATTACGTGTAATAAAATTAATCCAGAAAACAGTTGGATTATTAACCAGGTAACAAGACCACGTTTTTTTTTCCCCCTACTGCAAGTAAAAGACGGCCTCACCTCCCACAACTACCAATTGCACCGCGCCACGTCGAATTTAGGGGACGTCATCATGCAGCAGATATTTAATGAGTCAGAACACGTGTCAGATAATGATTGACTGAGCTCAATATAGCATGCATTCATGCGGTATCGTGTTCTTGTCGTCTCGTCCTTCAACGGCGACCACCCACGTGGTCCAGCTTATTCACCAACAGTAAGCGATACTTGACTCGATTTGATTAATGTGTCAGCAGTACAGTTAATTTAAAAAAATAGTTTGACAACTTATTAACTCATAGTAAATCTTTGAGTCATTTGATTCGAAATAATTATTCTTCGACGCATATATTTAAAGTCTAGATTAGATAAATAAAAACTCGGTGAAACCTAAAGTAATTTTATATTTAAAAATAGTTGATCTTTTATTTAACTCATATTTAGTCTTTGGGCTCGTAAAGATTAAACAAAAGATAGAAAAGACGTACTCCGACAGAACACCGTGCATGCTGGGAAGGATCCACGTCAGACTCGAGCAAAAGACAGCCTAGCATTAGCCCAATCGCTCTCATAGTCTCATAGTCCCAGGAGTGAGCAGGTGACAGCGAATTCATCCTCAAATTAATTTCACCAATAACTTCTTTCTTTTATTTTAAAATATAGCTCCTAGTCTCAGCTATTCGAGGACCAGTCTGAGTTCTGGTTCCCAGTTTGTGATCCTTTATTTAATTTATTCTCTCTTTGTCTTGTCTAAAGTTGAGTTAGTAAATAGAAGACGGCTTGCAATATAACACTAGCTTGATTTACCGCTAATTATGTGAGTTGGCAGAGGATTAGCTCATAATATTGGGTCATTAACTTGGGATCTCATATTATATGAGATCGTTCACTTTTTTACGAGAAAAATTGTAAAGCTTAATAATGATTTAGTTAAACCGATCACTATCCCGCTGACTGTACTAGGATGTTCCACTTTATAACTAGGAAAGAACAAAAAGTAGTAAGCAGAAGTGATTAATTTCTTTGAGTTTGCTTCCTGAATTGCATAACTTGATGGCTAGATAGGAAAAAGATTAGGTTCGTTGTATTGTGTAATTACAAGAGTGAAGAATTACACAGCCGGATACTCGAAGAAGAAGAAGAAGAAGAAGAAGAAAAAGGAAAAAGCTATGAAAACATATGTATATATATTTACAACCATGAACTCCATTAATCTTCTCTCTCAGATTTCCCCTTCTTCTGATACAATCCTGTCGAAATGTATACATACGATAATGGCCAAGTAATAACTAGATACATAAACAAGCATTTCAGTCATCAGCTGCTGCTGCTGCTTGGTGAAAAAGTCTGGAGTAGAAAATTTACTTTGAATCCAGTTTTGGTATCTCCTTTTTTTTTATGTGCCTGCTATTGTTACCTGGAACGATCCATCCTTCTGAAGCTTTAAACTTAGATTGTTGAATCGCTCCCTTGAGTACTGCCTCGATGCCTTTCTCCAATCAGTTCCTGCTTTCATCATTGTTGCAAACTCTTCGTAGCTTATCTTCCCATCCTGAGAAAAAGCAGGCAACATGAAGATGTCAATTTCCAGAATCTATTTCTATCATGAAGCAACGAGGAAGACTCAACACTGATAGGTTAACAGAAGATGAACGTTCTCCAATCCTTTAGGTGATCACAAGAAGAGTGTAAGAGAGTATGCAGACCCCCTTCACCACTCAGCCATGCATGTTGCATGTTTAAGGTAATAATATTCATCAAGCTCATATAAATAGTGGACACAAGTATTCTCAAATCTCAATTACATATATTAAAAATGATGTACTAAATTTCCTCAATTAAAAAAGATCATATAACACAACAATGTGGAATTAAAATTGAAACAGGAGAAATCAGACAATGCAAAGAAATCTCAAAGGTAGAAGCAATAACTGACCTTGTCAGTGTCTACGTCGTGTATAATTGCATTGATAACTTCCTCATGATTTGGGTCAAAGTCATCAGCCAAGCACTCCCTGAGCTCTTCAATTTCTATGTATCCACTCTTGTTCTGATCGAAGTATGTGAAAGCTTTGTGTAGATGTTCATCATTTCCTATCCTTCTCAGATGAATGGATACAGCAACAAATTCTCCATAATCTAGAGTTCCATTTCCATCAACATCCGCCTGGAGTCACACGTTAAATAAACATCAGCATGCTTTTTCAACTACAAGAATTAACAGCTGAATAGGCAATATACACGTTATTTTCCAGATCTTTAAAAGAAAATCATTTCTTCCTCATCAAGTTTGGTTAGCACTTGAAAAGGTCTAAAGACAATGAAGACATCAAGCACAAATATCACCTCAAGAATAAGTCAAAGTATATACAACAAAAGAAGATTAATTGATGTTCTAATAAAATATCAAGCATAAAGAATGAGTTTTCAGTACTCACAGCATTCATTAATACTTGGACATCTGCATCAGTAACCTGGTGGCCAAATTTATGCAGACCATACTTCAGCTCTTCAGGTGTTATTTTACCATTGTTATTAGTGTCCATGTTCTGAAACATATCCTTTATGTCAGCTACTTCTTCTACAGAAAGATGCTCAGCTATCACCTACAAGAAAATGACCAGAAAAGCATGAGATTAAAATTATACAAAGGAAACAAGAGCTGGATCTCGAAGTCGCAACTTTTGCCAAGTCAGATGCATTTTCATCAGTTTAGAACTCAAAGTACAAAGGTAAAAAAGAAAACGGGATATCATAGCTTTAGTATATCGATCATCTCTTCATTGACAAGTCGAATCTTACCCTCATTGCTCTCTTTTTGAACTTGTTCATCACAGAGAATTGCTGAAGTCTTGCTCGAACAGTTTCACCGAGAGAGACATTAGGAGCCTTTTTGGCATTCAGTAACCAAGCATGATCTGAAAAAATGGCAATTAGAGTTATCAGAGGAGATATAACAGTGTGTAAATACATAATAAACACATACATATATAGCATTATATAAGATTTCATAAATTTGCAGCATAAGATTATTTTATTCTTGTAAAAGTTACAAATACGAAGTTGCTACTAGCGTACTACCCATAATAAGAGTAATAGAACATCGTATTACCAAGCACTTCTTGTGCTGTTAACCGCTTTTGTGGATCTGGATCGAGCATCTGCTTGACAAGATCTTTGGCATTATCTGAAATTCTAGGCCACGGATCTCTTGTAAAATCTACAACGGAGCGAATAATCGCCTGTGCTACTCCCTGCTCAGTCTCTGCATTATCAAAAGAAATCAGAGATTAATATTCTTGCGATTACAAAATAGTATTTGTGAAAATGCTCATTTAAATTTGACTTCTTGACAAATCAAGTTTATTGATCTCCTAAGAAAAGTTTTCAAGATAAGTTTAGAAGAGTGTTGGTAAGCCGAGATTGTTTTTCCCCCAATATGATGTCAATTTATGATTCTATATCTTTTCACAATAGGGATGTTTACCTGCCCAAAAAGGTGGGATGCCACAAAGCAGAATGTAAAGGATCACTCCTGCACTCCAAACATCAATTTCTGGGCCATAATTTCGTTTCAAAACTTCTGGAGCCATGTAATAAGGGCTGCCTACAATTTCAGTAAAGCGTTCACCTGGGTATGAAGCACTAATTAGAAACACATTTATAAGATAAAAGGTAATGGTGAAAAATGAAAACGATGCATATTACTATATGAAAGCATATATTTTCTGTGTACATGGAATGAAACCAAGATTATTCTGTGGTATGAATCTTTATCTGCTTCACGTGTCATGTGTGTATATTGCAAGTAATATCAAGCATTAACTCTTCTAGGCATACCAGGCTTGAAGAATACAGAGAGACCGAAATCAATTGCTTTCAAGGGGGCAGTCTCCTTTTTGCTAGCAAACAAGAAATTCTCTGGCTTTAGGTCCCGGTGGATCACCCCGTGCTTGTGGCACATCTGTTTGCCCATAAAAACAAAATAAAAGGTCACTGCATGAGCTGAAGTAAAGAAAGGGCAAGTGCAAAAGAAAGTAACATCACACCTAACATTCAGCAGCATAACTTTGCATAGTGAAAACTAGTGACATAATGCAGAACAGGAGATCAATATAGTAACTTGCACAACTAGTGAAAAATACAGAATAATATATAGGTCAATTTGAGAAAGAGGTAGCAGAAAGCCCAGTGGCCACCCAGTTGTCTATACATGAGAATAAAGCGAATGATATAATGTGAAGGAACAGAATAATATAAAGCATCAGATTTGAGACCCCAGATATCATGTCCAGAGATATAAATACCTAACAAGAACTCTGAAGAAAAAAATTAAAGCATAGCCAAGAAACCTAACAGAAGTTCCCAAGAACCATTATGCTACAAAAAACGAATTACCAGAGAATATATTCAATATTGAGAGAACGAAATAACAAGTTTGAGGCACAGATATATTCCATATTTCTCAAATATATAAAACTCCAACATTCTAAAGCAGGCAGTAATAAAAAAAATTATAGTTAAAAAACATAAAGATCTGACCTGCACCACCTCGACGATGGTCCGAGTGACCGCCGCGGCCGCCCGTTCCGTGTAGTGTCCCCTCGCAACAATCCTATCAAAGAGCTCCCCTCCTTCGCAAAGCTCCATCACGATATGCACAGCAGTCTCATCCTCATAAGTGTCCTTCAAACTCACAATATTAGGATGCTCTGGCATATGCTTCATGATCTCCACCTCCCTCCTCACATCCTCGACGTCTATAGCGGTCCTCAGCTTCTTCTTCGATATCGACTTGCAGGCGTACGCCTCTCCATTAGACTTATCGGTGCAAAGGTAGGTGACACCGAATTCCCCTCTTCCCAGTTCCTTGCCAAGCTCATAGCGGCTGGATATATCCCGGCCGGTGGGGTCATCGAGGACGACAAGCTTCAGGCCACTAGGGTTACGACTCTTGTTGTGATCTATCGAGAAAGCGTTTAGCTTCTTTGCCCCCTTCTGCTTCGTCTTGTCACTTCCCGCAGGCGAGGCACAGCAATTCCCCATTGAAGGCAGACAGTCGAGAATTTCTGACCAAGATCCGATCTTTTTTAGACCCTTTGAGAGAGGAGAGAAAATCGCGAAGATCCACTTGGTATTTTGAGCTGATAAGACTAATGCGAAAAGAAAGTAAAAAATTTCGTCCAATCTACTAGAAGCCCACGACTCTTCGGCGAAATCTAGAAACCCAGAGATCTTTTTCCAACGAGGTGAATAAAGATGGAGCCTTTAAAGGGGAATGGAAACGGAGGAAGAAGACTTCTCGTAGGAAAAGGTCAGGTTTGGAGTTTATGTAAGCAAAAAAGAGAGGTGTGAATCCACCATTGACGAAAGAGGAGAGGAGGGTCAAAGCTTTTTCATTAAATGAGGCTTCCCCTCCCCCTTCTCTCTCTCTCTCCTCTCGCAGCCAAAAAGGAAAGAGGAAAAAAAACCAATGAAATTCTCTCTCTCTCTCTCTCTCTCTCTCTCTCTCTCACACTAAGAAGAATCCAATTAATTCTTCTTTCTCGCCATAAAAAGAGGTGCATTAATAACTTCCTCGTTGAAAATCTATTCCGCAATAACTATTTTATTTACCAAAATACCCCTTCTAGAGAAAAAAAATTAAAGTTTCTTTTTTTTTTCTTTTTGGGGAAACAAAAATACCACTATTTTTTATTTTATAAATGGATAGCTTTATAGAGAAGACTTGGTCAAATATGGTACATACGTTATTTTACCTCCTTATCTAATCTAAATTGTAGAAAAGTTAGTGGATGCAAGAATTTTATAAAATTAAATACCTACGGCCTTTAATTAACTGCCACGTCCATGTAAAATTAGTTACTTCTTTAACTAATTTTATAGCCTATTTTAATGTCCCAAATCACAAACAAAAAATTGTCAACAATTTTCTAATTATTATACTTAATTGATTGCTTTTTCCTAAGTTTTATAAACATGAAAAATTAGCATTAATTAACATGAATTTTTTTTTAACAAAGAAAGCTTATCTACAATTATGAGGTATTTATCACACCCAATATATCATAAACATAAACCCACTAGGTTATAGGATAGCAAGGGAAAAAACAAAGCAAACCCCTATAAATTCCAAAATGTCCCTCTTCTACCTTGTTAGGTGCCATGTCTACATTAAGGTTCCATTCTCCACAAGCACGACCAATTGATTTCCATTCGTCAATCCTATTCTTAATATACCAAGGAGTTATTCCAATTTCCTGGGATTAGAGTTGATGGTGAAATCACCCATGCTTTGCCTTTAAGCAAAGCTCTTTTGAATTTTTGATGACCCCTATTTCTAATCTCATATAGCCTGTGTTTCAAATTATCTGTCGGCTTAGAAGGCCCAACATTTGTTCAGCTTAGTAAAAGCCTTATTGGCCTTATTGCCTTGTGTGTGTGTGTGTTTTCTAAGAGAATGTCCCCGGACTTAATGTACAACAGATGATAATATATGGAAAGTCAAATCCCTGACAACAATGTATTGACCTTTTTGTTTATGCCCATCAGAGATGTTTTTATTCCTCCGGGTTTTTCAAAACACGTTAAGAATTCTCACTGAACTGTTTCAAAATTTTCTAATTTGTTTCAGTAATTAAATATTTTTTTATTTAACTGAGATTATTTTTTAAAAATTTAAGATTAAAAAATAAAATTAACTAATTAAGTTCGGAGCTTAATCTCAAACCAAATAAGACTTTAGGATTTAGTTGGGCTTGTCAGCATGATAATATATCAATTTTGTTCGCTCAAGTCTTACGGCAAATATTTCTTTTTTAGCATAATTTTGAGTTATTGTAGCGCATGAGATTAAAATATTAATCTTTATCACTAACTCTAGTAGAGTGAGTAGGTACCTTCTCCATAACTAAAGTTCAACTCCAACCTTGAATAATAATGTAGAGAAATTATTTTGTGGTTTGTGATTTGTTAACTTGACTCGATTAGGTTGATGGCTCAGCAGAAAAAAAAATTAATATTTATGCAGCTGCGGTGCATGATTCTCTCCGGGACAAAATAGACCATTCTCTATAAGGATGGTTGTTAGGTTTAAATTGAGATCTGATTAAGCTGTTTAGTTATTATTCGGTCATAATTTTGAGCCATATTACTGGAAGAGCCACTGAATAAAAAAAATCAACAAGATAATACCAAATCGAGTTTGGAGTGTCTTTGCAGCAAGACCCCTGAGAAGTTTATATTTACGTTTAACCCACTAAATTCCCCAAAATAACCCCCTTCTCTATCGCTTCTTCGGTTCTTCCCTCGAATCATTGAGGAGGAATGTTATAGGTCAGAGAGAGACCAAAGATTACTCAAACGATAACAATAATAATTTTTAAAAAAAAATCTCATGCCAAGGAAGCCGATGGCTTCGGAAGCAATGGAAGCAGCCAATGGAGCCGCCAAAGGAGGCGACGTGATCTGGAGCTCGTACTCGAATTGGGTCCCCGTCTATGGATCCCTCGAGGAATCCATCTCCCTCGAGACCTCCGACTTGAACGCTTCTCCTCCAGCCTCGTGCGGTCTCCTCCTCCGGAGGCCGCCCGGTGACGACTCCTCGCCATGCGAGATCACAGGTGAGTTCTTCATCGCGTCGCTTTTGATCTCTTTTGCCTTCTCGATCATGGATTGAGTGTCATTGTAGGGGAATTGGATGGGTTGAGCTTTGATTGGGTTGAGCGTTTTCATGGGGGTTATTTTGGCATGGAATCAATAACTATTTTCGTAACTCGACTTAGATTGATTTGAACTTGGTCATGAATTTTCTAAGGTTTTGACATTGGTGACACGAGAGTGGTCGACATTTATCTTCTAGCATCTGATGTGCCTGCATATAGTGGCATTTTGATTGAAGTATGGAATACAAATACATGTCCATATTTGATAGGTGCAGTCGTTCAAACATGGCAAGATTTACGGTTGTAATTAGTTTATAAAAATTATATATTTTTATTAGAGAGGGAAAGATATTGGTTTTTGCTATCTAAGTAGCTTTTCTAGGGACTAACATTCTGAATAGGATCAATGCTGTGTTACTTGAATCATCTCTATCTTGAATTCTTGATAGTCTTATCTTTTGCTTTTGTTGGGTAATAATCTCGTGCTAGCTGTTTCTTAGTCTGTTTCAGGGTAAAGCATGAGATTCACAGGGTGTATGTACGGAGCGCTGCCCGGGTTTATGAAATATACTATGCCACTGATCAGGAAAATACGAGTAAAAACTACTTATGCACTGTGAGTTGTGGTCTGGCAATCAAAGAAGAAGTATTACCAAGTTCTGGCAAAGTGTCTACTGCCAAAGGAGAAAATTGCAGTTGTGGAACTGTGGAGAAACATGAGCATACGGATCGAAGTGATAGTAGTCATAGTGGTGAAGAAGGATGGGTTGATTTGAAGACCCCTGATTCTCCTTCAAGTTATAACTCGGTTAATTCTTTGTCAAGGAAAGCAGATGGAACTTTTAGTTCAAACTTTCAGGTAAATTTTGTCTTCCAGTTGTTTCCTTAGGGATTTTATACATATATATGTATTGATGTATACTATATCTTCCTTGCAGATGCATTACGAAGCAACAACTGAGACTGCAGGTGTTGGTCCTTGTGTATCACTTACAGTCCGATTTCTCGCATTTGGAAGGAAGACATCTGTTCATATAGAGGGGATTTGCATTTATGCTGATCCTGTCGATTCAACTAATCAAAATCCTTCTGTAACTAGAACAGGGAGCGCTGGAGAAAGTTCCTTATTGGCCATGCTTGCTCCTAATCTTCTGCGGTCATCCAAGTTCAGGACCAGCAGAATACATGATAATTACTTTTCTGAATTAAGAGTGCAAAATTCTCAATATTGTCTGACCACCGCAAATTCAAGCAGCTCCTCTGCAGCTAGGCTAAGAACAGAACATACACACTCTGGTACCAATCTGGGGCCACTGCAGGAGGAAGGAAGTATGAAGCAAGATAATTTCCATTTGGAATCTAACCAGAAGGTAACAGATCAAGAAGCAAATTCTAGTACATCAGATCATTGTGTGGACCAGATGCAAGAAGCAACGCAGGTAAATCCTAATAATATGCAGTTGGGTTCCCACCAGAAACTAGAAGATCTAGGTAAGACATTGAATTCTGTTATCCAGGAAAAGAATATAGCAGAGAATCGTTTAGAGAAGGTGCTTAATGATCTGGTCAACAAAGTGGACAGAATTGAGGCATTTTGTTCAAGATTCGAGGAAAACATGATGAAGCCCCTCAATGGCATTGAGACTAGGCTTCAACAGCTGGAGCAGCAATTTGATTCCTTTACAGAGGAAATCCACTCTTCAAAAAGAAACCCTTGCTTGCAGATCTCAGCTCCAGAATTCCCATTTTTCAAATCCTGCTTACAGAATAATGGTTGCAGTTCATGCACAGAGAGGAAGAATGATGCTTTGCACAGCCCATCAATATCTTGTGACAAGATATTCCCGAATCTGGTTGATAAGGCACCTAATATTGCTGATGAAGATTCTTATGGTTCACCATTGAAAGTTGATGATGTACCAGATATTGTGCCTGAATCTCAGAGAATTGATGCTCTGGCTATTAAGGCACCTGTTTTGCCTGATGAAAACAACTGTCCGACAGCTTCTCTAGAAGAGCACAACAGATGCCCTGGGCTGGTGTTGGAAGTACCTCAAAACTGTAATGAAGATACGTATGCCAACTGTGTTCTTAATTTGGATTCTAGAGCCGCAGACAACTCCAGATATATAAGCCCTTCATCCATAGATGATGCATTAGCTTCAGCTCTGGAAGCATTCTGTACCTCAAATATGTCTGACAAAGCTAAACCCAACGTGGAAATATCTAATAAGATTTTTTATGATAATGACTATGGCTTGGATTCCACTTTTCTTCCAGAAGGAGCTGATAATCTAGCTGGTAGATCTTACTTTGATCAGTATATTTATAGTATATCTGGTGAAATGGAAAAGGAAGCTACTTTTGGCACCGCAATGTCGTATGCTGGTGCAGATCCTGATCCTTCTCCTGATGAACCTGACTTAGTGAACAAGGGTGGTGACAAATCAGATGTTAGTGAGGACGGTGCTGCATTTGATTTGTCACCTTCGGCAGATTATCTGAACTCCATGCTATCTCCTACTCGAATATGCTCGGGTTTCATAGTTTCTGTGCCTGAATTTCCGAAAGCAGATGATTTCATTGACTATTCTAATGATTCTGATTCCGATGTGCCATTTTGCCTTAAAGACCAAGAATTCGTGCCTACTAATACTGGACTAGTTTCAGCATTGGCAGCATTTCTTACCACAAGAAAGGTTAACTCTTCCAACCACAGTTTGACTATGCGTGAACCCTTCGGTGGTGCAAAGATTGAGCCCTCAGCTCATGGACTTTCTTATGAAGAAGTCAGTAAATTTGATACTGAAATCCATGGAAACACTAGAATAGGCAAAGTTGACTGGAGTCACAATTTAAAATTCTCACTTCCTAATGGAAGGTCTGAATATGAAGAGCACGAAAAAAGATCCACTGAGGCAACTGCTGCAAGTTCAGCTAACTGTCCAGATAATGAGCATAGCTTCAATCAAATAGAAGCAATTACTGCCAAGCAACAACTTTTAATCCGATACTTACTTAACTCTGCGGATATTGGATCACCCAAAGGTATAAAGAACATGAGCGGTGATTCTCTTGATGACAGTGATATCAAGGAAGCTGCAAATGATAGCTCTAGATTAACTCTTGGTAGAGGATGGATGGAAGAAAGCAACACAAGCTCCAGCTTATTGGAAAATTCCACCAAAAGTGAAGTTCAGATATACTGGTCGAGCAAGAGCAGTAAAGATTCCTTGATGGGAGCTTCCATCCATGCCGATGATATCAATGGGAAAGCACAACTATCAGTAGAAACAACTATGCATCAAGATGATTCCACTACAGGCATTGGCCTACTTTCTACTGACTGTGGAGAAGAGAGATCGCCGGAAGAGCTCCAACATGCTTTTAATTCGATCTTTATATATGGAAATTCTATTGTGGATGTCAATGATGCTCAAGAGCAAAAAGGGTGTGACTTTCCACTTGAATTGTTTCTGGGGAAAACATCAGATGCCCATGTGCTGGATCCTATTGTCTCAACAGGGCCATCTAATTTGTCTTCCTCCCTGAGGACTAGTAGTTCAAATGTGCATGAGAATATAATAGATGTGGATGTGCTTCCAGCCACAAGTAAGGCCTATGGCTTGTTGGTTTGATGATGTACTACAAGATTCTGAATGCAACAAAGTGTGATTCTCTAGTTTCATATATAATTAGAACAAACCACTGTACATAAGATCGCATCCAGTGCAAGGAAACTATCCTGCAGCCAGAGTTGGCAATAATGATATAGTTGTTATTTGTGCTTCTGTTGTACTTTCTTGTTTCTGTCAAGTTGTATATGTGGTGTTTGTAATAAAACAAACTCAAGGAATATGGAGTTCATGACTAGCGGTTTTCAACATTCAATTGCATGGATAAAGCTGGAAACTACCTTCTCCTGGTTAATTTTTTTTAATAGTTGATAATATATATGCCTTGTCAGGTTGGCTCTTGATGTCAGATTTTACCTACTTGGTGCTTAGATGAAGGCATATATTTAAGGGTGTTCCAATGGTACCCCACAAAGCATGGGTTTTTAAAGTCATGTTCTACTTGAACGGGTTATTTGAACTCTTTGTAGCCTATTTATTAGAAGGATTGTCATAGTCACAAAATCTATATATCAAGAAATGCTTACCACTGATCTAGCATTAGCCTATAAGCTCATAATCGGAAAAAAAAATGAGAAAAATGCTAAATTTGTGATTTCCATTGCGCGCAATAATATATTAATGATTATGATGTCTGTTGTGATTTTTCCCATTTGCTTTAGTACATAATGTTGGATAAAAATTTGGGTATTGGATCCAAGGGATATAGAAGCTCTAGTTTGCCTTCAAAACTGGTAATTAAACACTGAAGCCAGAGAACAGAATATGCAGAAATTTCAAATTTAAATTTTACCCCCAACAATGACCTCATAATTGAGGTTCTTCCAAAGCCACAAAACTGTAGCTCGTTAACTAACTAGATTACTAAATGACAAATAATTGTACAATATAAATGAATCCAATGATAAGAATGGCCAAATGCTGGGAAACATGAAGCTTGTGTTTATGACATCCAGCCAGTTTATGAGTTAGTCCATACACCGAGCCCCCTTGTCCGGCCAGGAGCACCTCCTTTAAGCGAAGATATATCAAACACTAGTCTGTATAACAAAAAGAATAATAAAAAGGATTTATTAGAAGATTAGACAGTAAACAATATACTTAGAAGTTACTACAATGAGTACTTACAAATTAGGGCATGCTTGTCCAGATGCAGCAGTTCCACAGTGCACCAAAATCTTCTGATCAGCTTTTGATACAGAGTGATCTGCTGGAATTGTGAAACCTTTCGAAGCTGCATTAATAAAATGAATAAGAATCTAAATTTTAGTTAGCAGTGAAGAGCAATTTGGTCAACGATCCTACTTACAAGATTGACTGCAAGCATCGGCTACATCATCTAAAGCAAGTAGTTTCTACAAAACCAAGAATTTTGATGAGAAAACGATAAGTCAAGTGTTGGTTAAATATTATCATGAAAAATGATGCAGCAAGATATGATCAAACAGACCGGGTGATCTTCCTTGGTCAATCTCTTCTTTTGCATTTCTCAGCCTCTTTTGAATCTGCTCCTCGGTTTCAGTTCCCCTGCTTAGATTAAGAATTGTAAAATCAAGTACATTGATTTGTACTCATAGTAGTGAAGTAAGTCCAGCGAATATAAACCGAAGAAGTACCGAATGCGAAGGCGCTTCTCAAGCTCCTCAAATGATGGTGGGCAAATGAAGATAAATAATGCTTCAAGGGAACTACACCTCACAGATCTAGCACCTTGAACATCAATATCAAGAATGCATCTCTACAAGTATAAACCAATAAAAAGAAAGAAATAATCATCGTATATGGAAGGAAATGGGTAATTACATCGAAGAATTAATTTTCTGTTAGAATTTACTGGAGCAGCATAGTAGCTGTTTTACCTTCCCAGCATCTGTAACTGCTTCAACTGCTTCAAAGCTTGTCCCATAAAGATTTCCATGAACTAATGCTGACTCGAGGAACTTCCCTTCCCTTATGTCTTTCTCCATCATCTCTCGTTCTGCAAAGTGATAGTGTATTCCATCTATTTCTTTCTCTCTTGGGGATCTTGTTGTGTGACTTACAGAGAACCCAAAGGTGTTTGGGAAATCCTTCACAAGTCTGGATATTAATGTGCCTTTACCTACTCCAGATGGACCACTAATAACAACAGGCTTTGTTTCGTTGCCAATGACTCCCTTGCTCCAAGCAACCACTTCCCCACCAAGCAACTTCTTCCGTTCTCTAACAGACTGGGTGTCCACCTATGACACATGCAAATTAATCTTTTTCAAGAAAAAGAAAGTTAAAATATACAACATTATGTACGAGTCTATTGGTGTTAATCAACATATATGAAATACTAATCTCCAGTAAATTGTGCACTCACATTCAACTCGAAAATGTAAATAAATACTCAGATATAGATAATCAGGACTTCATGCTACTTGAAGGTTCTACATGTTATGGTACACATAAAAGAGGCCTGTAATTTTGAATCTCATATTATCATTTTCAGTCTATCCGGATTATAGAAAAGTGAGTTTGATTCTATTCTTATATTGCCCTTTATCGAGTAAGTTGTTCGAAGCACCAATTAGGGATGTTTTCAAACAAGAACAAGGATGAGCCAACCGAATGATCCTATACTCGGTTGAATTTTACTAGTGTTCAAATGCTCTTCTTAGATTGGAGCATCTCAATATCTAAGCAGTACAACTGCACAACTAAGACTCTAATTGTCAAATAAGCTTTTATCTCAGCAGTGCCAGGAGCCGAACCTCAAGAAACCAGGCACAATCATCTGCAGAAGAGTCCCCTTTGATAATCAAGATCCGGTCGTTGCTCAGAAAAACAGCTGAATGAACCCCTGATGCAATGGGCTTTGTACCCAATACAGTTGGAACGAACCTGTTGATATTACCCAAAGTTAGAAATCCTTTCAAATCCAAAAACCAGAAGACAAGAGGCGGCAGCGCACAAATTCTCCAGCTTACCATTTGCCTGCTGTTTTGTCAAATATTTTGACATCAATTGGAAAGTTAGCTCCATCACTGGATCCTTCAACTACATACTAAACAATATACATACAATGAACCGTCATGTAAACTAGAATCTCTTAAAAGAAATAAGGAACCAAGTCATATGCATTAACCTATCCACTTACTATCCTATCACAAATGATTGTAGCAGTCTGGTAGCCTTTGGCTTTTAACTCACACCCAACAGGCAAAAATTCATCTAGAGGATATGAAGAATTCTCTCCTTCTGTTTCCTGCCCCTAATTATAGGTTCAAAAAAATATCAGCAATGTGGACCACAATTCCACTCCCAAACAAAGTAGAGTATGTCTATAGATAGGCCAAAATTTGTGGGTTCAAAATGTAGACTTGCTTTCCTTTTCTATCAGAAAAGAAGAAAACGATCATCTTACCATATCTAAAGTCCGGCGCTCCAATTCAACCTCTTATAACCTGAAAACATTCATAAAGAAAACGAAGAAGAAGCAAAAGGCAAGAGACAAACCAATCAGATGTCCAGTTATATTTCATACAAGATAAAGGTGGGAAACAATTTAGAAGTCATTGAAACAGATGGAAGAAAAGATCATCTTCGACCAAGAAAAGAAGTGGCTTAAGGAAGAAAAAAAATATAACAGATGGATCAATCTCAGGGTTATTTGAAATCTCAACCTAATATCAGAAGCTCATCATCACAATCACTAGAGATCCCATGCTATTGAAATGCTATCATAGACAGAACCTGAAAATGAGACTCCAAATGACAAATAGTGCACACAGAGAAGGAGAAAGAAGCATTGCAGAAAAGATCGTATTTTGATCAATGCCAACCGAAACCTATACGGAATCATGCAAAAACAAAAATAATATCAAAAACCCACCTACAAATTAGCAAACAGCATTGGAAAAGAAGAAGATATCTACCCCAATGTCACCAGAGAACTTGTGATCGTCAATATTCTTCCGGAGATTGCTATCAAAGAACAATGCCCGCTGGAATCGAATAAAGAACGCAAGGAAGTGTCGCTGGATTCTCGGAATCGACTAAAGATGGCATTTTTCTTCCTCCTTTTGCAGTCCTGCGATTTTGAGCAGCGAGAGAGGGTTTTGTGGTGGAATTTCGCGGTTGTGATGGAATTCGGCGGTACTGGATTCGTGAAGAGACCTCGTCTCGTCGACGGACGGGAATATTCCCTCCACGTTTCCCCCGGCATAGGGGCAGAAACCTTAGTTTGACATGGCCACGTGTCGACAATGGGTGGATTGGTAAGTCGTAACAAATAATATATTAAAATTTATTGGCTTAATTATACTTTGCTCCTAATACTAATATATTAATATTGCTTGCTCTCCTAAACTATAGAAGACCTACAAATAGCCTCCTAAAATTTTAAAACCCTACAATTAAAATTTTGGACTATTTTGCCTTTGTCTACTTTCTCAAATTTCTCCGTGCTGACAACAAAACCAAAAAAAAAAAGGCTTGCACGAAACGTATTTCTTAACAAATCCCTTAATTTCTCTCTCCAATTTATATTAAATCTCCTTTCCTTCTCTCCCTAGCCCCCTTAGAGAATATTTTAATTACGATCCACAACAGTGGCGACAACACAAATCTCAAAGTGTGGGCGAGACAAGTCAAAGATGCGGTCTTGATTTCATCGTTGAATTGCATATTAGTGATCATGATGAAGAAATTGTGGGGTCAAAGGGGATAGTTGTGGTGGGTTGAGTCATTACCAATAAGGAGTATTCGTCTCTGAAGTTACGGTTGACAGTAAAATGCTCGATTGTACTGCAAGGTTTCGATGGCCTCTAAGGTTGGGAGTTTTGATTGGATTTGAGCATAACGCGAAGCTTGTGGATGCAAAAATTTAATATAAATTTGTGTTAACACAACAACTACTCTAAAACTTGAGTTTTTAGAAAAAAAAAATAAGATTTTATATTTAACATGTTCTAATACTCTCTCTTTCTACTAGATTAAGATATTTAAGGCTCGAAAAATAATTTATTTTAAATAAATGGAGTTTTATACTTAAACGATAAGTAGAACTAAAAAAATTCAAACTTATAACCTCTGCTTTGGTACCGTGTTAAATTACTAAATGCTGTTAGAGAAAATATTTTTTATATTTTCTTATTTCTGTGGTAATATATTTTGATAGGCCTAAAAGAGATTTAATTTAAATAGACAGGGATTTATATTTTAAATAACAGATTAGGCCTGACAAAATTAAGAGGGAAGAACTGGGAGTTTTGAGAAGAAGACGCAGGAGCTCAAATGTCTGAAGAAGCCACGTGGCTTTGAAGATGGAGACGAGGGCAAAATAATCCAAAATTTTAAAAGCAAAGTATATTAAATTAAGCCAACATTATAACAAAGAGATTACAACCTTTTTCATTTCACACGCTATATTATGTCTTTATTTCAGCTTATACTTGCATTTTCACTATTTTCAATTCAACCCTTACCTTTTTATTAAATTGTAAACACACCCTTTTGGGATGATTTTCGGAAATCTCATGGCATATATAACACGATTGATCTGAAAATTTGTTAGAAGACTATTCCATGATAAACATAACGTAAGGTGTGAATTGAAATTTTCCTTTCTTTCATATATGAAAAAGACTAACTTGTATTGCTTGTTTTCCGTTCAAAATATTGGGCTTCATGGAATCTACATTTTACTTAGTCGCTAATAAAGCACCCTATAAATGAAATTAATTACATAATATGGTAAAATTTATCACTAAAAAATTCAAGGTTGAGGACCCTTTGATGATCCAATAGCAAGTGCAAACTTATGCTATATCCTTCTCGGTGCAGTAAGGAATAAGATTTAGCTTCACTCTTTATAAATGATCTTCAACTGAAGGACTTCAGTTTAAGTATTTAGTGCTACCTCCTAGTGTCACTGTAATGTACTCGCTAAACCAACTGGATCAATCAATGCTTGTGCCGTGAAGCACTGGTCAGTGTGCAATTAGATCTTGGAATAGACTTTTTCTTTCCCTTTATTTCTCTCTCTCTCTCTCTCTCTCTCTCTCTATAAATATATATAAGCAACACTTGTCAAATGGAGTCAATTATCTCGAGTTAATTGTTAAAAGGGTCGTCGACCATTTATGATTGATGCTGAAGTTATGACACATTTATTGACCACTTTTATTAATTAACGGTGTGAAATTCGATTTAAGTTTGAGACTATTTTTGGATTAACAGATTGTCCAAGATAATTAATGTTGAGTCGTTAACCTGGAGTGAGGGGCAAGAGTGACTTGGCCTCACATGCCATGTCTGATATCCCCAATAACTACAAAAGAACATTACTCCCCTGCTCTCTTCAATCACCTCTCTGTTCCTCTGTGCCCCCTTTCTCTAGCATTATTGCCACTCTCTTCCGGCCTCACATAACACCAGAATCCAATGCAATTCCTCTCATCAAGCATGTTCACAAGTACATTAATTTTCACAAACATTACATACCAACCACTACAACAAGCTCTCTCTCTCTCTCTCTCTCTCTCTCTCTCTCTCTCTCTCTCTCTCTCTCTATATATATATATATTCCATTCTCCTTCTTGATTACTACTGAGTAATAATTAATCCACAAGAGGACACTCCTTAACTAAAAGTCTCAAGGGGTTCCTGTTATAATAGCATGTAGCTAAAAGAAGGAACGCTTCGAGGGAGCTCTGCCTACAGCTCGCATGAAGCTCGCCATCTCCAAAATCCTCGCCACCTTCGTCCCTCTCTTCGCCTCGGCCGACGCCCGTTTCTCCTCCGCCTTCTGGCGCGCCCTCGCCTGGTCATTCTGCGCCTTCTCCACCGCCTTGGCTCGCTGCTCGTCCAACTTCCTCTGTAGATAGATGACAAACGCTTGATTTCATCATAACAATGAATCTAATATCAAATAATTTAAAGAAACAAAACGTTTTTTAAGTAAGTATTCATATGGGTTGAGACTTTTGTCGATCGCAACTCCTACTACGACTGGTAAGGCTTAGGATGGATTGGGTCCGTCGGAAAGAAGGGTAAAGAAAAGTGAACACACCTCGATTTTCTTAAGCCAGGCGGTGGCCTTCTCGACCTTCTCGCTCTCCCATCCGTTGATGACGACGTCGTCGCGCTTGAACCGGTTGTTGATCTTGGCGATCTCGGCGGTCTGCCACGCCGATATCTTCGACTCCACCTCCTCCTTCTTCACCCGGTGCACCGACACCTCCTCGTCCACCGGAAGCTCCGC